>NC_090932.1:935713873-936313873 GCF_040938575.1 Ambystoma mexicanum | reverse complement strand
AATTTTATACACAGCTGCTGTAAAATAATCAGTCCACATGATTTATGAGCTGTTGCATGGAATCCCACACTTCATTTTCTGGTTTATCCTTCTTTAGATTCAAGTCCCCTGCCTCTTGTTCTCATCTCCATGGAGATCCCTCATGTATCTCCAGAGTCCTGCATGCACTTAAACACTAGGCATGGGTAAATGTTTTTCTCAGAGCCAGTGTTAGTGAACCAATGTCCTAGAATGACCACCAAGAGGTGGGACATCTCGCCTTAAAGTCCTCTCCACGGGCATTAGGTTTTCCTGTTCTCTTTCCTACCCTCCTCTACTTAGTAGTTCTTTAACATTCCCACCTTTGTTTTCACAACTACTGTCCTTCCTCAATAGCACTTAATAGTCTTGCCACCACCTCCCTCACTACTTTATCATTACTTTCTCCACCTTCCTCCTTATTTCATTCACCTCATCTATGCTGACGTTTTCATCAGCCACTTCCTGTTTACTCCCCATCACCTCTCTGTCACACCTTCTGATATTCCTCAACAGCTCTTTAATCTCCTTCAAATCCTCTTTCCTACTCCTGATGTTCCCCTCACCAGGTCCTTATTGTTCACCTTCTCCTCTCTCTTCCTTATGTCCTTGCCAACCTCCACCTTAGCACTTTCCTCCACTTTAAGAAAGGTGTCCCCTCTCGTCCTCCCTTCAACCTCCCCCTCTACCTAGTGAATCATCTCCTACTTCTGTCTTCTTCAGTCTCAGATCTTCACTCAATCCTCACCTCCGAACTCCCATTCTGCAACTCCCGAAGTCTCAAACTCCCTTTCACTGCTGTCTTGGAAACTGGCCCTTTTATGGGGTTGGGGTTGGACTGATTCATCTTAGTTGCTGGAGAGATTACATGTCCTATTTGGGCATGCTATCTGGCTGTGATGCTCTGCAGTCCGAACATTTTGGAGAAATCTTTGAACAGTCCAGCCACCGCATTGGATTACAATCCAGAATGTTATTCCACATGTATTGACTGTAGCAGGTGTTCTGCCTCTCTCTCTCTCTCTGCTGTGGCGTAAGCCATCTGCTGGAGGTCTTTTGTTTGTCTTTCATGCATACAGCAGGTTAGGGTAGGTGCTGAACATTCCTTTGAGGGTTGCGGAGACTGAAAAACCTTTTCCCGTGTATGTACTTTGATGTTAGTATTTCCTGAGTGGCTGCAGTGGTCTCTCTCTCTTTTGTGCTAGCAACTGTGAGAGGTGCCCTTGCTAACGTTCCAATAGTGTGGTAGAGAAGTAGAGTTATCTATCTGTACCCACTTGCTGCACGGGTGAAACAGTGCTTCCTTCTGCCACTCTTGGTCTTAAATACGAGAGGCGTTCGAGTTTACCGTGGTCATCTTGTAAAACGTAATAATTAGTTTCTGGCTCTCACATTCAAATTCATTCAGTCACAAAACTGAGTTCCATAATCATTTAGCAGCATTAATTATTTTTGATTTTTCTTTGTATACTGAAAAATAAACATTTATAATAATGCACAGTAATTAGCCCTTGCAAACACGTGTTTTACAACTGAAAGGCTTCCTCTGGGCAGATAGGGATGATCAATGAAGAAATATGCAACTCCAAAGGAAACATGTTACTGGAGGGATTACGGGTATTTGTTGAGCAATCTCAATTAAGTGTTTGGTTGTTATTTGTAAAACCTAAGTATTGTTGAGCCTTGATTCTTTATTGAAATCAATTGAAATAATACATGTTGGTATTGAAGTGAAATTAATTTAGAAACGATACATTAGAATCCTTGTTGATCCATGTTCAGATTGGATGAAGATAAGAACTATTTTGTTGCCACTATAAAGGGATTTCTTCTACGGTGAGTGTGTCTATTCTTTCTACTTATTGTTCAGAAGTAACTCTTAATGAGGTAGCCTGTATGGAAAACCAAAACACATGTTAGTGCTGCCATGTGGTGTTTGCTTGTAAGAGACAGTTCATTTGAATAACATGTTGCCAAGAGCTAAATACTCTAAATTAATACCAATTTATATTTTTCAAGTATATCAGGAAAAATCAAACTTCATCTACTTAAATTAATTTGTGTGATTGATTCCATATGAATGTGACATGCATAGTGTTGTTGACATAACCCTCTAGAAACTGTCTGATGATGGATATTGAAAGCTTATGCATTAATATCATACACGAAGAAGTCTTGAACATCATATTTCAAACCCTGAAAGGTCACCCTTGTCCTTTTATTGTTCCCAGTGGATTCCCATCGGAATTGGCCCCAATGGGAATTACTCGCTAGTTTTCCATCTTTCAGAAACAATTGTAAACACAGGTTAGGGGCACTTGCAGGGGTGGTACTTTCCCACACAGAGTGGTGCATTCATTTATGGTTACTTTCAAAGTTAACAACATACATGATTCTATGAGCCTCATTCCGACCCTGGTGCAAAGGGATACCCGGCACCGTTAAGGACAACGGTGCTGGTAATCCCTTTGCGCCCTATTACGAGGTCCCTGTACGGGTCCCGCTATGGGCGCCTGATTTTACCACGCGGCCTTAGTGGGAGCCGCAAGGGACCAGGGAGCAAATAACGGTACCGCAAACTGCGGTACCGTTATTAGCTCCCTCCCCATTCCCATTGAGCCCTATGGGGGCTGAAATGGGAATGGGGATTGCCTTTTTCACTAGGGACTTACCGGTCCCGCAATGGTCGGACTAGACCGGTAAGTCCCCATTGAACAAGGTCAGAGTCGGAACCGGTTTTGGAGGCAGCCATGGCGCAAATAGCGCCATGGTTACCTCCAAACTCGGAATGAGGCCCTATGAATCCGAATTGACCCTACCTTAAATGTTGGTGTAGATTTACTGACAATATTTTGGTTTATTTGCAAGGAGATGAGCTGGACCTCCTGGAATTTCTGCATTTGATTAATACATGACATATGACATAGAGATTTCCAATGAGAAAGGATAAAACAGAGGTTGTGTTCTTTGACCTATGGATTACATACAAAACCCAGAGTTTAAAATTGTAGACTCCACTTCAAAAGCTTGCATCCAATTAGTTTGAGGCTAGACATACTGCAGATAAGACACATTTGTAGAGGTAAGAGGGAATTTAATATCTCCTTGTATAAGTTACAGGAGAAACTCATTATGAGAGGATATCCAAATTCAGCCATAAAAGAGGCAACAAAAAACATGCTACACAGAGTGAGTCCAACCTTTGCCCCCGAGTGAATAGCAACAAGAGGAAGATAGGCATGAAGTCATATATTTTGCCAATTAATACACTGAGACCATTAAAAATAACTGGCAGCTGATATTAGTTTCTGTGCTACAAGAGTATATTTCATTAGTAACCCATGCACTTACCAAGGACTAACTCCAATGGACACACATACCAACACACCCTCATTATATGGTCGATGGTAACCTGCTGGTGCGACCAACAGTTTACTGCCGACCCCGTAACCCTGGATCTGCTGCCTGGCGTCCCGGTGCCAACAGGACATTACAAGTCCTAGAGGTTTGGGAAGTCAGGTGGCAGATCGTGGAAGTCCCCATTCCCATGGAGCCCCATAGAACTCCATGGGAATGGAGACTCAGAAGAACCGGCACCATTGCTGATGGTGCCGGTGCTTCCATGTCAACTCTGCCTGCGGGAGCCGCTGTGCCCGGCATGGTCAGACAGGCCGGGATGCGGCCCTGGCAGGCAGACTCGTAGTGTGGCGTCCGGAAACAAGGGTGCTGGTAAGGTTAACAGCACCTTTGTTTCCAGACCGCCACACTTGTAATGAGGCTCACAGTACTGTGCTACTGTTAAACAATGCCAGTCCAAATGTTGGCTACCCACACTCTATACAGCACTCTGCTACTCTCGTGCTAAGTCTGCTGTTTAAACAATAAAATAATACATTTAATAAAATACAGTCTTCAAAAAAGAAAAGAGAAAGTCAGTTCAATTTAGTTTGTAACTTTTCTTATAGTTGTATTAAAAAAAATACTTTCATATATTATTCAATAAAATGTGTACCTTGCAAAGGAAAACTGTCCTTTTACTTGGTTACACATAATGCTGAAACAAAGTTGCCAACACGTGTATCACACATTGGCACAACTCAATACCATCCACTCTTGGAGCGGCTTCATGGGCTTTTTAATTATTTCAGACTAATATTTACAATCAAATACAAACGGTCAAACCAAATATGTCATGACATGATTCCTAAAGAAAATACAAAAGGGATGGATAACCCAACACAAAAGCAATGTAAGCAGATGAGAAAGAGGAACATCATTCAATGTTAGTTGTGTTGTGTAACCTTACGTAGCTGTAGTCACAGATTATCCATCATTTCTGATATATCAATCTCACATATACTCTAAATGAAAATGTAAAAAGATTCTGTAGTTGATTTAAATAGTATGGACTCTTCATGTGTTTGACCAATGTAACCTTATTACACTGTCTTACATCAATTATGCATTATCACTTTCGTTCCATGTCCCAATGTTTCAATCTATTCTACTATCGACATCCTTAACGTCTGCAAGCAATGTATTGTCAAAACTAAGTATTAAACATTTGCAAGTACACACAAACTCCTTGCACTGAAAGAGAAATATCTATTGGTGGTAATGCATATTTTTAACCATTCAAATAAATCTCATGGGTTCAGTATTGATGCACCCATGATTACGTCCACTAGTAGTTATTTGCTGCTTGGGTTTCTTCAAAGTTGTTCTCAATCTCCTACCAGGTACATGAGGTATTAAGAACGATCATATATCTACTGTTATTGACTACTTGAGATCTATAGCATTACCAAGAAAGTAATAGTTCAAGTTAACTATATGACATGTATCACCTCGTTAGATGGAAGCAAACTACTCCTGCATGAGAACTGCAACCACGTGTTTTTTGCATTTACTGATGTCAGCGCCACCTTGAAAGTAAGCATATATGTATACGTGTTTAAAGAAATCTAAAAAGAACTACATATCATTCCTGACCACATCTTCTATTGTCTAATGTTTTGTAACATGCCTGTTTGTCAGATTTATCATTGAAATGTATCTTTTTATAAGACCCCTCTTGAGGAGGAATGTAAACCAGCTGTTTCAGAACCGCGACTACTTCATAATGGCATTCTCTGCAGTCTGCCATTTTTACAAATGCACATTCACAGAAAACAACAAGGTCAATCATATAACCCTTCTCTAACTAACTAGCGACAATTGGCTAGTGATTATTCTCTTTATTGTAGCTACTTGTCTGATATTAAAAAGTGCATTTTACTCTGTGCTGTTCTTATTGTTATTGTAATATAAAATAGAATATGTTGTTAACCTCATACACTTAAGCCAAATAAGCCAACTATAAGTACGAGTCATATTATCGGGTCTGTAAATTCATATATTCAAACTTGATCTAAGAACTGACCACTGTCACTCACGACTTTTACATCTATCTGTTTCTTCTACAAGTGAAAGGGGACTTGCTCCTCGCCATTTGTATGATACACATGTAGATTACTGAAAGTGAAGCTTTTGTTCAATTCCTCCTGTTCTCTTAAATCCATCAACCGTATATATGTTTCCCATTAGGATTTATAGTAGTGACATTATTTATTGTTAGATTCATTATACAGTTGCTTCCATTAGATACTTCATTCATTATTACAAGAAGGAAGTATGTTCATGGTCCATGTAGAGGCCATCTTTAGTAGTGCACAAGTAAAAGAATTCATGTAGCCTCTTTTTGTCATCTGCGATTCTCTCCACTCTTCAATTGTGGTTCCTTGTCTATTCCACAGAAACGTAAATCTTCTGTCCATTTCATGTTCCAATCCAATGGTTTACAAGGATTGATTTTCATCCTTCATTCAAATGTCTCTTCGATGGTCATGTATTCTGCATTTTAAGTGTCTAACAATACTCCCAATATAAATTAAAAACATTTGATTGATTTTAGTTCACACGTGTCTTGAACCAGAGAAGATGACATTGAACACACAATTGGGACTAACAACCATACAGAACCATAATAGATGCGGGTTATGTTTAGCACAAACAAAAAAGGTGATCGCTGGAAGGTTTTACATGAATTATGAGCTCTGGCATGACTCTCTGCAACCCTCCAGAGCTTAGTTCTTCATCCTGCCATGCTTTAGCATGAGGGGAAAGACCATATGCACATCAGGCATGGCCCCACCTCAAATGGGCTATTCCAGCACAAAATCCCAGCCCCATACCTTCTGCACAAAAGCAGAAGCAACCGCTGACATGTTTCAGGATCATTGATCACTGTCAGTGAGATATTGCGTGGGTTTATAGGCATATAAGGTCATGTCTGTCCCACTTGGGTGACTTCAATAAAACTAAAAGAAAGGATTTTAAATATTCATAATCTCTGCATTGCTCCTTGCAACCCTCTAGTTCATCGTACTTAAGTCTACCATGCCTTAAGGGGACAGACAATACACACATTCAGATTTTTTCCATCCCCTAAGGAAGTACAGCAAAACAAAAGATGTAATTTAATTATCAACTGGATCCCTCTGACTCCTGCCAGTGTTAGGGCTTTTGTAGTTTACTGTCTAAGGCTGGGGCTTTACTCACAAGAGAGGGTGAACACATCCTAATATGGAATTTTGATCTGCTGGCATGGCTTAACACCTAGCCACATGATCGGAACATGTCATACTATCAGGGGTAGGGTGGGCTCAAATGATGCTTCACCAGCACAAAGGGGGAGTCACACCAGGGGGTACTTACTGGATCAGGCATCAAAGGGGCTGGACTATAGGGAAGTTTGGGATAGGATCTATCCCCACAGGAGGAGTACTTCCATCTTGGAAATACTTAGACACCACTTGTTCCTGTGCCATTGCTAAGACAAAACACAATGGGAGCTGATATCAGAATGCATAAACTCATGTTATAACAGTTGCGATTGGCCCCTCGCAGAAGGCTTGAAATGGACCAATCTACATTGGTACAATCACTTTTTTAATGCGTTAGAACCCTTCCCTTTAGTTGAATCATCTTTGGACTCAAGCAGAAGAAAGATTTCACTGGAATCGTATTGGTACATTAGTCTGCCCAATGTGCCCTGCCATTGTGATGAAGATAAGGTTTTCATAGGAAGGAGCAAGCCCTTCCCCCACTCACTTCAGGGGAACATTTGCACTAACCTGCTGTTGGACAAGACCTACCTGCTGCCTAGGCACTGTATCCAGGACTTTTACCACTGAGAGTGGCAAATCTGCATGTTTTCTCTTGCAACTGCCCTGGCTGGATACGGCAGATGAAGGACTTAGCTTTTCGTCTGAGATCCTGAACAGGTCCCCACAGCAATCCAGAATCAAACAGAGCAGCGCTGTGGTCTGTTTCCTGCTTTAACCTTTTTTGAGCAGACTCAACGGCTCTGCAATCATTTTTGAGCCACTACATCTCCCAACAAAGTTGCCTTTGAACTTCTTTACTCTCCAACCGCTGGAAGCGCTATTAAGCCACCAACTCAACCATTGCCTGCCTGTTCTCCAGCTTTGTCAAGTCAACCACTGCTGACAAACTGCATCACATCATTGGACCCAGCTGAGCCAGCCCACCTCTGTAGTTGAATCAAAACATAGAGACATCTTTGAACCATTGCACTATGAGGGTCTGCACATCTGTTTTCAAGCTTTGGTCGAGTCTCGATCCAACTGCCGCTTCTTGAACAATAACATGTTTTTCTGCTGTTGAACCGACTTGACTGACTCAATGCTGACCCACCCATCAAAAAATCAGCCAGAAGCTTAGGTCAACACTGTTGAGCCTCAAGAAGAAGATTAAAAGGTCTACATAGTGGTTCTGTCCCTCTGGTCTGGTTTTAAGGGTGGGTGGCCTGGGAAATACAAGGTTGTTATTGAAGACAGAAGGATAGATGGTATTGCTCACTATCCCTGCCTACTCCCAAAATCTCCCTGGATAGCGCTGATGGGCCACTTATCTAAAGGGGACAGAAAAAGAGGATAAAGAGAAATAGTTTTTGAATAAACTAACAATCTAAGGATTGTTACAACCTTATCTGTCCCAGGTCACTAGAACCCTAATGGGTAAGGATCAATGAAGAAGTGTTTAAAAGGTTAACACCTATGGCAAAATCTCAGCCTTCTACTGTGGGTACATAAAAATGTAATATCCCGTAGATAGGCTGAGTAGTTCTAGGGTAACTTAGGTTAAGGGCTAATAGCTCAAACTAGAAAGGATATGCCAGAGCAAAAGAAAAACTGGCACTGCCTATCTAGGTGAGCTTTTTAAATGAAGATAAACATAACAACACACATCGCCTGTCTTTAGGTGCTTAATACTAGACAGAGTATGGGAATGTTAAAAAAGAGCGTTGTACAGAGTGTAGGTAGGTTTTATATGCCTCCACCATGTCACAACCACTGTCTACCGGTTCAGTGGTACAGGTGTGTATCTGACCACTTTCTTCAGGACAGTCTTCTAAAAAACTGCCAAATGCAGACATTTGATCACCAGCATTGCCATGGGGAATATACTTTACCCCAATCCTTATTGCCATGGACTAGGAAGTTCAAGGAAGCAACCTGGGGACAAACAAAAATAGTCCACGATCACTTCTCATTTACTGCTCCAGGCTAAATTGCTTATGAAGGCTACAGTATCTATAATAAACCTCTAGCTAGTACAGTAGCTGTGCAAGACATCAATATAATACACATCCAAAAATAGAAGTGAAAGAAAGCAAAGCTGATACACGCATATTCTTATTGTATACCACATCGTGCAGTCAAGGGTATCATAAGCACAAATGGTGTCGGAATGTACTGACCTTCCATATGTCGTAGGTCAGAGGCAATGGCAATGTCTAATGTGGCACCTGACTGTTGTCCACGTACATTCACGACAACCTCTGAAAATTCTTGCTGTGGGAACAACAATTTGTGTCACTAAAGAAGGTAGTTTAGGGGAATGTAGGTACCCCTAAATCTTTTTAGATGATTATATGTCTGAAAGGTGGAAGGAACAAGTCCTAGCTGGTAGGTGTATGGGCCTGCGTTTCCATCTCCTTTATCTATGGCATTTGTATAGGGCACATCGTTATCTATAACTGCAGTGAGCTAGCTCATATTCCATAAAGGCCCCCAATTTAATTCTGAGTCCTAGAGGGTTAGATTGTTGGATAGAATACGCATGGGGATGGGACAGCATATATCATAGGCCCAAAACCCGCTGTTAATGGCAAAATCTGCCTTCATTTCTTGCAGCATATCCAAGTTACGTACATTTTCTTGCTCGTAAATGAAGGAGGGGAGGATGAGGGAAGGGGGAAGAGGGATGCGTACAGCACGATAGATATATCACGGCCGCGGCACAGTGCTTACTTAGGTGTGTAGTGTAGCCGATCCCTTGCAGAAATGAATTGAAACTGCGGGTGCATCCCATAATGATATACCCGCAGGCCGCTGTTTGGGATAGGTCACGTGTACCTGTCACGTGTCACGGATAGCACTTGACGGCCGTAATGATGTAAGGGACGCAATTATGGAGCAGGAGGCTGTGGTCTCGATACGCTCTGTGTTGACAGATTGCAGTGAGTCAGGCAAGTCAGGCATCACAGCTGACATAGTGAGAACACTCAAGTTTCTAACGTGTAATGACTATTTGGTTATAATTGTCCACATCAAGATGTCTTTGGGCTGGCGTCCATTTGGAAAATGGTCCAATTGGGTTTAGCAATTACGTACATACATTTGAATGCAAGTTGTCTGAAACTCATCATATGTTATAACTAAGCACTATGTCAATTTATATTTTTGTTTACTCATTTTTTAAGAATTACTTTTGTTATTTTTTGTTTTGCTCTTAATTATTTCGAGCAGGACCAAATGGATGTTTGATGTGAATTATTTGTTATACCCATAGCCTATAGACCCAGCTACCATTAAGGCACTTTGTGTCAAGTGTCAATATGTCAAAGGTTGCCCACCTATTGTGTAAGGAAAATATTGGATCTATTCGATAACAGACAGTGCTTGCCAGGAAATGGATTCATTAAGGCCTAGGCGGTCTGTTACTAAACAAAAGATCGAATTCTGTTCGCGTTTCAACAGCATACTGGCAACATCTCCTCCTCTCCTGGGACACTTGACCCTTTTGATAATGTTCCATCTTATTTCCTGTATTGTATGTTTTTCTTGTAGAAAGTGTGCAACTAGTGGGGCATTCTCCCGTTTAGTCCTGATTCAGGACATATGTTCTTGTGTCTGTTTTTTTACGGATCTACTAGTCATCCCTATATAGATAAGATTACAGGGGCATTTGATGACATAGATGACGTTTGCTGAATTGCAATTAGTCAGTGAGTTTTGTCTCCATGGTGTGCAGAGATCCAGTTCCAGTGTTTTTGTACGTGTGGTCAGAGTGCAGACATTACAATGCCTGCAAGGGTAGTGTCCCACTAAGGGCATGGTGTCCCATAATGTGGTTTGTTGCATATTGTCATCTGGCTCTTGATAAGAATGGACTAAGGTGTCTCGAAGGTTCCTTCTTTTTCTTATAGCAAACCTGGGGGTGGGAGACTGCTGGCCCCCACATTGAGAATCGGCCAAAGCTTTAGGATTTCCCTTCTAATCATGTTTATTCTATTTGAGTAGCCAAAAATTTCTGGAATTATTTTGGCTCCTTCTAGTCTTGTTTTTTGTTGTAAAGTTATGTCTCGTGGAATATTCCTGGCACGTTTCCTTGCTTGCCTAACCATCTTGTTTGGATATCCTCTCTCAAGTAGGTGGTCTTGTGGATTTGTGATTGTATGTCATATTCCTGGAGCATTTTCTCCTATACCATAAAAATTGGCCAAATGGCAAATTGTCACAGAGGGTTTTTGGGTCGAAGCTTGAGTATTCCCGGATTGAATTTCTGTCTGTCAGTTTTCTAAATACCGTTGTACTCAAGCTACCTGCTTCTGTGCGTATCTCAACATCTAGGAATTGTGTTACCTGTTTAGTGGCATTATGGGTAAACTTCAAGTATCTGTTCCTGGAGTTGAGCCACAGCATGAAGTCATTAAGGGCGGTTAAGTCGCCTGTGTAAATGGTGAAGATATCGTCTATGTAACAAGTCCATATTGCGATCTTAGACCAAAAGGGATTGTTAGCAGAGTAGGGTAGCCTCAAAGCAGGGCGCAGGCAGAACATTTTCCTTCTTACCATGGTCTTTTGGGATATGGCTGGGCTGGGAGGACGTATCAGGGGCAACGAGTTGTCTTAGATGCAAGACATCGCAGAGCAACACAGGTTTGAATCCCGGTCCCGCACTTGGAGACTGGTCTCCGGTATTAATTACGTCATAAATGATTGATGCCAAGATTCAGTTTTTACAGTCACACTGGGACTGGAGAATACACCTTTACATTGTTTCTTGTAGCACAGGTGCAAAAGTAACTTATTGTGTATCTCTTAGCACACTCTTTAGAAAAGGGGGCCCATCAACTTACTGTAGGCATCAGTGGTCTTGTTTTTTTATAGATTTGTACGAATGGAGCACTGAGTTTATATGTATCTGAGTAAAAACCTTTAAAAAAAGTTAAACTGTTTGCCATAACTTTATGCACTGCTCAAAAGAATGATGATAGGTATGGGTATCGAGCAGCAATTGTCTGGCACCAGTCGATTGAGAATTTCCCAGATATGTGTCCTGTTTATGAGCGTACAAGACCAACACTAAAAGACATGCCTGAACACCTATATGCTTGAAAGTACTTCTACGTCATGCACTTTGACTACTCCAAGAGTAGTCTTGCTTCCAAGACCAGTGCGTTGGAACCTCCCCCATACTTTCAGCATGCCTGTCTGCATTGAGTGACTTGGTGAAGGGTCCTGCCATAAAATCTACTCCAGAGTCCCTAAACACTGGCGCTGCTTGCAGCGGACCTACCTTTACGTGCTGCATATCCCCGGGCCTCTCAAGACCAGCAAAGCCATGCCCGGCCACCCATTCTTAGGAAAGCATAGAGCGAGGCAAGAGAGCAGGGCCTCTGATGATAGCACCCCAGCATCTTCACTGCCAGGGGCCCAAATGAGGAGGCAGCACGGTAAACATGCAACAACAAAGCAGCAGGACAATGGGCCCGAAACCCAGTCACTGGGGATGGTCATTTGTGGAGTCCTGATAACTACGAGGGCAAGACAATGCGGCAAGCAGGAAAAGATAGTCCAACTCCCTGTGGGTTCACCTTGAGGCAGGGCCACATAGCCCTCTGAAGAGAGAGCACTGATCCGAAAGAACAGGGAAATACACACAAAAAATCATAAACTCCTACCACATTATAATCCTCCTCTGCAGAGACACAGAACATGCAGGTGCCCAAATTGTTAGGTGTCCAGCAATGGAGTACGGTCTCCTTGGGTTACATCCTTGCACTGAACAAGTTACCATTATTTTGCCCACCAAGGATCTCCTTTGGCACTCAATTTCAACAGGGTATTAGTCACGCCTCAAGGCAGACTAATATGGCCCCTGAAATGGGCTAAAGGAAAAACAAGCGGGACACCAATACCATGATATCGCCCAGGAAACTAAGGAGAAACATCAGAAGACCACCATGGCCCAAATCCATGCACCACCGATGGCTGAGGAACATGAATGAATTCTGGGTACCAAATCTGATCTGAAGATCTTGCTGGCAGAACTTTATCAGGAAATGCAGACATTGGGTGCCAGAATATCAAAATCCATACCAGAGATTGACAGTCATGTACACTCAGCCGACAAATTACTGGATGAACTATACCAAATGGAGCTTGGGCAGACAATTATCACGATTGAAGAACAAGTGGAGCAGATCTGGATCCTACAGGAGGACATAGAAAATCACTCACAGCATAATAATATCCATGTAAGAGGGATCCTTCGTCATGTTAAATATCAGGAATTGGAGGAATATGCCTTCCTCCCTAATCAGAGTTTCCTTGTGCTCATTTTTTTCCTCAACCAAGTTTCTTGTTAAAGATATACATCAGCCAGATTTAAACTGCCGACCGACTATCCAGAGGCTGCATCTACATCTTTTACCTTCCTAACTTCACCCACATCAGCATTTTACTGAGACAAGACGTTAGGTATGTTCTTTATACTTTGATACTACCTATCCATCGGATTCTTGACATCATTCACTTAATCTCTCTGTCAACCTGGATCTGTTCATTGCTCGCTTCACCTATTAAAATTTTGGTCCCTGTACCCCACTTAATTTTCGTGCATTAACATTCAATTACCTGTGAAAGTTTAGGCACGAGCCAGCATCTTTCCACTAGGTCAGTTTCTCTTCATGCAAGCATTTGTCTGCTGGCACATCCATTATTTCAAACCAATCAACAATCCATGATCACCCCGTTTTGGTATTTTTCCTTGGGAAAATCAGGTGTTTCACCATTTCTTTGTAATAAGATTTTGTTTTATGACATAAGCAAGTTTTTCATTTTATCATGTATTTTGGGTCATTTTTCTTTCATGTCATACCTCCGTCCAACCCCACTTTAACCCCTCAACTCTGGTATGTTATATTATTCTCTTTTACAACAATTTTATCATGAAATCCTGAATTTGAATTGATGATGATCATTTTCTTTTGGTATTTTCACGCTCTTTTGTATGATTTGTCGCTATTAACATTTAAATGTTATCCTCATTTATTGAATGGCAACTGTCATACACAATAATTTTTCTGTTATGTACTTATTTTGCTTAATATCAATGTTTTTATTTTATTTTTGGGTTTGCATTATACAGCCTTGAGAACGACCTAAGTGGTCGAAACACATGTCGGCTGTTCACTTTAAATATTACATTTTCTATACGTTACATCATTGAATTGTATTTTTGATCATACTGTTGATCGACAACTAGTATCAGGACATGCGCATTCTTTGTGACTTCCAAGCACCAATCTGTTAATTCTGTTACTGATTCTGTTACTGATCTGGGCTTTTTAGAGGGATCAGGAAGTCCTAACGCAGATGGCCTTCTTGTTTGACAATAATCTGTCCAATTTAATTCTAATAGGCGTGAGACTAGCGCATTGGTGCCTTTCAGACAAACCCCTAACCACCGTATCCCCTACTAAAAGATGATGAGGGGAGGTATGTAGCCCTTAACAGCAGGTTGGGGGACCACAGCCTGACCTTAGTGTCTGTCTACGCTTTGAACACAGGGCAAGAAGTCTTCTTTGAAGCTCTGATGCGTTTGTTGATGGATTTTGCAGATGGGGAACTGGTCATAGCGGGAGACTTCAATTGTGTGGTGGACTGCAGTTGTTTGGTGGACTTCAATTGTGCAGTGGACCCTAACAGGGATGAAATGCTTCCTCCGACAGGTGCTGGCAAAAGCAATTTCTTAATCATGCCCAAATTCTTAAGGGACCCCTCGGTGGTGGAGTCCTGGAGATTTTTCCACTAGGGTGAATGGGATTACACATTCTATTTGCCAGTAAATAAGCGATTCTCAAGACTAGATATGGCTTTCATTCCGACGGTTACGGTATGCAAGATCCTCCCAAGAGTCTTGTCAGATCATGCTCCGTTACGTATCTTGCTAGATTTGGGATTACTTCCCCAGCAACAGAGAAAATATGGTGTCTAAATGACTTTGGGGCTCATTCCGAATATTGCGGTATAGGAAAAAATTGGCGGTAACGGAAGTACTGCCACTTTTCCTGCTCTGTCATACTATGAGTATGGTCTTGCAGTGGAGGATTTACCTCCAGCATTATGCTGGAGGTAAATTCTCCCACTTTCTGACAGAAATTGGAAAAATCGTCAGAATTACCAGGGCGGAAATTCTGCTGGCCGTAATTCGGACTAAAAATGACCCATAGAGTCCAATGGACTCTCAAAAAATGGGGATTAACACTGCTACCGCCACTTGTAATCTGGCGGTAATTCCGCTGGACCAAGTGGCAGTAACAGTAATTTCACTGGGTGGTATTGTGGTGAATTTACCAGCGGAATACCGCCCAACTTGTAAAGAGGCTCTTTTGTCTTAAAAGACATCGCCATGAAACTACATATAATAGAAACACTAACCAATTACTTTGCTGAAAATTATATTGACGATATTGATCCGCCTCTCTAATGGGACAGTCCTTAGGGGGCAATTATCAGCCAGATGGCAGCATACATGAGGGCAAAAATGGCCAGAAGGATAGCAGTAGAAACCGAGGTCAGTTGCCCAGAACAGCTGCACAAAATTAAAAATGCCCTGAGAGAATTAAGACTAGCCAAGAATGTCCTAGAAGCCCATTTAGACGAGAACGCAGCGCAAGCCATGTTAAATACAAAACTATTCTACAATGTGAAATGGAACAAGGGCAATAGACTGTTGGCCGCACAACTCCACAAGCGAGCCAAAAGTAATTACATACACACCCTGAGTGACAGACTAGGTAATAGAGTCATCAGTAAAAGTGTGAAACTGTTGTTAATGGAGAGTTATTTCCGAGAGTCAGCAACTAAAATCCCTGACAACCCTGTACAGAGGGCACAATTCATAAAATGGGGAAGGCTCCCTAAACGTTCCGGGGAGGACAGGGGCATGCCAGAAGCAGATATCACTGAGTGGGAGGTCCAGCCGGCCAATCTGGTGCCTCCCAACCGCAAGGTCCCTGGCCTGGGCGGCTTTTGAGCCAGTTCTACAAAGTCTTCAAACAGTTGGTTTATCCCCACCCTACCAAAGTCTTTAATAGCTTCCAGAGGATGGGTTCAGTCTCTGACTCAATGTCGGAGTCACTGACTATGTTGAACCTGAAGCCGGGAGACAATAGAGAAGATTGCTCTGCATACAGGCCGATTGTGCCTCTCAATATAGATGAAGAAATGTACAGAAAGGTTATTGCTACTCATTGATGGAAGTCCTACCAAAGCTAGTTGACAAGACAAGACAGGATTTATAATGTAATGGGGAGCACATGACAATGGGCCTTATCAGGAGTCTGACGGGATACCGCCAGCGCAAATAGAGTTACCGCTATTAGCGCCAGATCACGAGTAGCAGTAAGTTCCCATTCCCCATTGGGTCCATTGGACGAAATGGGGTTGGAGGCGCTATTAACGCTGGCGGTAATTGCACTGGCAGTAATAGCACAAAAAATGGGCAGTAAGGGGGCATTTTTACAACCACTTACCGCCCTACTCATGATTGGGCCACCCTTTGAATGCAGCAGTAATAGCGTTACTGCCACATTTAAGGACTATGACCCAATTCATGATGAGGCCCAATATACGGCAGGTGGTCGACTTAATAGCAGCCAAGGAAGAGATACCAGAGAGGTTTGTAGCCCTATCTCTAGATGCTCACAAATCATTCGGCTGAATGGACTGTGACTATCTGGAGGCACTGTTACAAGAATATAACTTTGGCGCAACCTTTAGGCAAT
This sequence comes from Ambystoma mexicanum, assembly GCF_040938575.1. NCBI lineage: Eukaryota > Metazoa > Chordata > Amphibia > Caudata > Ambystomatidae > Ambystoma > Ambystoma mexicanum. The sequence goes on along the minus strand of NC_090932.1, from coordinate 936,297,432 downwards.
TCATCATGGGCAATTTTGAAATTCCGAAAACCAAAATAAACGTGAATGGTCTCAGTTCATCTTGACCGAGAGAGGAACGATGCAGGGTTGCTCACTTTCTCCTCTGATATTTTCCTTGACGATGGATGGAACCACTGGCCCATCAGATCCACAGCAATCCAATGATCTGTGGAGTCACATACAACGGCATAATACAGAAAGGGCCGGGAGGATAGCTCAGGGCAACTCGCTAGATTTGGAAGCAAGACGATGCGGAGCAACACAGGTTCGATCCCCGGGTCCGTGCTTAGAAACATCTGGGAATTAAGGGCATTATAAATAACCAATAAAATAAATAAAAGTAGCGCTATGCGCAGACAATATACTGTATTTCCTGGTGGAAGCCATCACTTTACTAATAGAACTGACCAACACTTTGGACGCTTTTGGTAATGTCTCAGGATTCCACATTAACAAAGATAAATCGGTAGACCTAAACATCACCGAAACCCACATATACCTGAGGTCCTTGCGTGGAAATGTTCCTTTCAAATGGGTTTACAAAGAGATAACTTACATGGACGTTAAACTTATGGCTTCCTATGAAACTCTAGCAGGTGCAAAATTCCCCATCTCTGGAGGGACTCCAAGGAGCAGTTGTCCTGCTGTGACCAGCAAGATATCTCCTGGCTAGGAAGAATCCAGACAGGGAAGATGACCCTACTCTTGAGACTACTATATACTTTCCAAGCTTTAAAACATTTTTAATGCACCTATACACAATGTGTTTCGAGGTGCAATAAGACAAGAGAGTGGGGGAACAGAGAGGACAAAACAAAAATGATCCTACTAGGCCTTGTAAAATTCGGAACGTGCAAGTGCAGTTGGAGAAGTGCAGGTTAGAGGGGGGGTTAAGTACCGGTAAGGGCGGAAGGGCCCATGAGGAAAATCGGGTGCCAGGGGAGTCCAAGTGGACAGAGCCGGGGGAAAGCGGAGAGTGCAGGGGAAGGAAGGTCCACAAGTTAAGTGCGAGGTAAAGGGCTGGAAGGGCTACAAGGCTGCAGGCCCAGCCAGGCAAGTGCGGAGGGGGCCTGAATGGGCAAGTGCAGGTTGAGAGTGGGGGAGTCCAGGGAGATCAAGTGAATGGGTAGACTGGAATGGGGATGGCCTGGTGCCCTGGATACCTCTGAAGGAACCAGGCAGCTAGTCAAGAAGCAGACAGTGACATTAGCAGGGTAGGAGGGAAGGAATAAGAGAAAATAAAGGTTTTGAGAAGCTTTCAAACTTAAGGAGATCCGGCTCAAGTCTGAGAGGGGCAGGGAGGCCATTCCAGAGGGATGCACCTGCGGAGGAGAGAGATCTATCCCCTACTCTCTGCTTGGAGAAGCATCTGATCTGCAGAGAGTTAGAGCTAGATGACCAAAGGGCTCGAGCAGGAGGTATTTAGGGAAAGAGAGTTGGATGTAGAGGGGTCCCAGGCACCAGAAAGCCTTGTGGATGATGCAGAGGGTCTTGAATCTGATCCTCGCAGCAACTGGGAGCCAGTGGAGAGATTTTAGGGCTGGAGAGATGCGGTCCCCGGGCTTGAGGCCAAGGATAAATCTCGCAGTCCTTTTCTGGATTAGTTGAAGGGGACAAAGGGAGGAATTAGGCAGATTAAGGAAGAGGCTGTTGCAGTAGTCCAGCCTGGAGAGGACCAGAGCTCTGGAGACATTGAGTTTCTGGAGAAGGTGAGGAAAGGGAGAATGCCTCTAAGGAGGTGCAGCTATACGTGGGCCTTCTTGGCAAGCTCTGTGATGTGAGGAGAGAAGGGTCCCAATGAGAAGGACCTCTGTCTTACTGGCATTACGGCAGAGATAGAAGCGCACCATGCCTGAATAGCAGACAGGCAGTCTGGAATGAGAGAGGAAGAGGAGGAGGTGGAGGAGAGAAGCTTGAAGGAGAGCTGCGTGTCATCTGCATAACACTGGAAGTTGGGAGAGAAGGTGGTGATCAAGTGGGCTAGATGAGCCAGGTAGATGTTGAACAGCCAACGAGAGAGGATAAATCCCTGAGGGACTCTGCAGGTGGACAGTGAGATGGTGGAGAGAAAAGGGCCCAGTTGAACCTGGGATGGACGGTCCGGGAGCAAGTATGTCAACCAGTCCAGAGCCAGGTCTGTGATGCCAAGGGTATGATGGAGCCGATTTATCAGGGTGGCATCATTGACCATATCAAAGGCAGAGGAAAGGTCAAGAAGGATGAGGACAGAAGGAGAGTTGGAATTGAGATTAGAGAGCAGGTCTTCACGGGTGTTCAGGAGAGCAGTTTCTGTGCCTCTGGCAGCTCCGAAGCCAGACTGGTGGTCGTGGAGACAAACAACAGATTCAGTGTGATGCATAAGTTGGGAGATGGCCAGCTTCTCCAAGAGTTTGCCCTGAAAGGAGGTAATGGAGAAAGGGCGGTAGTTTGCCAGAGATGAAGGGTCGGCAGAAGGTTCTTTGAGGAGAGATTGCACAAGGGAGTGCTTGAGGAGTGAGGGGAAGGATCCAGTGGCAAAGCAGTGATTGCAGAAATCGGCCACGGTTGGAGCAATGGAGACAATGTTGTCCTTGATAGTTCTGGAGGAGCAGGGGAACACCTGTTTGGATGAGACCTTCATAGAGTGGACTTGTCTAGAAACCTCCTCAGGTGTTATGGGAGAAGAAGAGAAGAGTAGGAGGGGAGGTGGAAGGAGGCCAAGAGAGGCCTGAGAGCAGGTGAGGGAGAAGGGTGAGAGTAGAGGAGAGAGTAGTAGGGTTGGCGAGTTCTTTGCAGATTTTGAAAAGTTCTGCGGTGTTGTTAGTGGGCACACAGATGTAGGCTTGGATATAGGCCCTCCTCTTCAAGCTGTTGGAGAGTCTGTATTGCCTTTGGAGCAGGCAGCAGGCCAGTTTGTCAGAGGATATGCTTGAGGACCGCTACTTCCGCTCAGCCTATCTGCACTTGTGTTTCAGAATGGCCAGGTTGGAGTCATTCCAGGAATTGTACTTGAAGGCAGGTTCCATGTGGATCCTCATGATAGGGGCAAGGATGTCCAGAGTCTTGGATGTTGAAAGTTGAAGGTTTGTAAGGGCTTTGTTAGAGTGACAGTCTGTGGTAGGAGTAGGAGGGGGAGTGAAGGTGGTAACAAAAGCAGCAACTGGCAGTCACTTCATCGGTCGAATGACGGAGAAGGCAGCTGGCAGTGTGGTCGGGGGCTTATCCGGGAGACCCAGGAGGTCCAGGCAAGAGGAAAAGAGATCATCTTCCGACCAGGAGAGAGGAGTAATGAGAGGGTTGGAGATGGGGATGTCTGAAGAGATGAGAGCATCCAAGGTGTGTCCAGCTGAGTGCATCAAACCAGAGGGAAGAATGGAGAGGAAAGGATAGTCACAGAGGTTGCAGAAGTGCCGTGAGGCCACATCAGTGGAGTCAAGGTGGATATTGAAGTCTGAGGAGGAGCAGCTTGGAGAAGGAGGCAAGACAAGAAGAGATGAGGTCAGACCATTATGAGAGGAAGTGGGAGACCTGGCCAGGGGGTCTGTAGATGGTGGCCAGAGCCAGAGAGAGACCAGGAGAGACACCAAGCCTGTAGACAAAGCATTTTAAAGATGAATAGGCCTGAGTGGTTGTGATAGTATCAGGAACCCACTCAGTGAAGATCAGAGCAACTCCACTCCTGGGCCAGCTAGACCTGGGTTTAGAGAGGATCTTGTAGCCCCCAGGGAAGAGAGTGTCAAAACTTGTGACAGAGCTGACAATGAACCACATCTCGATGAGAGCAAGGATGTCTAGGTAGAGGTCTTCAAGGAGGTGACAGATGAAAGCAGAGTGCTTGACGGCAGACCAAGAGTAGAGGGTAGCTAAGCAGACCAGGTTGCCACTTTTGAAGGTTTTCTGAGGAGGGTTACAGAAGAGTGGTAAACCCGTCGGAGGTGGTAGAGGGGCCAGAGTGGTGGCATAAGGAGGAGAGGGAGGAGACAGGAGGAGACGGGGGGAGGTTGATGAGAGACAGAAGATGCCTATCAAGAAGGAAGATGTTGGGCCTAGAGCCCTGGGCCATGACAGTGCCATTTAGGTAGACATTAATGATGACCTTAGAGGACAGGAAGGATGCCACGAGTACCTCCCAGCGGGTGCCACCATTAAAGGGAGAGGAAGAGAAAGGGGAGAGCACAGAGACCATAAGGGGAACCCAAAGGTCCGCTGAAGGAAAGACAAGGAAGATGTCGATGAGATCTGCCTGGAAGTAGCGTGGACATAGGTGTCAGTGATGGGTAGACCTGGATTAGAGACCAGGAGATCCTTTTCCTTCCAGACTTCATGAGAGGGATAGAATAGGTGATAGAATAGCAATTAAATAGGGCAGTTAGAGAGCACCATTGAGGCAGAGTTCAGAGAGGAGGAACGGGGGAGAGAGGGAGGAACTGCAGAACACGATACCAACTACAACCAAGTCTAATTTTTAAACACAACAGAAAATGCAAGAACACACAGAGTTGACTTTCCTAGAAAATAGGTAAAAGCCTAATTTTTAAACACAGCGGCAAATGCAAGAACACACAGAATCGACTTTTCTAGAAAAGAGGAAAAAGCCCACAGGCTAATTATACTAATACACCAATGCCAGATGAGGATAACATACAACTGCCAAGTGCAGCAGACTGCAGAATTAGATAATAGAAGTAATAAGAGAGGAGGGACAGTTAAATAGGGGACAGTAATGGCTGTATCCCCTGCCCACACCTTTCTTACCTTGTCAATCACTGCTGGTTGACGGCTGTGCTGCATGCTGACTCAGCAACACTGGTTAACACCCACTGGAGCTTCAACTTTGGGAGCTGTTCTTTGCTTCAGGGCCCTTAACCACAGTGGGATGCAATGGCTAGTGGGGCTGCCCTGAGTGCCAAACTAAAAAGGGCCTAGTGCCCAATCAGGTATCATGCGGGCAGAGGGATGGAGGGTGCAGGGGAAAGGCTCAAGTGGGTGGGGAATAAAACAAGTGAAGCCGGGAGGCGGCAGAGGTCAAAAGCAAAATTAAACTAAGGCGGCAGATAGGAAAATGAAAGGTACACCACATGAGCAGAGGGCTCATCACCTTACCAGTGCTACCTCCAGCTGCAGATGATAAACGCTGCGCTGAGCACAAAGGGGTAACACAACAGGAGAGAACAAAGTGGGCCAGTGCCCAATCAGGGACGGGGCGGTCAGAGGGAGGAAGGCTGAAAGAGGAGGCTGAAAGGGGTGCAAAAGGAAACAAGAGAAGCGTGGGGTGTCAGAGTTCAAAAGCAAAATTAAACTAAGGCAGCAGATAGAAAAATTAAAAGTAGGCCACACGAGCAGAGGGCTCATCCCCTTACCAGTGCTACATCCAGCTGCAGATGATCAACGCTGCGCTGAGCATGAAGGGGTAACACAACAGGAGAGAACAAAGTGGGCCAGTGCCCGATCAGGGACGGGGCGGTCAGAGGGAGGAAGGCTGAAAGAGGAGGCTGAAAGGTGTGCAAAAGGAAACAAGAGAAGCCGTGGGGTGTCAGAGTTCAAAAGCAAAATTAAACTAAGGCGGCAGATAGAAAAATTAAAAGTAGGCCACACGAGCAGAGGGCTCATCCCCTTACCAGTGCTACATCCAGCTGCAGATGATCAACGCTGCGCTGAGCATGAAGGGGTGACAAAATAGGAGACAACCAAGTGGGCCAGTGCCCAATCAGGGATGGGGGCGGGCAGAGGGAGAGTGCAGGAGGAGGCTCAAGGGGGTGGGGGAGGAAACACATGAAGCTGCGAGGCGGCAAAGCTCAAAAGCAAAATTAAACTAAGGCAGCAGATAGACAAATTAAAAGTACACCACACGAGCAGAACGGTTAGACCCTTATCAGTGCACAGGCCAGCTGCAAATGATCAATGCTACCCTGAGCACAAAGGGGTAACACAACAGGAGACAACGAAGCATAGCAGTGCCCAATCAGGGATGTGGATGGGCAGAGGGAGGGGGCTGCAGGAGGAGGCTCATGGGGGTGGGGAAGGAAACAGGTTAAGCCACGTGGTGGCAGAGGTCAAAAGCAAAATTAAACTATGGTGGCAGATAGGAAAATGAAAAATATGCCACAGGAGCAGAGCGCTCAGCCCCTTACCAGTGCTCTGGGTAACACAATAGAAGACAACAAAGCGGGATAGTGCCCAATCAGGGATGTGGCGGGCAGAGGGAGGGAGGGTGCAGGAGGAGGCGGGGAAGGAAACAAGTGAAACTGCGAGGGGGCAGAGGTGAAAAGCAAAATTAAACTAAAGCGGCAGATGGGAAAATGAAAGGTGTGCCACACGAGCAGAGTGCTCAGCCCATTACTAGTGCTCCGGCCAGCTGCAGATCCTTCACAAATACAAACAAAGGAACTCGAGAATCTCCAGAGTTCGATCACTAACCTTTAAGGTTGGGTAAACTCCCTATGGTGCAGAGGAAGGCCAAAATTTAAATCCCAAACACGGTAGGCCTGGGCGTGCCCTCTATACGAAAATATGTCTTAGCTGCACAACTCGCCCGATGCTGAACTGGCCAACAGATATGAGATCTCCGAACTGGAAAGAAATTGAGATGGCAGAACTAAATTCCCCTCTACATGTGCTTCCCTTCATAAAGAAAGAGGTTAGGCAGAACCTAGCAGGCCTGCTACTGAAATCAGCATGTATTTTGAAGCATTGGGATAGGGCAGACCAACTTCTTGGGATCCACATGAGCCATGGACCGCTTTCCCCAATCACTGAAGACCCAGGGTTGTCCCTGGGGATGAATAAGTGGACTGTCGGAAATTGGGAAAGGGACTCACCTTTAAAATTAAGTGACCTGTAATGAGAAGTTGAGCCCCTAACTTTTACCAAATGTAAGGTAAAATTCATACTCACTGAGGTAGAAAGATTCAGGTACGCAAAAATAAGACATTGGATCACGAATGTTGGAGGTCAAAAGGGCAGCCACTAGAAATCCCACGGGACTGGAACGAGCAGCGCAAGAAGGTAGGAGGTCAAGAAGATTTCTCAAATATATGAACTGCTAGATAAGTCGGCAGAGGAAGGGAGCATGCCCTACATGCTCCGGTTGGGACAAGAAATCGGGAAGGAAATCTCCAAAGAGTCATGTCATAGGATCTAGTAACGTGCCCATAAGAGCTCCAGATGCATGCAGATCAAAGAGGGGGCTATTAAATGATGCTCTCAGTGGTACCTTCCTCCAACGAGGCTCTTCAAGATATACCCGACAACCACTCATCACTGTTGGCACGGTTGTGGGGATAAGGGAGACATGATACACATGTGGTGGAACTGCTACATGATACAAATCTTCTGGAAAGAGGTTTTGGCACACAAAAAAGAAATCACTGAAAGCCAACTTTCCCTGATCCCCCTGGTGGTGATTCTTGGGGATGTCCCAGATGATGATACATTCCTACTCTGGGGACCGCGAGAGACCTTAATCGCCCAGTTATTGCTTACAGAAAAGATAACCAGGACACTATTTTGGAAGTCGCAGGAGGGTCCCTTGATGATATAGAAGTGGATCAAATTCTGGTATATTTTAACCCTAGAGAGAATCTCACCATTAGTCACCAACTCAATTCCCAATTACACCCGGGTGAGAAATCCCTTTGTAGAGTACATCTGAGACAGGGAAGCAGCCCTTTTTAAACCATGCATAATGCAACACCTGAGCTTGGGCTGGTGGGAATCCAGATGGAGAGTAACATGGCACTTCGGGGGGAGGGTCGGAGAGGGTGGGAGGGGTGGAATCACAGCTGTGAAGGGGAGCAACGTGCATGAGAGCGGTAGCCTGGACATAGAGGGACTCAAATTGGAGCTGGCTATGAACAAACATATGGTGGGGTAGGTTCCAGTGATAGTGTTGCACTTTTTTTTTTATTTGGGCCAGGGGTGGGGATAAGAAAATCTGTTTTGTTATCTCTTCTTTGTTGAATGCTGTTATATACATTGAAGACAGAAAACGAAAATAAAGCTTATTAAAAAATTAGGGAATAAATAAAAACAATTAATAATACCTAAGTAACAATATATAACGAATGAATTATCTGGTGCACTGTACTTATAGAGAATTAAGTTTTAAACATTTGGCGCACAACATTTTTTAAATTAAGATAAAACCATAATCGTAAAAAATTCAAAAATTAATAAAGAACAAAATACATTATGCTCAGTAGTGACCAGGGTGCCTGAATGCCTATGTGTTTGATGTCTACACCATTCTATTTTTCCTCAAGATCTCTCCTTGATAGGGCCGGACCATGCAGGTGAAGGTTTATTGACCCATGTTGAATGGCAAGAGGCAACCGAGTGATAAACCACATGTCCTAAGTCTCTGTACAGTAAAATGAACTTCTCCCTCTTTACAATATGCTCTGATTTCCAGTTCACTGGTTTAAAAAAAACTATTTGTGTATTAGAATGTTCTAATAAATTAATACAAATGATATCATCTGCAGTATATATTTTCGGTAGCTAATTGATCTATTTTCTTTCAGATAAAATCAGAAAGTGTTTGCTTGTGTGGTACTCTTTTGAAATCACCATAATCTCGTGGAAAGGAGAGAGGAGGCGAAGGCCCTATAAACATCTCATAAAAAGCTGGTAAAAGGCGGTGTGCCAGGATTTGGGTCTGGTGTCAATATTGACTGAGTTGTTGGGAAACAGTTTAGGAAATATTACTGCTTTAAGCAAACTTAATCTCCTCACCAGGGTGCCTGCCATTCCTCGAAGCTGCCTCGTTTAACTGCCAGCTGCAGGAACCAAAACGCTTTCAAGCCATAGGCGGGTAAATTAGACATCCCACCAAGTCATCGCCTATAATTATTGGTTGCGTTTCTCAGAGTCCATATGATTTCTAGAATATGAAGTCTGCTTATAATAAAGTGTTGAGTGGAGACATATAAATAGCAACACCACTTTGCTATGCCTGCACATGTGTGAGATATGTCACTGCCTGTCGTCCTTTTGAATAGATTGAAATATGGAGAGCAACACCACTTTGCTATGCCTGCACATGTGTGAGATATGTCACTGCCTGTCGTCCTTTTGAATAGATTGAAATATGGAGAGCAATTTATGTCAGATCATGTTTCCGCAAATGAATAGGGGCAAAGGTTAACAGCATTTCCTGTAAATCACAGAAATATGAAATTTACTTTGATTGTAGCAAAACTGCAGAAGCTATAAGAATACAACAACAAATATTAAACATTTTCTTTGCTTGTGATAATTTTAAAGCATAAAGCCTGTGCACCAATCTGGTAAACAGGGCACCTAATTTGACAACCGAATTAATATAAACAGCTCAAATTATAGAGTTTCAAATACTAAATGACATTATAAAAATACTGTTTTTGCTTGTTTCTGACAAGCCTGGGCCATCCCTACAGCCCGCCATGAAGGAAGGAAATTGATATATCGTTTTGCCTACCAAGCTACAGGAGTATTGGGTTTACTTATACAGCATAGAGACCTTTGCGCCCCCATTTTTATCACCTTTGTGTAAACATAGAGTTTTTTGCACCACTTTAACCAGACCCATTAGTATTTTGATGGACATTCAAGGTGGCACAAATTAAAGGGTTTTCAGGTCTGCAGAATGACAGATAGTGGTGCTCATGGGAACTTGTGAGGGGTGCATGGATGCTGGAAAACTGCAGTAGCAGTAGGGGTACAGTGCTACCTACATTTGCATGCTGCCACCACTAATAGAAGGTCTGCAATTTTATGAAAAATTATCAGATCCTTCTAAGTGATGTTGTTTGTGGCAAAATACAGAGTTTAAGATAATATATATGGTCCGCTAGCTCATATGAGTACGCCTTAACATTAGCAACATATAAAAGGTATACACAATATATATGAGTTATCTATGTTCAATTAAAATATTTTTGCAGCTGTGACACTCAAAATGTAACTACAACTAGATATAAAAATCTCTGGGGTGGTACAATTTGTCCTACGCAGTATCCTTCCGTATGACCCGTGGCAACTGTGGGTACCTGCATGGCATCTTAGATGTCACGTGTGATGTCACACGCAGTGTATGGCATGGAGATGATTATGGCTGCTTTGCTAATCATGGCTTTGAGTGGCAACCATACCACCCCTTCAATTAACGCTTTTTTCAGTCACTTTCAAAAGTGCCAGTATGGCTGTCATTGAGGGCCCCTGCTGAATTGGACCCACCCGTTGCAGCCAAGAGATCTGGACAGGGCAAAGTCCTAACCACCGGCCGGTCTCCTGTTCTGGGTCTCTCACTTCATGTGCCTCATTCATTTTGAAATATGAAAGTGGGCAGCACTGGAAAAAGCAACTTCAGTAAACGAAGTTTAAGAAATAAAAGAGGTGCCTAAACCTGGGACGACTCACAGATCTCTGCCCTTCCACGTGCCTTCACACACTATTTGGACCAGACTCCCAAATTCATGCACTGTGCTGAACCTGTCCTATATTGGTCCTGCTGAACTGCTTGCCCATATCATACACCTCACAGAATGTCCACTGACCTATGTGTCCTTGGGATGTCTGTCCCATATTCCTTGAATGGCTAAGCAAAAAACCTAACCTACGGGATAAGGGTTAGGGCACTTTGGTAAAACCAGAACATTCTATCAACATAGAGGTGGAGGTGGAAATTGCAGTTATAGAGTTGTAGAGGTGGAGATTGACAAACAATTGGAATGCACATATGATTGACATGTCCAACCGCCACCAGGTGAGCATCACTCGTTTGTGGAGCTAATGGCCCCCTCCTGCTGAATTGAAGCGTAAGGAGGAGGTGTTTCTGCATAGCATTATTTCACAACCTTGGCATCTGAGAGGTGCATTAGTGGAGCTGCAGGTTTCTTTTCAACAGAGGTGGGAGAGGTAGCAATCAGAGGAGGAATCAGAGGCACCAGCAGGACAGAGCATAACCTTGGTTAAAATAAAATAACATAAACCAGCTCAAAGTTGTATCTCCATTCTCCTTCGCCTGCTGTAGCCAACCAAGGCTGAAGCAGTTTTATAGTCACGGTTTGGTGCCAAGGGCTCAGCATAAACAGGAGTTGTAGACCAAGTGCTCTTCATGGAGTCTTGTTAACAAACCCATTAAAGATGGCATTATTTGAATAGCTATATAAATCGCTGCGCTATAGTGAAGGTGTATCAGACTCCCATAGGAATCCCTCAAAGTTCTATTGTTAATAACCTGTGATTCGAGTAATGGTTTTGGCCGAAATTTCAAAAGTGATTAGAAACCCGTGCCCCCCCCCCCAGACTGCAAAGTTTCGGAAGAATTGGTGAGAACATAAAAAAGTTATTAAGCATCCAAACAGTTTTTCCTCCAAAAGCGCGGTCTACTGCCCATTCATTTTTGCATTGACAAACAGGGTGAATTTTTTTCTAAAGCGCACAGCCCAAACCGCTGGATGGATTTGGACCAGGTCCAAAACAACTTGGGCACAAAGCGTTGACTCACGATCCATGCTTAGTTTGGGGTTATTCCTTGCAGTGGTTTTTTAAATATCTGACAGAGAAAGGGGTGCCCCTTCCCAAAAATAGATAGCAATATTTCCCCAAAACCGTTTTTTAAAAAAAATGAAATGTCTGCCATCTTGTTTTTCTCTTGTTGCGAGAGATATCTGAGGCTATAGCTGAGGATATGGGAAAATGAAACGCAGGAAAAAAGCTATTTGCAGGTCATATGGTGGCCAGGAGGGGGCTAGAGGGCACCAAGTGAAATTTGGGCGTTGGAGGGGGCCTAGGGACTGAGTTTGCAACACAAAGCTTTCTGTACCATTGGCTAAAGCCGACATTTCAAAGCAAACTACATCACAGAAAGAGTGTGTTTTGTGATGGGAAAGGGAGAGGGCAGGGGAGTTGAGGGCTTGGGGGCAGGAAAGCATTCTTTTTTCCACCTGTGTTGCCGATATTCGCGGCTATAAAGGACTACAGATACCGAGGGAATTACCTTTTGCCTTTGACCATGCCATGGGCAATGTAAACAAATCCACAGTCCACACTCTGCATGGGCTACAATCAAGGCCAGGGTACACTGTGCATGGGCAGGGCCTTATGTCACACTCAACCCCGATCCTACCTGTTTGTCCTTCGATGCTCTCTTCTTTGTGGGTTTCTCTGATTTCCGAGAAGTCCTGGACTTGAACAATTACGGCCGGTGGTCCTCCATATCCAGCGTGGAACGTGGATGGAGACAGAGGAAGAGTTCAGGATTCTGGGAAGCAAGGGTAGACTACGTTCAGGAATAAGCACGGAACCAGGAAGGAAGTTGCTGCTCGTAAGCTAAACAAGCAGGGTGTATGTACGGAGCAAGGAAGGGAGCCATGAAGGAAAGAGCGAGCGGCCTGGAAGAGGAGTAACCGCTCCGGGGTCCGGGAAAGAAGGGAAGAGGATTAAAGTATTGGAATAGCGATACGAGGAAGGAACGCAAGGCACACTAGCCGCTAACTAGTACAGGAGTGTTGAGACGCGGAGCGCGGCAGGGGTGTGTCCTTTTTGTAGGAGTCCATCGCATCGGCGTAAACGTTGGAGCTCAGCATGACTGATGCAGCGGCCATGATGAGAGGAAGTAGGCAGTATTTTGTTTTTTTGCAATTTTTTATATTGTGTAATTTCTTGAGGGACCACATATCAAGGACAATCCTTTGATACTATTTTATCCTTTTACAGATTAGGGAGGATGTAATTTACAGCTATACCCAACATTCTTATTTGGGAATGGAGTCAAACTGTCCAACAAGGTTGGTGAAATGATAATTAGCATGGAGTCACTTATGAGTTTTCATTCTGAATAGTACTGACTAGTGATACCCTTTCTGTCTGTTGTTTTTCCAATAGTTGAAATTAGCAGTAACAGCTGCACCTGAAGAAGGGGGTCCCTTGAACCCTGTACAATGATGTTACTGTATTGCATACAATATCCTTAAAAATGTTTTCTTTTGAAAAAATTCCTATGTAAAAACCCACTGTACATAAATGTGAACACCATGTATCGTGTATGGCGTAATTCACTTTATTGGAGGTGTTATCATTCATTTGTTATGTGAAAGAACTTAATTTATGATTTGTTTGATGTATATGTATTTATTCTTGAACAGTAAAATAACTTTTTTGACATGGTGTAAACAAAAGAATTTTTTTGAGTTAATATTATTGAAGAGGTTAATCCCTCACAGAGAGTGACCAGGTCTTTTTCTCATTGGTTTCAGAGGTTTTAGAATTGATCTGTAATCTTACAAGTTCATACCAAATACCTCAACAAAGTATACCTTTTGGCACATCCAGCCCGGTTGCCGTTGTGAGACACCATTATGCACATATTTAAAGGCTGGAGTTATAATCCCTGTATTCTCATTCTATTTCTTTTGGCCATCTTGGATTATTTTCCCCCCGTGGAAACCGCTATATTGAAATATCTAAAACAACATGGAGTTCATGTTCCAAGAGGCATTAAATAAAAATTATGTGTAAAAGTCACTTATAAGACATTTACGATTCAGTCTCCCCTTTCCTCTCCGCCATACAAATAGTCCAGCATTTACGGCCATCATGAATATTCATGCTGGTGCAAATGCTGTGAATTCCTATGGATTCCGCCTGCTTTTTACACCAGTATCTGCTGTTACATAAACATTTTCAGACTTTTTCGTGAATGGTCTCATAATTTTAAAAAAATAATAATGCTTTGTACATGGTTAAGCATAGTGTTTTACCATAGGGAAAACACATTGTGTCCACTGTAAGGGTGCAGAGTGAGGAAACTGACACACAGGTGGCATGTTTAAACAATCAGCTTCATTTAAGCTTAAGAAAAGAAAAGAAAAACCTACATAACCCTAACTCTACCAGGGGGTTTCCCTGCCACAATGTAAATGCTTAGGGTTTTGTCTGGATGTCTGAAATCATCAAAGTCTAATTTCCTGTGTGAGCAAACCTCACGCTGTCCCTTACATCTAATTCTTAAGTGAACAAACAGAGAAAGGGTGGAGGTTGTTCCAGAAGAATGAATCCTTTCTTCTGGACCTCTAGAAGATGGTTGGTTCTCCTCGGCCTGCATAATTGACTCCCTTCAGCAGACAGAGATGTTTCTCTCTGTAGGTACTCAATGTCCCAGGATGCACAGTTCAGTGTTCCAATTAACACAAAAGATGGTTTCTGATCCTTCTGTAGGAATGTGCAATTTACAAAACAAAGTTCTCAACGCCAGGTGGAAGGTCTCCCTTCCCCTGACCTTTCTCAGGCTCTCAAAATAAAAGGTGCAACACAAAGTTCTCAATCCCAGGGGGATGCCTCCCTTTCCCTGGCTTTTACACAGATGCAAAATAAAGTTCTCAGCACCAGTGGGAATGTCTCCCTTCCCCTGGCCTTTCTCAAGCTTTATAGGAAAGCTGCCTCTTTGACTCGCAAAGTATAGGTCTGGTATACTCTCCTGTCAGACACTAATACTGTGACTGTGAAGATGCCCATATGAAGATATTCTCCTCTTCGTTTGGGTTCCTGAACCATGTTTTCTTATTCATCTTCTTGCCTCAGAGCCCAACTGGTTTCCTTCTCTCCCAGGGACTTTGATTGACGATTCATGAGGATGCTATTTCATTATCGGTGTGGGTCCCAGACTCGCACTGCTGATTTTGAATTCTCTCTTTATTGGCTTGGTTTCCAAGCACATGTACACTCTACTGTCTCTCCCACGACTCTAAGGTCCCAGACCCTCTTATCCCAATCTGTCTTGAACCATGGTCTTCCCGCACCTAAGCACCTATCTGATTACATGTACCTGTTTGCATGGTCTACGTGTGTTTCAGCTCCTCGCAGGTAGCTGGACTAGGTCAGAGGGCTCTGGTGGCATTCTGGAGTCTCCTTCTGTCTATGGTGGCTCTGCAATCTTCTACTTCCTGGTACCGGATTCTCCTCCCTATGCATTTCCCAGGGCTTGGGAATTCCCAAAGTGGCAGCCCACCTGCTGATCATGTGGTGCTTACATCCCAGCCCGACTTCAGACTCTCTCCCTCTGTTTTGGGTGTCCCTATACAACTCCTGCTTTCTCCCCTGGTCCTTGAAGACTCTTGCAGCACCTCCAGGGAGGGTTTGACTCCTTCTCAGGTCCTTCCTCTCTGTTATTCGACTTTGGACAAGTAAAAGAGGGGAAACAACTAGACTGTTAAGTGTTGTTTGCTGATATAATCTTCATCTTTCTGCACCTCCTCCTCATCACAGTATTGTTGCTATGCCACTCTGATGTGTCAATGTTGTTCTTTTTCATCACAGTATTAGAAAGATGATCTCTATTCAGGTGGTCCCTATTCTTCCTTGTCCCAGTACATTTTGGGGAAAGGTGGAATTCTTCCCCAGCAGGTCTACCCCCTTCCTTGTTCCCAAGATGGTATGGTTACCATAACACATCAATATGTCAGGGTAGGAGTTGACGTTAGGGTTGTAAGAAGGTGGCTTAAGGCCGGGTGAGTTGCAGGGATACCGTGTTCTCCTCTGATAGTTGTCCCCAGTCCCATAAGGGGGATCCTCCCCATGAGATCCACCCACTGAGTACTACCTGCAGGGGGACCATCAGGTAGAGGCCTCACCTCCATGGTCTCATGAGAAGGGTGACAAAATCCTTCCACACAAAGGTAGGTTAACACTCTCTTTTATTTGCATAGACCCCACAAGCAGCTGCCTCCTCCAGAGTCTCTTCTAACTGCTCTCTTGGAATGTTGATCCACAAACTGGCATCAACATTCCAATAGAGCCCATGCACATTACGACATATCCTCTTCCCTTACATAACATAAGTAAACCTGCCAGAAGAATAAAACATAATAATGCAAAATAGAACAAAGGTGGACACGAAGGCACCTGCAAAGTTAAGCAAAATAGGTTGCAGAGATGCAAGAACAAATTTGTAATTATAATATCAAAGTACAGCAATCAGAACATTAAACAAATGTAATCTCTAAATCTTATGGGGGGCCCACATCGCCTGGCCTGGCGACCCCTTTCTTGCCCCACATCACGTGGCTGAGAAGAAGCACTCCTACACTCGTGGGGATGAACACTTCTGCCCTGCACATTCACATCCGAACCAGAAGGGCCCGGAATCACCCCTTCTTGTTGACACCTAACCGCCTGTGCATTCACAGGATCATAGTCCAACACATTTTCCTGGGACTCCATATTGAACTCTGCCTCATTCAATTCTGCCTCTGAACCTCCAGGACACTCGCGATTGCAGCCATCCACCTCCACCCTTCTCTTACTCCACACCGAGCCATCCTCCAAATGTACATGACCCCTGCCAACCATGACAACTCTCCTCGAGGGCAAAAATGTACTATTACCCTTGTGGACCCTCCTGGGATTTTTTATGTGCACATAAGCCCCAACCTTCACAGACAACTCCTTCCTGAACTTCTGAGAAGAAACCACAGCTTCCTGGCGTGCCAGAATACTGCGATGTATATCCTGTAATTCCACATGACATGGTCCACCACCCCCCATAGCCAAAGTCCTCAACATGGTACCTGCCTTCCTGCCCCTCATGAGCTCAAACGGAGACCTTCCCGTAAATACATTTGGAGTTCTCCGATATGCAGCAAGATATTGTGTCACAACTTCCTGCCAATCCAAACCATTGGCAAGAGCCAATTGTATGGCTGACTTAATAGTACCATTGGCCCTCTCAACCAGTCCATTTGCAGATGGATTGTATAAAGCTGTCCGGCAATGTGAGATGGCATGCTGGTCCAAGAACTGTCTCATAACTCGAGACGTGAACTGCACACCATTATCTGTAACCAGACTGGCAGGTAAGCCTTCCCGATCAAAAACTTTTCTTAGAAAATTAATAACAGAATCACACACAAGCCGCCACTTCAATCGATCTGGACGTATAGTCTACCAAAACCAAAAGATATTTACATTCCGGCTCCAAGCATTCAAAAGGACCCATGATGTCCAAAGCCAATTTGGTCCACACTTGCTCCGGTATGTCCACGGGAAGTACCGGTTGGGGATGCACAACCTTACTTTTATCACTGATGGCACATGCTTGATAATCTTTCACCACCTGTTCTACGTCCATGGACGGTCACCAGTACTCTTCCCTAAGTCTCCTCTTGGTAAGGGATCGACCCAAATGACCAGCATGTGCCAACTCAACCAGTTTACCTCTTAAACTTATAGGAGGAATTAATATAGAATATCTGGAGACACCCCAGGGACCCTCAGCCAATTCATGCAAAACTTGGGCATAACCTTTACCTTCCGGTTTGTCCTTAACCAAATGCCAACCTTTCACCAAACCTTCCCTAATCCACTTCAATTCGTCATCAGCCTCAGACTCCACATCCCACACCGACGTTTCCACAGCAGAGGCCACATACGCAACCTGACATCCATGCAAGTCCTCATCTTTGACCAAACCTGTCTGATTGTCCGCCACCTTCACCGGCAACCGGGACAAACAGTCCGCCACAACATTAAACTTCCCTGGAAAATATTGCAATGAGAAATTGTAATCTTGTAACTCTACTGACCACCTCGCAATCCTCAGAGATACCGCCATAACACCTTTGGTTGAGAATACCTGCACCAACGGCTTATGGTCCGTCCTGACAACATACGGTATACCCCACAAAAATGTCCTGAAATGTTTTGAGGCCCACAACACTGCCAAAGTCTCTCTCTCAATTACAGAGTACCTAGTTTCCACATCCCTCAAAGTCCTTGAGGCAAAAGCCACTGGCATCCATTCACCATGCACCCATTGTTCTAACACCGCACCCAATCCCACCTCACTTGTATCCACAGTGAGAACAGTCTTGTTTTTTGGATCAAATGACTTCAGGCACGGAGCATTTTCCACATCCCTCTTGACTCTCTCAAACTCTTCCCCACACTCCTCAGTCCACACAAATCTGACACACTTCCTCATGAGAGCCCTCATAGCCACAGTTTTTTCAGCATAATTGGACACAAATTTAACACAGTACTCTGCAAGGCCCAGAAAAGCCCTCAGCTGATCTTTATTGACCGGAGCCGGCGTGTCACTCAACACCTGAACCAGCTCCCTCTTGGGACTCACACCTTGTGAGTTGAGGGTATGACCTAAATAGGTAACCTCCTCCACACCCACCTGACACTTGGATAATTTCACCGTCAGCCCTCTTTCCTTGAGAATCTGCATGACTTTCCTAACTCTCACATCATGTTCATTTCTGCTCCTGCCCCACACAAGGATGTCGTCTTGAAAATAACTCACTCCCAACACCACCCCAAACATCTGTTGCATCAACCGCTGGAACACGGCAGAAGCCGAGGCAAGACCAAATGGCATGCGACAAAACGGTATGCCCCAAAGGGAGTCACAAATGAGGTCAAGGGCCTAGAATCAATATGCAGGTTAATCTGATGATACGCCGTTGACAGATCAAAGGTGGAGAAATACTTGGCCTCCCCCAATGTCAATAACAACTCATTGATATTCGGCAAGGGGTGCCGATCCACCCATATGCTGGAATTCAACCCCCGGAGGTCCACACACATTCTGATGCTCCCATCACCTTTCTTGACCAAAACCACAGGAAACAACCACTCTGATGACTCAATGGGCTCAATTATTCCCGCCGCCTGAAATTTGTTCAATTCTGCTTCCAACGCCTCTCTCACTGCCACCGGCACACCCCTCACTTTGTGTGCCTTGGGGACAGCTCCCTTCTTCAAGACTATCCGATGGGTAAAACCCCTGAGCTTACCGAAAGTGTCGGAAAACACCTCAGGAAACTCACTCATGAGCACGGTAGGGTAACCATACCAGTCTGTCCCACTCCCTCCCCAACACTGAGAATCGGAACCTCCTCACCAGGATGTATCTGTATTTTCAAAGCTGCCTGCTCATCCCAACCCAACACACTGGTGCCTTTCGAAGCCACATAAAGCTTACCAGAAGTCTGACTCCCCTGAAAGAGAAATCAGACCAACTATATCCCAGTAGATCAATGGGATTCTGCCCATAAGCACATGGTTTGATGTCCGGTGCCAACAAATCCGAAACGTGTTTACCTAGCACTTCCTGACAAACCTCCGGAGCCACCAGGGTGTAGGGTGACTCCGAATTTACCAACATATCTAGGGGATGTTGATCTACCAGTACCGACACCCATGGACCCTTCCGCCCACTTACCTCCACCTGCAAAATCACACTCTGACCCGAACCACCCCCTGATGCACTTTCCGACAACACCATGGCATCATCTGTAGTCACATTGGCCACTACCAGGCCCTTACACATGCGTGCAAAGTGGCCCATTCGTTTACATTTTCTGCATTCGACATTGCAAGCAGGACAGGACTTAGAATCAGCAGCATGACTAGACCACCCACAGTTCCTGCACCCATCCTTACCCTTGGATCCTCTACCCCCTTGACCAACCACCACACCTTTGTTATTCCTTGGCATCACCGGATGAACCACCTCCCTAGACACCTCCCTCTCTGTAACAATTTGTACACTCATCTTTGAAGCTTCAATTGCTCTGGCAATTTCCAAAACCTTAACCAATGACGGATCACTTTCAATCCACAATCTTTCCCTAATTTTTTGATTGGACGTCTTCATCATGATTTGGTCCCTGATATGTTCATCCCCATTGCCAGGAAACCCACATGTAGCCATGAGTGCACGCAATGCCGTAACATTGGTGTCTATGCTTTCCGTAGGGCCTTGCGCCCTGGAAAATAACTTATATCTCTCCAAAACCACATTAACCCTTTTACCAAAATGCACTTGCAATTTCTTTAAAGCAGTCTCATAAGCACTTATTACCACTTCACCCTCAGCGCCCCCTTGAACCATCACATTTTCTCCAGGCAAATGACGAAAAACCCTCAACCCTTCAGTGCCAATACAATTGAGCAATGCAGCCTCCCTTTCGTCATCATTGAATTTTGCACCCCCCGCAGCCCTGAGATAAACTTTGAAAGCGTCCACCCACTGCTCCCAAGGTGCAGTAGGTTCACCAGGGTTTGGAAAAAAGGCAGGTGGAGGTCTGGCAGCCGTGTGTAACATGCTACCCAAAAATGCCCCAGTCACTGGGCCCCAAAAGCAGTATCTGCAGCCTTGTACCCCTCTTGGAGACACAATAATCCGAGAAGTGCGCAAACACCCCTTCAAAATGTCACCTTGAACATGTGCACCCACACATAATGCAGTACTACCAACTCGACCGTTGGCCTGGGTGAGTCACAATACCAGCACAGATGCAATGCTAGTAACAGTACGAACTCCTCCTGTAGCTGTCACTTCATAAATATGCACCCATACTTTGACTGTAGAACTTCCAAGCAGACATGTGCACCCACACATATAATGCAGTACTACCAACAAGATCGTTGGCTTGGGTGAGTCACAGTACCAGCACGGATGCAATGCTAGTAGCAGCCCGAACTCCTCCTGCGGCTGACACTTGACAAATATGCACCCATGTGCCGATTGCAGTACTTCAAGCAGCCAATCGCCACGGTTGCAACGCGTATTACCTGAATGCTGGATCCGGTCCAAACCGCAGCATTCAAACACCTGCCGGCAATTTCCAGCAGCACCCAAACACCCGCTTACGCTGTGGACCTGTGGAGGGAGCACAGCCTGGGCAAGCTGACACAGGGAAGGCCAATCCCCCACAGGTCGCGGCCCAAGGCAGTCACTCAGTCAGCATCTGCTCCTCCACTTGTACGGAGACTTGCAGCCCCGCCGCGATGGCCGCACCTACCAGGCCACGCAGGACAGCGGAAGCAACGCAACGGAAGTCCGCAACAGCCGTCGCACAAACTGGATCCCCCAGTCGCCAGCAGAAAAGTCCTTCCGGGCGTCCCAGCAGCCACCCGGAACCGCCGGCAGCCCTCCAAGCGCGTCTGTGGCTGCCGACGAAGATTCACACGCGTCCAAAGAAGGACGCCTCACAAGCACCGTCGCAGGGCTCCGCCACCCGGCCCCTTTCCACACGGAGCCCTGTAGACCAATCCAGCGGGGGAACACCGATCGATGCCTGGGTGCTCCGGGGGGGCCCTCGCTGACACGTTCAGGACCTGAGGATGCAGCTGCGCTGGAAAGTGATAGCGCACACGTGGAACCGGGGTCTATGCCGAGTCCTCGTCGCCAATGACAAAATCCTTCCACACAAAGGTAGGTTAACACTCTCTTTTATTTGCATAGACCCCACAAGCAACTGCCTCCTCCAGAGTCTCTTCTAACTGCTCTCTTGGAATGTTAATCCACAAACTGGCATCAACATTCCAATAGAGCGCGTGCACATTACGACAAAGGGGCGCCCTCCCAGGGAGAAGGGACGACATCTGAGGATAAGTCACGCCACATAACTGCAAAATGATTGCTTACTTTTTTTAGATTCTTTACACAAACGTACATATTATCAATGCTAAGTGCCCTGTGAACAAAAACTACACATAAACGCTACAAATTTTAAAATTTACTTTGAAGATGTACCTATAATTCATGCATATGCAATACAAGTGTAGATTAACGTACACGTGCATGCAAAAAACAATATGTCTACTGCTTAACATACATCTTGGAAAGCACAAGTTGTTTGCTGACACACATGAATACATCTCTTGATTCACATGCTTCTATATACTCTTACACTCAAAACACAAGTTCCTCCTTCACACACAAAAGTAGTTGTGCACACACATATAAAACATTGATAAAAATACACACACACACCAACACACACACACATACAACATTCATACACAGGGATGTACAAACACATATTAACATAGCACTCATCACACATGTGCACACACAGAAAGGCCGTCCCCACAAAATTACATCTATGCACACATATAATACATACTTCAGTTTATGAAACGTATAATGGCATATAAATGCAAATGTGCACACACACAAATACACACATTAACATAACACTTGCAGTACAGAACACCCATGATGTTGTATACACAGACAAATGCACACATATAGACCTAATATTCACTATAGTGAAATGGACCATATCACATACAAACATATGCATGCGCACATACAATACAAACACTATCTATCTATC
Organism: Ambystoma mexicanum; assembly: GCF_040938575.1. NCBI lineage: Eukaryota > Metazoa > Chordata > Amphibia > Caudata > Ambystomatidae > Ambystoma > Ambystoma mexicanum. The sequence continues at coordinate 936,275,341 of NC_090932.1, read as the reverse complement.
TATCTATCTATCTATCTATCTATCTATCTATCTATCTATCTATCTATCTATCTATCTATCTATCTATCTATCTATGTATAAAAGGGACATTTATGGATATGTGTGTGTGTCTCTTCGAAATGTTCAGCATACTTCCTAACATGCTACAAACCTGATATTTGGCATGTGGGTAGGTTCTATGGTGCGGACAATGTACAGCGCCTAATATATAAATATACCTTTGTTTAATTTCTTTTTTGGAGGAATTACCATGCAAAGCACAGGTACCGCTGCTAGCCATAACTAATTGCAGTTCATTACAGCCAAAAACTGTGATAGGTATATTTAATTATGCTTTAAAAGCCTTTACCATAAATAGTGAGAATCAAACAAAAACGAAGGAATTATTTCTTACAAAACATTTGATAATGCTTTCATTACATTTTGAAGACATACATTTCAATGTACTTCATAGGGACTAAATGTGTTGAATTGTTACTGTGAATGTGATAGTGTGATAGATATGCCATGTTCTGATTTACATTTGAACATGCATGCATACACTGGTAATTATGTACAATTAAATTTCTGTTGAACTGTGGTTCCATGTGTCCACGTTTTATGCACAGCCAAACCTGAAAAGACAATGTGGCACCTTGGGAACATATTAAATAAACTTAAAAAATTACACTTCATTTGTCAAAAACGTTATGTTCCTTTTCATATCCAAGGTTATTGACACCAACAAGTAGAAAAATAATGGCAGCAATAAATCCACTTGTGTGACAGTATTCCAAATATTATGTTATGTCTTTTCAGTTTCCTCCATGTTGTCCATGCCAATGGACTGTAACATTAGATAACGGTAATATCATCAGTACTCATCTACATGAAAAAACACAAAAAAATCCAGGTTTTAATACACACCAATTACGATATTACTAGTAGATTTTGCACAACAAACACATAAACAGCATTTACAACTAACAGGTCACCATTTGGAACATTAACGCAACTGTTATGCCTGAGATGTCTCAACACGCACATTTAGAAAATACAAATCTGCACATTTAAAAAATAATGTACATCCAAATGTTCAACATGTGCCCCCAATGAACATTTACACGCAATAAACCACAATTACACATCTATACAAAAGATAACGACATAGCTAGGGCCTGCAAAAACATCACACCCTCACACAATACATCACAATATTCAATACGTGCTTGTTAAATGGTTGTATACGAATTGTTCGTATTACAACTGTTCGAATGACAATTGACCTTTTCACAATTGACCGAATTGTGAAGGTCAATTGTAACATATATGCGGGGGGAAACCCCCCGCAACCCTCCACCCAACCCAAACCCGCCCAAACCCTCATATATATTACCAAAGCGATATATATATATATATGACATGGCCACGGCAGTGGCCATGTAGTTATGGTTAAGTTGATGTTTCCATAGGAAGAGCACTTTTTGGGCTGCTTATAACTTCGCTCTCCCTGGAAGAGTCCTCACCAACCTTTGCAAAAAAGGTATTTGGTCACTCTGAATTGTTTTGCAAAGTTTGGTGAGGATTCGTCCAGGAGGGGCAAAGTTATAGGGGGGGTCCCAAAACTTGTTTTTTTCCCATAGACTGAATGGGACATTTCTTTTGCTCGCGTCTACAGCCCAAACCGCTGGACGGATTTTCACCAAATTTGGACCAGGAGCAGCGGCTTGGTCCCTTGGTGAAAATACGTCCAGTAGTTTTTTTTAAAATGACCAAAAAGTAGGTAAAAAAAATTAGTGATATCTGTGTTCTGTCCGCGGACACACTACCCTGTTCGCTCCGCGGACAGTGTCCTGATTGGCCAACTTGGATTCGCGGATGTCCGCGGACAGCGCAGTGAAACTTTGTTCAAAATTTGTATTTAGTAGAGTGTGTTGGTGTGTAGGAGTGTTTGGGAAGGGTGGGAGTGTATGAGATAGGATGAAAGTTGTGTTTTTTTATGTGTTAGACGTTGTTTTTGTGTTTGATTTGTCTGCGGACATCACGGGTGTTCTGAAATGTTCTAAATAAACTGAATGGGGGGTTTTCTGAGGACTCAATATGTGTCCGTTTTGTTCGCAAGCAAGCTGAAACTGTTCTAAGAACACTTGCGGTGTCCTGAAATGTTCGCAAATAAACAAAAAGGGGGTGTCCTGAGGACGCCGTCCGTATTGTTCGTTGTCAAGTTGAATGTGTTCTAAGAACACTTGCAGTGTCCTGAAATGTTCGCAAATAAACAAGATGGTGGTGTTCTGGAGACGCTTCTAAGAACACTTGCGGTGTCCTGAAATGTTCGCAAATAAACAAAATGGGGGTGTTCTGAGGACGCTGTCCGTATTGTTCTCTGTCACGTTGAATGTGTTTTAAGAACACTCGCGGTGTCCTGAAATGTTCGCAAATACACAAAATGGGGGTGTTCTGAAGACGTTGTCGAACACTTGCTGTGTCCTGAAATGTTCGCAAATATGAATGGGGGGTTATGGTTGGCAAGTTGAATGTGTTCTAAGAACACTCGCGGTGTCCTGAAATGTTTGCAAATAAACAAAATGGGGGTGTTCTGAAGACGTTTCTAAGAACACTCGCGGTGTCCGGGAATGTTCGAAGGGGGTGTCCTGAGTACGCTGTCGTATTGTTCTCTGTCAAGTTGAATGTGTTCTAAGAACACTCACGGTGTCCTGAAATGTTCGCAAATACACAAAATGGGGGTGTTCTGAAGACGTTGTCGAACACTCGCTGTGTCCTGAAATGTTTGCAAATATGAATGGGGGGTTGTGGCTGGCAAGTTAAATGTGTTCTAAGAACACTCGCGGTGTCCTGAAATGTTCGCAAATAAACAAAATGGGGGTGTCCTGAGGACGCTGTCCGTATTGTTCTCTGTCAAGTTGAATGTGTTCTAAGAACACTCGCAGTGTCCTGAAATGTTCGCAAAATAAACAAGATGGTGGTGTTCTGAAGACGCTTCTAAGAACACTCGCGGTGTCCTGAAATGTTCACAAATAAACAAGATGGTGGTGTTCTGAAGACGCTTCTAAGAACACTCGCGGTGTCCTGAAATGTTCGCAAATAAACAAAATGGGGGTGTTCTGAGGACGCTGTCCGTATTGTTCTCTGTCACGTTGAATGTGTTTTAAGAACACTCGCGGTGTCCTGAAATGTTCGCAAATAAACAAAATGGGGGTGTTCTGAAGACGTTTCTAAGAACACTCGCGGTGTCCGGGGAATGTTCGAAGGGGGTGTCCTGAGGACGCTGTCGTATTGTTCTCTGTCAAGTTGAATGTGTTCTAAGAACACTCGCGGTGTCCTGAAATGTTCGCAAATACACAAAATGGGGGTGTTCTGAAGACGTTGTCGAACACTCGCTGTGTCCTGAAATGTTCGCAAATATGAATGGGGGGTTGTGGCTGGCAAGTTGAATGTGTTCTAAGAACACTCGCGGTGTCCTGAAATATTCGCAAATAAACAAAATGGGGGTGTCCTGAGGACGCTGTCCGTATTGTTCTCTGTCAAGTTGAATGTGTTCTAAGAACACTCGCGGTGTCCTGAGATGTTCGCAAATAAACAAAATGGGGGTGTTCTGAAGATGTTTCTAAGAACACTCGCAGTGTCCTGGAATGTTCGTAGGGGGTGTCCTGAAGGCGTAGTCCGTATTGTTCGCTGGCAAGTTGAATGTGTTCTAAGAACACTCGCGGTGTCCTGAAATGTTCGCAAATAAACAAGATGGTGTGTTCTGAAGACGCTTCTAAGAACACTCGCGGTGTCCTGAAATGTTCGCAAATAAACAAAATGGGGGTGTCCTGAGGACACTGTCCGTATTGTTCTCTGTCAAGTTGAATGTGTTCTAAGAACACTCGCGGTGTCCTGAAATGTTCGCAAATAAACAAAATGGGGGTGTTCTGAAGACGCTTCTAAGAACACTCGCGGTGTCCTGAAATGTTCGCAAATAAACAAAATGGGGGTGTTCTGAGGACGCTGTCCGTATTGTTCTCTGACACGTTGAATGTGTTTTAAGAACACTCGCGGTGTCCTGAAATGTTCGCAAATAAACAAAATGGGGGTGTTCTGAAGACGTTTCTAAGAACACTTGCGGTGTCTGGGGAATGTTCGTAGGGGGTGTCCTGAGGACGCTGTCGTATTGTTCTCTGTCAAGTTGAATGTGTTCTAAGAACACTCACGGTGTCCTGAAATGTTCGCAAATACACAAAATGGGGGTGTTCTGAAGACGTTGTCGAACACTCGCTGTGTCCTGAAATGTTCGCAAATATGAATGGGGGGTTGTGGCTGGCAAGTTGAATGTGTTCTAAGAACACTCGCGGTGTCCTGAAATGTTCGCAAATAAACAAAATGGGGGTGTCCTGAGGACGCTGTCCGTATTGTTCTCTGTCAAGTTGAATGTGTTCTAAGAACACTCGCGGTGTCCTGAAATGTTCGCAAATTAACAAAATGGGGGTGTTCTGAAGATGTTTCTAAGAACACTCGCAGTGTCCTGGAATGTTCGTAGGGGGTGTCCTGAAGGCGTAGTCCGTATTGTTCGCTGGCAAGTTGAATGTGTTCTAAGAACACTCGCGGTGTCCTGAAATGTTCACAAATAAACAAGATGGTGGTGTTCTGAAGACGCTTCTAAGAACACTCTCGGTGTCCTGAAATGTTCGCAATTAAACAAAACAGGGGTGTCCTGAGGACGCTGTCCGTATTGTTCTCTGTCAAGTTGAATGTGTTCTAAGAACACTTGCGGTGTCCTGAAATGTTCGCAAATAAACAAAATGGGGGTGTTCTGAAGATGTCTCTAAGAACACTCGCAGTGTCCTGGAATGTTGGTAGGGGGTGTCCTGAAGGCGTTAGCCGTATTGTTCGCTGGCAAGTTGAATGTGTTCTAAGAACACTCGTGGTGTCCTGAAATGTTCGCAAATAAACAAAATGGGGGTGTTCTGAGGACGCTGTCCGTATTGTTCTCTGTCAAGTTGAATGTGTTCTAAGAACTCTCACGTTTTTCTGAAATGTTCGTAGGGGGTGTCCTGAAGATGCTGTTCGTATTGTTTGATGGCAAGTTGAATGTGTTCTTAGAACATTCGCGGTGTCCTGGAATGTTCGTAGGGGGTGTCCTGAAGGCGTAGTCTGTATTGTTCGCTGGCAAGTTGAATGTGTTCTAAGAACACTCGCGGTGTCCTGAAATGTTCGCAAATAAACAAGATGGTGGTGTTCTGAAGACGCTTCTAAGAACACTTGCGGTGTCCTGAAATGTTCGCAAATAAACAAAATGGGGGTGTCCTGAGTACACTGTCCGTATTGTTCTCTGTCAAGTTGAATGTGTTCTAAGAACACTCGCGGTGTCCTGAAATGTTCGCAAATAAACAAAATGGGGGTGTTCTGAAGACGTTTCTAAGAACACTCGCAGTGTCCTGGAATGTTCGTAGGGAGTGTCCTGAAGGCGTAGTCCGTATTGTTCGCTGGCAAGTTGAATGTGTTCTAAGAACACTCGCGGTGTCCTGAAATGTTCGCAAATAAACAAAATGGGGGTGTCCTGAGGACGATGTCCGTATTGTTCTCTGTCAAGTTGAATGTGTTCTAAGAACTCTTGCGTTTTTCTGAAATGTTCGTAGGGGGTGTCCTGAAGATGCTGTTCGTATTGTTCAATGGCAAGTTGAATGTGTTCTTAGAACACCCGCGGTGTCCTGAAATGTTCACAAATAAACGAAATGGCGGTGTTCTGAGGACACTGTCTGTATTGTTCGTTGTCAAGTTGAAAGTGTTCTAAGAACTATCGCATTGTTCTGAAATGTTCGTAGGGGGTATCTTGAAAACACTGTCCGTATTGTTCGCTGGCAAGTTGAAAGTGTTCTAAGAACACTCATAATGTCCACGGACATTAAAAGTTTCCATAGACCATAGTTGAAATGTTTGACTCTATGGATGTGATATGCTGCAGTGGTTGTGGCCAGGGCATAGAGTCTTGGGTGCATGGCTATTTGGCCATGCACCCAAGACTCTATGCCCTGGCCACAACCACCGCAGCATATCACATTCATATTTGCTTATAACTTTGGGTGAAAAACAAATGTATAAGGAACAAAGGTATTAGATACTATGGATGTGATATGCTGCGATGGTTCCCCTTATTATTGTATACTTACTGTTTGGTCTAGTAACCGGAGTACATGTATTTCTTGTTAATTTCTGTGATAAAAGAAAATAGCATGTTAGTTTTAGTATTTTTTAATGAATTATTACATTGTATAATCAACATACTATTTTTTTTTTGGACCCTCACATTTAGTAGATTACAAATCAGAGTACTGTGCAATTTGCTCAGTTTCTGTATTTGTTGCTAAAATCATTGGGTCTGTGGGAGAAAAAAAAATCCACGTTGGATTAAAAAAAAAACCTTTTTCTGTTATGCTATAATTTATTTGTTTGTTTGTTTTCAGTGTTCACTTGTTGTTTCTGGCTAATGCTTTATACTTTGGCTTGTTGCATTTTTTTGGAGCAGTAGCATATTATTTATTTGTTTGGATATTATACAATTTTGGAGCAGTTAGATACCGATTGGCGTATTCTAACTGTCTATTCTTTTGATATATTTTAGTGGTATTGATTTATCTATTTGGATATTGTTAAATTTTGGGACAGTTAGATACCAATTGGCGTATTCTAGCTGTGTATTTTCTGGTCTAATTTAGTGGTATTCATTTATCTGATTAGTTGTTGTAGAATCTTTGAGCAGTTAGATAGCTTTTGGAGTATTCTAACAGTTTATATTTTTTTAACACAAGTTTACTTAGGGTTTAAATACAGTTTAGTTATCAAATTTTGGTTTTAAGAACATCAAATAAGCGTTTGTAAGATTTGCTGGTAATCTCTGCTTTAGAGTAATGGTACTATCATTACATTCAAACCATCCACATTTCTTTTTTATATATGCAGTGTAGTGCCCTGAATTGGTTGTGGCTCCTGCGTGGTAGATTATACCTATTGTTGTGAAGGTTTTCTTACCAAGTGATATTTGACCATGTGTGAATCCAGTCAGCTTGCAGTTGTTTTTGGTACCATCTGCATTGTAACGTAGAAGCATTAGTATTATGTATTTACTATGTGTTTGTATTACTAACGTGGAGCGATTATCTGAATTGCAGGTAGAGCATAATCTACCATGGTTTGCATTTTGTACAAGTCGCTAAAATGGAATGGATTCACAATTTGGTATTGATGTATATATGAAGCGTTCATTGGGGATTTCTTCTTGTGTCACATTGTTGCAGAGAGTGCATGTATGTTTCCACATGTATGAAATCTGAAAGATTTCATTTATAGGTATGTTTTTGTTTTCCAGTACTTGTAGTAAGTACATTAGAAATTCTTGTGGATCTTCCTGTGAGTTTATAGTGAATTTCACCATTCCAGCACAGTAGTCCAATTGTTGTCTTATTCCATAAACACTATTCGTGTTGTCAGGATTGTTTGCTGCATTTCTGTGAAGTACTAACATTTGCAAACACAATGGGTCTGTACTGTGTAAGTAAATGTTGTCAACAATTGGTGGTAATTGAAATAGAATATTCATTGCTACATTTGCGTAGCAACTTACACCAACTATATTTGAGAATTTAAATGGTCCAGGTAGTTCTGTATCTAACTGCTTTTTTTGGAGTTTGTCTTCCTTCTTTGATGAAGTACCTGGTTTACTTTCCCTAATTGATTCTTTTTTGCTTGTGGTACTTGATGAAGTATTAGTTTCTTTTACTCTCTTTGGAGGATTTGCAGTGACATCCTGTTGCATTTCTGTTTGATTTATTATTCTTTTATAACGTTTTACTTTTTGTGGAACAGAATATGTGTTTAGGTGGGGGGTGTATAGTGAGCGAAGTCTATTGTATTCTAAAATGCAAGGAATATCAGCGTTTATTTTACTTGCATCAAAGTTGATTAGAATTAGACCATCAAGTGTACGTAAGCGTGATAGTGCTACGTAGCTCATGCCTTCTTTAAAGACTGTGTTACCAATATCTATCATTGCTTTGTCTAGGGTAAGACCTTGTGATTTATGAATCGTGACTGCGTATGAGTTAGAGAAAATTGTTCTCTGCGTACATACATATCTTTGAAGAGAAGGAATCTAGCTGTTGAGCGTCCTATCCTTTTTACTTCTGAAAGTTTATTGACAAACTGAATTTTGTTGTCGCGTGGGTATGTTTGAAAGCCAACAACTGTACCCAGTGCTCCATTAACTAGTCCTTGGTCCACGTCAAGGTTACGTTTAAGCATTACTCTGCAATTTAAGGATAATTTTAATATCTTTTCTAAGCCTGCTGTGTTTGAGATTGATTTTTCTAAACTATTTAGTCTTGTTGTGGCTTGGTCACACATGGGTAGTGTCATACCATGTACATCTAGTTTGTCTGTGGCGCTAATTTCCATGATTGGTTGCATTTCTTGACTTAGCATGATTTCATTGAATTTGAAACAGCTTGCAAGAGTTGGCATTAAGGCCATACAATTGACATTTTTGTGGGCTAATTGTTCCATAACATCTGTAGCACATGCTTTAGCGCCATAAAGTGCATTAATGTGCCGGGTTTTCAATATTGCTTCTGCTTCTTTAGAAAGTATACCGACTCTGATACTTTTTAAAATGTTGGCATAAGTGAGATCTGCAGATTGCTGCATGTTTTCTGTTAATTCTCTGTATTGGAAATGTTGCCAAAGGTTGACATTTCCAATGCTGCCAACAGTTTTACGGCAGAGTTTGTGTCCTAATGTTTTAAAAATAGGCTCACCTTTTACTGGTGTTAATTGAAGCAGATCTCCAAAAACAATAATGTGTTTTCCTGCAAAGAGCTCTTCATAGTCTGTTTTGAGTACTTCTTGTAATCTGAGGTGAATCAAAGCTAACATCAGGTTGGAGACCATGCTCACTTCATCTATTAGTAGCATTTTCATTTGTTTCAATACTCTGCGTAGTTCCATTGCAGCTTCTGCAGAAGGTTTGTAATAGTCTAATTTGTTCTGGTGTTCTACTGGTAATAGTAGCAATCGGTGTAATGTAACACCACCTATGTTGTAGGCAGCTAAACCTGTGGGGGCAGTGACAACAGCTGACAGTTTGTTGTTTGTCAATTGTTGAAGGAACTTACTAATGATTTTGATTAGGAATGTTTTGCCAGAACCAGCTTCACCACTGACGTACAGTAGTATAGGTTTATAATTATGGCAGGAACATTCTTTATTTTCATGTTTTACACCATGTGCAATTTGTTTTGTTACTTCTTGAAAAATGCTACGTTGCTCATTGTTTAGTTTTGATTGTAGTATAGTTAAGTCTTCTTTATCTGCATACTGACACATGGTGTTTTCTACTTCTATCATAGCTAATTCTGCCTCATTTATTATTAGTGGTTCTCCCAGTGGTTCTTGGCTTCCTGTTACAGAAGGTTGAATACTGTCAGGAGTGTCCTTATCTAGTTGGGATTGGAGTTCTTCTTCGTGTTGCTGTTCATTGTGCAACATTGTTTTGTACTGTGTAAAGTTTACATCAGTTATAGTGCTTTCATTTGCTTTGAAAGCATCCTCATATTAGTCATAGTTATCTAGTATTTGTTCTTCTTTTCTCCATGGTTTGAAGAGTTGTAGCTGGGACATGTAATATACTTCTTTATGTTGAGGAGTCTTTAATGAAAATTTGATATGATTAATTAAATTTGGTTTAGTGAGTTTAACTAAGCTGCCTTCACAGTTTGTCCCTCTATATTTACCTTTTTTTTATCAGGTTTCATATTATTTTTGTATGTGTAGTTTTGGGCTATGTGGTATAGACACATGTTTTCCAAAGTATTACTTCTGTTTGGGTAGTATGTGTCCAATAAATTGTTTTTTAAAATGTCTTGGCTGTTGGGATCACGTTTGGCTATTGTTTCTATATCTTCATATGATTTTAGAACTCTTTTTCTAGATTTAGCTGGACCAAGACTTAGCCATACTATATTTTCAGATTTACCATACAATGCAGTACCAGTTAAACGATCAGCTGCTTCATATGATCCACATTCTCTATGGGTGAGCATTTTTATGCCCAAGCTGTATAATTTCTGAGACACTGTTTTATCTGATGACAGGTCATTCCAGAGGTCTTGGAGCTCTGTCTTTTCTGCTTTAGTTAAGTATGCTGTGACATATCGTGCAACTGCAGTAGAATTGTCTGCAATGTACTGCACCTCTATGTTTGCATTCCATAAGTGGGCAATGATTACATTATAATCATTGATATATTTTTTCTTCTTCTTTTCTTTTTATGTAATATGTATTTTTAGGTGACTTACCTTTAACACTATGTCTAACTGAAGACATGAGGTTGTTCACTTGACCTGTATTTGTAACTGGTCTAGGGAAACCAAATCGGCATTTGGTGTAGTATTTCCTTTTGTTTTTGTATTTGCGACGACAATATTTTCCACATTTGTGTCTTTGAAATTGTAAAATTTGTGCATGAAGATCACTATTTGTGGCTTCTGATGGAATTTAACACGTGGCATATTTTTCAATAAACTGTAAAACAGTGGCATCACTGTCTTGACCAAATTTAGGAGCATCTTTAATCCATAAAAACATGTGGTTATGTGGTGCTCCTCTGGCTTGGTATTCTTTTCTCCAAAAGAAGTGTTGCACTTCTCCAAGGCGAGGAACAGTTTTATTACAAATAAAATGTAGCATAGCAATGAAGCGATGGTGAAAATATCTTGAAACATTAACAGGATCCAAAGAACAAAGTTCTCCAGGTGTTAATATATCTATGTTTGTTTTGTTTTTATTTGATATGTGTAGGAAATCATGGAAATCTTCCCATGCACATTCTGCACAACTTAATGTAACAAACCAAGTGGGTGGGCCAAGGTTTCTGATCATACAACGTACATCTCCATGACGTCGAAACCAGTACTCTTTAGCACCATGCATATTTGCTAATAGATTTGTAATATTTGATTGTAAAACCTCATCCTTTTGTTGCACTTTTTCTAATAATTGTGTAGCTGTCATATTTTGAAAGTGTGATCCTGATTTTAATATGTGTGAAACTCTGTAACATAAAGTTGCTAGTTTACTTTCAAAGAGTAGGTGGAATATGTATTCCACATTTTGTCTAAATCTGGGATCTTCAGAATACATCTGTAATGAGCGGTATTCTGAAGCTGATATTTGAATAGGTCTATCATCATACCTTCCTCCTTTGCCAGTAGGAAAGAGTAGAGGAAAAGCACGCGCTTCTATACTTTTTTCCCATATGCTGATTGGCGATCCTTTTCTTTGACGCATTTGGTACGTTTCCAGTACATCTTGCAAAGGATGAATTGTATAATGGTCTAAAGTATTTGATATTGTAGCAGGATCTAGTAGCTCAAATTGACCAGCTTCTTGTGTTTCTTGAATTATTTCAGTTGTATCTTTCAAGTTTTCGTCAATATTAATTTCTTTGTAATATTCATTATTCTCTTTAAGATATTGGAAGGCTTGTCTAACTTTATGTAAATCTACCAGCGGTTGCCATATTTTTTTGTCTTTTGTAGGTACTCCATTTACTAAGATAATTAAAGATTGCTGCATTGGACGTTGCACTCCTAAAGTATGCACATTTTCTTTTAGATCTAATGGTAAATAAAATACTTTTCCACGAATGCCTTTTACCAATTCAGAGGGAGGTAATTTTGCTGTTTTTGTTTGAAGGCGTATTATTGCTTGAAATGGGTGTACTGTTAGAATTATGATGCTCTCATATAAATTAAGTTGTTGTAGGGGTTTTGGTACTGGGTATAATTCCAAATTATTTGTGATAGCACGTGAAGGAGTTTGGTTGTTGTCAAGTTTTGTAGTGCAGTAACTGCAAAGTATTAAGGGGTCAGTTATTTCGTATTTGTTTTCTGCTACAAGGTAGAGAGCTAATTCAAACCATTTAGAATCTTCATTGTCTTCTATTTTGTATGATAGGTCTACAGTTTTTGTGTTACTTTTATAAAAAGTTCTACGGCAACATACACATACATTGTTTGGTACTTCAGCTGATGTACTTTTAAATTTTAGTATTTCTTTTTTGTATGTGTTTGGCAAAAGGTTGCCATGTGTAGAATTGTTGCTTAATTGGTTTAAAGCTATTTCATTCTGTAAATGGCTTTCACTTCCAAAATATTTTTTCTGGATATAGTCAATTTCTTCAAGTAGGTCTTTTGCTGCACTATGTAGAAGGATGTTATTTAAATGTGCTAGTGCTAAAGCAGGACTTTTAGCATAGTACAGTTTATAGACTAGATTTCTTATAGTTGAATGATGTGTTGATATCCTTTCGATATCATGGAAAGTGGTTTTACAAGTAGGTACTGTAATGCAGGCCAATGAATGTCCTTGTAGTCCTGTGTACTTGCGCACTGGACAGGTATCCATATTTTGCAGCAATTTAATTTTGATTTTGTCTTTGCTTTTTACATATTTATTGAGGAATTGGCTTAAAGATTTGAAACATTGTTTGGGAATGTTACACATTGAAGTACATGGCCATTTGTACACTAGACGTTCTGATTCAGTTGAATGGAGGGGTAATTCTAAGGTTTCAGGGCATATTTTTGTAAGGAGTACTTCTTGTTCCATTATGGTATTATTCACTTTTTCATAACCTCGACCACTGCTATGTATGGCAATTGTATTTGTTTGCTTTTGTTTGTATGCTTCTTCATTAAAATATGGTTCTGTGCTCGTAGTGTGATTCCATTCACCTCCGCAGATACTTAAGAAGTTCTTTCTGTTGACATTTCGCTTATTGAGAAGTCTTTTTTGTAATTTAGTTATTAGTTTTGTTAGTGGTTTCATTTTGTTGAACAGTAAAATAAATAACTTTCTTTTGAGAAGAATTGCACTGTCCATCAACGCTTCTAAGATTAATTTCCTACGATAGGTTTTAAGCATTGAACCTAATTTCTCTCCTGTTTTTATAAGATTTTGAAGGACTTTGTGACGGTACATTTTGGCTAAAATACTTTTCTTGGTATGCTTACTTTGCACTATATTAAAATTTAAAGAAGTAGTTTTATCTGTAGTGATAGCTGATTTTCTGTTAATTGTTTTTTGGTTTGTTTTACATTTTGATAGAGGAGGCAAAGTTGTTGTACTTGAAACTTCTTGTGTTTCACTAAATGACTGTATTAGCTGTTTTGTTTCAACTTTTTTTTACAAATTCTGCTAGAGATTGATGCTTATGTTGGACACTTTTATTTTCATTTGCTCTACTTCTGCGTTGCTTTCTACGGACTTGACTTTTGGTAGGCATTCTTTAGGGTCTGTTGAAAAAATAAAGAAGGTATGGGTTGGGGTGTTCTGCAATGTACGTGTGCTGTGTGCATGAGTGTTTGAGTAAGATGATAAAGATGTATGTAATGGTGTGCGATTGTGCATTGGGAACTACAACTAGTAGGGATAGGTATTCTTGAATTTATGTGTTACTAAACTGGGGTTCAGATGACAAAAAAAAAGTAAGCTAGTGGTGTGGAAAAGTACAAATAGTAAATCTAATGTATACAATTAAAACAGTTGTTTGTTCTATAATATGAAAATTGTAGTGGTTCAGTTGGGTAATTTGTGTGTCCAGAAATAGGAATGTGTGGGCCATTCTGGCTGTAAATCGCTGTTTAAGACATGGAGATTTTTGGACAAAATGGTACACAATCTCTATTTTTAAGCACAGAAATAGCTTGTATTAACTTTACAGTATGTTTGAGTAATAATACAAATATTATGGTGATATTCTACTTACTTTTTTTCTTAAATTAACAGGTAACTTCTTAGTTCTTCTTTGTTCTTCAAATTCGGCTGCTTCTTTTCAGGAGACTAGTCTTCACTGCAATTGTAAAAGATTCAAATTAGTAATTTTGTTTGTATATAGCGCTGTTTTTAATTTAGATATTGATTTTTTTTAATTGAAATCCTCAGCGCCTTCTTCAAAACCATTAAACTAATTTATTTACATAAGATACATTGCATCAGTTCAGTACATATGATATGTTCTTAATGAACAAATTGTATTGAATGACTAACTGTAGCAAAGAAAATATCTTTACTATGTCTTGTGAAATTTATAATATACCAGTGAATACCACTATTTCTGTAACTAAGCTGTTCTAGGTAATAGTGCCTCAATGTCATGTCTAAATTAAAGTAATTAAGTAAATAAATACATAAAAACAAAAAAATATGAAATTGTATAAGTATTTTTTTTAAAGATTTAAACATAGATTGTGCTTGCATGCAATTTTGTTTGAATATATGTAGTCTATATATTTCATTTAAAAAATGTTAGTTTTACATGATTTGAGTGTGTGTGTATAAAGAAAGTAAATAGTATAAAAGTTTATAAGTGATAGTTGATTTTAGGAAATTGAAAAAAATACAGTAAATTCATTTTACAGATTACACAAGCTAAAAGTCTGTTTGAAAATGTGTTCATCTACTGTACAGAAAATATGCATACCTGAAGTTTGTGTTCATGCATATGGATATGCATTGAGCTGCAAGTAGAAATCTTGGAGGCTTGTACAGTATTTCTGGTAGATGGTGCTTGCCAATGATATGACACTTCTACTCAGAGAGATTCACAGTACGTTTGCAGTGCTGATCTATGATGATGCAGTTAGATGTAGAGGTCTTGAATGTGATTGGTGCATGGTCATGTGACTTCTTAGCTACATCCAATGAGGGAATGGCAGAGAGAGTGAAGTGGAAATGGTAGAAGGGCTGTTCATGTTACGATATGTCCGCGGACGTGGCGGTAGTTCGCGGACATCGGGAGTTACATCCGGGGATTTTTGGATTCAGAAGTCATGCAAATGAGAATGAGTACTGAAAGGGATTGGTCAGGAAAGTTTAGTGGGTGTGTTGTGCCAAAAGAGAGTTTCTCATATACTGTTTTTGCTGAGAGAACAACAGATAGCTATGTCTATGTGTTTTAGGAAAAAGATTGTATGGATTTTGGGAGATTCATGGATATATTGGTTGAAGGTGCATGCAGAAAGCTGTGGAGTAGCTGTAGATCTTGGATTCCCACATGTGGAAGTAAACTGGCATGGAGTACGTGGAATGAAGTGGTTGGACTTGTTACCTGGAGACAGAGCAACATCCAGACATAATTGTAATTCATTGTGGAGGGAACAGTTTAGGACATGTGACTGGAATATTTTTGCAATTTGCTATGAAAGAGGGACTTGGGAAGGTTATGGACATGTTTCCTAATTCTCAAGTGATATTTTCACGGATAGCGCAGACAAATGTGGCTTTCTTCTTCTTCATTTGGTCCACAAATGGAAAAAGCAAGGCGCATTGTTAATAAAGCTGTTTGTGCCTTTCTAAAAGATTTTGGCATGTCTTCTTTTCACAATGAAAATATTCTGTTTCGTAGTACAAACATTTTTCGCAGAGATGGAGTCCATCTTACTTATGGTGGCAATCAGATTTTTCTGAGAAATGTACAAAATGCATTGCGACCTTTTTTTTTAATTACAACATCCATTTTGAAGTAGGTGTTAAGCATTTATAATTTTTGACTTACAAACACCTCCCAAAGGCTCTTTTCAGAGCCACCACTCCCTGCAATGTTTGTGATAGGGTAGTAACCCAATTTTTTAAATGTTCGCGAACTGTCCGTGGACTTCTAAAAAATACAAAGGGCCCTGCTTCATTTATTTTCACTTCTATTTTTTAACTGTGAAAGGCGGCTCTGAAAAGAGCCTTATTTTTTTTTGATTTTTGATATTTTGTATTTTTTTATACACGACACACTAGGAGAGGAGGGGAAAGGAAGGTAAAGGGGGGACACCAACCACAGGGATAAGAAAGGGCGAGCTGAGAGAGGAAGATGTAGAGTGGGTTTTATTTGGGTAGTGAGCAGATCTTCTCGTGCTCTGAGACGATAGTCTCAAAAGCACTACGAAGTCGCTCCCCCCTGCAGAGTACTGTGTCACAGTACATACATACAACTGTGACCCTCGAAAGGTAAGGGTCATCAGCATTCTGTATGGCCTGTGAGGCAGCTTGAGGAAGACGCTGTCCCACAGAGGTGGTCCTTGTGGTGACAGGATCAGAAACAGAGGATGAAGTAGAGGAAATCAACCTGCTACGTTCTTCGCAAGGTACAACCCTGCGAATAGCCCCAGAGTGAAATGACCTCAGGTGTCGCTTCATAGTAGTGGTCCCAAAGCTGTACTTACCGTTACAAAGGGCCCAGCTTCATTTATTTTCACTTCTATTTTTTAACTGTGAAAGGCGGCTCTGAAAAGAGCCTTATTTTCTTTTTGATTTTTGAAATTTTGTATTTTTTTATACACGACACACTAGGAGAGGAGGGGAAAGGAAGGTAAAGGGGGGGACACCAACCACAGGGATAAGAAAGGGCGAGCTGAGAGAGGAAGATGTAGAGTGGGTTTTATTTGGGTAGTGAGCAGATCTTCTCGTGCTCTGAGACGATAGTCTCAAAAGCACTACGAAGTCGCTCCCCCCTGCAGAGTTCTGTGTCACAGTACATACATACAACTGTGACCCTCGAAAGGTAAGGGTCATCAGCATTCTGTATGGCCTGTGAGGCAGCTTGAGGAAGACCCTGTCCCACAGAGGGGGTCCCTGTGGTGACAGGATCAGAAACAGAGGATGAAGTAGAGGAAATCAACCTCCTACGTTCTTCGCAAGGTACAACCCTTCAAATAGCCCCAGAGTGAAATGACCTCAGGTGTCGCTTCATAGTAGTGGTCCCAAAGCTGTACTTACCGTGATTCCCGTGACTGAGTATCATTTTGCACTCATTGCAGGTAACACAGTTCCCACGAGCCTTAGGACCATTCCCATGAATGGTAAATAACCGCCACACCCAAGACTCCTGCCTAGTGCGGGTAGTAGGGATTTCCTCTACCTCATTCTCATCATCCTCTTCTTCCTCCTCTGCATCCTCACTCCTGTTCCCCTCTTCAGGCCTTTGGGGAGGTGGTGGTGGTGGAGGGGGTGGGGATGGTGCTGAAGCAGGTGCAGCACCAGGTGGCAGTACTTCAGCCATGGATGCCATCTCGATGATGGTGTAATCTGCAGGTGGCAGCAAAAATCGCTGTGTTCTGAAGAAGAGCCAGAAACACAATGAGAATAAGCTCTAGGGCGTGGTCTTTTATAAGGTGCTTGTGCACGGTCCGCGGACATGTGCGCTGTCCGCGGACAGATCGAACACAAAAAAAGGTTTGAAAGGTTTCAAAAGGTATGTAGAAACTCAGGATTACTATGTGGGACTTGTGCCATGGTAAGATTTTATTGAAAAATATTATGGATTAATTGAAAATGTACTTTTAAATTGTTCGGGGACATGAAAGGTGTCCGCATTCAGAACACGCGATCAGCGTGGGCGCAGCCATATGATCCATTCGCGAACAAGTCCGCGAAGGAAGCGCATGTCCGCAGGACACCAAATGCACGGAGATTGGTTAGCGCATGCGTGTTGATGTTCTACGGACACTGTTCGGGTCCTGAAGTAATTAAAAATGCGTCACACGTGAAACGAACATTTCAGGACACTGCGTGTGTTCTTAGAACAGTTTAAACTTGCTAGCGAACAGTAAGGACAGATATAGTGTTCTTCAGGAAACGTCCAATTTCGTTTATGTACGAACATTTCAGGACACCAATTGTGTTCTTAGAACAGTTTCAACTTGCTAGCGAACAGTACGGACATGTATAGTGTTCTTTAAGAGACCTCCATTTTCATTTAATTACGAACAATTCAGGACACCACGTGTGTTCTTAGAACAGTTTGAACTTGCTACCAAACACTACGAACAGGTATAGTGTTCTTCAGGACACCTCCTTTTTGGTTTACGTATGAACATTTCAGGACACCAATTGTGTTCTTAGAATAGTTTAAACTTGATAGCGAACACTACGGAAAGATATAGTGTTCTTTAGGACACTTTAATTATTTTTTTTTACGAACATTTCAGGACACCGTGTGTGTTCTTAGAACAGTTTGAACTTGCTAGCGAACAGTACGAACAGGTATAGTGTTCTTCAGGACACCTCCATTTTCATTTATTTACGAACATTTCAGAACACCTGCACTGTCCGCGGACACCTACATTGTTTAAAAAAAAAAAAAAGAAACTATTTACAACACAATATAAAAATTAAACTTCATTTAACATATATTAATAATTTATGACAGAGAAGGTGAGGCAGAAACAGAAACAAAAACAGGAGAATTAGGGGTTTCAACATGATTGTTATTAGGTGAAGAAGGGATGGAAGTCTCATTAAAACATTTTGGGTTATGGAGAGGGTTTGGGAATAATTGACTGGGATATGGTGAGGAGGGACAAGTACATGTGGGGCAATGGTACGAGGTTTTTGGTTTAAAATGATCTTCCACAAAAGTTTTCAATTTATTAAAATTAGTCAACAATAAATCAATTTTTTCTTCTATACTGTGAAAAGTGTTATCCATAACAGGTTTTTCTGAAGTATTTTCTATTTTGGTATGCGCTGTACAAAAAAAAATAGATATATGTTAAATGTATACAAAATAATAATAATTAAATGGTTTATATTATAAAGTGTTTACCATTAGTTTCACTATCTTGTGACATTTCTTCATGTGGGAAATGCTCCTCTAGCCATTCCAGAATACTAGACATTTCTGTGAGAAAAAAAAAAGATAATATATTTTTTTATCTAATACAGAAAGTTTATAAATATATGAAAAAAATTAAGTACACTTACTATTTCAGATAAGATATGTCCTATGACTCAGTGGGTCTGCTCTTGTTCTCAGTTCTGTCGTGTTTGTGAGGTAATTATGTTGGAAGCCAATTTATCTTCTTGTGGTATATTCCATTTTAGAACATAGTGCATTTAAATGAATGGTTAGTGTGTTGTATATACGGGTTACATTTCTTATGTATTAGTACATATAATGTGTTTGTGTGCTCCTTTTTGAATTTGTTAAATGTTCCTATGTTATGATATAACAATCAAACATACCCCCCCACAGTTTTTAGGTAGTGGTACTGTTCTTCGAACATGTCCGCGAACATTAAATGAGTTCGCGGACATCAAGTACAGTAGAAGAGATTCAGTCAGTTCCATATGACATGTATATAAAGTCAAAGTCATTATTGTTAAGTTGCACTACTAAAAACCTATGAAATTCAGTGAAAAAACTTTGTTAAAGGGACGTTATGGTTAAGTTGCGCTGCTAAAAACCTATGAAATTCAGTGAAAAAACGTTGTTAAAGGGACGTTATGGTTAAGTTGCGCTGCTAAAAACCAATGAAATTCAGTGAAAAACCTTTGTTAAAGGGACGTTATGGTTAAGTTGCGCTGCTAAAAACCTTTCAAATTCAGTGAAAAAACTTTGTTAAAGGGACGTTATGGTTAAGTTGCGCTGCTAAAAACCTTTCAAATTCAGTGAAAAAACTTTGTTAAAGGGACGTTATGGTTCCAAGTAAAACCGAAAAACCCTTGAAATTCGCCAGTTATGTTAAGTTAAGCAACCATAACCCACGCCACCCCCGTGCACTGCTAAGCCTAACACCCAGGACATCAAAGATGACATCACAAATGTCATTGATGACATCACTGATGACATCACATGTGCATTTTCCTTTCATGAAAAGTCTGTACAAGGGATTCTTAGTGTAATGTTAATAAAAAAAGTGTCAAAGATTATTGGAATAAATATCAAGTGCTAATCAGTGTATTAAGCAATGCATTGATATAAATAGCATTCTATTATGAAGTTCCATCCAGTATACTAAGGTACTCATGTAGAAACATAGGCATTGTGTGCAGCATACACGATGGAGGTGCAATATTCATAAGCTTGCCATGTTGAATAGTGAAATGATAACTGTTTTCATATTACACTTTTGCGTACAGTGAAACTTGTGATAAGTAGGTAATAAAACCCACTTACTACATAATTGCATTATTATAGACAAATCACAAAGAGACAACACCACATACAAATATGAATATATACAAGGGAATTGAAGTAAGAAAAAAAACAGCAATAGTAGCAGAAAGTGTTCATAACCTAACTGATTACCTTTATGCAGAGAAATGATTGCTCTGTTTCAAAGCTGTTCTTACCCTATCTATATATATCACATGATGTGTCTGGACCCTAAGGAAAATAGTGTGAGTACAACATATAAAAATATGAGTATATAAAGGGAAAGTACAGTAATAAAAAACATCAAAACTAACAGAAAGTGCTGATAAATCTACTGATAATTTCAAATGCACAAAAAGGATTGCTGTCTTTCAAGGTTGTGTCTTCCCCTATGTATATGTTTCATATGATATGACTGGACCATAAGGGAATTATTGTAAGAACATACTTGAAGGATAAGTCCACGAATATAGTACATTTACAATTTTTAGTTCCTGACTTTTACTGAAGAAAATCATGTGGCCTAGATATGTCAGGAAAGGAAAAAAGGGGGAGTCAGACATGCGATATCATCAGTGATGTCATCAATGACATTTGTGATGTCATCTTTGATGTCCTGGGTGTTAGGCTTAGCAGTGCACGGTGGTGGCGCGAGTTATGGTTGCTTAGCTTACCATAACTGGCGAATTTCAAGGGTTTTTCGGTTTTACTTGGAACCATAACGTCCCTTTAACAAAGTTTTTTCACTAAATTTGAAAGGTTTTTAGCAGCGCAACTTAACCATAACATCTCTTTAACAACGTTTTTTCACTGAATATATATATATGTATATATATGCAGTCAATTGTGAAAAGGTCAATTGTGACCCTTTAAATTCGGTCAATTGTTCGTTCGAACAATTGTAAACGAACAATTTGGGTAATACCTGTTAAATATGGAGGAGTGGTGCCCAAGCCCCTGCTATCTGGAATGCTCCCCCCCCCGATTTTAGGAAAATAAACTCTATAACTGAATTCAAAGGTAAACTCAATACCCTCCTCTTTAACCCCCCTTAGGCTGAGACCTCTTCCCTGACCAGACTGTTCTCTCTCACTGTTTCCTCTGAAGTGTCTCCGTTGTTGTCTTGTTTTAATGTGTGGTATGAGGGCTCCGGCAGTGTGGCGCATTCTAAAAATCAAAATAAAATAAATTTGAAAGATATATGTATGTACATTTGAAAAAATACGTGTACATTCAAATGTCAAACCCACATCCACAAGGTGACATTTTGGACTCAATCCACAAAACTATAAATCTTACTTAAAATTACTGCTCTATATAAAAGATTACAACATTGACATGCCCCACAAAAACACCAGGCCCCAAACATAAAATCTAGTTCACTCAAGGAAACATTCCACTCTTCATTTATTCAGAAACACATATGCAAAAGACATGTAAATCATGCCCACACAGTAATTTGGCACTCAAGAGTACCCAGCACTGCAGAGCAGCAGCGGTAAATGAAGTAACATTTTCAAAATTGAACAACTAAACAAACATTGTAAATTCCATAATTCTGTCAACAATTCTGTATTTTAAGTATTTTAGAAGTAAATGCTAACCATGATGGCATGAAAGGGCAGTTGCAACTGCATTCATTTGGAGGATGCATACGACCTTGATGTTAGAAATTACATAAATAAGTAGTCATTACCATTACGGTGCACATGCGTGACAAAAAAAGAGCTTAAGAAGTTAACAAACCTGACTATCGCCATTGCTACATTTTATTGTTCTCCAAAACTCCTAAAATAACAGTGAAAAACAAGGTGAGTTTGTAAAAGTGTGTGTATGTCAATTTGAGTGTAATTATAATTGTAATTGTTTATTTGTACAGCGCTTATACACAAGTGAAGTGCTTCAAAGCGATTCAAGGCAGGAAGGGAGCAAGGGAAAAACAGTAGTCATTATTAGGCCTTGAGGTTTCCGAATGATCTAACAAAAAGTAAGTAGCATACTAGGTCTAAAAAGCATTTCACCTAGTGCAAGTGCATGAGTGTAACAGTTGCAACCCAGATTAGAGAGGGGAGACAAAGGGGGGACAAGACAGAATTTACTAGGCCTAGTAAATTCAGGTCATGCAAGTGAACAGATAGAGGTGCAAGGGTGGAGGGCAATTGCTCCCAGTCCAGCAGGGCCCTGGTTTAAGTGCAGAGATGTTACCTCTCTCATGGAACACATGATGAGGTGCAGTAGGGGTTACCCATCTCATGGAATGAAAGCTGAAAGTGTGTAGTGCTGGGCATAGTACAGATGCCCGGAGGCAAGTGCAAAGACTAACGGGGGAGCCTGGGACCTGTGAGGCTCTGGAGGTGAGCCAGGCGACCAGTCAGCAAAACTGAATAGAGTTAGGGGAGAGAAGAAGGAGTGAGGTTGGAGAGAAAGAGAGAACAGGTTAGCAAGGGAGAGGGAGAGTGAAAGAGGAAGAGAAGAGGAAGGACTTGAGGAGCTTCCAGAACTTAAGGCGGAGAGAGGCAGGGAGGCTGTTCCAGATGGAGGAACCTCCAGAGGATAAAGATATGCCCCCAAAAAGTGGGAATTTGAGTCGATAGTATAATGTGAATTACTTTGAGAAAAACTAAACACAATTTGTACTATCTTTAAAAACATGTCTACCATAAGTACACAATATTATCAAAACTAAACCCTATACATTGTACATGTAGAAACACATAAACTTTAAACTGTGCATATGTTATGTTTGTTAGTAATTATACGTACATTTAAGACACACTACAATAAAGCAGCACATCAGACACTGCATATGTACACAAAGGATATATACATTAAAATTTCCCAGCTTCATAAATATTAAAGTATATTATTAAAGCATAGCAAACAAAAAAGCATTATGAAATTATTGTTTGGGGAATACACAGACACCCTATTTGCACATGTAAAAGCAAGTGCACATACATGTACTTTATTTGAAACCATATACATCTTATTATTATAAATAATACATATTAACATTGTATTTACTATAATCAACTTATTAGATACCTGTCAGACCAAAAATGGCATCAATTGATTGATTAAAAAAGGCCATTTGTTTAATGTAAACCTTAGTATTTGCAATGTGGATTAGTGTCCCATATGGATTGATCCACATTCATGACTACTCTGAGCAGGCGAGCAGCAAGCAGCTTAATAGTTAAGCGTATTTAATATACTTGAAAGCCGCACTGACAGTTATTAAATCTTGTAGAGCAACTGCACCCTTAATGCCTAGCTTGTGTCCATGCCATGTTAGAAGTAACAATGGCCTTCATATGCCATCAATATATTGAAAGCAATTGGTGTTATTATTGGAATGATTACATCACAAAGTTCCAGTTGAGAGCCTCTTTCTTTTGCTTTTCGCTTATTCACCAGGATGAAAATGGTTACAGGGAAATCTTCTAAAAATATCTTTGGAATTGACAAGTATGCTTTGAGTAATTTATGTACACATAATTAATACTGTTGGAATTATTGGGTGGCACACACACTGCAACTTTATCTTAATTTCTTAATTTTTAATGGGTAAGCTGAGGTTGTTGCATGGGCACACATTAACCACCAACAAACAAATCTGTCCTGATGAAGGCCACATTATTAATGCAGCAGCAAAGAGTATAGCTCTGGAAATGCCAAAACTTCCTGTGTCAACACTTTATGTTTTGTAACATCTGTGACACCATTATTTGTATGTGATTTATTGAATTTCTGGTCTCTACCACATACATGATCTTGGCACCAGTTTCATTTTTGTATTAGTTTAGTTGGCATTGTTTATGTCAGCAGAGGCTAGCCCCATTTTAATTATTTAAGGTATTGAAGTTTGTTGTAATAGAACTGTAATAAAACATTATGGAATAAACTCATCATAGATATGTGTTTTCTTGTGTGAACCTCCTCTGTCTAACTTCCCATTTTTGTTGTTTGTTTGTTAAAGTAACATTTCCTCTTTGTAAAACTGAACAATTTGGTAGTCAATTAATGTCATTTAACAAGCAAAGAGTTGGTGCAAGTGTCCAGTTCTTGACGATATTTTGATTATTATTGTTTACTTTGGCATTTCATGACGAATCTGAATCACAAGGAAATTGGAATCATTTACAAGCTGCCTTTACTAATAAACAGATAACATTAAATGCCCTGTTTTCCCTAATTATATTCAAATGCTAGTTGAAGAAACCAAGCAGAACTAAAAAAAGATACATGAGAACCAATAACAAAAACAAATTGAGGGTGCTGTTCCATGGCTGAACCATGCAGACATGAGCTCCTGCGGCTCCGTACTGTCCCTGACATATTCTGTCCTGAATATCCTTTCTATCAAGCAAAAGACACAACATTCCTGTTATAATGGGCTATGAACGATAAGGGACGTACAACGAGTGGCCTCCCCTGAGAATGGAACCTGCTCGAGAGACAATCTGGGTCACTGCCCCTTTGATGCGGTGGAGAGCGCTGCCATTTTGATTGCCTGGAGCGATGTGGAAGGAAGCAACATCAGGGCATTAGCCACACACCAAGGACTGTGGCGGACTTGCAGTGGTGATACAGAGGTGAGGCACAACAGGGTGGTGGTCAGCTGGGGGGCCATGTGCTGGCACTGTGTGCACTCCAGACCGGATCAGAAACTGAGAACACGTCCCATGATGCACTGGGACACTCCCTTGCCTCCTCTCCTGACTGTTATAAGTAGAGCTGTATCCCTGGGCATGCGTCCTAGTTTGCTTGAATCAACAACAATTGATTGAGGGGGAGACTGTGCTCTGATAGGTTAAGGAGTAGTTAAGCCAGGTTGTAGCCTGCAACTCTGCACTCTTCCTGATATTCCTGAGTTGGAGACCCAGGTCATTTCTTAATCACTACAGGGCATATCGGTTGCTGCCGCTCGCTATTTGTCTAAAGACAAGGAGAAAAAAGGGTACGCAGCACAAAATGGAACCATATGCAGTGACCTACTCTGCCCCCGCACAATCTTATTTGTTCTCGGTTGGCATGTCGTCACCTACCACTCTCTTGCTTACGGATGTAATGAGGGCCATCACTGACTCCCGGAAACCCATAGAGGGCAAAATGGACACTATGAGTTTGGATGTGAACTTGCAATGTCATAACCTTCCAAAAATATCTTCAAGGATGACAGAGGGTGAGAAATGTATCTCTGCTTCCAAGGCCACCCTTCAATCACTTGAAGGCCAAGTGACTGACATGCTGAAAAAATCCAAATATTGGATGACAGGATTGAGGAAGCCAAAGCTAGATCCCATGGAAGCAACATCAGAATACTGGGTCTCCAGGAAAAATCTGAAGGGCCCAGCATGGAGCTGTACCTTGACAAATGTTTTACGGGGCTAGTGAAACTGAGAGGGTTTTCGAATTTTTTCTCCATAGAATGGGCCCACCGAAAATCAACTGCCCTTCCAATCGCCGACTCCACCAAGAACTGTTGTGGCAAAACTATTGAATTACAGCGATCGTGACGCACTTCTTCATATGGCACGCAGTAAAGATCCCATGACATATAATGGAGCTAATGTTGCTTTTTTCCCAGATTACACCAGAGCAGTCAAGAAAGCACACCAGTCGTTTGACTCTGTTAAAAAAAAATTGAAGTCTCTCTAAGTGAAATATGCCCTCTTCTTTCCTGCTCAACTAAAAATCTATCTGAATTCTGAATGGGAAAACTAATTTCTTAACCGACCCTCAAGAAGCATGGACTTGGATGGAGACACATTTGGATGTTGGGGAGGGAGCAACAGACAAGCAGGATAACAGCCAAAGCTGACCTCAAACAGCCTGTAACTCTGGCCCCCCTGTTGGAAGAACCCATGGATCCACTGGATGGACAGACCCATGCCTCGTGAAATATGGGCTGTTAGAACCTCCTCCAAAGATAAGCTGTTACAGATATTTTATAACAGGACAATGGGCCTCACTATAAGCATGGCAGTCCGTTAAGCATGTCGGTAGCATAGTTCCCGGACTGCCATACTACGAGCTATGCTCGCGGGTGCCTGTCAGCCCAACAGGGCATCCTCGAGCACAGTAAGTCAGATGCATCGGCACTGTTGTAAATGGTGCCGGTGCATCCGACGTCCCATTCCCATTGAATCTTATGGGGCTTAAATGGGAATGGGGACTGACAGTCACCGGCACCCGGCAATGGAGGGCACCCGGCAATGGAGGAATTACCGTGTCCGGCAAAGTCAGAATATCCTGGTAATTCCGCAATTCTTTTTTTTTGATAACATGTTTTATTGTCTTTTCGTGTTACAATACAATAACATATAAACTTACAAACATAAAACTGTGCATACATGTGGTAGAGCTACATGAGGGACCTCTGCCTATATGCGGACCAATGTAGAAACACAACTGAGGTTAGGAATACAGTAGATATTAACCATATCATGTGTCCATTTGACATTTCACGTTCAGTTCTTACAGATGACTAGAGGATTTAATGACCTAGCTTTTATGCCCAGAGGTGGCGAGGATGTTAAACTACAAGCTGGATTATTTCAAATTGTACCAGTTTCACAACATCTCTTCCCACTTCCCCCATACTTTGTCTGCTTTGCCCGGGCACCCTCTTGCTTGGTAAACCCGTCGTTCCATTGGGATAATTGCGTCTATGTCTGATTTCCATTGTTCATACTGTGGAGTGATCTCAGAACCCCATAGTTGCGCTATGTTTCGTTTAGCTATGCCGGTGGCTGTTGAGACTAATAGCTTTTCAAAGCGCGATAGGCCCTGTTCTGTATCAATTCCCAGTAGAAGGAGTTTGGGGTCAGTAGGGATTGGTCGGCCTAAGACTCTGGCGAGTCTATCACAGCAGCTACGCCAGAAGTGTTGTACTTGTGTACATTGCCACAGAATGAGATAGAATGTCCCCTCTTCTTGCTTGCAACGTAAGCATTTTGGATCAGATGTCTTGCCCCATAGTGCCACTCGAGGGTAATATATTCTGTGGAGTATTTTCAGCTGAATGAGTCTGATTCTTGCTGAGATCGCCGTTTCCATGGGGTACATCAGGGTCTCAATCCAGTCTTTGGGTAGAATCAGGCCCACGTCCCTTTCCCATTTGAGTTTCAGGCACGTGAACTCTCTTGTGGCAAAGGAGGAGATAGCGTTATACAAGGTGGATGTGATCCTGGCTTTCACACTGTCGATAACTATATTTCTCTCTATGGGCGTGCACTCTGTCATTTCCAGAATTCCGCATTGTTAAACTGATCATGGGCCATTGATACAGAGCCAGCTGGTCTTGGTGGCTGCGATGCTCCCCTCACAGTTAACATTTAGGGGGTCATTACAACATTGGAGGTAGCCATGCCGCTATTTGCGGCATGGCTACCCCCATTCCGGGTACCGGGTCCGGGTTCCCTGAATGGGGAAATACCGGGCCATTCCGACTTTGGAGGGCCTGGTATTTCCCCATTCAGGGAACCCAGACCCTGTGCATCCCCATTCCCATTCAAGCTCCCATAGGGCTCAATGGGAATGGAGAGCATGCTAACATTGGGCCTGTTAATGACGGGCCCGTTGTTAGCATGCTGGACCGCTTGCGGGACCCGCTAAGGATGCCTGGTTTAACCAGGTGTCCTTAGCGGGTCCCGCGAGCTGACCTCTTAATGAGGCGGTAGGGGGTTGACGGGGCCAGCAGCTCTACCGGCCCAATTAATCTCCTACCGCCAGGGTTCTAATGACCCTCTTAGTCTTACTTGTTAAAGGGGGAGTTTGCTCAGAAATGGTATTGGCCCAATCATTCGGGCATGTATTTTTGAACAACATTGATCGATCTTAAAAAAATGTCTAATGCACCTTACCTTAGTTTTTCTCACTTTTACAGAAGCGAAAACAATGGGTCGGGTACCGACATCTTGTGCTAATCTTATCCGTTGATCCGTCGCCCTAAATTCAAGTGCCCTTGCAGCAGTAATTCAGATCTTCCGCCACTAAAGCTGATATCACAAGTCAAAACGATATGCTCTACCTATTTTAATGACATTCGTGGGAAGCGTAGCCCAACGTACTCTGTCATCACCCACATCATGATGTTACCTAACACAGAACCAGGAACATAAACACACACTTCCACACAAAACGCAAACATTTTGTTTCTTTTCACAAAAAAGATAAGAAACATATATATTGAAGAAAACAGCAATAGGCGGGAATGTAACAAGTTCTTTTATTTTTAACTTAAAGCTCAAAAAAGGAGATTATGTCCACAAACACATTGATACATTTTGCCAATAGAGCGTATAGCTAGCAAACATTGCGTGGTTCACCTTTTTTGTATAACTGTGAATCGTGATCTTATAATGTCGATTCTGTTCATCGATCGATTAATCCCAGTCTTTGCATTCTCCAGAGATAGTTCTTATGTTGCATCACTGATGTTTGATCGACGCACATGGCATTCCGTTAGTGAGAAGAAAGAAGTGGTTTCACTTTCAAATGGAACACTTTCACATTGGCACATTTTCAGACCCTATAGGCTGCCATGTTGCTCCTTATTACTGCAACCTCGAAAGGACAGATTGGTGTCTGGTGATCATGACCAGATAATGATTACCACAGATCCGTTGATGATTATTGTACAATTACAGTTGAAGAAGCCGTCAACTGGAAGATCGAACCCATGGCAGGTGAACATCGGTAGAATATAACTATGTAAAATCGAGAATGCAAAAATATATGCCAGTACACAGTTTATAATAGAAAATGCATAGTACATAAATATGTTAACTAACAATGTAGATTACAATTTACACATACAATATCTAATCTTTGCGTCAAATTGAACATTCATATGTCACATCGTAATCATCTAGCATACAGCACACTTACATTATGTCTTGAGTTTCCAGTCTCTCTTTGTGACAGATGACTAACCGATTTGAAAGACAGATCTCAGTAATGGAAACTTAACTTTCTTATGTCTGCTTTCAGTACAATGAATCTTAGCAATTCTTTGTGGATATTCGACACATTCAAATTGTTAGTATGGCTGATTCGAGGACAAATACCAATGAAACCCTTTTTTCTGTTTTCACAGTGAGACATGGGTTGGTTTCGTTTTAGGGAACACATGCCACAAAAATGAACCCTATTATTAACTGTTTTCAATGGCAAGCTGTGCAGTGAAACACAATGAAATATTTCAAGTATTCCACATAGCAAAATATGTACTTCCATTTTAACGGTATCAAGAGGCCTGGTCCCACAACATTTACATATTCTTTCACAGATGCGCTTGATGAGGTGCAGATAGGCTAGGACTGGCCTATACAGTAATAGGGCAATGCCCAAAACAAAAATCCAAAATGATAGTGTGGGCCAGTTTTTTCGTCAAAGTGAGCAACTTTTTTTCCGAAAAAACAGAATTTGAATACACATCATGAAATAAAGGTTTTCCACCTGGACTCCAATACAACGACTTCAGAAATTCTGGTCATTGGCTAAATAATGTCACTGTTGGGACTATGAAACCTATTGCAACATTACTCAATGCAACTACTTCACAACACCTGATAAGTATGTATTGATGTAAGCTAAGTAGCTATTTGCTACCCACCTTCAGTGCGGATTAAAGACAGACAAACTAATTTCAGTTAACATTTTTGACATATAGAGATGGTTACAGCGTGAAATATAGATGCATGGATATAGATGGATGACAAGCAGTGGGCTGATATATAGAGACGGCATGGTTGGACCAGGAAGGGGGGCAAATGGGCGATTTTAAACCAGGCTGTGTGGACTGCTGCACCCAGGGCCACACGTGTAATGAGCAACAAGAACAAAAAAAAGATGACTTCACTAAAATTCCAGCACACCTTGAATGAGTTCAGTTTTGAAATGCTTACTGGCTTCTGTGTAGATCTATTCCAGCAATCATCTTGACTTCTGCGTTGATGCTGACGCACCAGGGTATCCTGCACAGTAAAATGAAAATAAGCAAAGGCCGCAGGCGCATGGTCATAGTGCACATTGGTAAAGTATGCTTTTAAATGACATATTCTTTTGCCCGTTTTTTCAATGGTGGCTAACACTGTGGGACATTAGCCTTTGGTATATTGCAATCTGCATCCACTTAGCATGATTCTTACTTGATCACAAAGTTAGACTCCATATCTTAAAATACTTTTTCCTTGCTTTTATTCTGTATGACTGCTGCTCCAATTTTCTTCTGAGATTCGTGAACTATTGCAAGTACATTACAAATAAATAGTTTGGTAGCACCCCAGTAATAACCATGTATAATACAATTATGGTAGATTGTGGTACTCACTTTTGTGCACAGATCAACAATGCGCACACAAGGATGTAACCGTCAGGTATTACCTATTATTATAATA
Source organism: Ambystoma mexicanum (assembly GCF_040938575.1). Taxonomy (NCBI): domain Eukaryota; kingdom Metazoa; phylum Chordata; class Amphibia; order Caudata; family Ambystomatidae; genus Ambystoma; species Ambystoma mexicanum. Next base: position 936,244,978 of record NC_090932.1, on the reverse strand, counting down.
GTACCATTACTGGTAATATGTTATGCACATAATAGACAATATTGTCCTTTTAAAGCTTTTCCAGTGATAGGCAGCTAGAATGTCGGCATCTGAGATGCCATCCTTTTCACCCCTTTCTGAAAACTTTAAGTCTTTACATACATATTATTGGTCAGACTTACTCCCTCTCCATCACCATATCCATGGATGACACCCCACACAGTTACCTCTACTTCCATGAATTGAAATATGTAGCAAACTTTACAAGAAAGTGTATATGTCTGCCAATTAAATGTCAAGTCCACTCATTGTCTTTCCCTGTATTGTCAATGAGCAGTCCCCATAGCTACAATTACCATCAAGTGCCCAAACACAACTTCTTCTCGTGTCTTGCATAACATTAATGGCAAATAAATGTGATCTGGCATGTACATGTGAACCAGAGGAATGCAAGGGGGCTATTTACAAGCAATTACTCAATGTGCAATGTGGGCAAATGAAAGTTGTTGTGTGCCAGGTAAGGGAAGGGAAGTCAGTAAAGAGTGAAGGGATGGTGAAAAATGGTAATTAGGGCATGATATTTTATTGAAACACTTGTGTATAGGCACGATCTCAATAAAATATCATATCAAGTAATTGATGGATGAAGTGACATCAAGGACATGTTGCAATGGAAGAATACCATATGGTGCTCTGCACGTAAAATAAGGTCAATTATATAGAGGTATAAATCATAAATGCTGCATCATTAGATTGAGTGGCCATTGCAAAATATTCATTCTTGACTAGCAAGCCAATGCAACTCCTTGTGGAACACAATTAATAGCTATTGTTCCGTCAACCCATGTCCTCTGTGCAAGATACAGTCAAACAACTTTAATAGTACATCTTGATCTGTTGTATTTAAAATCTTCAAGTATGTGATTGCATTACATTCTGTGGATGTTCTATTTCTCATAATGAACAATTTGTAGAGAAAAATAGTTTGAGAATAAAAAGCACATGTATCTAGAAATGTAATCAAAAAAACTTTTCAATGATTTAAAAAAATGTTACATACTTAAAATAATCAGATTTACATTTATTGTTGTAATGTTGTAATATGAATGATATTGAGGGAAATAAATCAAAAAGTCAAAGAAAAATGTAATTATTAATGCCTATTTAGTAAGATTACTTCACGAAAAAACATTAATACAAAATAAAATGATTGAACAATTACATTACAAGTCATATACTGTTCAATTCTTTTTACAATCTAAACAGTTTCCAAAATTTGTGCAAAAGCTTGAAACTAGCTCTGTTAAAAATTGTGAAGACAGCCATGTTCTGTGGCATAGACTGGGCCCTGGCAACAACACCTGGAGCAATTGCATGTGTTTGCATGGCCGGCACATTCAATGTCAGATCTTTAACAAATTCAAAATCCATCTGCTTGAATATTGACTTTGCCACCCACTGTTTGCTTCTTTTGGTAAACACCTTGTTGTGACAAAGCATTCAGAAAATTCTGCAGTTTTTTCCTGTGCCCTACAACATTCTCGTTGTGTTCAAGTACAGCCAGTCTTGTTCTGTCCTTCATACCATCTTTGCTGAAACGCAATCTTTTAGGCCTGTACTTTAGGCACATATTATGGAACACCTCCAAATCTCCAGTGGGGCAGAATTCTGTGAGTACTCTCATGTCTCTTGAAAGCGTTTTGTCATACACAATCTTCTCAAGTGCTGTCTGAGGAGGGGAGCCTGGCACCAACCACCTTTTCTTACAGTGCTGCTCCTTGCTCAATGGTGCATGTGCACATTCATGGAAATGTTAATTTTCTTCCCAAGAGTATATGCTTGAACAATGGTGCCGCATTGAACGCTATTTCTCAAGCACAATATCTATAGATCCATCACGAGTTTTTGAGCTCCACGAAAGACGATTGCTGATACACTGTGACCAATTTAAAATGTTTCTTTGTCCTTTTTTTACCAGCAGCAGTATTTTATTTAGAAATTGATTTTGTGACGTGCCATATATCATATTGTTACTTTATGTGTGACCTTTGCTATCCATATGCGCATCTCAGTGGCTATCAGTTCCATTTGCATTACCCTGGTTTGCAGAAGTTCAATGGATTTAATGAAACCATATTGTTTCCATGGCAACAGAAGATGTACATTCAGACAATTACATTATGACTGAACTCACTATTATTTTACTCTCCATATCTTAAGTGGTAAGTGCAGTCCATCACCAGCAAGCCTGAGTCTTTTGCCAGCAAGAGCAGTGTCCATTGGTATATTTTCAAGTGCCCAGGTCTGGCTAATAGCAATAACATTCTTCTGATATTTGTAGTATTGGGTTTTAGCATGGAACTCAAGTTCCACAAATGTACAGAAACTTGACATTTTCCTGAATGTTAATCTGCTAAACAACAGAGCAAATGAGCAAAGTACATTTACAGCAGGCACTTTTCCAAGTATAGGTTGAGCAGAGCATGAAAATGAGTTTGTATATGTATTCGTTTATTGGTAAAGCGCATCAAGCCCATAGGCATCTGGGTGCATTTCTTAGGTTTACAAGGTAACATATTACATTACGCAAATAAATATGTACCTAGGCATTAAATACAAGTTACATTTACAAAGTTGCATTAATTACAGATTACATTTACAATGTTGCATATTACATTGCGAGATTACAGGTGTACAAAACATAAATGATTTGTTACCTAGGATTGACAATAACTGCAGTAACGGGCAGGAGTGCCTGACGTGAGAGGGTTAGTGTTCTTGCGCTAGAAGCCAGTCTTTGACTTTTCTTCTAAAAGTGTGGTACGAGGGTTCAGATCTGAGTGAGATAGGAAGTGAGTTCCACAGTTTAGCGGCAAGCACAGGGAAACTGCTCCCAACAGCCTTTTGAAGCTTGAACCTCTGGATTTTGAGGCAGTGAGTTTGGGCTACATTCATAAGGCGGTCTGATATGTTGGAAGAGAATAGGTTGGAGAGGTAGCTAGGGGCGCGATTCACGAGGCAGTTGTGCGTGAGAGATAGTGATTTAAAAGCAATTCTTTGGTTGACCGAGAGCCAATTGAGACTGCGTCTAAAAACTGAGATGTTTTGGGCTCTTGGGATATTCAGAGCCACCCTGACGGAGTTATTTTGTAGTACTTGTAACTTGTTGGTGTTTCGTCGGCTAATCCCTAGATACAGTGCATTACGGTAGTCGAGTTTCAACAGGACTAGTGCTCTAGCTATGGTAGTGCAATTGTTAGTGGTTAGAAAAGGTCTACATGAAGTGATGTGTATGCACGTGTAGGCCGTGGGGGACCTTATTGCATTTGTTTGTCTGTCTAGGGTCAGAGTGGAGTTTAGGTAGATGGCGAGAGATTTTACGTTTTTAGAGACCTTGATGGAATTGCCGTCTGTGATGAAGGAGTCGAAGCTAGCATCAAGCTTACTGAATCTCTGTTGTGATCAGAGGAGGAGTAGCTCTGTCTTATCATCATTAAGACAGAGCCCATGTTGCGCCATTCAAGCCTGAATGACAAGGTAAATGTCATTTGGCCTTATTACGACCCTGGTGATGACGGAATGAAGGGGGCCGGTACGGGACCGGCCCCCTTCATTCCGTCAGGGCCGATTACGAGGTTCCCTCTGCGGGACCCGGATCAGACGTCTGGTAAAACCAGATGTCTTTTCTGTGTCCCGCGAGGGGAAGAGGAAGGTAACAACAGGACACTTGTAATGTCCCCGTTGTTACCTCCATCCCCATTCCCATTGAGCCCTTTAGGGGCTGAAATGGGAATGGGGAATAGTTCCTGCAAGGAGGAATTACCGGGTCCTCCTGTTTCGGAATGACCCGCTTATTCCTCATTGCAGGAACCCGGTTTGGAGGCAGCCATGGAGCTTATCACTCGATGGCTGCCTCCAAACTCGTAATGAGGCCCATTGACTGCTTAGGAGTCCACTTTATGGTCGCCGGTGATGGGAATGAGAATTTGGGTGTCATCTGCATAGTTAGTGTAGGTGACACCCAATTGGTCGAGGTCATCAAATAGGGGCTTTGTAAACACATTATAAAGAGTTGGAAACACGCAGGAGCCTTGGGGGACTCTAAATGTGACTGGTGCCGGGTCGGCAGCTACTGAAGGGGAGAAGATCCTCATAGATATGTTCTCTAAAAATTATTGGACCAAGGTGGTGGCTTTGTTGGAGAAATGTGCAGCGGAGATGAGGTGGTTGCATAGGACTTGGTGGTTGACTAGGTCGAAGGCAGCCGACAGGTCAAGCAGTAGGAGGAGGGTGAGTTTCCCATTGTCTTTTAATTATTCAATTTGAGTTTTCAGGTCAATCTGGGCCGTCTCTGTCCCGTGCCTTGGTCTGAACCCAGATTGCCTGAGGCCGAGGAGGTTGTTGGTTTCTAGGTGCTCCTGGATCTGCAGGTAAACTGCTCTATCCAGGTTTTTTTAAGAGGAAGGGAACTGTGGTGATGGGCCTGTAATTAGTAGGCATACAGGGTCTGGTGATGGCTTCTTAAGTAATGGTAGAACCCAGGAATCTTTAAGGTTCTTACGGACTATGCTTGTATTGAATGAGGTATTGATTACGGAGTTGATGAAAGGAGCCAGTTCTGTGGATGCCTCCTTGATGATGGAGGCTGGACATGTGTCACCCGGAGTGTTGGAAGGTTTCAATTTGGGTATTATGTTTTCAACGTCTTTAGTAGAGAGTGGGGAAAATTAAATGGCTTACTGGTCTTCTGGATTGAAGCTTGAGTAGTATTCTGGGGAGACATTTGGGATGTGGTTTGAGGTGAGGTAAGTGAGAGACTTGTTTTTTTGGAGTCGATTTTTTCTTGGATCATAGTGATTTTACCTAGGAGTGCCTTTTGGATATTGGAGCACCACAGGATGTCTTTGATGCAAGTGTCAGGGGGGCTGATGGGGATTCTAATTCTTTTAATATGTCAAAGAGTTCTTTAGTACTCGAATTGGCTTGGGAAATTTGGTTATTCTATGTATCTTTTTTGGCCTGAAAGATCGCCTCCTGTCAGTTGAGGGATGATATCAGTTGGTTGTCCTTGTAAGTTGCTATGGGGAGGCTCTTGCAGAGGGCCCCAACATTTCCTTTGAAATTGCATAAGGCTCTGAGGTGTGGTGTGAGCCATGAATAAAGGTGCGCACAGGGTGTAGGCTTGCGCAGTTTGAGAGGGGCGATAGTATTGATGGCCTTAAGGAGGGTTAGGTTGTAGATGTCAACTAGCACAGTGGGGTCTGAGGGTGCTTCTTTGGGGTTGTTGATGATGGGTAATATGAGAGGCAGTAGTTTCTCTAGAGTTATGTCCCTGTTGTTCCTTGCGCTTACAGGAGGAGAGGGGTTGTGCTTAGGGCAATGGCTGTCGTGCTTAATAGTGAAGGAGTTCAGATGGTGGTCTGACCAGACACAAGTTTTGTTGGCTAGGATGTTGATGTTACAATTGAGGTCTGCCAACCAATCAAGGGTCCTGCCTTTGATGTGAGTGGGTTCAAATATGTGATGAGTAAAGCCTAGTTCAGTTATAGTGTTGGCGATGTCTAGGGCATCAGTGTCCTTAGAGTCTTGGAATCCGAGGTTGAGGTCACCTAGTAGAATGATTTGTGAACTCAATTTTGGTTTTGGGAGTAAGAAGGGTCGTAATATCTTCTTCAAAAGTAGATACTGGCCCAGGTGGCCTATAAATAAGGTGCATCATGAGAGCTTGGGTGGCTGAGACTGGGAGCTTGATTGACAGTGGTTCTGCCAAAGGGAGAGATTGGCCAGCTAAAGGTCTAAGGGATGATATATAAATGCAACCCCCACCTCTGTCACTTCTGATGATGGAGTAGTCATTGTGGATGTCGAGAGAGAGGGAAGGCCCAAGCTGCATCATGCAGCCAGGTCTCTGTGATAGCTAGAAAGTCGAGGTCTTGGAGGGTAATGTAGTCTGCAATATCTAGTGCGTCGGCAGGTAATGATCTCGCATTTATTAGGGCACCCTTAAAGGTGTGGGTGGTTTTGTTGCGACGAAGCTTGTTTTTTGTGGGTGAGTTGATTTCCCTAGGTGAGGTAACTTTAGTCTGTAAGTTCATAGGTATGTCCGGTAGTTTGTGTGTGTTATTTTGAGGTTTGGTCATGGAGGTGGTTTTGGGCACTGATGGGACTGGTAGAAATCCTGTGCCTAGTCAATCATTCCTGTGTTGCAGTACACAGGGTATGTTGGGTATGGGTTTCATGGCAAAATGTTTGAGCCATAGGGCCGGTAAATTGAGGTAGCGGTTATGCAGTGAGGATGTGGAGGTTTTATAAGCAGGGCGTAGGCAAGGAGGCAGGACAGTTGTAGGGGCAATACCATCTGATGACGGGGGCCTGTTGCTCGTAGTCAGAGTGGTGCAAATAGTATTGGGCATGTTATTATCTGTGTAAGCGGGCTGTAATGGGTAGTTGTTGGAGATTTTTGCCTCCAAGATGGGATGTAGCCCGGTGCAGAGTAGTAGTGGTAAGTAACGTAGTATGAGTGCCAGATGCATAGTATCGAGAGAAACATATGAGGCTAGGTTCTGTAGGATGGTTGAGTGGAGGGGAGGCCAGCAGAGTTTAGGCTTAAGGCACTAGTGTCAAACCATCCAATGCTTGTGTATATCGAAGACAGATGAAGACTGGGGTGGAAGCAGTTACTAGAATGGTTGCTGGTGGAGCAGTAAGATGTGAGTGACGTGTAATATGGACTGTCACTGATTGCAGTGAGGCAGATGAGCGGGCTGGTGAGGTGCGGTAAGGCTAATGTGGCCGAGGTTGCCTGAGTATGGTGGTCATGCAGGTAGGCGAGGCAGGTTGGCCGATGAGGCAATCTAGACAGGGGTTGTCAGGCGGGCTGCAGGTATAGCAAAAGGTGTCTGCACTGCTGTGCCGGCTGGTTGTGCAAGGGAAACAGTTGATTAGCAGCTAGGGGGCGGTTTGTGCAAACAAAAACATCACAGCAAGTATGAGCAGATGACTAGCAGCAGGTGGCTGGATCGTACAGTCAGAAACAGTTATACATGTATTAACAATTGAGTCGCAGTTTAGGGCGGGTTTATGCAGTCAGGAACAGGGCACATATAATAAATTGGCTAGTGGCTAGGGCCGGTTTGTGCAATCAAAACAGTACAGCAAGTATAAGCAGTTGACTAGCAGCTGGAGGCTGGATCGTACAGTCAGAAACAGTTATCCATGTATTAACAATTGAGTCGTGGCTTAGGGCTGGTTTAGGCAGTCAGGAACAGGGCATGTATAATCAGTTGGCTAGTGGCTAGGGCCAGTTTGTGCAATCGAAACAGTACAGCAAGTATAAGCAGTTGACTATCAGCTGGAGGCTGGATTGTACCGTCAGAAACAGTTATACAGGTATTAACAATTAAGTCGCAGCTTAGGGCCGGTTCAAGCAGTCAGAACCAGAGCACGTATAAGCTGTTGGCTAGTTGCTAGGGCCGGTTTGTGCAATCAAAACAGTACAGCAGGCATAAGCAGTTGACTAGCAGCTGGGGGCTGGATCGTGCAGTCAAAGGCTGTTATATAATTATAAACTTCTGACTCGCAGTTTAGGGCGAGTTTGTGCAGCGTGGCACTTAGTGGGGTGGCTATGCAAGAGGAGCTGAGATGAGGGAAATCAGACAAATGGGCATGTTAAGCAGGTGACGTGTTGTTAAATTAAATCATGCGAGTATAGCCAATTAAACATGGAACAACATAATAGGCTATTACGAATTGCAAAGGTTTAAACTTAAAATGTTAAATGCAGCCATGATAAAGGCATATACTGATGGCATGCTGATGGCCAAGCAAAATGTTTTACACAAGGGCTATGCCCACATATCAGATAAAATGATTAGTGACTGAATGATCATATAGAGAAGGGCATTTCAAGCCTGACTCAGGGCGCTCTAGGCGCTGGGAGTGGTGATAAGTTCAGCTTACCCAATGTTGCAGGTTTTCGGTGCTAGAGTGGCAGACCAAGGTAATCCTGTGGGGAGCAGACTGGGACGCTCTACAGCCGCGGCCAGCCCGGACAGGCACAAACAGGCAAGTGCCTTAAGTAGTGCGCCTTAAGAGGAGTGCTGGCTAGCGCCTTCCGGAGGTGCTAGGCCCCTGATATGGCTGTGGGGTTCCAATCAGGTGTGAGGCTCACTGTTGCTAGGCAACGTATAAACAAGGACCAGTGCGGCCATTTTGCACCTCATGTCAGATCAGTGATTTTGATGTAAATGGCGGCAGCAGTAATGCTGATCTCAGGCTCTGGGAAGCAGGAGGGATAAACCTGCAAGAGGGAGCGTGCTGGTGGCCGGATGGTGCGCTCATACCTGCTTACCCGGATGGTAGCAGTCTTGATGGCGCTGTCGTGCGGGAGGTTGTGCCTCTCCTAAAGCCTGATGACAATAGTGCGGGCTGGGCTCTTGCCCACTCGAGGAAGCGGGATCGTCGGTATTATGATGGTGTACACAGCTACCCTTGATCTTCAGGTTATTGCCTTTGACTGCATGAGTAAACATCACCAATGGCTCTCCACAAATCCTCCTACATAATTTATGATCATATTTTATCATTTTTATAATCTTGATCAGGCAGCAGTCCTCCACACTAGGAAGAGTAAAGTCCAGATCATGAGCACAATCATCAATCAGTTGTGATGGTGCTTCAGTAATTTCTGTGTTTGATATTTCTGTTTTTTCTGCATGTGTTTTGGAAAAAGGAAACATTGTCTCTTTCTTAGATGGACAGTTCTTAGAGGGTGTGGATTGTGTGCGTGGGTCTGCAAGCAATTCTGAAACATCTTCTGTGGTGTCTGTCTCTTCTGGGTGACGTTGTGTGCTGTAACAACGATCCATGGTTACTTTCCATGTGCCACTGGTGACATTCCATTCAAATTCTGGCCACTGGACATCTGCATCACAACTCTGGATCTTAAGAGGACCATACTGAGCCTCAAAATGTAGTTGCTCCAAAGTGACATTGGTTTGACAAGCAACATCACTAGTTTGTGTTGTCTGAGTCTTTATGCTTCTCTTCTTCCTAAGTTTCGAATCGATGAAAAAAAACATGCTTAATTTATCGCACACATAAAGAATATATGAATTAGAACCTCAAAATGTTAAATCAATAAAATAACTCCTAAACAAATTTCATTTTTAAAAGCCTGTTTGTTATTTACCCTTGTTTTCCTAGTTTGCCTTGAAACAGTCAATTTTGATTTGCCAACCACAAGATCAAGCTGAAAAAAAGTATTTTGAAAAAGTATAAACCATGCAATTTGCTCTTCCACTTCAAGTATCATATCTACATTTCTACAAATATAACCACATTTCCCTATGGAAATCATTAAACATATTAAATATTACATGAAAGGTAAAATTGATAACTGATAATTTACAATATCTTATGTATACCTTTGGTCCATGTTTATCTTCAATTTTGACCGCTTCAGTAGTACATTCCTCGTGCATAGCAAATTCAACAAAAATTGATCAATTGTTAAACAATTTAATGTTAAAATCTTTTTTCTCACAAAGTACATCTTGAGAAAGTTGATTTAATGATTGTCGACCTTACAATATCAATTAAACTTTGAAAATAAATCTGGTTAATCATCGGATTACGTTTACATTATTATTAACATAAAGTCGAACACTGTGTGCATGTAACATTTTAAAAAAACATATTTGAAATTGTATCTGATAACCTTCCGAGATGTCGCAGAGAGTTAGTGTGAGATCATCCTGCAAAACATAGTGAGTAAATTCTGGCTAGTAAATGTATGATGCGTTGTAATTTTTTTTAACTGTTTCAATTTTTCACTAGATAGCTAAAGTTTATGAACAAAAACATACACCAGTCATATAGTGAAAGGGTGATTGTTATTCAGTAACAAAGTAACTTTTTGTGAAGGTTTACTTTCATTGTTGCATGTGTTTCTGTGATAAATACATTAAGGTTATTTATCAAATTCTTTGCAATTTGCTGATAGCATTGCAAATTATTAGAAAAATAACACTTATCTTATATTTAAACAAGATATTGTAATCAACAACTTTTCATATAATTCATTACATTCTCACATCTCATAGCTCATCCTCTAGAACGGTTGCAGTAGAAGAATAGGACGTTGTCGAAGTGCCAGCATTCCACCTATATTAAAGCAATGGTAATAATAAGGATGTAAAAGCAAAATAAAAGAAAATATTATACAGCCAAAAGATGTGCAATATTGACATACAAGCCTACATGCCACTTTTTAATCAAAAACAAATATTATTCATATCAATAGTCAATATGCTCTTTTTATTTTTATTTTTGTATTCATTTATTTGTCATTTTCGTTATAAACATCCACTATGCATTAACAACAGCAATACCATACAAACATTACTTTTTTTCCCCTTTTTTTAAGACATTGAATAAATAACATTCTTTACCATAGTTCAAACTGATGTAACCATTCAAGAGTACTACATATGACAACAGCATTAATTAGACAAATAATAGACAAAAACAGTACACACAAAAAAAGAAACTCACTCATAAAAGTTATTGAATGGACTCCATGACAAAACATATACATCTTCCCATTCCTTATTCATCATCATTACTTTTTCATATTTTGATCGGTTTATCATTTCTACTGGCCAATCAGCCATAGTAGATTTTTTCCTAGTTTTCCAAACTTTTAGAAACAATTTTACACAATCATCAGTTATCTACGTAATTGCACACCTTCCTTCATGCAATAATAGACATGTCCAGTAGTTCTTGGAAATCTAATACTCAAAATCATGTGTATTCTATCAAGTATCTCCTTCCAGAATTTGCATACTCGTGAACAGCTCCAAAGTTGATGCATTAAGGTGCCTCTCTCTATTCCACACCGCCAACACAACTTCAATTTATACATTCTGACAGGGGTCCAATACAGGTGACCCAAAACCTTCTATCTTATCAATCTTACCCCTGTATCCATCTTTGCTATTGGGGCCACTTTGAGCAAATCATCCCAAGTCTCCTCTGATTTCTGTACACCAATGTCTTCTGATCATTTTTCCCTTAGTTTTGTCCATGATTCTAAACGAACAGACTCCATGGACATCATATTCATGTAAGTGGATACGTTATATTCTATTCTATCAAATAAATTACAAACCCCAGGACGTGACACCAGTTTCCTATTCATTATATCTATTCTTGTAATCAGTAGTTCTTTTAGCTCTGTATAATGATTCAATTAATTCCTGTGCAATCCAAACCTTATCCTCAACTCTTTAAATTCTATAACTTTCCCTTACAACGTCTTCTATTTTTTAGAATACCTCGATTAATCCAGTTTAACCAATGCAGACTTTTATTTCACATTTGAATTGCTGGATTATGCCAAAGTAATGCACTGTAATTAAAGCATATTGTTTGGTCATTCTCTTTAAAGCAAGTTACTAAAGCTGCCTTTGTAGCTGCTATTATCGGTATACTTATACTTCTGCAGGGCAATTTCTCCATTGTGTAAAAGCCATCTATCGAAAACGGCCTACAGACACCCTTTTCAGTTCTCAACCAATTTCGGCCAGCTACCTCCTCCTCTCTTTAAGAGGAGTCCTCTATGATACTTTGCGAGATCCGGGTATTCAAATCCTCCTTCTTTGATGCTCCCTAGGAAGATACATTTTGGTATTTTTGCACGTTTGCCCACACCCCACAAAAAGTTTAGAAAAACTAAATCGACTATCCACAGGACATTTTTTGGTGTGATCAATATGTTTTAAGTTGAACTTGACCATATAAATATTCTATGTAGTCGCATCTGAAGGATTAGTAGGAAAAAAATTCTTGAAAGGTGAGTGAGGTTGTTGTTGACTACGTAATAGTGGTTGATGTAGAATCTCGGTCCTTCATACCAGTGTTCAATAGAAAATGTACATTAGTATTATAATTTAGACCACATCAAAAGCTCTATAATAAGTTTATGTGCAAATTGCTTGGCCTCACCATTTGGATGTTGGCGTATCTTAGGTTTCCTCCATGTTACCGGTCTGTACTTCCATCAGTGTGGTCTACTTAAAGATAGACATGGTAATTAACACATTTATCAAAATGACCTATTTTAAAGTATGCAGTGTAAGTGTTTGGAAAGGCTCCCATTGCACTGAACTATTATTGTAGCCCTAATGTAGGTATACACAAAGTAATCTAAAGTGAAAAATGTATAAACCAAAGTACATTGGGCCTAATTCACAGAATGTATTCCAATGGGGTTTTTCCATTATAAAACGCTTCTGTGAATTAGGTGGATTGTGTCACGAAGAAGGTCTAAAGCCGGTCAAATAGCACAGCGAGTAGAGCGCTCGCTTTGGTATCCATGCAGAGCCTTCTGACGCAGGTTCGAATCCCGGCAGGGCCAAACTCAGCCTTTCATCCTTCTGAGGTCGATAAATGAGCACCACAAACTGTGGGTAATAATAAGCAGCGCTCAGACCCCCGAGGGTTCATAGCGCTATATAAATGCCAAATTATTATTATTATTAAGGAAAGATGTGCAATAAAATATCGATGGAAATATTCCCAAAATATTCAAACTGCTCATTATGTTACCTGTTCACAGACTATTTCAATATATTGAGTGATAATTTAGAAGACATATTATACAGACACATTTAGAAAATAGTAAAATACATTAACAAAATTCAGTGTCCACTACTCATGGGTCAGCGTGTGCTGAAATTCAGTTGGAACTGTATTGGGGAGCAGTTTGCGAAGGAGTCTGGGACAACGATTTTTAATGTATTTTGATGGTACGTACGTATCATCCTAGAAGTGCATGCTGGATACGCGGAATCGATTGCCCCTCATGTCATTCAAGACATCCTTTGCTCTGCTTTCAATCTCGGGCACTGGAAATCTGCAGTTCAACAGCCATGTTCTTATAACACTTAAATTCTTTGGAAATACATTCATGACTGTCCTATGACTTTTGGCATGGCTGATATTAGGGGATCCCAAAATGATACATGAAGGCATTGTTTGATTGCTCTTATGATCTGTTATAAATGTTTTAAAATATATTACTATTAAGAAAGTATCACAGTGAGTAAATAAAATATCACATCGCTTTGTTAATAAAAAAAAGTGTACATTATAAAAAATGCCACTTTAAGCAAACATGCATTGAAAGCCTGCACTAAGAAAGATTACATTTGGAAACAATACCCTGTAAGGTTATGTGCTAATTCCAGAGATAAAACGATATACGGCAGTTGATAATGGTGAGGACTTTTTGAATAAATTAAAATGTGAATAGGGTTCACATTAAGTCAAAAGCAATAGAAAATGGTAGAGCAGAGACTGTTGACACTACAGAAACCAATAGTAACAGTTGACTAACCGTTACGTAGAAGAACGGATGAGCCGATACAGCAAGCAAGGTAAAAAGTGGATGGATGGCGATATCACTTGTCGATTTCAGAGAGGTTTTCTTGGTAACTTCCACAGTTTTTTATGAAAGCTTCCAGAAGTGGGTGTGTATGTGAATGTCTGACATGTTCGTTCACACCCACCAGGCCTCTTTGACAATGTTTGACCTCCTCAACCCTGCCAGTTCAGCCCCCTTGCAAGCGCATGTCCACATGTGCGAAATGCCATTGAAAGCAGAGGGTGTTGGATGTGGATGAGGGATCGCAATAGGCCTAGAACATAGTCAAAGGACACAGAGATATGCAGATTGCAGGGACAAGGTCTACAAAAGGGAGACTGGAAACACTGGGTCTGCGGTGGCCATTTGGCCAATGATCCCTGTGCCAAAGAACCCTTTGAGGTGTCCATGGTATTCGGCACGAGAGCGTTCCCTTGCACCTAGCCCACTTGTGGCTGCATGGCCACAAGTGCAAACTGACATTGATAGTGGAGGGGGGATGGATGTGGATGATTGCAGCGCAAAAGGCTAGTACATTTGTTAAACCACACCGATCTCTCATGATCCGCTGAAATGTTTAGATGTGTTGTGGACTTACAAAAATTGTTTAACAACCTTTCAAAATAACTTTTTTTTTAAAATGTACTTTGGTGTAGTGGATGGCAATGACAAACGAGAAATTGTACTGCTGCAGTTGAGGTACTGTCCGTATAAATCTCCGGTATTGTCTGTAGTCACTGGGGAATGGCTCGTACAACACAGGCAGGTATTACTCTTCGAACGTGGAATCCCAGTCTTCCATGAATCGACCATGTAAACGCACGATAGGGCACAAGCCTCTATCACCTGTGTAAGAGATATAGAAATAGTTTACTTGAATGAACCCAATAAATGCATTTATTTTGTTTGCATTACCTTTTAAAGTACCTTTTCATGAAAAGTACTGACAGTACTTGTAATTTCAAGGAGGGATCAATTAGACATGTGAACACCAATTCCAGCAAAAACAGTTTGGGAGATTGGGAACTATTGTTTTTAACTTCCAAGTGAAAGAAATGTAATTGTACGGACTTTAATCAAGTACACCAGGTGGAAACATCTTTCTTGCGACTGGTGTCAGGCTCCAGTGATTGATCGTCACGACTTTCATCTGATTCCTCTTCGCCTCTGATTTTTTCTCTTTCAAGGATTGCCTCTTCTGAATATTCGGGCTCCTACAGGTAGGAATGAATTGTTGCCATAGTTTCTGAATATTGAAGAAGTACAAAATCAACAGTGAGATAAAAATGTTTTTGTTTGTGTACAGTAACAAAATGAAGTTTTACATTAAAATTCTATGTTAAAGACAAGCGAAGAAACAGCCATGTTGAAAAAAAAAACGTTGTGCAAAGACACGATTATTAGGCTCAAACTTTGAAAATTTGCCAAGACACATGTAAAGAACGTGCCATGTTAAAGTAGAATTTAAATATGGCTTGGTAAAGACATTTTGTACATAATATAGGAAATTATTAAATAAAAAGCGACTACTGAGTTAATTCATTTTAGGCAGTGTAAGTACCGGTTCTATCTCAGTGCGTCGTACTTGGAAGATAGCTGACCAGAGCAGAAACAAGTCAGGGCATCTTAAAATTAAATACACTAACACAAAGGAAAAAGAAACTGTTGTGTGGTCATAAAGGGTTTGTTCACACTTGTTGAGGAAAGAGGCGTCTTGGCATTTCCACTGAGACACGTCAATAGATTGGCACAGAGGACGCTGACATGAGATGTGCATTGGCATTGTGAAAAGGAGCATGAGTGTCTTGTGATTTCAGCTGCAGGGGCAGGTGATCTGAATTACTGCCACAAGGGCACTTGAACTTAGGGTGATGGATCAACGGATAAGATTAGCAAAAGATGGCAGTACCTGACTTGTCGTTTTCGCATGTGTAAAAGTGAGAAAAACTAAGGTAAAATGCAGTGGACATTTTTTTTAAGATCGATTGATGTAAGCTCAAATATGCATGCCCGATCGATTGGGCCAATAACATTTCTGAGCGAACTACCCCTTTAAGCCAGTCATGCTGGCAGGTTGTACGTTTGGGAGAACGATACTTCTGGTTGGGATGAAGTGGGGGGGAAATGGGTTGCATTGTTTTTGATAGGGGTTGGGCAGGCTACCAAGGACACATTTGTAGATTACTGTCAGAATGGCTACTACACTTTGATCCTATACACTCATCCTGCACTACGCTTACAGGATAACATAGATGCCTGACACTGAAAAGAACAGGATATCATTCCTTACATGGAATGTTAATGGCCTATGTGATTGGATTAAAGGAGGGACTGTCCTTCAATACATTAATAGACACACGCCAGAGGTCATCCTACTTAGGAGATGAATTTGGCAGGGACGGAATGTAAGTGCTTTAGAAGAACTAACTACAGGAATACAATACATGCAGATTTTTCCAGGGGCTCCAGGGGAGTGATGATACTGATACACAAATGTTTACTGTTCAAACTCAACATGGCCATGCACGAACATTGTGGCAGATATGGTCTGTTGAAGGGGGAGCTCTGGGGGAGAGGATTCTCATTCTGAATGTGTACAGTCCACCTCCATTGACCATTGAACTCATACAGGAAATCCAAAACTTTTTAGTACAACATCCAATCAATCTGTGGATCATGGGGGGAGACTTTAATGAAATAATGAACACCACACGGGACCATATACACCTCTGTGATAGAACTCAGAACCTCCACACTAGGTTGTACACCTTTCTCTTGGCAATGGGCATGGCTGACATCTGGAGATCACTCCACAAAGGGGGTTCTCTTTCCACTCTGGGCTGCCCGCATCCATGGCAAGAATAAATTACTTCTTTGTTCCAAAAAGCGAGGTGTACAGAGTAACATCAGCTATATTTCTACCCGGGGCATCTCGGACCACTCGCCGTTACTGATGTAGATAATCCTTGGTTGCAGAAAAACTGACATCTTAATAGTTATTACCTGGAGTTCCCCGAAAAAAATTGAAGGCTTTACAGCCCAGATGGAAGAACACTTTGCAATTTACACGCAGTCTGTTGATAATCCGGCAATACTATGGGACTATGGGAGGGGTATAAAGCGGTACTACGTGGCGAGGCAATCTAACTGCTCTTACGCAACATAAAAACTGGGCCAGAATCATGGAGGAAACAGAGGCTGAACTAATGCGCCTGCAAGGCGAGTTTCTTTCCACAAACACCAGCGACACATATAGACTTCTTCTTACGACAAGGAAGAAATACCATAATCATGCTCTTGATACATGCACACCATGTATCACGCTCTTGATACATGATCATGCACACCAAGCACACTGGGCCAAAATAAGCTAAATCTAAGAGGTTGGGGATAAAGCAGGGAAGTTAATGGCTTGTGAGACGGGATGATGAATTGCAATATGTTAAGAGAATTAGAGGCTGGAAATGGGGGTAGAGTATCAGATGACTGGGAGATAACCGACATATTCGCTGAGTACCACTCTACCAGATATCCTGTACTCTCTCTCGTGCTTCCTTGAATCAAGGAACAACAACAATAGGAGTTGGACTGAGATATCATGGAAGAAGAGATTGCTCCAGCAATCTCAGACCTCCAGTCTGGGAAAGCACTGAGACCAAACGGATTTCCAGTAGATATATTTATTTTATTTGTATTTTATTGTTTAAAGCACGGTCCAAGCTCAAGATCAGTGGAGTGCTGTACAGAGTGTGGGTACCTGGCATTTGGGCTGCCATATTTTAACATATGCGCAGTACTGCGAGGTCTGTGCCTCCATTGGAATTAGCCCTTGGTCAGTTGTTGTTGAAAGAGCCATATTTGGAGAGATTTGCAAAATTGGAGACTTGTGGGGGCATTCTGAACTGGCACAGGGATCGAGTTCCAGACGGTGGGTGCATGATAAGAGAAGGATGGCTTGTGGGTCCTCTATTTTCAGACAAGTTGTGATTCAAGCTGCACAAGGAGCGTGTGCCACCAAATATGTGGAGCTTAGCCACGAGGTATGCTGGTGTGCTACTTGTGACTGCTTTGCAGATGATACATGCAGTCTTGAACGGTATCCTGGCTTGGAGTGGACTCCAATGTAGTTTGAGCGTGGTGGACTTCTTTTATGGGACCCAAGGGAGCAGCTGGGAGCACTTTTAGGAGGGCATTTCACCCATTGATGTGCAAGACCACAATGGCCTGCACTACGATCTGGAAGTTCTGCGGTGGGATGAAGGGTTTGATTTTTCAAAGGGTAGAGATATATGGATAAGCTCAGCAGTAACATCACATAATCTATGCTTGACCTCTTTCAGAACAGCAAGGAAATTGGTGAATTACCCCCGGACCTTTGATGAGCCACCATAGTGGTCATCCCTAAGAATGATTGTGGAAATGCCTCTCTTAGTAATGAATAGCTGACACACTGTGTCTGCACATGCATTTGCATGTAGCTTGGTATGCATAATGTTTAGGCCTGGTAGTATGGAATATGGAGTGGTGATATACACTGATGTCTTCATTTTCTTAGGATACCCCATTCACTCCTGCCCAAGGGTGACACAAATTCTTCAAGAGTATGGTGCAATCAGCGGACTCACAGTGAACTGTCATAAATCCATACTGTGTCCCCTACAAAGGGGAGATCTAGCGATCCCACAGATTAGTAACTACTAAATAGCCAAAGACACATTGTGTGTAGTGACCAGAAGACATTTCTCAAACATAATCTGGAACCCATATCTTCCCGTTTCCTGCAAAACCTACCCATATCACTGTTGAGGAGGGCTACGCTATTTAAGATCTTGATTCTTCCAATATATGTGTGCATCCTACGAGATACCCCCATCACTGTTACTAAAACGGAATTTGATAGAGTGGAAGCTATTTTGAGAGACGTTCTCTGGCAAGGCTACCAACCCCAAAGTTCCCTCCAAATGTTAGAGATTTTGGTCTGGGTGGATGGCATTGGGCTATGTGATGAATCAGCAATGATTCACCTCCCAAACTGGCCTGGGATGCTTCACATGTGGCATTACGAGGGAAGGCGCTTCCTGATCCCGACCCTGTGGGTTGTAGTCTGCAGGAGGATCACATGGGTGGGGGGGGAAATAGGTCAGGAAGACAGGGAAACTGCCTTGTTTCTAATTATGTTGGTTGGGACTACAAGTCCATAATCCCCTAAGTACTGGGACGAGGAAGAGGGCCCAAAAGCAATGTTGCAGGAGTAATCAGCTTGATAAACATAATTACCTACACCTGAAGGGAGCAGAGAGGCTTAAAAGGCCCCCACAGGTACAAGCCATTAGATGGAGATGGGGTGGGAGCTGGAAAAGTTGCAGGAGTAGCAGCAGCAGAAAAAAAGCACATTGTTTGCAATCCAGACAGAAGTTGGTGGAAAGAAGGAATGCCGGGAGTTTGACCAAACAGATTTCAGCTGCATGTCCTGAGAGAGTCCTGTTCCCCCTAAGTCTGGAGGACAGAGGTTGCGCAGCAGAAGGCGTGAAGGAAGACTGCTTTTCCCGATGTGAACCTAATTGCAGAGATTGCGCAGCAAGAAGCCTGCAGGAGACCGTGGCTGAGAGTTGGCATACAGCCTAGGATCTCTGGAGTGAGAGGAGCTCTATGACTGTGTGGCAGGGACGTAGATACCTTCACTGAGGAAGGATGTGTGTCCAGAAGAAGCCAGAAGCTGTTCAAATTCTGCAGCATGCTAAGGCAGCAATACAGTAGCAGTTGAAGGTTATCGAGCATTCTGAACCCTGGCACAAACTAAGGCAGGCAACTGTAGCCAAGCAGAATCACTTGCGTAGCAGTGAAAGCAGTAATAAACCGACTGCTGATTGCCAGACAATGGGAAGTTACAGAAGTAGCATTTGCGTGTGAATAAACTTCTTTCATAGCTGTTGCATAAGAGTAAACACTCCAAACCACATTAATTGAATCTTAAACCCTCTAAAACAGAGGAAAGATTGGTCGCGTGTGCTTAAAAATAACTCTGAGGTAAAGGTTAACCCACAAGTCAATTATGAAGCTGTTGAAGATGATGCAGCACTGAAGTTAAGTGACTGAAACATTGATTAGTGAGTTTTGACAAAGTGAAGAAGTCAAGAACTGAGTTGGAATTTTGTTCAAAACCCACATTTCCTTGTTTCTTTATGTTGAACATAGGAACGGAACTTAATTTGAAATCTGGGGAAGAGGAGCTCCACCAGGTTATAAAAAAAGAT
Source organism: Ambystoma mexicanum (assembly GCF_040938575.1). Lineage (NCBI taxonomy): Eukaryota > Metazoa > Chordata > Amphibia > Caudata > Ambystomatidae > Ambystoma > Ambystoma mexicanum. The sequence continues at coordinate 936,225,316 of NC_090932.1, read as the reverse complement.
ATATGAGAAATATCCATATTGATGTTTGTTGTGAATTTCCATATATTTTCTTGTTTATTTCATGCTTATGTGTGAGGTCCAGATATCCATTGTTAGAGTATTTCCTTTAGTTTTGATAGACAGGGAAATCCTTGTCAGGGTAGGGATAGTGAGGTGTTTGATGACATTAATATTTTAATAAAATGGCGTATTATGAGAAATCATCCAAAAGTTGTCAGTCTCACAGCAACCTAATATTAGGAAATATTACTCGCAGGCCACTTGGCAACGCCCAATGAATGGCTACACAGCGACCCTCAATTACCCGATATACGGGTGCAATGTGTCTAGATGTGCGCTGCCACGCTGCTACACGTCCTATTTGGTGGAAGAGGGATGATTATACTTCCTACACAACAAGTCATTACGATTAGGAGAGAAGTTACTAGGAGCATGGGGTCGGCAGATTGAATCACATTCTCTCAACCGCTATGGCACAATACAGAACTCTCTAAAATAAATAAGATTGGTGTGCTCAAATTGTGGATCCGAAAACAATAGTCTCATTTTGAGGGATATAAGAAAGGAGGGGAACCTGCTTTCCTTCAAAGATCTTTAAAAACAAGATACGACCTGCCCATGACGAAATTCTACCATTACATTCACCTTACTCACATCCTGCAATGCCACATAAGGGACGTTCATGACACTCCATCTTACTCATGTTTGGAGATTAATCTGTTACCTGACTAAATATACTCTTGGGCACGGTTATCGTACCTTTTTCCTGAAAAAGGGGTATGGACATTCCCTTTTTATCCTTTATCTTCTTAACCCTGGTTTATTCGCCTGGCAGGGTAACATCACTTTCTTGCATAAGTGTGAGTCCCAGACTCACCATTTGCCTGGTTCACTAGCCTACCAGGCTTCTCCGTTCTCTGTTCAATTTCTCTTCTATCCAGCTCACAACACTTCTCATGCATTGGGTCAGAAATCCTTGCTTATTAACACCACTGCCTTTATTTAGGCTCTTGCTCTAAACAATGTTTGTGTCTGCAAGAGATCCACTGCCTTTACTTAGGCTCTTTCTCTCAACAATGTTCGTATCAGTAATAATTCCACTGCCTTTGCTTGGGCTCTTTCTCTCAATAATGTTCATATCTGCAAGACTTTCAACAATGTTTGAAACAGTAATAATTCTGCTGTCTTTACTTGGGCTCTCTTGCATCATACGCTGTAAATGGCATTCGCAAAGAAGCACCCTGGTAACCCGCTCACTCTCCCTGTGCTTACTGGCTGTTGGAGGCGTATCCAGCATTCCTCGTGTTTCATTGGCATCTACACTCCGGGTCCACTGACTGGTAGTGCGCCTGTTGAGTTGTTTGCTTTCCGCTTTGCCTACCTCTGTGTTTGGCAGCTATGTCTGCCCATGACAGAAACATGGTGAACTTCTCCCGACTTGACTCCTCTGCACACCATGCCCATTGGCCTCCGTTCTGCAGCCTGCTCACCTCCGACATACTTCACAGTCTCAGCCAAAGGCAGGTACCTCTCCAGTCTCTGGCTCTCTCGTTCTCCAAATCTCGGTTCACCTGTGTCCTTTTTAAATGTCCCTCTCTGCACTTTCCAATGACTAGAATGCAGAATGTCTAGAATGCAGCATTGGTTTACTGTGTCTAGTGATGCTCATTTCTCCATCCCTCTTCCTCGTCTCAGTACCAAATAAGAGGGGAAAGGCAAATGAGGTTCTGGGCGAGAAAAACCTGGGAAGTCAATATCTATATCACAATAACACACATCAGAATGTTGCAAGTGCACATATTTGTCACTAAAAGTTGTGACTGAAGGGTTGTCTTGATTGAGTCTTTTTCTATCTCCCTGGAGCTTTTCCTCGCCCACTTGGTCCTTCCGCAGTTAGCCGCCCCCAGGGCCAAGATCAGGTAGCTTCTGCTTTTCCCTGGCCACATAAGAGAAGCTTCCTTACAGGGAATCAGTGATGAGGTTGTCAGATTCGGCACAACACCATAAGCCTACACTGCTGTATACTAATGAACAAGTAGGCATATTAACATTTCTGTCATGGTGTGGCCTGAGCTCATGGGGTGAGGACGTGGCTGTGAGGAGCTCCCACTGAGATCCTTTCCTGATTCTCTTTGCAGAGGCTAACTCTGCTCATTTATAAACCTGCAGACCTTTCATTTCAGGAGAGGCTAATCTGATACTGCCAAGCCGTATTCATCATTATTATGCATCACCACCGAACATCAACAATTTCAACAATTAAATTCGTTATGGTTTGAATGTAATGTTGAATGTAAAAGATTTGTACGTGATATTAAAAAAGACCTGCAGCACCTTAAAGGTAACAGTTACAAATGTTAATACAAATACAGTTGTTCCTCTTAAAATAGTTAAAATGGTTACCATGATGTTTGATTTAGGTGTAATATCTTTTTCATTTGGCATAAACAGTAAATTATATTTAACCCTAACATTTGTATTTGTTGACTTTATTTTTGTATTGGTTTAACCATAAGTGTTTTTAATGTTTTCAATTAATATATATAGGTAAACATGGAAATTAAATGAAGTTGTGGTGAAACAGGGCAAACAACAATTGCACAGTGGTATCAAAATAAAATGAGTGCACACAGACGGCTCTTATAAAATATATTTACTTTACTAAAGCACAGACAAGTAGTCAAAAATACTACAAAACCCCACCCCTGTGAAGCAAATATACAGATCAAGGCACATTTATGTAACTATATGTAGATGCCTCAGGGTATAAATGACAGGCATTAGAAAAAAAACGACATGCAGAAATTCACTATTTTTTGTTTCAGAATATCTTTTATATGGAGAATGCTGCACTAACTATCACTAGGGCCCAAATGATAAAGGCAATACGGAAGCCTAAAAGAGACTTTTAGGGGCCTTTCGTCTAGTCAGAGCTCTAGCATAACCTTTTATATGATCATGCCTATCTTCACAGCACTCATTTGTGAAGTGAGTTGTGGTTTGATGCAGCAAAGGTCTCAACTGGTTTTGATTACTGGTACATGTAGCGCTGTCCGCAGGGTCTTGGCAACAATCCTGGATGGTGCTCATTGAGTACCAGCAGCCCTCAATAGCAGGCAAGCTTTTCTTTCAGCATTCACTTCTCTTGTCCCGCAAATGTTGTTCGGGAAAGAGCTTCCAACACTTGTGGAGATTTGGTCTTTGCAATTTGCAAAAGTCTTTTAGCAACTTTAGCTCCAACAACAGTTCCGTCTGCATCTTTCTTCTTAAAGGTGTTTTTCATAGATAGTTTCAAGAGGTGGTTAACCTGATGGGGGGGTTTCACCTCCATCTATATTCTAATACTAACAGGGGATTTCTCCTTTTGCACGCCTACTGTAGCCGGTCAAGTTATCATCATGTCTCTTTTACAGATTATTCCTCCTCTGCTGTGTAATTCCCAGAGTCCTTGGTTTGTAGAAGTGAGGGGGGAGAGGGGAGGGGGTTAAGCAGGAAGTCATATACAGTCGGAACATAGATAGACAACATCTTCCACGTGTGGGATTCTTGCATTTTGGCTTCCCTTGATCTCCCCTCCCCCTGTCTGTCGAAGGGTCTAGATGTTAATTATGCCCTCTTACATTTTTGTTCTTTGTTTGCAGCTTCCTTTGAAGTGCTTACTCATCGGCCTACCCTCTGAGGAAGACAGATAGCCTTCCTGTAACAACTGTCAGAATCCCCACTAAGAGTACAAATGTCTTCCAAAGTGTAACTGGGCTCATCTGTTGTGGGAGCAGATTCAAAGGCAGAAGCCAGAGTGGGGAGATAAAGTATGTCAGCAAATGTGATTTTGCCCATTTAATTCAATTCCCTCATGAATCACTATATAATGTATTGGCACATTGAAATTGCTATTGATGTCTCAGACATTCAGAATGTTTAGTAAGCAGTCAATCTACTGGTGTTGACTGCATTCTGAACATGCAATCTTCAAAAGCAGACGGAAACAACAAGGCAATATTTCTTTCAACAAGACGCTTCCTTGTTCAATATTATTTTATTAATGCATCATCTTATTTAACACACCAAAGAGAAAGCTAAACTATGGGAACATGCTTTTACTTTCTTATAGAGACATTGGGCCTCATTACGACCTCGGCGGTAGCCATGCCGCTATTGGCGGCATGGCTACCGCCGAAATCGCATCTGGGTCCGGGTTCCCAGAATGAGGAATTACCGGGCCATTCCGAGTTCGGAGGGCCCGGTAATTCCTCCTTCTAGGAACCCAGACCCGGACCTTCCCCATTCCCATTTCAGCCCACATAGGGCTGAATGGGAATGGGCGAGGGAGCAAACAACGGGCCGATTACGAGCGGCCCGTTGTTTGCTCCCTCCTCCCCAGAAGTGGAGACCGGGTCCCGCGAGGGGACCTTGTAATCAGGCGGGACGGGATTGACGGCGCCGGCACCTTTACCGACGCCGTTAACCTCGTCCCGCCTGGGTTAGAATGAGGCCCATTGTTTATTTTTACATGACACCTAATGAATGCTCATGTTATACTAGCTCTAGTTCTTCCTAGTTAGCACTTATGTTTCTTAAATTATGAAGACAATTTTGCTATTGTAATATTACAAAATAAAACCACATTTATTTACTAACTTAGTTTGTCGATTTACTTTACTCACTATGCAACATTTTTTACTTCACCACCAAAACCTCAAAACATATATTGCTACCACCACAATGTCCTAATAGCTTTATAGACCTCAGGAGGTTCATAATCGCTTTGGATAAGGACCCTTCTCCAGCTAGGGCCCCTGGCCATAACTTGGTGGCGGGTCATTATCCTGTGAAAATGACCCCTCCCTCAGTGTATAAGGCTATAATAAGAATGTAATCTTTACTTCAGCACTGCCCTTATGTTCAAGAGAACAGCAGCTCTACCATCAGATTCAGGAGCATACCACATAACAATTTGTACTTTTAAAACATCACCCAGTGCTGCTAAAGAGGAATTCCGCTTTAGCCATCTGTTTGTAATTCCATACCATGCTTTCCTTTTGCTTCTAATATTTGATTAGGCACCAAGAGGCAGCTGTATGATATGAAAGTATTTCCTTACCGCCCAATGTGCTTTTAAAAGCATAACCCACATGGAGGGACTACTCAGCACCTGTATGAGCATATTTGAAGTACATGATTATTTTTTTTCTGAAATGGTGCCAATTCACAATTCAAGCATACATTTGTCTACTAGATGAGTGCCAGTGATTATGTTACTCCCTCACAAGGTCTGAAACCAACCCAGGTATAATCATTGACAGTACCTTTTTAGCAACAGAATATATATGGAAAGCGTGTCTGTTTAGCAGCAGCACTTTCGTGCTGAAAAAACATCTTTAATTTGCATATAATTTTTTTTTAAAAGGTCAAGATTATACACACTCGCAGACGGCATTCTGTCACAGGCATTTTTACCATTCACCATAAATGATATTGTGAGTTTGAAAAAAAGCATGCATAAAACTCTCTGACCTGCAATGTGATAGTAGCTTAGGCGATTTCACAGAGCTACCAATTCACCTTCACTGGAAGTGAACATCCAGATCGCAGTCATACAGCAATGCACTATGGGTATGCAAGTTAGATGGAAAACTTGTTTTTGTCACAAATGAGGAAATGATTCATTGTTTTATAGGACAAGGCTGTCTTATAAATATAGAGTGAGAGACTGGGTTCTAGATAGTGAACACTCCTGTGCTGAGCTCTGTATATAATTCTCTTGGTATTGGCCTGTTTGTGCAAGATCACAGGTTTGTAAGAGGCAAACCCAATGCCTCTTGAAAGGGAAAATGATTAGAAGAAGCGTCCTGGTTATTTTGCTGGGTAAGTATGTGTATCCTTGTTTTAGGAAGGATCTCAAGCGTTTCCGCTGTAGTTGTTACATGTGGGTTTTATTTAGGTTGAAATAAAGTTCTAGACACATTGACTTGTGGGTGATGGTCAGCCGACACGTGTTTCAAACCCGTATGTACGACGCATGGAGCACTTTCTCCAGAGGCAGCAGCCTCAACTAACTTGATACACGAAATGGACCAATATCAGCCACTGGCTGTGGAACCACAGGGATCATACCCTCAGAATATGTTGCACGGAACACTTTCTCCAGAGGCAGCAGCCTCAACTAACTTAATACACGAAATGGACCAATATTAGCCAGTGGCTTTGGAACCACAGGGATCACACCCTCCGAATACGACGCACGGAGCTCTGTCTCCACAGGCAACAGCCTCAACTAACTTGATACACGAAATGTACCAATATTAGCCACTGGCTTTGGAACCACAGGGATCACACCCTCAGAATTACCAAACTTGCCTTGAGAAAGACCCTCAGGGGTTAAAAACACATGTCAGCTGACCATCACCCACAAGTCAATGTGTCTAGAACTTTATTTCAACCTAAATAAAACCCACATGTAACACCTACAGCGGCAACGCTTGAGATCCTTCCTAAAACAAGGATCCACATACTTACCTAGCAAGATAACCAGGACGCTTTTTCTAATCATTCTGTCTTATACATAGCTTTATCAATCCAAGACTGCCATCTCTCAAGAATGCAATAACCATGCACGTTTCATTGGGGATCAGCAGTGCACTGAAGGTTTGCCTTCTTGAGATTGGAGCATTAGGGCATGTTTACCATTTATCATCAATCAGTATTATGTCCGGTTCAAAAAAGCAAGCAACCCTTCTACCTTCAATGTGATAGTAGAATATGTAATTTCAGATAAAAAGCCCTACACTGCACAGTGCACACAGACCGCGCCACCTAGTAGCCTTCACTGGAAGTGAACATCCAGATCAGATCCACACAACAATGACGTGTTGGTATTCAAATTAGCTAACCTCGTAATCAGGCGGGACGGGGTTGACGGCGCCGTCACCTTTACCGGCGCCGTTAACCCCGTCCCGCCTGGGTTATAATGAGGCCCATTGTTTATTTTTACATAACACCTAATGAATGCTCTTGTTATACTAGCTCTAGTTCTTCCAAGTTGGCACTTATATTTCTTAAATTATGAAGACAATTTTGCTATTGTAATATTACAAAATGAAACCAGATTTATTTACTAACTTAGTTTGTCGATTTACTTTACTCACTATGCAACATTTTTTACTTCACCATCAAACCCTCAAAACATATATTGCTACCACCACAATGTCCTAATAGCTTTATAGACCTCAGGAGGTTCATTATCGCTTTGAATAAGGACCCTTCTCCAGCTAGGGCCTCTGGCCATAACTTGGTGGCGGTCATTATCCTGTGAAAAGGACCCCTCCCTTAGTGTATAAGGCTATAATAAGATACAATGGGCCTCATTACGAGGTTGGAGGTAGCCATGGAGCTATTAGCTATTAGCTCCATTAGCTATTAGCTCCATGGCTGCCTCCAAAACCCTTCGGACTCCTCCCTGGTGAATGGAGCAATTACCGGTCCATTCCGAGGTCGGAGGGACCGGTAATTCCCCATTCACCAGGGCCATTCCCCATTCCCATTTGAGCCCCCATAGGACTCAATGGGAATGGGGAAGGCGCTAATAACGGTACCGCAAATTGCGGTACCGTTATTAGCTCTAGAGTCCCTTTGCTGGTCCCGTCCTTAACTGCTGCAAAAACCAGGCGTTATGGAAGGACCCGCAATAGGAACTCGCAGTAGGGAGGTAAGGGATTACTAGCGACGGTGACATTACCGATGCCGGTAATCCCTTACCTCCCACCTCGTAATGAGGCCCAATGTTATCTTTACTTCAGCACTGCCCTTATGTTCAAGAGAACAGCAGCTCTACCATCAGATTCAGGAGCGTACCACATAACAATTTGACTGGGGTACTTTTAAAACATCACCCAGTGCTGCTAAAGATGAATTCCGCTTTAGCCATCTGTTTGTAATTCCATACCATGCTTTCCCTCTGCTTCTAATATTTGATTAGGCACCAATAGGTAGCTGTATGATATGAAAGTATTTCCTTACCGCCCAATGGGCTTTTAAAAGCATAACCCACATGGCGGGGGCTGCTACTCTGCACCTGTATGAGCATATTTGAAGTACATGATTGTTTTTTTTTCTGAAATGGTGCCAATTCACAATTCAAGCATACATGTGTCTACTAGATGAGTGCCAGTGATTATGTTACTCCCTCACAAGGTCTGAAACCAACCCAGGTATAATCATTGACAGTACCTTTTTAGCAACAGAGTATATATGAAAAGCGTGTCTGTTTAGCAACAGTACTTTCCTGCTGAAAAAAACATCTTTACTTTGCATATAATTTTTTTTAAAAAGGTCAAGATTAGACACACTCGCAGACGGTATTCTGTCGCAGGCATTTTTACCATTCACCATAAATGATATTGTGAGTTTTAAAAAAAGCATGCATAAAACTCTTCTGACCTGCAATGTGATAGTAGCTTAGGCGATTTCACATAAAACATTATACATGGCCGGAGGCACCAATTAACCTTCAATGGAAGTGAACATCCAGATCGCAGTCATACAGCAATGCACTATGGGTATGCAAGTTAGATGGAAAACTTGTTTTTGTCACAAATGAGGAAATGATTCATTGTTTTATAGGACAAGGCTGTCTTATACATATAGAGTGAGAGACTGGGTTCTAGATAGTGAACACTCCTGTGCTGAGCTGCGTATATAATTCTCTTGGTATTGGCCTGTTTGTGCCAGATCACAGGTTTGTAAGAGGCAAACCCAATGCCTCTTGAAAGGGAAAATGATTAGAAGAAGCGTCCTGGTTATCTTGCTGGGTAAGTATGTGGATCCTTGTTTTAGGAAGAATCTCAAGCGTTTCCGCTGTAGTTGTTACATGTGGGTTTTATTTAGGTTGAAATAAAGTTCTAGACACATTGACTTGTGGGTGATGGTCAGCCGACACGTGTTTCAACCCTGTATGTACAATGCACGGAGCACTTTCTCCAGAGGCAGCAGCCTCAACTAACTTGATACACGAAATGGACCAAAATTAGCCACTGGCTTTGGAACCACAGGGATCACACCCTCAGAATATGTTGCACGGAACACTGTCTCCAGAGGCAGCAGCCTCAACTTACTTGATACACGAAATGGACCAATATTAGCCACTGGCTTTGGAACCACAGGGATCACACCCTCAGAATACGACGCACGAAGCTCTGTCTCCAGAGGCAACAGCCTCAACTAACTTGATACACAAAATGGACCAATATTAGCCACTGGCTTTGGAACCACAGGGATCACACCCTCAGAATTACCAAACCTGCCTTGAGAAATACCCCCAGGGGTTAAAAACACGTGTCAGCTGACCATCACCCACAAGTCAATGTGTCTAGAACTTTATTCCAACCTAAATAAAACCCACATGTAACAACTACAGCGGAAACACTTGAGATCCTTCCTAAAACAAGGATCCACATACTTACCTAGCAAGATAACCAGGACGCTTTTTCTAATCATTCTGTTTTATACATAGCTTTATCAATCCAAGACTGCCATCTCTCAAGGATGCAATAACCATGCACGTTTCATTGGGGATCATCAGTGCACTGAAGGTTTTCCTTCTTGAGATTGGAGCATTAGGGCATGTTTACCATTTATCATCAATCAGTATTATGTCCAGTTCAAAAAAGCAAGGAACCCTTCTACCTTCAATGTGATAGTAGAATATGTAATTTCTGAAAAAAGCCCTACACTGCACAGTGCACACAGACTGCGCCACCTAGTAGCCTTCACTGGAAGTGAACATCCAGATCAGATCCACACAACAATGACCTGTTGGTATTCAAATTAGCTCAAAAGTTTGCTTTTGCCCTGTATGAGGAAATTGTGAAAAAAACTGAAAAAGTTGAAAGCACATTAAGAGAAGGAAAATCGGGAAAAATCAAGTTACCTTAAATATATATTGGACACAGTAAAGCGGTCAGTTGTGATCAATACAGTTGCTCAAATTGAGACACATACACCATTCATTTTGTGACAGAAAATCACTCTGGAAAATCCTGAAAAGAAGAAGTTTGCATATGATCAGACTCATATAAATATGAAATGAAAGTGTTTACTTCAAATATACAAATCCTCACTGAGTGCACAGCTATTACAAAGCAATCAGACTACCCCAGCCAAGATCGCCTTGGTTAACTGCAGTCTTTTTTCGTAATCCTGAGAATCCACTCAGGCGTTGCCTGACTGGAAAATAGTTTCTTACTTCATTTCTACATGGTTGATAACTACTGTGTTTTTTGGCAAACATAGTCGACATTATTTAATATGCACACAGTCTAAGTGCAGTGGGTTTAACTGCAGAAGCTGCCAAAAGCCTGTGGTTTTACTCAATACCAAACACATGATCAAATGCAGGAAAAAAAACATAAGTATTTTAACGGCTTTAAGTTTCCGTGCCAGGATGGACTCAGCTGTATGCTGCAGGGAGGTCAGTGTGAGTAACTAACTCGCGACCATAAACCTGATTAATTAAATCATTCCACTCCACTTTGGGACACTGCCGCATCCTTCTTTTCCGAGTTTCCAATTGTTTCTTTGTACAGCATATCCTGCTTGCTGTGTGCAAAGATTCTGCACTCTTCAGCCTGTCAAGACAAGAAAGAAATAGCTGCAACCTTTCCACAGGCTATTTTTCTCTAAGAAAACAGGCCTGGCCGTAGCTGATAACTTAAACTTTGAAAGCCAGGCTAGCTATTAGAAGCCCCTAAATAGTTATTTACAGTCCTTCAAAAGTTGCATAGATTGGACATGACTGATGCCCTTGAAATATCTGCTGTAGGAAAAAATAAAATAAAATAAAACGCAATTCTAATTTTCTTTGCTCATTTCAAACCTTAATGGGCAACCAGGTTTGACTTCCATGGTTCTTGTGGACTTTTTCCTGAATCGTTTTTTTAATCCCAAAAAAACAGGAAACAAGCATTCTCATTCTGCTTCCTGGGCTGGGGAACCTCACACATCAGCATCAAAATCGCTTCCGTCCTGATTAAGCTCAGAAAAGAAATCAAGACCCTTTGCCTCAAGGAGCATCTTCTTCATGACCTGTTAGATACAACCTTCCACCCCAGCCTAGCCGTCCCAGCTCATCATCCCGCCTGACAAGAACACTCTACAACCAACTTCCTTGTAGCTCCCCCCAGCCCTCTCAGTATTGTTACGTGTTCCCCGATAATTGTCCCTGTATTCCCCCAAAATATTTATCTTCTGTTTATTTAGGCAATGCCATACAATAAATACATTACTGAAGAAAACATAGTTCCTAGATAACTGAAGGTAACACTTTATTGGTGTTACACTTGCACTCTATCGGCTGACAGCCTCTCTTTTCCGTTATCTCTTACTCGAGCATTCTTCTTTCCCTATTCTACATTCCAGCATGATATGTCATGCTGCAATGCTACACACCTCCTTTCCTCATAATGCAACACACAACTACAACAACCCCTCCCACAGTTTCTAACTAGGAACAGGAAGAAACACTATGAACAGGGTGCATGCACCCTTGACAACTATATACAATGAAAACACTGCCATACGACAGCCAAACCATGTACATCATCCAATAATACAGTCACCATTCATCCTTCCACTTCATGTACATAATCACTCAATTACCGTTGTTTGTAGCATTGTCTCTGGGGTCTGCCTTTTGATATCTCACCCGCTTTACATTCCTCTTGCCTCCACTTTTCATTCGCCCTGCAATCTCTATCCACAAAGGAGCCCTTGCTCGCCTTGTTCATGTTCCACACTCTCCATTCAGACATCTTGGCAGCACTATACAGACACTCCGTAACCTTTATCGGTTTAGACCACTGACCAGCCTCCTTTTTCACCCAGGGAAGCTTAATATGCACCACTCACCCTCTTCAATTCTGTTCTCTTTAGTCGCCTTGCGCATATCCAATTGCACTTTGTTACTTATCTGCCTCTCTTTGATCCTTCTCTCGTACCACATCCACATCAATCATACATCAACGTGCTCTGCCTACCCAGGGAGAACATATCCTAGTATTTGGTTCCTTCCCTTTGAGCATTTTGAAAAGTGACACACTAGTACTGCTATGAGAGGTAAGCCTTTGCACCACCACAGTCTCCTCAACAGCTCTCTTCACATCCCCACCTTCCGATATTGCTCCACAGATGCTGTTCCTGATCACACAATTGAGCCTTTCACTATACCATTTGTCTCTGGATGGTATATGGAACTGGTACGATGCTGAATGCCATTCCTTTTCAGGAATTGCTCCACTCCCTCTGACACTAGTTGCACTCCATTGTCTGTTATTATCACAGATGGATATCATTCCCTCTGAAAAATAGTCTCAAAGAACCTAATTTCCTTATTACATACATTCTGAACCCAATCTATTTCTACCTACCTGGATAGCATTTCTACCAAAACAATACAAAATTCCAACATTTGTTGACTCCTCACAGGACCCACTATTTCTACCATCACACATTCCCAGGGTATTGTGGCTATAGTCAGAAGACTCATCAGTTGAGTACTGCTATTACATGCCTTCTCTGAATCCTCACATACTGTGAAGTCTCTAACTACCTTCTCCACATCCACATCCATGCCTGGCCACCAATAACCTTCTCTTAATTTAATAACTGCTTTGTTTTGGACACCCCTTGATGCCCTTCATGAGCTACTTCCAATATTTTACTTTTCACACCTTCTGGAGGAATAATGCATGCTCCTCTCAACACTAGTCCATTTTCTATATGCAGCTCGACATAGCATCTTGAATACTTCACATATTTTCTCTCTCCTTAGAGATTCACTACTCACTCCACTTTCTAATCTCTCCTTCATGCCCATCAAAGTGACATTTGACACCATGGCTACATCCCATTACTCCTTGGACACTATTCCTTGACTGATGCTTATCTAGTTCTTTAGTTGTCAGAACTTCTCAACCGCCCATCTCACCGCCAGCAGTTCGTTCTCTATGGTGGAGTAATTATACTCTGCCACCCTACGTGCTCTAGAATTAAATGCTATGGTACATTCCGTTACATTACCATCAATCTGCAGTAACACAGCTTCTATCCCACGATTACTGGCATCAGTGGTAACAACACTTTTTTGTAACATCAAATTTGCTTAAAGCAGGTACTCTGGACAATACCTGCTTAACTTCTTGAAATTCCATTTCACATTTCGAATTCCAGTGAAAATGAACTCCCTCCTTAACCAACATCCATGTTACGAGTCTTGCTTGCAAAATCCAGCACAGATTTGGAGTAATACTCTGCCATCTCAAAAATGATGCTATTTGTTCCTTGTTACTGGTACTGGGGAAACTCATTATACTGCTCACCAAAATCTCTTTAGGCTGTAGCGCTTTTTTTGCAATCACATGGCCCAGGTACTGTATACTTTTCTTGTGAAACTTACATTTCTCCTTACTCAGAGTCATTCCAGCAGACCTTAATACAGCTAACACTCTACTTAACCTCGTGCAATATTCACTTACATCCCTCCATGTATCAGCACTTTGTCCTGGAAGCATAGCACACCCTTTTAGTCATGAAAGAGTTGATACATTACACGCTGGAACACTGCTGCCGCAGCCACCAAGCCAAACAGCATTCTAACACATTGAAATAAGCCCTCATGTGCTATGAATGCCATCAGGTTTTTGTTTTTTTAAGAGGGATGGAGACTAATTTGATGATATGCAGATTTTAAGTCTATAGTGGAGAACACTGCCCTTCACTTATGGTTCCTACCATCTTCATTATGTTAGGTAGAGGATGCCTGTCCGGCACTATACATTTGTTCAATGATCTCAAGTCGATACAATCCTCAACTTCGCATTTGGTTTACACACTACCACCAAGGTGACACCCATTCTGATGATTCCACTTTCTCCATCACCCCTTGTCTCTGCATCACATTCAATTCAGCTTTCATCTCTTCTCTCAGGTATATTGGGACATTTCTAACTTTGTGCACAACACAAATTGCATTCATTTTCATCTTGATCTGATGCACATATCCCTTTGTACACCCTATCACATCTTTAGACATGTCGTTTTGTATCTCTTTGTCATCATTATCCATGTTAATTTTAATATCACATGCATAGACAGTTTATTTATCATTGGGATCCAGTTTTATGTTTCGTCTCTTTTGGTGGGACCAACCAAGAAGTGGATAAGTCCCTTTTGCTGATACATATAGCTTTATTTTCTCGCTCCTGTGCTTGAACTGCACCGGGATCCAGAACCATCCTATCAGTTATATGGTTTTTCCTCCATATTCTATTGGATTGATGTCAATCTCATTCATTGGTACTTTATCAGGATTTTGAACATCAAAGATGTTGTTGATCATCAATATATATTTTGCTCCAGAGCCTATCACCATATCAATCTCCTTTCCTTCAACCTTAATCATGGTCATCAGTTTCTAAGTGTCAGTATCTTCATCTTCAATTGCCCCTATTGTGTCAAACATGTCTTAAACCACACATGTGCGTTATTCCATCTCTTTGGAGAGCTCATTGATGTATTCCGTGCTGTCCATCTTATTCCTGGAACAATTAGTGTAATGTCCTCACCTGTTAAATGTTTTGCACAAGACCCTCAACCTAGGGCATTTGTCACTGTTGGCAAAGTGAAAATAATTGTCACAGCGGAAACACTTTTTTCTTTCTTTTCTTCCACACTGTCCTTTCACATGTGTCTTTTCACTTTGGATTGATTCTTTTTTCCCATGTTCTTGCTCTCAACCGCCAGTAACTCTGAAGTGCTGGTGGCATCTGATTTCTTGACATTGGTTTCAACTCTTTCCTCTTGCTCCTTAACATAATAATGACTCTGTTGAACTTCTTTCGATTGCTTTTAGCCCACAATGCCTCTCTCAACTTGCCATCGTGACATTCTAGCACGAAGTAGTCATGTATTCTTTCATATATGTTCATATATGTTGATCCCAGACTCACAGATTGATTGATTGATGCCAGACCTCTGAGTGCTGTCAAGTATTGTTCTACTGTCTCATTCCATCTTGTTTCCTTTTGCCAAAATATCACTCTAAAATAATGTTAACTTTCTTTTTGTAATGTTTTTCCAGTATTTTGATACATTTCTCATATTCCCACAAGTTTCCCGATTCCTCTACCATAAGAGTGGGTACATTTTCAAATTGGTTATGTCAATAATTTCCCAAGCCCCTTTTCCGCTCACTCGAATAGTTGGGGATAGAAAGCACCTGCATGTAATGATTAAATGTTTTCTTCCACCTCTTCCTGGGATCTGGGGGTCACCTCACCTGTGTTTTCAATAAGAAATTGGGTCGGGGTAGACCCTGCATGGCTTCTCCCTTATTATTATAATACCGTATGCATCAAAACATTATACTGCTCCTTCCTTATTTTTCTACTGACTTACTGTAGCACTGACACAAAGAAGAGTAACACCAAATAACGATTTCTGTGTGAACAAATAATTATTTCTTTGAAAATACTGACACAAAGAAGAAGGGACTCAAATAATGATTGCTATACCAATGTAAACAATTATCAAACAGTCAAGATAACCGCACGTCCCAACACGTTACCTTTTTTCTCGAAACCCTTTTGCTGCTGTCCAGCTCTTCCTGGTGTACGTTGGTGCACGTAGAACATCTAGAGGTCCATTCCTCTAGCTCAGTGACTCCATTACCAATCGCAAGATGCCCGTTCTTGCCTCTTATGACTCAAATGTTGCACTAGTGTAAGGAGAAGCTTGAGCTTCCCAATGTCTCCAACTGCTGCTTCCTTACCCAAGAGGGAGTCGGATGGCACAGAAAACCAGAAGAAGACACCACCGACTCTCAATCTGGGTAATACACAGGGGCACAGAAGGCTGGAGAGGTGCAGCAAGATGAACACATGTGGGCGTCCACAGCTGGCTACTCAGTCGGGCTGCCTGCTGCGCAGCTCGTCACCAGTTGAAGAAAGCACAACTCCTGCATAACTGAACGTAATACTTTATTGGTATTACACTTGTGCCACACCAGCTAACAGCCTCTCTTTTCCGTTATATCTTACTCGAGAATTCGTAATCCCCCATACTACATTCCAAGATGAGCTGGAATGCAACAATTACATTTTATAATACATAATCAAAACACAAAATGCACAATTTTCATTGTGTTATTTAAAACCATTAACCGATTTCAGAAAGTGTCTTGTGCAAGTACCTTACATACAATAATATCCTTGCATTCTCACGACCATACCTAATCCAGTAAATAACAATTTTCATTAAACCTCGTTCAAAACCGGACTATCAATCGTACAATTTAAAAAATGTTGAGACATAATTAGACCCCATGATTACAACACACGATACAAAATGTTAAAATATTTAAAAGGAACCATTAGCTAATATCATGAAGTGCTTACTGCAAATGCATGTTAAATACAATATTCTGCTCTCAATAATTCGACCAAATGTGTTACAATATAAGGCAAATTTCATTAGATCAACTCAGGTCTAAACTAGATTGCAGAAAAATAAAATAAAATGTGTATACATCTTTTTAACCATAGTAAAAACGATATTATAACAGGATATTCTAGATATTGCATTTAGTCCCAATACAAAAGCTTTGCAAGAGAAATGACAACTAAGTTCATAGCTACATTCCCAACTTATATGGCTGAAATGTTCTTCCATAACCATCCAGTGCATGCTTGGAACCCTTATTCATGTACAGTGCTTTATTGTTTCCCAAAGCTACGTTTGTTCGAAGTACATAACCAAAATAAATAATAGTAAAATAAGTCTAGTTGTCTGAAATCCCAGCACAAGTGATGGGTGCATGAGATCTCTGCCATTCATTCTTTGCTGCCTCCAAAGAAAACAAGTTCATGAAAGATTTAGATTAATAAAGGAGCATGCTTATTAGTTTGAATGAGGTCTCTGCTGCTCAGTCTCCTCTTCCATCTGCAGTTGTATTCTCTTATATGCAAAAAATATAAGTGGACACACACTCCTGAATGACATAGGAATGATATATATTTCATGTATAGGGCTTGCAATATCCTCTGTTGATGGTGGCTCGGTGACAGGCCAGGAAGAACACTTTTTTGTTCCTGCATTGTATAACCCATAAATAAAATGGGTGCTGTGGAAAACTGATTTGGAGCACTGGGATCTCTATGGCAGGCAAAGGTGGTGTGATAGGCCACATTCCCCCTATTTATTTATTTTGATATATTCATAAAATATAGGAAAGTGATTATGTTCTAAATAAAAACAAAAAGATGTAAGGAATCTTTGACAATTCATGCAAATACAAATCTAGTATCAAGAAAAAGAGAAATACAAATTATGAGAATACATCTAATAGCAAGAAAAAGAAAATGACATGTAATACATAAAAGAAAATATAAAGCCAACAACAAAAAAACTAAAACACTCACAGCACGAAATATACATTTAAAACACAAATTAAAAGCTAAACACATAATTGTTTTTTTTAATACTTTTTTGAAAGCCATCAACAATCAAAAAAGCAGGATAGTGGAGTGCCGTAAACCCATGGCCAAGATGGCAAAATAGTCAGACAGCCAGCATTTTAGTATACGCAAAACAATTAAATATCCTCTAATCCACACTTAGGACACTTTTATTCTTCATCCCTTATCATTTGCAACAGACCAGTTTGTCTCTTACCTCGAACTCATTAAGGGAACTGTGCACTGCGACTCCAGACCAAAGTCACCATTGTTCATATTCCAGAGTGCTCTCAAGTGGACCATTTGCTAATGCTGGTCATCAAACTGCTTGAGGATTCAGTTCCGATTCAGGTTCCTAACCTTGAAGAAATAGATTGTGCCCACCACTCTGCGGCCAAGACCAGATCCTGATAGGCCTCCATGACCAATATTGATTAATTCCTTGCAGCATCTATTCCAGACTAAGGTTCTTCAGCTGTTGAGATCTAAAGAACTTATATGATTTACCTGGTAAAAGCTTGTGGTAGAGCCCTCTCTGGCATTCTAGCTATACTTAACGAGTCTTGCTTATTACCTACCTCTTTTGATAGTTCCTGAGCACTGTATCCTTTGCTCCATGATACTGTTGATCTGTAGTGTCTCTTCACCATAGAATTATTGACCACAAAGCCGCTAGATCCCGCGCTCTATCCGTGTCTATGCAGTCGGTGGAGGTGTTGATTTGGAACATTAATGGGACAAAAAATCTTATTAAATAAACATATTCCAATCCTGAAGTGTTTATGCAAGCAAGCAACTAATGTCACATCTTTGTACAACAGAGCATGATAAACTAGGACAAAGATATAGCTCAGGCCTGGCCCATAGAGGCTGTTGCACAACAATCCTGATTAGTCACAAGATCGCTTTTATAGCAGAAAATGTCATGTGGGACTAAGTTGCATGAGGATGATTAAGCTAGATGCTGATATCAGTTTCTGGGAAATTTGGCTCAAAGCCTCTAATATAGGTTTCTACATACGGTCCCACTCAATTTGACACTGCTTTGATTGAGGAGTTGAATCTGAAGTAGTTTGTAGATGCCACCATTGACACTTCAAGCTCCACTGATCTGAGATACTTCAGGCAGGACATTGGCCAGATTATTGTTGGAGGACTATGGGTGGGCTAGTGGACATATGGCAGTTATAGCACCAAATGGGTTGAGATTTTCCTCTGGATGCAGCTAATCTATTTGGGAGAGTCTCAGACGATTCCCTCACAGTTTTAAAGCACTATTCTGTGGCTATCCTAAACCCACCACAACAATAAAAATACACCACTTCCCTGTTCAATCATACATTTTTGGGGAATGCCTTATTGCGATTGTTAGGGAGAGAGCAATACATAAAGGCATTTATTATAATAAATCAGCCCAACCAAAACTTCAGGCTTTGGGAACGTCTGTTAAATCTCTGGAATCTTCCTACATTCAGAGTAAATCACCTGAATAGCTTAGAAAACACACACATTTGAAATATTAGTCTTATAAGCTATGTACCATTGAATTCCTTTTTGACCATGCAAAGGTGGGTTGCTAGTTTTATGAGCAGGGACACACATCTGGTTGAATCCTAGCCCATTTAAGAAAACAAAAGCAACTGTAACACCATTTACCCCCTATATGCATGTTACAAGGCCTTATACATACTGATCAAAGACTTATTAATAACATGTTACTCTCATTTTATAAAGAGATTTATTTCCACAAAGCTACCTAATTGTGAGTTTGATTGAATAGTGTACTTTTAATATTTTATTCACCCTCCTTCCTGGCTGTGATGAAGCACTGGTCGATCCGATTTTGGAGTCAAAACACAAAGGTACAATTAAGTGTCTAAAAAATAGAAAAGCTCTATGCCCAGATGGTTTTATGTCTGAATCTGATAAGCAATGTTCAGATGTATGTATGCCCCATCTCATCAAAACTTCTATCAGGTTCTTATCTCAGCCTCTCGCCCAGACATGATCCACCAATCCCATATTTCTCTAATCCTAAAGCCTGACACAGACCCACTTTATCATTCTATCTCCCATCTGAACACTGATCTTAAAATTCTTGTGAACATTTTTGCTGATAGGGTTAAAAAAAAGCATATGCCAGATCACACATAGAGACCAGGATATGCTATCGATTGTATGACCTCCAAGCAACTAAGACATATAATGCATATCATCCATCACAGTAAAATAGAAAAAAGGCTCTCCTATTATAATCTCGATTGACGCCCGAAAGACATTTAACTGTGCTGAATGGCCTTTTCTATGCCAGTTTCTATTACCTTTGACTTTCTCTCCAGTTTTATGTCTTGGATTTTCCCATTATATCAGCTGTTCACTGCCCATGTTTCTACCAGCAACCTTCAATCCAAGACTTTAATTTAATGCACAGGACTTTCCAGGGGTGCTCATGTCCCCTTTTCATTTTGCCATGGGCTTGGACCCTTTGCTATAATGATTAGGTCAACCTCAGTGATTAGGAGGCATGCCACTTTGGGATGCATAGTGTAATCTGCTCTTTGCGAATAATGTTTTGATCACACTCTCTGCACTGGGTTACGAAAGTTCTGCTTCTGACAGAGGAACATGGGTCATGTTCTGGACATGAAATTAACTGCTATAAGATTGAACTGCTGCCATTAACTCATAGGGATCCCTCCACTGACTTGCAACAAACACTGTACCTAAAATACACAGACACACTTAAATATTTAGCTATAGACCTTCACAAAAATCTTCGACCAAGTAGTCATAATACGTTTTGACAATTTATGGAAGAAGCCAGAGATTGACCTCTGCAAATGAGCTGTTCCCTTTGTTCCTTTTTCTGGAGGAGTATCTCTATTTAAAGTGATCACAACCCATTAAATTACCTCTTTAGCTTTATTCCATTTTACCTGGAAGCAAGTTATTTTCAAATATTAGAGAGATGGTTGAGTAGGTTGTTTTATACTAGCTACAAAGCACCACTTAATTTGACAGAAATTGATAAGAATCGCATTAAGTAAAAGTCATGCATCTCCAACTTAAAAATATATATATGTGGATCACTATGCTGGCTCAGGTGCAAGCAATGAAATTGATGGTTCAGAATTCCCTGGCTGGGACAGGTAAGAGTTTTAAGCTTTAAAGTGGTTGGTCTACTCGGCTCCCTCCCTTCCAAAACCTTATTTTGGATTAATCTACAAATGTATTCATGTCTATTTACATGCTCCTTGATTGTTCACCATATCTTCCACACACTGCAGAAACTTCAACAAGCAATAGAGCAAGTCCCAG
The DNA here is from genome assembly GCF_040938575.1 of Ambystoma mexicanum. NCBI lineage: Eukaryota > Metazoa > Chordata > Amphibia > Caudata > Ambystomatidae > Ambystoma > Ambystoma mexicanum. The sequence continues at coordinate 936,204,494 of NC_090932.1, read as the reverse complement.
ATTTTCCTCTGTCAGTCTGGTACACTCTCCTATTAAGTTTTCAATAATGTGTATCCTTCTTCCTGGTAAACTCTCCTGCCAGGACTTTCTTGACTGGCTTATATGTATTTGGGTGCGGGTCTGAGGTACGCAATTCTTATGCCTGGTATACTCTCCTGTCAGGGCTTATTTCCAAGGAATTAACTTTGCTTCTTTCTCAACGATCAAACAGTGTCAAGATTGGCTATGTGCTTTTTTTATATATTGGGTCCTCGACCCGTTCTCATCTGCCTTTGTTTCGCTTAACAAATGTCCCATGTCCCATCTCCCCTGTTTGTGCTCACCAAGTTCCCACAATTCTGTTCTACCACTACTTGATAAACGCCACGAAGCGCCCTGGCATCCCAACTTCCCTCTGTGGTCTCACCAGCTTCAATCAGCGGCCTCAGCGTCCTTCACAGTCTTCGGTTCTCCCAGTGACTTGTTCCCTGGTCTGACAGGCGTCTTGTCAATTCTGTGGTTTCCGTGATGCTTCGGACTTCCCTTGGCAGCCGTGTCCACTCACAGCATTCACACGGCCTTCGTCCCGCTTCCGAGCTTTCCCTGATGGCACCTCCAGGAGTTTCCTCACTCCACGCTGCTGCTTGCTTCTATTGGGTTTCCCGAAACGCATCAGGAGTAGTGAGACTCCATCTTTTCCAAAGCTTTTGAATGTCCCAGCACCTATCGAATTCTTCAAACAACTAAAGTACATCTCTTGCTTCTCAGTCTCAGCAATCTTCGTTGCTCTAGTCCTCCTCCTCGTCTCAGTATTGTCAAACATTTTCTAATAAGGATATGAAAGAGTTCTGCTATTAGTCATGACTGGATGTTCTTGTCTAACATTACAATATACCATGGAGGATTGTGGAATTACGGGGGGTGGTCAGGCAAGGGGAGAAGGGGACACCATGTTCTACCTAACGAGTCCAATTCACTCCCATGCTGACTCTCCCCTCATGTTGTCCTCCCTCAGATAGCCTCCCTGAAGTAACAACAGACCAGCGTAGTTCTTCAAGTTAGTTTATTAAGTCCAGTAAAATATAAAAACCCCAAATGCCGCTCATTCATCTATGAGGCAAAGGTAAGATATGACACAGCAGTTGACCAACTGTCACCAAGCGGACAGCATAGCCTCGGTACGTGCGATGTACATTCCAATAGAACACAGGGATTCCATCACCTGCACCGAAGAGAGGATACCACATACGTTCCTCCTTATGGGTACCCATAACAATAGGATTGCAGAACAAAAAGTGGAGTGAAACACAATGATGTGAATATATACAGTAGGAACAAGGGAACTGTTACAGTGTCAAACAAATAGATGAAAACACTGGGATACACATTACTAAGCAGAACAGCAGAAGAATGCTCAGGTTTCACTACTGGTCACTTGTAAAGTTCATAGTCATCAAATGTAATCAGACTTTCTCTCATGAGTCCTGTAATCCCTTCACCTAATGCATGCCCAACTGCCCCACTCATGTCCCTCTCGATTTCAGTGGATTGAATGCTCCCACATGATGCACGATTGAATGTGGTCCTCTGTTCCCCAATGGTGCTCTATTCCCCCATCGCACTCTATCTCATTGTCGGGTGAACCTTCCTTGAACCGATCATCCACTAATGCATTGTAACTTGAACTCTCCTTGGCACGTTCCCTTACTTCGAGATGCCTCACAACTGCAACACAATTCATGCTCCAGCATTTACCATCACAGGTCATATATGTTTCTCGCCTACCTTTATAACTTTTATGGGTTCAAAGTATTGTGAGCATCCTTTCGGTACTCTGAATGGTTTTTTGATCCTCACAACATCACCCACACTTATTGCTAGATTCATCCCCAAACATTCATGCTTCTCCACAACACAGTTGTCAGTCAACCAATTAGGGTATTGATTAGAGCGCATTCTCCTTCTCCTCATCATTTCGAACAGTGTAACCTTTGTCAACACGTGTAGTGTGTCGCATTGAGCCATCAACATTTCACGCAATCCGTTTTTCCATTCCACAACATTTGCTCTAGACAACAGGATAGACTCCTTGTTTATCCGTTTGGTGCTTTCGACCAAACGGTTTACCCTAAGGTTATATAAAGCTGTACAGTGGTTCTCAATACCATGTTGTTAGAGATACTGCCTCATTTCATTCGAAACAAACTGAACACCATTTTCAGATATGATAATCTTGGGATACCCTTGCAAACAGCCACTCCAAATAATCGATCACAATGCTGGTTGAGATGCTTTCCACAAATTCCACCTCAAACCACCTCGAGGCATAGTCAAACACAACTGTGGCAAAAATGCTCATAGGGCCCATGAAATCCATGGCAACCTCCTCCCAAACCTTCTCTGGAATATCCACACTGCCGATCTCCACCTTCGGAGTTTTGAGGGATTTGTCACTCAGACAGCAAGTAATGCACAACCCCACTATCTCATCTACCACGGCATCCATGCCCGGCCACCAAAACCCAGCCCTAAATCTCCTCTTAGTTAAACATTTGCTCCAGTGTCCTTTGTGGGCTTGTTTAGTGAACTCACGCCGAAGGGAAAAAGGGGTAACTAAACTCTCAACATGAGCTTAAACCCACTCAGAACAGCTCAATTCATCCCTCAATTTATAGTACAGAGATCTCATGGATTGATCCGACTTCCAACCCTTCTTCATGCTTTTGATTGCTAACCTCATCTCATGATCCTCACAAACAGCGTTCAACCAAACCTTCTCCAAAAAAACATTGCTGACTGTCCCTTTAATCTGCACAATCGACTCATCACATATATCAACTACGGGGTCACCACCATTTAAAGGAGCTCTATGCAAGCAGTCAGCTACAGCGCTACAATGTCCAGGAACATACTCAACAGTGAAATTGAAACTCTGCAGGGCCGCTAACCATCTGGCAATCCTGGGGGTCGCCAACCCTGAGCCCTTCTTAGAAAACAAATGTGTGAAGGGCGTGTGATCACTTCTGAGCTTGTAAGGTAAACCCCAAATGTATGTCTTAATGTACTTAGAGGCCCAATAACATGCAAGACCCTCTCATTCGATCATGGAATATCTAGTTTCTGTATCCGATAATGATCGGGATGCGAATGCCACAGGTACTTCTTTACTGTTACTGATCTGACTTAACACACCCCCCTCTGTCTCCTCACCCCCCGTGACTCCATCTCTACCTCTCTCTCCTACCTTGGCTGGCTTCCCTTTCACTCCCAACTTAAATTCCAATTCCTATGCCTTGTCTTCAAATCTCTCCATGGTCTTGCCCCCCTTATCTCTCCTCCCTTCTCTCCTTCTACTCCCCTCCCGTTCCCTTCGTTCCACTGACCATTTCCTCCTCACTTCACCCCCACCCCCCTGTGCCTCCTCCCGTTTTCGCTCCTTCCAACTCTTAGCACCCCTACATTGGAACTCCCTTCCTCTTGATATCCGTTCTTCCCCCCACCTTCACCTCATTCCGCACTTCCCTTAAATCTCTCCTTCTCCATTCCCCGCCTTGAAATCCCTCCCCCTTCCACCTCCCCCCCTTCCCACTCTTATCCCCAACTTTCCCCCCTCCCTTCTCCTACCTTCCCTCCTCCACCCTCCCCCTTCCTCATCCTTCCCTCTTCTTCCACTCCCCCCTACCCTGTCCCTCTCCCCGTCCTCCCTATCTCACTCAGTTAATTGCTCTTCACACTGTTTTATTGCTTGATCGATTCATATTATAATTGCTTCACTGTTTGATCGTTCATGTTTCATGTATTGTTGTTTCATGTACAGCGCTTTGGCGTAAGGCGCTTTATAAATAAACAAATACAAATACAAATACAGTATCAAACCTATGTAAAGTAGGGGCATTAGCTACTCCTTCATTCAACCTCCTGAAAGCCCACTCCGTCTCATGTCCCCAAAGAATCTCCTTCTTTTCCTTCAACAAGTAGCGTACGGGCTGACTCTTCACAGCCAAATTCTACACAAATTTAGAATAGAATTCTATAAGGCCTAAGAAAGACTTCAATTCATCTTTTTAGATAGGGATTTAACTTTTAAAATGGCCTCCACCATATCAGGACGTGGTTCCATTCCATCCTTAGTAAGCATGTGAACTAAATAAGATACCTGCTGCAGCTTGAACTGGCCCTTTCCTATTTTGACAGTCAACCCTACACTGTCCGATCTCTGTAACACTTCATAGCATCATGCTCACTCTCATTTCTAACACCGATCAAGATGTCATCCTGGAAGTATTTCACCTGAGGTACATCCCCCAACAGATCCTCTGTTATTTTTGGGAAAACTGCAGAAGTCAATGCCAACCCAAAAGGCATTTTCTTGAACTGGTAGGCACCCATTGGGGTGATGAAGACTGTTAAAGGGCCTGATGAGGGATGTAGGTCTAACTAGTAGTATGCAGACAAGGGATCCAGGCTACTTTACGGTAGGCAGTGAAAAAGTCGAAAACATTAAGTCGAAAGACATAGGGCCTCATTCCGACCCTGGCGTTAACCAAGGCGCTATTAGCGCCTTGGTTGACGCCGTTATTTGTCCGACTCCGCCATGATGAATGGCGGAATTACCGCCCCATTCCAAGGATGGCTGGGGCGGTAATTCCCCATTCACCATGGGCCCTTCCCCATTCCCATTTTTGGCCCATAGGGCTCAATGGGAATGGGGAAGGCGCTAATTACGGCACGGTAAATTACGGTGCCGTAATTAGCTCCTAGGTCCCTTTGCGGGTTGGTTTTTTAACGCCTGCAAAAAGCAGGCGTTAAGTACCAACCCGCAAAGGGAACTCGGAATAGGGTTACCGGTGACCTTAACCCTTACCGCCCTACTCGGAATGACCCCCATAATGTCGAAAAGAAAAATGTCAAAATTTTTTTTTTAAATGTTTCATTTTTTTATTTACATGTATTTTTTGGGTTCCGCGAGTAAAAAAAAGGGGTAAAACAAAAACAAAAAAAGGGGGGTTTGGGGGAACCCCCCCATTTCGAACAAAAAGCAATTAAAAATAGACATTTGAATTTTTTTTTCTCAATTTTTTTTTCGTCCTTATGACTTTCGACATAATGGGCCTCATTACGACCCAGGCGGTAAGGGGTTAACGGCGCCGTAAAAGGTTGCGGCACCGTTAACCCCTTACCGCCTAATTACGAGGTCCCTTTGCGGGTCCCTACCTTAACGGCTGGTTTTTTCCAGCCGTTAAGGATTGGACCCGCAAAGGGACCTTGGATGTAATTACAGTACCGCAATTTGTGGTACCGTAATTACCGCCTTTCCCATTCCCATTGAGCCCTATGGGGGCAAAAATGGGAATGGGGAAGGGCCAATGGTGAATGGGGAATTACCGCCCTGCCAACCTTGGAATGGGGCGGTAATTCCGCGATCCACCATGGAGCAATCGATACCGGCGTCAACCATGGCGCTAATAGCGCCATGGTTAACGCCTGGGTCGTAATGACCCCCAATGTCATTCGAATTTATCACTATAAACCGTACTTTACCATTCTGCCTCTTCCATGGTCATGAGCATCTCACTAACCTTGGCCAACGGATTCCTGTTGACTCAAATAGACTTGTTTAAGTCTCTTAAGTCTACACATAGGGCCTCATCACGAGCTTGGCGGTAACCCTTAAATGCGGCAGTAACGCTATTACTGCCGCATTCAAGAGTCTGCCAAATCACGCGCTAGGTGGATTTAACTCCAGCTCTGAGCTGGGGTCAAATCTGCTGTGATTTTGCTGATTTTTGGTGCTATTACCACCAACGGTATTACCGCTGGTGACAATAGCGCCGAAAATCGGCAAAATCACGGAAATAGCGCCGAACATTCACCATTGGGCCTAATGGGGAATGGGAAATTCCCGAATGGGCCCAAATGGGAATGGGGACTTACCGTTCCGCCAAACCCATGATGCGGCACTAATAGCGTCGGGGGAGGTTTGGAGGTAGGGCTAATCCCAGCGGTATTACCGCCCAACTCGTGATGAGGCCCATAGTCTAATCCGATCATCAGGTTGTTGTGTGACAACAATTGGGGACAACCACTCACTGCTCTGTTTGGTTTCAATTTAACCCTGCTCACACAAACCACGAAGCTCATCCCTTACTTTCTCTCTGGCTCTTAAAGGGAGATTCTGCACTTTATGCACACATGGCCTTGTCTGAGAAGACAACTGGTTTTTATGGCAGTATCCCTTCAATTTCCCTACACCTCGCCTAAAAACCTGCATGAATCTGTATCCAACCTCCTGCTCTGTTCACACACACAGATGTCACTTGTAGCTCTTTACCAGGGTGCAATTCAAGCCCAAGCTTACCTTGGTGGCGCCACCCCAATAAATATTCACCCTTAACTGCCACATAAAGCTGTGCCCTTATGTGTTCAGCACCATAAGCAATGTCACCCCACTCAAAGCCCATTATGTCAATCTTCTCTCCTCTGTATGCTCTAGGTCTTATGTCAGTCATGTGTAAAACATGACCCTTATCAACCCAGATTTCCTTGTACTTTGTCTCAGAAATTATAGTCTAGGGGGAACTCAAGTCAGCTAATGCTTTTACTGAGCACCCAGCCACTATGATCTCAACTTCCTGAGGAACATACTCTCCTTCCTCATCCTCCTTAATTTCCTTAACTTCCTCCACAATATGAACAGTTTTGTTGCCCACTCTCATTTTTCCTCCCCCGCATACTGGATTTGTCTTTCACCCTGCTGGGACTTGCTGGTGAGTTGGCACAACTTGGGGAAATGCCCCATTTTACCACACCTCCTGCATTTAACTCTCATGGTCGGATATTCTTTTCTGTGGCATTCTTTGGCATTTTTTTTCGAACCTAAACCTAGTATTTTGCCCCTTGCAAATGTCTTGTGCAACTGTGTTGCTACCACTTGCTGTCGAGAACTGATTCCCCCGCTCATCCCCCTTGCTGCTCTGTTGTTTTTTCTCACTGCACACACATTGGCATCATCAACACCTAGTTCATTGTCTCCCACATTTTCAGCAATAGCATGCATTAACTCCTTATTCCCTTTTAGAAGTAACCTCCTTCAGACAAATACTAGCTAATTCAATTCCTTTACCAATTGCCAGTGCTTCCTGTAGCGGTGGGATCTTCACCTGCCACATGAGTTCCTGAATTTTTGAGTTTGACGTGTGCATCATTAGCTGATCCCTAATATATGTATCATTCCTCCCCATGAAATCACAAGATGACAATAGTACTCTAAAATCTGCCACAAATGAGTCCACCGCTTCCCCCACTCCTTGTTTCCTCGGGAAAAATGTGTATCTTTCCAACACAATGCTAATATGCTTCCCAAACTGCACCTGTAATTCTTTCATGGCCTTGCCATACAGCCCCTTCCCATCACCTCTGCCTTCATTCATTTCACTATCTTCCACAGCATCAGGCAATTTGTGTATTATTCTCACTGCTTCTGCCCCTAAGCAACACATCAATGTAGAGAGTTTTCGCTCATCAGAATATCTTTCACCTCCTGCAGCAACAAAGTAAAGTTAAAATACATCTCTCCAGTCTTCCCAAGGAATTTGTGGTTCTCATTGTTTGCCCAAAAACTTGGGTGGTGGCCCAAGATTCAGCATGGTTATATCTCCTTTACGAAAGGATGACCACTATTACTAAGCTGACTTAAAACAGGAGACTCTCTTACTGCCACTCACCGATAGAGCAGCAAATGTCCAGTACAATATCAGAAATATGGCAATGAAACGTGGAGATGGTTAAAAATCCAACTGAGATACGGATATGCAAAGAAATACACCTCAATGCACAGATTTCCTTCCCAGATGAGGAAAATGAAATGTGCCTGACAAACAAATGGCATCCAGCATAGTTTAGCACAAATGTCCAAGTGCTGCCAATTCCCAAAATGGCAGTGGGATTATTTACAGATGATGCTCCGAATGTCTGACCGTATAACTTCCCTTGAGACCAGCCAGTTGCTGCCTACCCCTAAAAAGGCTGTAATCAATCATACTGCGCACGCCTCTCTTGTGAAGTAATATTTACAATTAATTATGCCCCGGCGTAGATAATGTTGATGCCCACCACTGGGCGAGCCAGCGTGCAGCACTACCAGCTGCGGTGGGCACTCCCTGTTAGGCATTCCTCACTTGTCCTCGTCGGGAAGGAAATCACCCCTCTGCCCAAACGGATCAGCCACTCCTCACTTAGATAAACGGAATGCTGTCTCTGTCCCCACCAATACTACTATGAGGTGGAGACTGTCTGCCACCTGTAGACAAGCTGTCTCACTTCCGGTGCGATATATCTCCTCTCACGGCAGCTTCTCAGGTGATTGTGTGGTATTACGCACCTCCACCATACGGGTACACCAATTGCCGTTACACTGCACAGCCGATGACTCCAGCTGCTCCCCGGCTCCACAGACCTCTGATACCTTAGAGCTGGGTTATGTGCCAAGTGCCACTCCACGGAAACGTCTCCTTTGCAGCAATACCTGGGATGAGCTGGTGTGGAACAGAATATAGGTGAAGTTCAAAACTACTTCACCAACCTGAGGCACCAGATACCAAAAATGTGGGGTCTTCTCGTCGCCAATCGTGAAGTAACGACAGAACAGTGTAGTGAAGTTCTTCAAGTAAAATATAAGACCCCAAATTCTGCTCATTCATCTATGAGACAAAGACAAGATATGACAAGGCAATTAACCAGCTGTCACCAAGCTGACATCATAGCCTCGGTGCGTGTGCTGGACGTTCCAATAGAACACAGGGATACCTTCAAACACACTGAGGAGAGGATACTACACTCCCTTAGCATCAGGATCAGGTAGCTTCTACCTTTCTCTGGCCCCATGGCGAGAGACTTTCCCCAGGAATGGAGTGATGACATCCCAGATTCATCATAAATGCCTGAACGATCTGTTACAGAAGACGTGGGCGAGAGAGTTGGGCTTGAACTTGAGCCGTGGCTCTGGATTAGGGTTTTATAGAGGGGCATAAGAGCTCTAGAGATGCAAATAGAGAATTCATCTCGTACAATATATTACATAGAATGTATTCATACACAATAAGGGTGGACAGCTTCGACGTGCTGCTTTCCCAGTGGTGTTAACAGGGCTGTGGACAGGATGGCACTTTTGTGCAATCCCTTTGGGACTGCAATGGCATTCGTTTATTGTGGTTTGGTATTTCTTTGTTAAACAGAAATGTTCTTCCTGATACCTCCCCGGAGTTAGCGTGTCGGGAATGGACATGTCTCTGATCGCCTTCTGGGACCTGATGGAAGATGGAGAGGTTAAGCTTTAGCTGACAAAAAAACATTGGGGCTCATTACGAGTTTAGTTTTCATGTGGGCAAACAATTCATAACTTTAATGGACACATCTAGGATCTATTTAACCTATTAAATCCATAAAAACATGGCTTAATAAGCCCAAACATAAGCATGTTTATTTAGCAGCATCTGCATTACTCTAAATATGGTTTGTTACCCCAAAGCTAACAAATCATTACATTTGGAAAGATGGCTTGGAGGACATCAGGGAAAGATCAACCATGATAACATTTGTGATGAAAATGGCATATTGATTAAGATGATTGCAAACAATAAAAAGGCTGGTCAATAAATACCATTACAAAATGGCTGTATTTCTTCCTGATGATATGCAACATTGCCTCTATGGACGGGCCAGCAACGCCAAGTAATGTTAGACATTTCCAATTGGTCCATAGATGAACAAAATATACAGAGATGAAAGTGATGAAGCTGAAGCTCCGGGAATACGTTGGCCAGCATCATCTTTAACTGTAAGGTTGGTTTGCTACATATGATCCAACAGTAAATAAAGGTTATGAAATGAGGAGTCCACATCCCAAGTTCTTAAATTCTGGCGTGCCAGAAGAAGAAAATTAGTAATGAGAGGGAGGAATGTCCTCTGTCTGATTGGAAGAACATTCTTAGATTGGCAAGCTGACAATAAAATAAAGCCATGCTGTCTATCTACAACAGAGCCAGATGTGACATTGATGAGCTCGTGTGCTCCACAGGCATCAGAAGACATCAATGTGGCAAAGAAGTGGTGTGCTTCTCATGTAGGATCTAGTGGAAGAGAGAGTAGCATCCGAGGGAAAAAAAGATCCTCGCTCATTTCAAATAGAGTTCTCAAATGGTGGACTATAGGTTTCTTCATTTTTGATGGGCAAAGGAATAGAGCTATCTACATGAAGGCTCTATAGCCAACGCTTAGCAGAGAGAAATAATAGGAAATTAAGTAATGCTTGAAACACTGTCTAAGTTTATTGAATTATTCACACATATATTCCTGACTAATCCCCCTGGTTCACTAGTCTCCAAATGAAAATTACTACTCAAATAATCATACTCAATGCATCAAGCAGATTTCATTGTTTGATCAAATAAACGCTAATATTAGATGGGAAATTTATTTTGATTTTCTTGGGCTTTGATTGGCTGTTGTAAAGCGCAAACCACAAACGTAGCAACCCCTCAGGCAAAGGCATTCAGATCATTTAAGTGAAGGGGGAGGATAGAGAAGTGTGGTGGGACAATGATAAGCGTGTGGCTGATCAATCAGACATCAATATAAACATGTAATAAGCTGAAAGAGAACCTAGGTTTTAAAGTAAATTTGTGGAGTCTTAAGTTAAAAATACAATATTTGATAACAATGCAAGAAGTAATAATAAACGCATGACAAAAACGTAATGCAAGCAATAACATAGGCATGCTAGCATGAGAAGGACAAACACTAAGGGACCAATTCATGGAAAAGCACGTATTTATCCGGCAATGGCTGCGCGCTGAGAACGACCCTGCGCGAGCAGGCATGCAGAAGTTACACTGCGCTCTTTGCGTATTCATGGAATCTCTCAAGCAAATTAACCGAAACGCCACCGACACCCCCCCAAGCTAAGCCATAACAGCCAGAAACAACTACATTTACATACTCCCCAGATATGCACACATGCTCCCTATAAGCAGGACATGGGGTCGCCCGCGAGCAGGCCTGCACCTCGTTGACCCTGCGCAGGGTCCCCCACGACTCTCATCGGCACCCTGACAGCATACGTAGAATTTATCGTAACTCAGTCATCACTTGGGAAAATCTACATGTGAACCCCCATAAACCGTTTTTGCACACCGCTACGCTGCGTACGTGCACCCCTAACTATGATCGGCATCCCGTCTGCGTGCACGCACCGCTAAATCTGACATGCAAACTTTCCTCAAATTTTGCAGATCCTGTGTGCAAGTCTGTACGGCTGCTTTCGGGTGGCAGAGAGATAGAGGGCTTGCATTTCGCAGGCATGAGGTTGCACGGTCACATCCATGAATGCGCTTTTCTAGTGTGCACTTGTGAGCGTGCCATTTACTGCCTGCGTGCCGTTGCTCGTAACGCCCACTTTTTGACATGTTGTTCCCCATTTTCCATGTTCTGCCCACAAATCTGCCTTTGGCGTAGGCTTCGCCCACACCCTCTGTGGTCTCTTGTGCAAGGACACAGCCGCTTGCAGAGACACGCACAGCATGCTGGTAATCCGCACAAGTGTGCAAAATATGCTGTGCATTCGATTATATGAATGCATTTTGTCACGCAAATCCGGTATTCCATAAATCGAATATATAATTATGCAAAAGACATCAAATGGTCCTGTATTAAAGGAGAACATAGCATGAACCATACGCATGTACAAATGCATATTGTAAAAATAGTAACAAATGAAACAGTCTACAAAATTGATATTGAAATATTACATGGAAGACAAAAAGAGAGAAAAGAAGCCGCAATCACATTCATGACTAGAAAAGAAATAAGCTCATCCACCAGATATATAAGATCATAAATGATACAGACCAAAGATGCAAAGGAAGTACTATTTGCGACACAAATAAAAATAATAGACTTTTTCAGCATCTTTACCAAAGTGAGTGTGAACTAAAGTTGGGGCAGAGTCATGAAGGAAAACTGTCATTGGATACTAGGATAAACGTTTAGCTTGATGAAGCTCCTGCAACCGCTTAGCACCACATTCTCTGGGTAGAACATTCAACCTTTCACCAAGGTAGACTGGTTACATTTTCAAAATGTTACCATTTACTAGTGCTAATTTGAAGCGTAAACTCAAAGAATACATTGACTAGTTTAGGGCCCTGAATTCAACATTAGCAATATTCGTTCCACCAAGATGGCCCATAAAAGTATTAGCAAAACATAAGGGAGCTGAAAAGTGAAAACATCTTTGAAGATACCACCAAACCTTTTCCTAAAATAGAAAAAAAGGCTTAATCCCAAATACCATATACTTTCACAAAGCTTTGGGTGACTGGCAAGACCAGCAGGAATCTTGAAACTGCAAAATAAAGCAATAAAACCTAACATGTGTAAAAAGAGATCTGTGGAGGGGCTGTGTCAGGTTTCCAGCAACAGACTTACAGTGTATTTTCTCACATCTTAGAAGACAATAACAAATGACTGTCCTTTCTCCACTCAAGTTCACTTTTACTCTCAGTGAGACTGCAATTGTAGTTCACTGGCATTTTATGAAGAGCAGGAACGAAGGGGGGACTGCTTTGCCTCAGACAAGCAAGAAAGTTGTGTGGAACATTATTAGAGGGGTAATTATATGATTTACTGGGGCTCATTCTGAGCCTGCTGGTCTGGAAACAATAGTGTCGGTAAGGTTACCGACACTGTGGTTTCCGGACTGGCATATTACAGGTCTACATGCTGGAGCAGCTGTGCCCGACAGGTCTGACCTTGGCGGGCAGAGTGGTCATGTTATTCAGACATTCACTGAAGCACCCGCACCGTTAAAAATGGTGCTGCCATGTTACCCATTCTCATAGAATCCTATGGAATGGGGAATTACAATTTACCAGCCCCTGACTTTCCGGACCGCCAGGATTGTAATCCCCCGTTGTTTCCGGGAAGTCAGGCGCCATGAAATATTTACGGGTCTGGCAGCAACCCGCCGGTAGTACCGGCACGGTTACCGCCAGACCTGTAATGAGGCACACTGACATTTTGGAAGAGTGGTATTTAAATATCTCAAGATACTTAATTGTTTAGGGGGATTTTAATTGTGAGTGCTTAGATAGTGGATTCTATTCTGACCTTTCTACTTCTGTCTCATTTCAATAGTCTATTTGCTGTGGTAGGGCGATTTGGAACTTGATGAATCTGTGGGATTTTACCCTTTTGAATGGTAGCATTCCAAATGACATTCTGCCACACAACACCTCACATAACCATAAATATCAATCTACCCTGGATTATATATTTGTATGCAACTCCATATGTGACAGCTGCTCTAGTTTAAATATCATAGAGAAGAAGGAGAGTGATCACTCTCTAATGAGCATGTCTACTGAGATTCTGTGCAAACAGTTACAGAAAAAATGCTATTTCACGTGGAGATTAATCATCGGAAATCTATGGTGTTTTGAAAGCCTTGCTTAGCTTGGCCCCTCAATAATCATTTGAGAGGAATTCTGGTTAATAACAATAGAGAATCAGAAAAGTTAACACAACCTGTTTACTTTGGCAAACACTACCAAAATCTCCTGAAATGTGTGCTTATTGACAGACCTAATGTTCAGGGATATCGAAAAAATCAAAATCATTGTTTTGAACCAGTGATTCAAGTGAGGAAATAAGAGCTTAGAACTAAAATGAGACAACTATCACATCTCGATATTGAATCATATATTTGGCATGTGAAGCATATGAACATTGCCTAAAGTCTCACATGTATCTTTTACTGCACTGAGATTCCGAAAATATGTTCAGAGCCTTCCCTGAGATTCCGAAAACATGTTGAGAGCCTTATCTAGTAAGGATGATCGATCCTTCTGGTCACTAATCAATAATTTGTCTTGCACCGAATCCTATCTACAAGTTCAACCGATTGCTAAAGCTCAGCGGGTAGAGCATTTTGATGATCTTAACGGAAAATGATCGTAGCAAATTGAATTGTATTTATGATAGATTCTGGCATTTAGAGTTTAGCAGAGAGGATATTCTCATAATCATTTTGAGAAGTAAACCTTCGAGGTCTCCTGACACTGGATGTTTCTCAAATGCCACATTTAAAACTAACCCGGAACTCTGGCCTTCTGTTCTGGAAGATGTATTTAGAAATATTGTATCCTCTCAATGTACTCCCTCCTTCGTGGAAGACCTCAAACATCATCCCAATCTTTAAAAAGTTAGATAGGCCTCTAATTAGCTGTATTGAGCCTATCTCCTTTCTAGATGCTTCTAGTAATCTATTCTCCTTTAATTTTACAGATTTACAAATTTGGGCTTTCTTGTCCCATGTATGATATGATATGATATGGCATCTATAACGTGCCTATACACAAGTGTTTCAAGGCGAGACATGGTAAGGGAGGGGGAACAGAGGGAAGACAGAGACAACGATCTTACTAGGCCAGGTGACATTGAGATTGTGCAAGTGCAGGGGAGGGGAGGGGAAAAGTACGAGGGGAAAGGGTGAGGGGGCAGTGCCGTACATGGGATGAACAGTAAAAGTAAATAAAAACTAATAAAACTAATAAATAAAGAGTGCAGCCAGCTGGTGGCAAGTGCAGACATCAATTGTCAAGTGCTGGTAATGGACTGTAGGATACAGAATCATCCCCTGAGTGCAAGGGTTACCAGGGCGCAGTGCAGGTCTGCAACTGGTGACCAGTGTAGTTTCAGCCAGGAGTTAAGCAGGGGAGAGGATGAGAGAAAGCAGAAGCAAAGAGGAAGGTTTTGAGGTGCTTCCGGAACCGGAGATGGTTCTCCTCAAGTTTCAGAGAGGCAGGGAGGCTGTTCCAGAGGGGGGCCCGAGCCGAAGAAAGAGATCTACCACCAACTCATTGCTTGGAGAAGCAACTAACCCTAAGGGAGGTGGAGGCGATGAGCAACGAGCTTGAGAAGGAAGATATTTACAAAGAGATAGTTGAAGGTATTGAAGCCCCAGAAGGCCTTGTGGACAATGCAGAGGGTTTTGAACTTAGTCCTTGCCACCACTGGGAGCCAGTGCAGAGATTTCAGTCCTGGAGAGATACAATCCCTGGGCTGGAGGCTAAGGACAAGTCTCACAGTCCTGTTTTGGATGAGTTGCAGAGGGCGGAGAGTAGAGGCAGGCAGATTTGGAAAGAGGCTGTTGCAGTAGTCCATGCTAGACAGAACCAGAGCTCTGGAGACAGTGATGGACATAAACCAATTTGGATTAAAATAAATAGTGGGAACCTCATTAAGTAATGTTATTTTCTAACTTTTCCATCAACAAGCTCATTTAGGGAAACAACTGATTAATATCGCCTTTATAGATTTTATGATGGCATTTGATTGCACTAATCATAGTAAATTATGGTCTAAACTAAATAAGACAGGTTGCCCAAGGCATCTATTAAAAATATTAACATAGGTGCACTCAAACACAAAAAATGTAAATCCGACTTGGCCAAGAGGGTAATTGTTCACATTATATCGATACTTCTTGTGGTCTTCATTAGGGTTATGTTTTAGCCACCTTTTTATTACATTTTTATATTTCAGACTTAATAGAAACTCGATTTCTCTCAGTTGAGAAAATGATCTATACATTATATAAAGGATGGAGATGATATTGTTTTATTTGATTTGACTCTGATAGGTCTTCAGAGATCTTATACTTTTTCTAATTATTTGAAGGCACTGGAGTCAGAAATTACTGCATCTAAGAACAAAATAATGGTTATGAAATGCTGCAACAATAAAAATACTATTTATTTTCAATTGGATGGAATGAGAATTGAGTCTATGGAACATTTGAAATATTTCTATGTAATGATATAATTTACAAAAGACAGTATAAATGATTGCAAAAATGACTTCCCAACCATTACTACTTTGGTGGTGCAGATGAAGAAAATTGGTTACAGATTTGATGGTTTTTCAATGTGGCTGCTTTTAAAAATGTATAACTCAAAGGTTGTCCCGTGTTTAATCTTTGAGGCAGAGTCTAAACTGCTAAATATGAATTGGACAAAGCTAGAGGCTTTACTATGGAGACATTATTTACATTTACGCAATGCAGCCCCAATAGCAGTTATTAGAGAGGAATTAGGATTTATTTCAATCCAATAGTTGATTGGAAACAAATTCAATTGTTGTATAAGATCCTGTGTCCACCGCCTTGTTCTTTATTTGGTGAATTGCTTGGCTTATAAAACAACAGATCATGTGTTGTCCTAAATATATGGAGTTCCTTCTGTATAGACAAACTGAAATCTCTGGAAACTGACAAGAATTACTTAATCTCTAATTCCACTAAGGTAAAAATGAAACTCTGGTCCCTTGACTGGATTAATATGAGAGATAGTTTCAGATTGTATCATCTTTTTTTACAATTGATGACAGAGGTGAACGTGTTTAATGACATTCCATGATATTTATTGCATCATCTGAATACATCACTTAGGAATCATTTCATGAGATTAAATTCGATTTAATATTAACAGATGAAGTCAAGGGTGGCAGATTTAACATCCCAAGAGATTCAAGACTTTTTTGATTATTCTATCTTAATTTTGGAAAATAAATTGTTAACAAAAGGAAATTATTTCATTGTGCTAACATTGTAAACAGGGTCTTTGTAAAACATTACAATTTTCCCATCCAATGATAATGTAAAATATATTCTGTAGTTGTAATAGGAAAGTTATACTTGTTTTACTGAGCAAAGCACATTATCAAAACCTATAATAACCATATATATTTTTTTCTGATGGTAGGATATTTTTTCAATATGAACAGTCTTCTACACTTCTATTGTACTCTTTCGAAATACCCCTATGAAAAAGTGCAGGGGCACAACGAGAGTACGGTGATAAAATAAGAATGATCACAGCTCTTTATCTTTGACAACTTTGTCTGTGATAAAAGGGCTGTATGCTTGAATCATTAAGAAACCATAAAGCACATGTACTGATTCAGACAGCCTCAGGATGTGGATGTGAGGATAAAATGGCTGCGACATCTATTACTCCTTTTGGGTTGTTAGCTGTCCTCCATCTCATATAGATAATATTTCATGTCTGCTTACTGAAGTTTAGATGAGGAGGGGCAGACCCTATTGATAGGATGGTATTAGGGGACGAAATAAGCCTAATATGATGTTTACTCTGTTCGAGAAGAATTAAATCTTATATATGAGGAGACACACAGCCAGAGCAGTGATATATATATTTTTCCATTTATGGGTAGATACAGCTTGTTTGATTAGGAAGGGCAGTAAGATGAAGGTAATGAAAACAGACATAAACAGTAAATGCAGGTGGGTATTGGCTGCTATTAATGATGCCAGAGGTATGTTTGCTGTAAAGTTCTATGGTATCTCCCCAAAACACTGCAGCTGTTTCCCCAGAGGACATTTAACTTAATGTTTTTGCATTTTTTTTTCAGGGGTTAGTGAGTCGAGTCCTGGTAAAATACAGAATATGGGGGTAGGGAGTTGTGGGGGTAGAATGTGGATATGGGGTCTGGGCACGCATACAAATGCTACAAAATATTCAGTGACAAGTCAAGGTCGACGGAATGTCACAGATCTTGTCCTATTAAGTGCCTGTCTGTGCTGATTGCACAGCCCTCAATACAATGATTTTGCCTCTGTCCTGTTTCCCTAGCCCATCGTTCATTGGAGGAGATTTTAATACCCACCTGACTTTAAACGATAAACCCAACAGGGTGGAAACGCATATTAACATTGAGTATAATGCATTTTGTTTTTATTTGGTTTTATATACTGGTTTTTAAAAACTGTGTTATATTGGTTTTTAAAAACTGTCTTGCGATTAGCTGAATTGCGAGTCCCTTAAATGAATGCACCGCAAAGGGCACTATTGAACTGATATAACTCAACTTTGCCAGGAGGTGGAAAATTGCTAACACAAAGGTATCCACAAAGGGCATATTGGCAATGTCCCACATACACTGGCAGAATACTCATGCTCCACCCAAACATTTTAAATGTTCTAAAAATTATTGACATCCAAGCATGCTAAAAGATGCCTGTAACCTATGAACTCTTTGTTAAATATCTATAATGCTCCCATATTAATTGCTGATCATTAAAGCAAGCATGTACAATGGTCCCGATCCTCAAATAATTGAGCTTTTGAAAAAAGCTCAGAGGATGCACTTTTTTTCGATGCTCGATTCTTGGAAATATGCAGGTCCCTTATTCATAATCGATGCCTGGGCATTCCCGGGGGATGTGAACCAGCAGAAATGATGCTCTGGTCGGTCCCTGGAATAAAGTACAGTCAGCAGTGTGCTTCCAACACTAACATGTGATAAGCTCCCATGACACATGTGGGTCCTGTGATGAATCTGATTAGGTCATCACTCCTTTGCCGGGGGTAGCCTCTCCCCAAGTGGCCAGGGGATGGCAGCCACTACCTGATCCTGACCCTAGGGGTGGCTATATGAGGGAGGATGAGATGGGGGGAGGCGACCCTCAGGGGGGTGACACAGCATCATCAGATAGGAACACACATCCCACTTTCCCTCTTAGGGATGTTCCCTCCATTCCTCATGCCTTAATGGTACATTGCAACACTCTCCCTGAAGAATGTATCAGATCGACTTTAAGTAATCCCTAAGATGGAACAAAGAACAATATATCAACCACTGAGATGAAATATATATTAAACCCTCACCTTAAAAGTGAAGCAAAGAAATTGTGATAGAACTACAAGTAAAAGGGAATGCACTGGGAAAAAGGTATGGGCCCATTGTGTGAAAGAGAGATGTATTACCGAAACAAACATTGTAAAACAAAGAACAATACGCCAACAGTGGGCAAATACTATTTTATGAATAAAAGGAAAACTAAAAGAAAGAATAGTGAGGCATTTTCCAACCCCTTATGATTTTGAATAAAAGTGTATAACTAAAAACGTAAGTCTTCAGTGTCCGCGTCTCATTCCTGGCTCCTTGTAGTCCTTGCAGTGCATTTCACAGTGACAGGTCTTTAAAGGCCTCTCGATGTAAAATGTCAAGATAAAAAATAAATATTTCTGTCCCTGTCGGAGGGATAGACATGTAAGATGGACAGTAGTAGTTCACAACGCTGTTGTTGAACCAATGGTGTTTCACTTAAAAAAGAAATCGTGAAAGGGTATGAAAACGTCCACTTGTGCATTTTGCATTTCCCTCTTCCTGTTTCAATGGGGCACAGGGAATGCTTTTGTTTACTGGGCATTTCAAAGCGCATCCCATTTATGAATTTGGAATACACTTTGAAATGCAAAGAAACACCCTCTTCAACCCCCTGGTTTGCTCATTTGTGCGAAGGGAGTAAAAGGGCCTCTGAATGTGTGCACTTATGTATAAATTCAGAGCATGTACATCATTTTTGGGGTGCCCGGGGGTCACAAATGCGACACCAGGCAACTGCCCTGCGACCTCTGGCACTGCCTCTGCAACCCATGGTTAAGAGTTGCGGAGGCAGAGAGAAACCAAAAGTAAAGATGGCTCCGACAAGAGCCCTCTTTATGTTCTGTAGTACCACCTGCCAGATTATTTCAGTAATGGAAATAATTTATTTTTGAAGTCAGAGTGACTTAAAACATACATTAATTTCTTTTTGACATCCAAGCCCCCCAACAGGACATGGAGGCCTCCGGCTCCTCTGCTCTCTTCATGACAGGAACCAGAGCTGGTTCTTTGCACATGTTGTGCATCAGAGCTAGAGGCCTGCCTGCAAAGGAGTTCCTTGACCAACGAATATGGGAAAATGGTAATATAATGTATTTTTTGTAAATGTGTGTGCATGCGTGCATGAAATGGTGTGTCTGTATGTGTGTGTTAGTGCTTGTGTGCATGTATGTATCCATGTATATTATGTAATGTATGTGAATGAGTGAGTGCATGATGTATGGGTGGCTGGGTGTGGGTCTGTGAGTGAATGGTGAATGGGTGCACATGTAAATGAGAAAGTGAATGCCTGTGCGTGTGTTCAATGCCTGCATTACTTACTGGTAATCTTCATTACTCATAGTCCTACTATTCCTTGTACCAGTACTTGTCTATGAAGCACCCTGCCTCATACGTAAGTAACGAGGAAAATGGATGTGGAGGTAATGCTGGGCAGAAGAACTGATTTTGGGTGGGGCGAGTGTTAGGGAGAATCCTCATTTCTGTGATAATTCCCTTCAACCTTAGAGACCCCCCAGCTCTTTTGCAGGACTTTAGGACCTTAATTTTCTATCCTGCAGTGAGTGAGACCTTTTTCTCACTCTCTCATGTATTTTGATCTGATTTGGACTCTGTGTTTCCTTTGTTTTTGGAGTCTGACAAACTCCATATGCATCTCCTTTTTTTATGGTCACATACAGCAACTTCAGTGCAGTGTCACAGAGAAGTCCTTTGGATTTCTCATAAGGTTTAAATACCATCTCTTGGATGAACTACTGTTCCCAAGAGTAGTACGGAGAAATTAACTTTACTTACCTGTTTTTGCAGTGTAGGTTCAGCACACCCCATGTGGAGTGCTGGGGGGTTACTTAGTAGCCCCTTTTCCTACTTACTCATGTAACATTTTTTAAGTTACCCTCATGAACTTTTAATGGCTGGTGGCAGTGGTTTAATTTTCCTACCATTGTGCGTTTTTACGGTAGGCTGAATCCTCAGCTGCAGTATAGCACCCATGGGTGACAATTGGGTCAAAATGGGCCTGGTCTACTTTTTTCGCCATTTCGTGTTAGTGGGGTCTTTCTTGGGCTTTAGTCTGTGTGCCAAACCAGGTTTAAACCTTTTGTGTGTTTTGCCTTTGGTAGGCTTCAGTACTGAAACCCGCCTCTGGCTCCAGTGTGTCTGGCAGTGCAGGAAGCGAGGGAGGTGCACAAAACTCCCTGTCCTTAGTCTCCCTGTGTGATGCTGGAAATGCATCGGAGGGACAGGGCCTCCGTATCCTTGTCCTTTACTGTTTTTTATCATGTTCTGTCGTGTTTTCCACGCAGGAGTTCGTGTGGGACTCCTGGCGGTGCAGCTCTCTCTCTTGGTTTGGTGAACAGACTCATGGGATACCCTTATGGCACCCTGGGGTAGGGGCGCAACCCTGTGCCTCTAGTGTATGTTTTTGTGCACCTGTGGCTGGCCCACAGAGCAGGGTACGGGCTGGTGGCAGCTCCGTGATGAAATGACTGGTGCCCTGAGCGTCCTCCATTTTGGGATGCCCAGGCCCTGTCCTTGGAATCGGTAGATTCATGATGGAGACTAAATGGCCCCCATGGCCTCTTGCCTTCCATCGCCTGTTACCTTGATCTTCCCGAAGTCCCGGGAAGCCCTGACTCTGTCCCTTCCCCCTGACTGGCTGTTGGGTGGAAGTGTGGGGAAGTGCCGACCAGACTGGCTGGAGCCTTCTCAACGACCGTATGTTGTGGGTACGCCTGTGGGTGGGACCTGGGTGAATGGAGTGTGTGACGAATACGCATTCTATGTTGTGGGTGTCTAGTATCTGGTGGTTGACACAATGACTGAGACAGCCCTGCCCGAAACCGGTATGAATACAGTATGAAGTGTTGAATGGATCGGTACTTTTCGCAATACACATAACTTTTTGTGAGTGTCTGGAGAGAAGTGAATGGCCTGAATGCACTGTGTGCCTGATTGGTTGTCTGCCTGCATGAATGCCCTTTGTAGTGATTGGATGCTTCAGTGTGACCCAGCGGAATGAATGGGAGATCAACAATATATCTGGGGTCCTCTCACTGCTAGGAATCGTGTTCAGAAGTGTTCAGAGCTGAAGTCCAAACTACGAAGAGTAACTGGAGTGAAACTGTCTCTTGACCTTGAAGCCCTGCTGGAAGAGAAGAATTGCTGTTGCTCTCCTTCACAATCTGAAAGCTGCTGTGTCTCCAAGGACTGACCCAGAGAGGACCCGGTAAGGCACCCTCTTCCCGAGCTATGATGGACCATCGTGCACCAGCTGACCTTTGCCAAAGCTCCCTGGTAGACAGACCTTCGGCAGGCTGCCGACCCGATACAGGGACTGCTGCGTAATTCCAAGGAGAAGCGACCGGACTGTTGTCCACCACTCTCGATGACCACCTTCGCCGACTGGAGCTGCCGTGCTCCTGTTTGCCTAAGAACTTGATCCAAGGACGCCGCTGTATCCTGCCAGAGAAGGCCTGACCGTCAACGCGCCGAGGAGCATCCGCCGGTGGGTTTCCCGCCACCCAAAAGACCACAGAGACGCTGACGACTCAACGCCCTTGCTGGGCCACAGTTCTTCAAACTCTTTGCGGTCCAGAACTATCGACCCCGAGGTGCCCCGCATGCCTCTTCCTTGCAGGACGTTTACGCTTCCCCATCAACGAGCACCGCTAGGAATGACACGGCCACTTCAACATCGTAGCTCCACCTGTTCTCCGTCGGACGTTCGACGACCCGTCTTAAAGGGAGGGCACTCAAGAAGGGCTGTCGATTCCCCAACGAGGAATGCTACAACACCAAGGTACTTTGGGTTGCAGAACTATTGGAAAGTCCAGTGTGAACAATATATGGACTGGGCTTGTATCTTTCTTTACAGGTTGCCCAGGTGGGGGGATCTCCACACAGAACTGTGTCTAGGTATCGGGGCCAGTATTAAGCCAATTGCTCAACCATCTTGCTTTCCTTCCTCTCGCTACTGCTGGTTTCCTCTTTATTCTGATCTGTGTGTCAATCTAACCGTATGCACTTTAATGAGATCTAATAACGTTAGTGGTACCGGTTTAGAACTGTATATATTTACCATTGCTGATTTTCGGAGTACAAAGTGAGTTATCGTGATATTGTATATACCTTTGAATATTAATTATATAAAGACTGTGTTGTTACCGATACAGTGTATGGACATTCCTTTCGTGGGTGCTTGGGGACTACACTGTACTTAAGAACCAGCCCTCATCACCTCCTGAGAAGGTAGGCCTAGATTGCTCGACCATGTACCAATAATAGAGGATCTTGGCGGGGGTCCTCTGTGCCTCTTCTCTACCATATAGAGAGCGGAAGTACAGACACCCCCCACAGGCGTCTTTACACTGGTGGCAGTGGTGGGATGCTTATGGTTTTAAGAATCAGTGTATAACCATGCCACTTACGAAGGATATCTACACTTTATTAAATTAAGGTTTGGTTGGGTACAAGATAACTGCATTACAAGCAATGGAATCTATTGCGAATGGCAAATTGACTCTGATGAGCTTAGAGGCTCTCCAGAGTGATTGTGAATCCAGGGAGTTAGACTTTTTGGATAAGTGTAGGGCTGAGCTGATAGCTGCCCTGGTGGACTACCAGATTGATTGTGAAACTCTTGAAGGGGGGGATGCAACCAATGAGGACTCTGCCCCGGGAGTTGTCGCCGAATCTGATTCTGGGAAT
Organism: Ambystoma mexicanum; assembly: GCF_040938575.1. Taxonomy (NCBI): domain Eukaryota; kingdom Metazoa; phylum Chordata; class Amphibia; order Caudata; family Ambystomatidae; genus Ambystoma; species Ambystoma mexicanum. The sequence continues at coordinate 936,181,064 of NC_090932.1, read as the reverse complement.
ACCACCATTCCTGCTGCCTCTGTTCCAAACCCCAGCAATTGGAGCTTGAGTTATTGAGGATGAAGTTTGCCTTTGAAGATCACAAGTTGGAACTAGCTGCTGAGCTTAAGAAAGAGGAGTTGGCACAGCAAGTGGAGCTCAAGAATCGGGATCTTAAGCTAAAAGATAGAGATCTTGAACTCAAAAATAGGGATCTTGAACTCAAAGACAAGGACACTGAATGTCGGAGAATCTAGTTAGAGAAAGCTCGAGTGGAGACTTCAGCGAAACCAGTTGAGAGTGTCAGGTCCCCAGTAACCAGGTTTGTGAAATATTTGGTTGGTGTGTTTGCAGAGGGTTCTGATATCCTCCAATGGATTGAATTGTTTGAAATGGCTTGTGCAATTCACAATGTTGATAAAAGAGATTGGGCTAAGTGTTTGTTAAGCAGAGTGCCTCAAAACTGGATATGACTATATTCTGAAACTGAGTGTGGAAGAAAGGGGTCAGCATGAGTGCATGAAGTCTGCTGACGCCTACCCAATATCTTAAATGGTTCAGGGATTTTAAGAAACGAGAGAATGTGTCTTGGATTGACTGGGTGAGTGCTGTGCACCTGAACATGATAGGGTGGATTGATGGTTACAAAGTGAAAACGTTTGTTGAATTGTCTCACCTCTTGTTTTTTGAGCATTTTTCGGAAGCATGTTTACCGGAGCTGCGTCAGTATGCGGCTGACCAGAACATTTTGGATCCCTTTAAGCTGGCTAGGTTGGCTGACAAGTGGGTTTCCCGCCGGGTGGCCCCTAAGGACTCCAGTGCGAAAGACAAGGACAAAAAAAGGGGGCCTCTCAGAAAGCTGAGGAGTCCCAAAAGCAGTCACAGTCGGGTAAATCAAAACCTTCCTCTCCGAAGACCCAAATACCTAGTGGGGATAAGTCTGTTGTGGGTGGGAGTAAGAATAGTGGTCTGCCTGCTGCAAAGCAGGGTCCCAGTGGTTCCAGTACTGTACCCTGCGCTCCCGGCCCTTGTTGGGTTTGTAGGTCTCTGGATCCGAAGGGGTGACCCCAAGTGTAAGGGTAAGGCACTTGGAGTCCAGGCTGTCAGCCTGACCTATCCCTACTCCGTACCTGAGGTGGAGGCCACTGCCCTCCTCTCCTCTACTGGGATCACCTTCGGTGCTCCCGTAGAGATTTCCTTAGTGTCCCTTGGGGTCTGGGACCAGTACGCAGAACATACTGGCGACTATCCCACAGAACACTCGTAGGTTTTTGAGAAGTGTCCTCTTGAATGGCCAGCCTTCTATTGGTTTGAGAGACACTGGGGTAAGCATGACAGTGGTGGATAGTACCCTGCTCAAGCCAGAGGACTATGTAAGTGCTCCTCTGAGAACCACCAGGTTAGCTGGTGGGCCTCCCAAATTATCGCCTGTAGCCTTAGTCAACATTATGATTGGAGACAAGACCGCAAAGCTTCTGGTGCTGGTTCAGGACAACGTGCCTGCAAACATTTTGTTGGGAAACGAGTTGGGGATGATCCCAGATGGTCTATCCATGGCTGCTGTAGCAGTCACGCGATTGCAGGTCACACAGGGTCCGGCTGCGAGCCCGGTACCCTCACCGACGGGGAAACCCAAGGCGCAAAGCAAACGGAAGAGGAAGAAGGCCGCCTCTGTGGATAGAGCCCCTGCTCTTCCTGCTGTTCCGACAGCACCCATTGGGATCCATGCTCCGGACGGGCTGGGTCCAGTGGTGCATCCCGTCTCAACTCCTGTGGGAGAAGAGCCAGAAGACTTTCCTGTGGGAGAGGCTCTCAACCCGGAGGATCATCCCAACCTTCAATGCTTGTTAGCTGAAGGGGGACCCTCCCGGGCGGACTTATGTAAGGGACAGAGAGAGTGCCACTCTCTCGAGGGTCTGAGGAAACAGGCCCTGTCCCAGGCACAAGGAGTAGTGCCCAGGACATTCCGGATTTATTGGGAGGGTGAGCTCCTTGTTAGTGAGCCCACTAAGCCTGAACCTGGTGCCCTCAAGAGGTTGGTGGTACCCCAGGTTTACAGGCTCTTCCTGCTGCAGTTGGTGCATGAGTTGCCCTTGGCTGGTCATCTTGGTACCAAGAAGACTAAGCAGAGGCTCTCTGCCCATTTCTACTGGCCCCGGATGGGAGTAGAAGTGGAGTCCCACTGCAGGACCTGCCCAACTTGTCAGTTGTCTGGCAAGACTGGAGGCAGTGTCATTGCCCCACTGCAGCTGTTGCCAGTGGTTGGCACACCATGTTATGTTATGTGCTTGCTTATTATGCGCCGGTAGCCCGCGGGCATCAGGGCGCGGGAATCAAGAAAATCTAAATACGTAATTCTCCTCATTAAGATGGGTAGATATCCTAGAGATCGAGACTCTATTGCTCATTGAAACAATGAAGTTTTTAGCGATTTCATGAAACTCTGGTAATTTTCTTCAAACCGTAATGCCATCGGCAGCTTGTTCCAGAGATCTACTGCTTTCAACGGGAAGGATTTGCCTTGCCTAAATGCGGACTTAGCCCCAGGGGTGTTCAAGATGCCCATGTCAGCTGATCTTAAACATCTTCCAGGAGCATAGAAAGAAAAACGTTTTTTGAAATAGCTGGGGGCCTCTCCATGTAGGCATCTATGGATTATTGTCATGGCCGCAAAAACTTGCCTATCTCCTCCACTATTAACCGGTGTAGTGCTCTTCTCCCAGTTGACACATGTTCTCTGTTCTTTGTATTTTTGACTATGCGCACTGCGTTCTTTTGTATGACTTGACACTTTTGAATTTCCCTTTTTGTGGCTCCTAGCAAGAGATTGTTGCCATAGTCAAGTCGCGACAGGATGATGGCCCTGGCGATTGTTGCAGCATTGACTTCATTAATGAAGGGTCTTATTGCTCTCAGGAGACATAAATAGTAGGCGTTATTTTTCTGCAGGTAGCTAACCTGTACCTCCGAGCCCACCGAAGCTTCCACCAACATCCCGAGAGTTTTAACATGCGGCATCACGGGATGTTTGCATCCTTGATGGTGAAGGACTTATATTCATTCCCTAATTTGCATCTGGCCTGTCGTGTGCCGAAAATCAGCAGCTCCGTTTTAGTATTGTTTAAACACATCCAATGATGTTGCATCCAGTGGTCTATGATGTTATAAACCTCTGAGATTTTCGCACTGTCAGTGATATAATCACCCGTGAGTTCAAAAATGAGCTGCGTATCATCGGCGTCATTTGTAAAGAATACGCTGATGTGTTCCAGGAGTTCGCAAAGGCTTCTCAGATATAAATTAAACAAGAGAGGTGACAGACTAGCTCCCTGCGGGACACCATAAAAGATGGAAGCGGCCTTGGAGAAATTGTCACCACAGTGTATTCTAGCACTCCGATCTTTGAGAAAGGATGATAACCAAGCCAACGCCTTAGGGGAACAACCTACAATGTTGGCCAATGCCTCCTGAAGGAGCTGGTGATCCATCAAATCAAAGGCTGCGCTTAAGTCGAGGAGCTTGAGAATACCTGTTTTGCCCTTATCTCTCAGGCCCAACATATGCGACTGGAGGTCCAGCATAGCAGATTCGGTACTGTGGTAGGCCGGAAACCTGATTGTTGATTATGCAACAGCTTCAGGTCTTCCACATATTTTTGCAGTTGGTTTGTGGCAATTTTATCTAGCACCTTCAAAACGAAGTTCGAATTAGTGATTGGCCGTCGGTTCCCGGGATCTTTGGGGTCCAACCGTTCTTTTTTAACTAGTTGGGTAATAGTTACCTCCTTGATATCCTTAGGCACCACAACTTCACTGAAAGATGCATTAACTATCTTCTTTACCTATTTCAGAGGGTGGGCATCGACATCGTCGGTCCCCTTGACCCTCCCACATCAGGTGGACATTGGTTCATCCTGTTCTTGGTAGATCATGCCACCAGGTACCCTGAGGCTATACCCCATTGGACTGTAACTGCCAAGGTTGTTGCCAGGGCTCTCCTGGGCATTTTCACCCGTGTTGAATTCCCTAAAGAGGTTGTCTCTGATAGAGGATCCAACTTCATGTCGAGTTACATGAAAACCATGTGGAAAGAGTGTGAAGAAACCTATAAGTTCTCCACCTCTTACGATCCCCAGACCAATGGTCTGGTTGAGAGATTTAATAAAACTCTCAAAGGCATGCTAGGTGCTTTGGAAGAGCCCCTAAGGAAGAAGCGGGATCTTCTCTTGCCATGCCTGCTGTTTGCCTATAGAGATGTACCTCAAGAGGGTGTTGGTTTATGCCCCTTTGAGTTACTCTTTGGACATCCCGTGAGGGGGCCCCTTAATCAGAGAAGGTTGGGAGGCCACCCCTCCAGGTCCCGCCAAGCAAGTGGGGGACTATGTGTTAGGCCTCAGACAGAGGATGACTCAGATGATGGGTCAGGCAACAGCGAATCTTAAGGCCAGCCACGAGGTCCTCGTGATGGAGCCTACCAAGCCTCAGGCTTTGGCAAATAAGTGGACTGGACCCTTCAGGATAATCTCCAAGATGGGCGAGGTCAATTATCTGGTTGACATGGGAGCCTCAGGGGTAGCCCCTCAGGTATTCCATGTTAATAGGCTCAAGCCTTTCCACCGGCGAGCCGAAGTCTCATGTCTCTTACTAGCCTCAGAGTAAGAAGACAAGAAGAGGATGAGAGTGAGCCCCTTCCTGATTTGCTGCATAGCAACCCTCAGGATGGCTCAGTGGAGGGAGTACATCTCTCTCCCGATCTGATGACAGAGCAGCAGAAGGCCCGAAGGACTTTGCTTCGGCAGCACGCCTCTCTGTTCTCACTGACACCAGGCCTTACACCGTGGTGTAGGCACGAGATTGACACTGGTGACAGTGTGCCTGTCAAAAGCAGGTGCTACCGTATGTAAGATACTGTAAAGAACCACATCCAGGCTGTGGTCACCAAGATGTTGTTTCTGGGTGTTATTGAACCCTCAACCAGTCCCTAGTCCAGTCCCGTGGTCCTTGTGCCCAAGGTAAGTTCCCAGGCCGGTACCAAGGATTGGAGGTTCTGTGTGGACTAACGAGGAGTCAATGCGGTCACCAAAACTGACGCGCACCCATTGCCCAGGGCTGATGAGCCCGTGGACACCATAGGTGCTGCCAAATTTGTAAGCACCTTTGACCTTACCTCAGGCTATTGGCAAATAGCTCTGACGGACCATGCCAAGGAAAAGACGGTGTTCTCAACACCAGAGGGACTCTACCAGTTTAGGGTCATGCCTTTTGGGTTGAAGAATGCCCCTGCCACTTTCCAGAGATTGGTCAACCATGCACTCAGTGGGCTTACTTAGACGACATTGCCGTCTACAGTTCCACCTGGGAAGATCATTTGACGCATCTGGATTAAATGTTGCAGGCCTTAAAGAGGGCTAACCTCACTATCAATGCCACCAAGTGCCAGATAGCTCAGGGGAAAGTCACGTATCTTGGTCATGAGGTAGGAGGGGGTCGAATCCAACCTCTCCCCAGTAAAGTACAGGATGTACAGGACTGGGAGACTCCCACTACTCAAACCCAGGTGAGAGCCTTTTTGGGCCTCACTAGGTATTATCACAATTTCATGGCAGACTATGGAACCATAGCTGCACCCCTGACAGCTCTGACTTCACCCAAACAGCCTAGGAAGGTTAATTGGACTGAAGACTGTCAGAGGGCCTTTGATGGCTTGAAAGGAAGTCTGTGTAGGGCCCCGATGTTGTGTGCGCCTGATTACAGCAAGCCCTTTATCGTTCAAACTGACGCCTGCGACACCGGAATTGGAGCTGTCTTGTCCCAGTTAGATGACAAAGGAAGAGAACATCCGATCATATTCATCAGTAGACAACTTAAGGGTGGGGAACTTAGGTGGGCTACTGTTGAAAAGTAATGTTTTAGTATAGTTTGGGGCTTTAGGTGTTTTAGACCCTACCTTACCGGGTCTACCTTCAAGGTCCAAACAGATCAAAAGCCCCTTAAGTGACTTATGCAGATGAAGGGTGAGAACCCAAAACTGCTCAGGTGGTCCATTAGCCTGCAAGGACTAGACTTCACCATAGAGCACAGACCAGGGAAGAGTCACGATAATGCAGATGGCCTTTCCAGAAGGTATGTTGACCGTCTGGATGAGGGTGTCTATCTCGTGGGAGATTAGACACCCTAACCTCAGTCTGGGGGGGGCGACTGTGATGCTGGAAATGCATCGGAGGGACAGGGCCTCTGTATCTTTGTCCTTTACTGTTTTCTATCGTGTTCTGTTGGGTTTTCCGCGCAGGAGTTTGTGTGGGACTCCTGGCGGTGCAACTCTCTCTCTTGATTTGGTGAACAGACCCATGGGATACCCTTATGGCACCCATGGGTAGGGGTGAAACCCTGTGCCCCTAGTGTATGTTTTTGGGAACCTGTGGGTGGCCCACAGAGCAGGGTACGGCTGGTGGCAGCTCCGTGCTGAAATGACTGGTGCCCTGAGCGTCCTCCATTTTGGGATGCCCAGGCCCTGTCATTGGAATCGGTAGATTCCTGATGGAGGCAAAATGGCCCCCATGGCCTCTTACCTTCCATCGCCTGTTACCTTGATCTTCCCGAAGTCCTGGGAAGCCCTGACTCTGTCCCTTCCCCTGACTGGCTGTTGGGTGGAAGTTCCATATATGGTAGTCTGGGGAAGTGCTGACCACACTGGCTGGAGCCTTCTCAACGACCGTATGTTGTGGGTACGCCTGTGGTGGGACCTGGGTGAATGGAGTGTTTGGGTGTCTAGTATCTGGTGGTTGACACAATGACTGAGACAGCCCTGCCCGAAACAGGTATGAATGCAGTATGAAGTGTTGAATGGCTCGGTACTTGTCGCAATACACATAACTTGTTGTGAGTGTCTGGAGAGAAGTGAATGGCCTGAATGCACTGTGTGCCTGATTGGTTGCCTGCCTGCATGAATGCCCTTCATAGTGATTGGATGCTTCAGTGTGACCGAGCAGAATGAATGGGAGATGAACAGTATATCTGGGGACCTCTCACTGCTAGGAATCGTGTTCAGAAGTGTTCAGAGCTGAAGTCCAAACTACTAAGAGTAACTGGAGTGAAACTGACGCTTCACCTTGAAGCCCTGCTGGAAGAGAAGAATTGCTGTTGCACAATCTGAAAGCTGCTGTGTCTCCAAGGACTGACCCAGAGAGGACCTGGTCAGGCACCCTCTTCCTGAGCTACGAGGGACCATCGTGCACCAGCTGACCTTGGCCAAAGCTCCCTGGTATACAGACCTTCGACAGGCCGCTGACCCGATACGGGGACTGCTGCGGAACTCCAAGGAGAAACGCCCAGACTGGTGTCCGTCACTGTCGCCGACCGCCGTCGCCGACTGGAGCTGCCGTGCTCCTGTTTGCCTAAGAACTTCATTGATCCAAAGACGCTCTCATCCGCATCGTCGCCGCTGTATCATGCCGGAGAAGGCCTGACTGTCGACGCGCCGAGGAGCATCCGCCGGTGGGTTTCCCGCCACCCAAAAGACCACAGAGATGCCGACGACTCGACGCCCTTGCTGGGCCACAGTTCTTCAAACTCTTTGCGGTCCAGAACTATCAACCCCGAGGTGCCCCGCACGCCTCTTCCTTGCAGGACGTTTATGCTTCCCCGTCAACGAGCACCGCTAGGAACCACGCGCCAACTTCAATGTTGTAGCTCAACCTGTTCTCCGTCGGGCGTTCGACGACCAGTGACTCCTGCCTTAAAGGGAGGGCACTCAAGAAGGGCCGTTGATTCCCCGACGAGGAACGCTACAACACCAAGGTATTTTGCGGTTGCAGAATATTGGAAAGTCTAGTGTGAACAATATATGGACTGGGCTTGTATCTTTCTTTACAGGTTGCCCAGGTGGGGGGATCTCCACACAGAACTGTGTCTAGGTATCGGGGCCAGTATTCTGACAATTGCTCAACCATCTTGCTTTCCTTCCTCTCTCTACTGCTGGTTTCCTCTTTATTCTGATCTGTGTGTCATTCTAACCGTATGCACTTTAATGAGATCTAATATAGTTAGGGGTACAACTTTAGAACTGTATATATTTACCATTGCTGATTTACGGAGTACAAAGTGAGTTATCGTGATATTGTATATACCTTTGAATATTAATTATATAAAGACTGTGTTGTAACCGATACAGTGTGTGGACATTCCTTTGTGGGTGCTTGGGGACTACACTGTACTTAAGAGCCAGCCCGCATCACCTGCTGAGAAGCTAGGCCTAGATTGCTCGAACACGTACCAATAATAGAGAATCTTGGCGGGGGTCTTCTGTGCCTCTCCTCTACCATATAGAGAGCTGAAGTACAGACACCCCCCACCAGCGTCTTTACACCCTGTCCTTAGTCTCCTTTGTTACCTGAATGCACCCAGTGCTGATTGGCTGGCTGGCTCTCCTTTCAGGACAGCCGCTGTGCTGTGTGAGTGACAGCTAGTGCATGAATGGGAGAAACCTGCATAAAAGGTGAGGTTTCTTGGACAGAAGGCAGAGTTGACCACTGGATGAAACATCTGATGAAGGAATCGTGAAGAGAAGCTTGTTGCATCCTCCTGGACCGTTGAACTGCCCGGTGAAGCCCTGCTGCTGTGCTGAAATTGCTTTTCCGAATTGACTAGAGAAGCTCCGGAGAGGACGACTTCTTCCCTTGGGTTGGTGGGACCAACTAACCCCAAGACGAACTTTGCTGGTAGATCTTCCCCGACTGGCTGTACATCTTTGCTGCTGCTGGAACCGATTGCCACGGGTTGAGAAATCTGTAGTCGAATACATCGTCTTTAAGCTGGACCAGAGCTATAGGAAGATCCTGAGGACCCTCCCGAAGCAGGACTACCCAAGCTCGAGTCACCTCACCAGAGTGCTGGACTCAAGGAGCAAAGAAAGTCCATCAAGTGTCCAAGATCCGCGGTGGTGCTATTTGCTGGTAGCTGAAACTGCAAAGTTCTCCTGAATTGAAAAGAGCCCATAGCTGCCACCGACCTTCAAACTGCAGTGCAGGAATCCTCCAGATGCCCTCCCTCTTGTCCCCATGACTGAGGCCCAGGACCCCAGGATCTGCAAGTCTGCAACCAGAACAGAAGTCAACTGGATCCTCTTCTTCAAACCTAAGGTACTGTGCTAAGGGGTACTTACCTCTTTTGTCTGTAGCTTGCATTATCTCACTTGAGACCTGCAGTAGCTGCTTGTTGCAGAGTTGATCTCAGCTCTGACCCCACAAGCTTAACAGCTCAACAGTGATTTTCTACAATCTCTCTAACATTGTGCACGACTTTTGGGCTATCTAAAGAAGTGCATCCGCTCCATAGACATTGTTCAAATTGACTTTGGGTGTCCTGGCTCCCTGCAGACTCTTCTGACCCATTGACTTTGATTTTAACTGTCCCTCATAGGTGGTCACTTGTTTGAAACTGTTATTGCTCGGAAATATACTAACTAGACTTCATTGGGAGATTGAAAAGGGCTCACATAATCTGAGAACCTGTTAACCTTTTTCCTTCCCTAACCATTTCCTTTTCCACAACGTCAGAATTTTACAAAGTACAAAAAGTGATATATAAATTTCAATACTGTCCTAGTAATTGAAGTCACCTCAGGGTGTAGCAAGTGTGTAGGAAGCATCTGTAACGAGTATCCACATGCTTATCTTGATTCTTAGAACGTGTTATGAAATGTATGTTTATTGTGCATATTGTCCTTTTTATAGAAGGCTTATTTAAAACTGACCGTTAAATAAATAAATAATTATTTTACTAGAAAACCTTGAGTGTTAGGGCCTCATTACACGGTAGGCGGTAAGGGTTTAAACCCTTACCGCCCTACTACGAGGTCCCTTTGCGGGTTGGGGAATTTAACGCCTGCTTTTTGCAGGTGTTAAAAACCAACCCGCAAAGGGACCAGGGAGCTAATTATGGTACCGCAATTTGCAGTGCCGTAATGAGCACCATCCCCATTCCCATAGAGCCCTATGGGGCAAAAATGTGAATGGGGAAGGGCAATGGGGGAAGAGGGAATTACCGCCCCACCAACCTTGGAATAGGGCGGTAATTCCCCTTCCACCAAGGCGGTGCCGGTATTTTACCGGCATGGACCAAGGTGCTAATAGCACCTTGGTCCACCGCCATCCGTGTAATGAGGCGTGTTATTTGGATACTTGCATGTGTGGATTTCGATGCTACAGCTCACATTTACCCCTCTTGAGAGAAGTCTGGCCGATGCCAATAGGTGGGTTACCTAATACCAAGAGGACAATACTGGTGTAGTCTCCCACAGGGTTACTGCATACAATCTTGCCTAACAACAAGGAGAGTGGGAGGGAGGGGGGATGTGTGGGGATGGTGGGGCAGGAGGGAGGGGTGGTAAAAGATAATGGCCAACCATGATAAAGCAGGCATGATATGTGTTATTAGTGGCTAGACAGATATTTAGGTACAGCCAGTCTAGTCATTGATTACTGTGGCATGACATTTTTACTGCACATCTATAATAAAGTAAGCATAAGAAGTGTTATTACCCATCTAGACTGGCATTTGGGGGCAGCCAGTCTAGTCTTTCCTTACTGTGGCATAGTATATTTTTCTGGGCATCTATGATAAAGTAAGCATGATAAGTGTTATTATGTGGTTAGATTGGCATTTTGGTGCAGCCAGTATAGGTATTTCTTACTGTGGCATGGTATTTTTTACTGTGCATCATCAAGGTGACAGCAAAGATGATACGTGTTATTACGTTTTTGGCCTACATTGTGCAGCCAATTTTTGACATGATTTCTTATTGTGGCAATGCATATTTAATAGCAAAGCGCCAAGATAGCTCGGTGGGTTGAGCACTCACTGGTGCGATCTATGTGTAATCTGCAGGTCACAGGTTGAATCCCAGCAAGGCCAGCTCAGCCTTCATTTTTCCGAGGTTGATGAATGAGTAGCAATTTCGGTTGGCATGATAATTGTATGTAAATGTGTGTTTTTTTACAGTGCTTTGGATAAAGGGACACAAACATATCAAATCATTATCAATAATCAAAACATTAATGCTCCTACTCCTGTGCACTGTTGATGAGTTGTATCTATTGGATTGTTGGATACTGTATTATTACAGCAACTTGCAAAGTAGGGGCTCCACTTACCTGACATATGGAAGTAACTGACGTGGCATAGCTATGGCAGTGCCTCAACCTATGTTGATTCTATTGGGTCGAACTCTGTCATATCATGACCCCATCCATGGCATATGAAGGCGGCACCCTTGTTAAAATGTGGTTGGTATCTAAAATAGTAGTGTCCACTTTAGTACCTATTTGTTTTTTTTAAATGTGTATGTACTTTTTTACGCCTGCAAGTCACTTCCGGAGATATTGATATTGATATTTTATTTCTATCGCGCTCGTACTCAAGTGTTTCAGAGTGTGACAAGGCAAGGGAGGGGAACAGGGGAGAACAAAACAGCGATCTTACTAGGCCCAGTGACATTGAGAATGCGCAAGTGCATGGGAGAGGAGGAGGGGCAAAAGTGCATGGAAGGGGGGAGAAGTAGAAAGTGCGAAGCAAAGGAGAAACAGATAAATAACAATAAATAAATAATAAAGGCAACAGTGGTAGTGCAGCCAGCAATTTGCAAGTGCTAGGTTTAAGATGTCACCAGGGTTAAAGAGGAACTGATGCCGTCTGGGTCAAAGGTCACGTCACATCACTTCCTGTAATGTCATTTCCGGTACGCCTGGCATTTGGGTGAATCGAAGTGCCTGATTCAGAGGACCTTTTTGAAGGGGATGACTTCTAAAATGTGCTGTGCTATCATAAACCCATGTATGCATAATAAAAAATCACAGCAAGTAAAATGATAAGTGGCTCTTTCCACTTTATTAGAAATCTTTATACAAAGTTTTATGTATTAACAATCAATTTCCTCGTGAATATTATTGCAGTTAAATGCTATCCATGTTCAATGTAATCGTCACAGATTGCTTTATACACTTGCGTTAGTTACACACTGTGTCGTTGCAGCTTTGTTCCTGACTCGAGGATTCCACTCTGTCCCAGCATTATGTAATCATGTCACGTGACACAGTGGGAGATTATGTCTGATTCAGGGCTCTGCAAGCAGCCCCCATCCCAGAGGAGACGAGCAGGTTGAGTGTTTACGGGCAAATCTCCGGTGTGCCATTAATGCTGGAATGTGTGTAAATCCGGGCCTGTGGGAGCACTCCCGCAGCAGGCATTGCATCCATTAATATTGACTCGCGGTAAATCCGATTCACATTCCTTGACATTGCTGATCTGAGCACGTCTATTTATAGCTCCGAGTACAAACTATCCATCCGTAGCCTGGGAATCCATGAAAATCCTAGAGGCGTGGCAGATCGCCACATTTTTAACACGTTCCCAGGCAGAGCGGTTGGCTCCTGGACTGGTTTGTTCCAGAGAGAAGTGATGCAGAATGTTTATTTATTTTCAATGCCAGAAAAAAGGTATTTGCATTTGAATTACGTCTGTTTACAATGTTTTCCTCAGTTGGCTTGTGAGGTTGTGCATTGATTGCTAATGTGAGGGTTGCCCCAGCCTGACATACTGAAAGTGAAATACAGCCTCTGTACAAGGACAAACTGGAATTTATTTTCACTAGATACCAATCCGTGAAGACATTGTAGTGCGTTGTCTGACCAAAGAATTAATGGGCAATGTACTCTGAACATAAGGAGGGGACGGGGCAGGTGAACATTCGATAGAGTCAGTCCACATAATATACACTTGGGTCTGTATGGTAGCTCATGACAACATCCAATAGATGGCAGGCTACCAACAGTACACAGGAGCATTTTCAGGATGACCTTTCCCACATTAGCTCCCTGGGAGGGGGCGCTATCCCAACTTAATCTTGCAACATGGGCTTTAATCACAGTGTGGCAAGTAGCCTGAGTTCTTCTCGGCCGGCACCAGCTACCCTCTCTCCTCGCTCCACCACCCCATGACTCCCACAAAGATCACAAGGACGCGTTTGAATTAAAAAAAAGAAATCTTACCAGTGATGAGTGATGCCACCCCTTATGACGTCATGGTCATGAACAAGGAAAATAGACTTCAGAAATGCAATGCGGTTTCAGGCAGCACGGGTAACAACTGATTTTTTCTGACGCCAGCGTGCCTTTAGCACCTGCGTTGCATTGGCTCTCAGGATGCTGTGAGCCCCAATACAGGGGCCCGGGGGCAAGATGTGTCCTTTCTGCATGCTCCCAAACACAGGGAAGGCTGCCACACAACTGCAGGTGTCCTTCCAGAAAGTTAGGTCCTCGGTACTACTGTGGCTGGCAGAGAAGCAGGTCCTGTCTCAACAGCAGTTCATCCTAACTTGTCTCTGGGGATGGTTAGGGTACATAGCTTCCCTCTGCTTTGGATTATGTCTTCATCTAACTGGTGGAAGACTATGGAAAGATCAACTCTCCCAAAATAGGTCCAATGAAATCTTCTTCAAGCGATGATACAAAAGATGAATGAAAGAAGTGGTGGCAGACCGCTTCTTTTAAAAGTAAATGTCCACAGGTGAGTGGACCAAAGAGCTAGCCTGCCTTAGTGTTCCAATCCCTGTTCTTGAAAGAAGTGTACTTTGCCCTTCTGTCATCCTGCCTAAAGTGATTTGCCCCTAGAAAGTGAAGGAGACAGGAAGGGGAGAGTGAGGCAGAGAGAAAAACAAAATGGCAGAATCTTCTCAAAACTGTACAGACGTCTCCCTGATTACAATAACCCCACCCCTTCTCAATAGAATCGAAGGCCTTTACAAATGCATCAACCATGCGTGAGGCTTAGCCCATCATAACTTCATGTGCCCTGCAATGGCTGTTCCCAGGCTAGCCTCCTGTGGAGTGGCTGTCCCTGGGAGAGGGTGTTACCTGTCCTTACAAAAGAACAAAGAGAGGCAATCCCCCAAGGCTAGAGTTCTGACAGAGGGAGCCTTGTCTGTAATGAATACAAATTACCCTTCCACAGCTGAACTGGTCCGACAGGACTGACACATGTGTGACATCAAATTGAATGTGGCTGCAATGATTATAAGTAGTGCTATGCACCATGCCTTAACTCAGGCATAGCTTTATTTTAAAGTTGAACCTGCCACCATGCTGGGCTACTTATAATCATTATAGATTTGGTACAGGGGGCATAAATGAAATGCAGCCCCTGTGCTTCAGAGACTTGGCTGTCACTACAGCTGTCAAATGACCCACTGTAACCTCTGAACCTGCTCTGTTCCATCGGTAGAGCAGGCACTACAAGTCAAGATACAGATGCAGCAGGACAAAGATACACACTTAATAGAAATAAAAATGCCAGGACTTTACACCCTTGCCAGATGGAAATCCGTCACACACATACATTGGCTTTTCCCAAAAAGGCAGTACTAGCACTGCAAATACACATTCATGATGCCTTTTCACAATTATCCCAGTACTGATATTATATGTATATATACACATTACGTTTGCCCTATAAATCCAGTTTTGCCATTGTAAATGTCCACTGATAAAAGATTTGAGACAGTGCTGAATCACACACAACCCCTGGACTGCAGCACGCGCACATATATACACAGGCACAACATTGTTTTTTAAACGTACCTGTGTTGGCCTTGTCATGTCCATACTCATCATTCTCCAACTAGTGCTCTGCTCTGAGATAGGATGCCCCACTCACTCTGAATACTGGAATCAGGAAGCAGGGAGTTTTTGTTCCCTTCAGCACATCAAGAGCGTCAAGATTTTAATAGCCCTAAGAGGTCAAGTCGCCCCCACAAACGAATGCCCTCCGGTACCCCAGTTAGAATACCCAATGGGCCATGCAAGGCTGGGGAAGCAAAGTGCCCTCAGTCATGCATTATCCTTTGGCATGAACTCGCTGGTGCACTTTCAGCAGTGGGGAAACATGGTTTCTCTCAAAACACAGCACAGAGAAATTCCTCAGCTGCTGATGGTACAACCTGATTCGCTCTGGCCATTGACTTGTAACAGTGAGTCATTTCTAGACAGTACAGCCCACCCTCACACCATTATCACCACTTTAGCTTTGCCAACGCTTGTTGTTATAAGGAATTACAGTTCAAGGGAGGGTTAAATCTATTTCTGTTATTTTTTTTCTCGCTCAGAGTGACCTTTCTCTGTCCAGATTATTCCCTCCTCATTTATATGCTGGTTGAGATTAGCAGTTGGAATTCCTCTTGGTTATTTTGTTTCTTATCCTATGGCTGCTTTGCCCAACGTTGACGGGCATGAATGGCTTATTTGTACTCATCTATGTGTAGAGAAATAGAGCTCCATTTACCATCCTAAGAATACCCACCGAGTGCCACATTATCAATGATAATGTGTGGATTGTAAACACAGTTCTGCTGAATTGATCATGCTATATTTTGTCCCCTCTCATTCCTTTTTACCATTTAGACTAGAGTGCTGGTTGTATTTATTTATTTATTTATTTATTTATTTACTTACCCAAACATGGAGATATCACAGCGTTTATGTCGAGGTAGAAAACAGTAGATACAGAAAGTTGAGACATTAATCATATTTGTTGAACAACCAAGATTACACAAGTTATCTAAAGGTTGGGTAGTAGCGCTCATTTCTGATGTTGGGTGGAAGGGAGTACCAGAGAGAGGGCACTGTGACAAAGAAGCTCAGACTGCTAGCTCTTTTACTTTTTAATCGAAGATGAGAAGGGTGAGGCAGATGGATGATCGTAGAGGGCGCACATGGCGTTTCTGGGCACTGCTGTTGTTGAGGTGGGGGGGCTTCTTTCCAGATGCAATGGTGTGCAATGGTCAAAGTTTGAAATTCATTGCAGGCTTTGATGGGCAGCCAGTGAACCTCTCGCCTGGTGGCTGAGTTGTGGTCTGAACGACGTAAGCCCAGACCAGCACAAAGGGCTGTGTTTTGAAGTAGTTGGAGTTGAGACAGGTTTGTTGCAGAGGTGCCCATGAAAAGTGCATTGCAGTAGTCCAGTTTACTAATGACGATGGCCCTTGCGAGCATGAAGCAGTTGCTAGCAGAGACAAATTGTCTACTCAAGGAGATTAGCTTAGAGGTATAGGCCGTGAATGAGGAGAGGGCACTGTTGTGTTTGGTCATGGACAGTTTGACATCCAGATAGGTACCCAAGGTTCTGATATGTTTCAGGACAGGTATATCGGTGCCAACAATGGAAAAGGTGGAGAAAGCAGTGTCTAGGTTTTTCATTCGGAGAGCTCACAGTGAGGAGCTCTGTTTTGTCGACATTAAGGCAAAGATTGTGGGTAGCCATCCAATTTTGGATGATGCTTTACACCCTGTTGATAGCGATAGTATTGCTGGTGTGATTGCTTGTAATAGGGACGAGGATTTGGATGTTGTCTGCAAAGTTGGTATAGATAATACTGAGGGAGTCAAGAAGGACAAATAGTGACTTGTAAGTATGGCATAGGGTCAGTGAGAGGCTGGAATCTTGGGGGACACCTAAAGGAACAGTAATAGGATCAGCTGCTGCGTCTCCAATGAAGACTCTCGAGGTGCATTTGCTTAGGAAGGATCTAACCCAAGTGGTGGCCTCAGAGGAGAAGTGGAAGTTCGAGCTGAGGTGCTGGCATAGTGTGCCTTGGTCCAATAGGTTAAAAGCTGCTGAGTTGTCAAGGAGAAGGAGAATGGCCAGGTTACCCAAATCACAAATTTAGTCTAATTGGATTTTGAGGTCAAGCAGGGCTGTTACAGTGCTGTGTTTAGGGTGGAAGCCAGATTATCTAGCGCCAAGAAGGTGGTGAGGTTCTAACTACAGCTGGACCTCAGAATAAGCCATACGGTCCAGTATTCTCAGCAGGAAAGGGACAGTGGTGATGGGGTGGTTAGTGGGGAGGGTCGGGCCTAGTGGTGGGTTGAGAGGGGTAACCTAGGCGTCCTTGATGCTGGTAGGGACCAAATTGGACAAGAAGGAGGTGTGATGAATTCTGTGATGAGGTCAAAGTAGTGGCACAGAGCTTGACTATGTCAGCAAGGCAAGTATCACCTTTACAGTTAGCAGGTTTAAGTGATTGGGTAGTTTCCAGCACATCCGCCTCAATTACTTGGGAGAAGCTGCAGGGTGAGCGTATGGGATGTTTGGGAAGGGTTGAGCGCACCAGGGCTTTTTCCGCTGTGATTTTATCACGCAGTGTGTCCATTTTGTTGGCGAGGGCAGTTTGGTCCGACCGAGTTTGGATACTGGTGGGGACTGTGTTTTCTACCTGGAAAAGAGTTATTTTGCATTACAGAGATTCTGGAGTTAAAAGAATTGGCGTTTATAAGTGACTATGTTTTTTTTGTAGATCTTAGTGGCGTTGGAGAGGTTTTCACAGTTGACAGGGTGGGATTTTTCCTCCATAGATGTTCTAGGGATCTTTTACTCCGACTGATTGTGACAAGCTCTTCTGTAAACCAGATATTGACTGGCTTCTGTGGTTTGGCTAGTTTTGGGGTTTGAGAGGAGCATATTGGTCAATAGTGTGGAGGAAGCTCTGATGGTAGAGGTTGGCTAAGGCTTGAGGGTCCTTGTTTACATGTAGCAAAGTGGTGAGTAGGGTCTGTAGAGTGGGCCTGGGTGTCTCATGCATGAGTTTACAGGTGTTGCAGACCAGTATCAGAGTAGGATGTGATGTAGGGGTAGAAAAGGGTTTGGAATGAGATAGTCCAAACTCTACTAGGTAGTGGTCAGCCCAGGGTACAAGACTGATTGTAGAGATATCAATGGAGGTATTGCCTAGGAGAGCCTTGCATTCAGCCTATCAAGGTTTGAAAACCCGGTTACAGTGAGCAGTGAATATCCTAGGCCTATTGGTTCCTTCAAAGGGTTATAAGTACACCCCTAAATGTTAAGACCATTCGGACAACACTTTAATAAGGAAGATTCCTGAAAAACTACAAAGTCAAAAGTGGGGGATCATATTGCGTAATATTTATATCAAAGACTGAATGGAACTACATGGTACAATGAGGGTTCTCTGAAATAGTAACTTTTCTGACTGAAAACAAAAAGAATGGAGGCATCTTTTATTTTGAAAACATGTAAATTATGAAATATTGTCCAATAAACTGAGTTTAATAGGATTTGGGAGCATGCCAATGTCATCTGAAGTGGCCTTCAAATCTCCACCCTCAAAGCTACTGCCCAAAGCTGATTTCTGGAAATCCTTTGGCCAAAGTATTTAAACCACGTGCTACCCCAATCATAATAAGGCTCCATTTTAGTGTAGTTTCCAACCTACTTCCAGGCAGGCATTCTAGATTTAGTTCCAGCCTGCCTATTGGAGGCGTAGGAGCTGAATGAGACTACCATGCCGTAACAGAAGAGAAATGTTGCGTACTCGCAGCAGCTGAGATGCACAAGGAATGTTCTCAAGAAAGAACCCTGCTAAAGGTGTCTTTCAGTGAGGCTGCTGGAAAACCCTGAAGGGACACACTGCTGATTGTCCGACACTAAAGCCATAAGCATCTGCAGTGACTGAGAGCAAATGAAGGAGGCGGCAGGAGGCAAGCTGTGCATGCCTCATAAAAGGAAGATGTGTTGTGTTACCAAAAAGCATGAGAACGAGAAGAACTCTGGAGAGTGACCACCTAGAGGCAGAGTTGTATTTCAGAAACTGTCACCATTGCGGTTAGAGTGACAGGAAGCCCAAGCAAGCAGAAGGTTGATGCCGACAGGAGGCAGAGGGAAACAATGGTGAACTCGGTCAACGATTAAATCGAAGCATTGTGAGAGAATGAAAGCAAGCATGTTGCAAACTGGAACCTGGAACCAGTGAACATTGTGATGGCAAAAGCAACCGAACTGCACCATCAAATGTGGATTTAGTATTCCAAAGCACATAACAACGACAAGCACCCTAAAACTGGCAGTGAAGATTCTACACGATGTAAAAACCACTTGTGGACCTTTTGAGAGCGAGAGATAAACCCCTCTGTGCCTAGGAGTGAGGGTTCCAAAGCATGGGACCACTGCCAGTAAACATTGTACAAAGTGAGGAACCTGCACTGAAGGTTCACAAATGTGTAACAGTAATGGAACATTATGATAAAAGGAGAAACCCCCTCTGCGTTTGAGAACCAGGAGTGAATGATGACCAGAGGCCAACAATTGTAAATAAAAGCTGTGCGAAATAGGGAAATCTGCACTGCCTTCTGGAACCCACAAGTAAGTACCATGGGAGTAAGAAAGAAATCCACTGAAGTAGGTGACATGTAGACTACAGAAAGATATCTTGCAGATGCCTGTTTGGGAGAACGAAAGCTGGAGAGTATGCGGCATTTCCAGTGTGCAATATGAGCTAGTGAAATGCGATCTGTAAGCAAGAAGCCAATAGTAGGAGTGCAGGTTTGCAGGTTGATTTGCCTTGTAAGGCCTAGGCCTACTCCCACCTTACAACTTATCAACTGCCCTCTAGTATCTCCTACTACCTTACACAGCACACGCAGCCCACATATGGCTGCCACAGACATAGACATTAGCGTATTAACACTAACCAAACCACAAAAATCTCCCTTCTTTAATCCTATCATACTCTTCCACACGGATCGGGGTTGAAAGCCTGCGATCTAAATGTTCGAAGGAGAAAAGACTGAAGATTATTTTTCTGAAATAATCCTCAGTCTTTTCTCCCCTGAACATTTACAACTTGGCTCCCGCCCCCACCCACACCCTCTCCCACACTCCCACCACCCCACACCCCACCACACCCCCACACCCTTACTTTCCTTGTGTTCCTGTAACACCTGTCCCCTTTCACTTCTGTGATTGGGAACCGTTGCTGCATGATCCTTTTTTTGTTTAGGGAGGGCTGCAGGGGCCATCCCCGCAATCCCCTCTCACAATATACTGAGCAAGGGTGTGGGGGACACCCCCGCAGCCTTTTTAAAAAAAAGGCTTTTTGGGATGCCTTCGGGGGACACCCCCGCAACCTCTGCTCACAATATAGTGAGAAAGGGTGCGGGGGACACCCCTGCAGCCCCAGCACCAAATGCATGATTTGGTCGAACTTTTCGGACGCTCAAATTTTCAAACGCCCAAAAATCGGCCAAATCGTACATGCAGGCTTTTAAGCTCAGTCATTTTGGCCAGTTCCCTTCCACTCCAGTGGCTAACCAGACCCAAAGTGCTGCAGTTATGAAATCTTGGGGTCTTCCCTTTTGATAACATACTCTCATTTTTCTCCTGCAAATCCAAAGAAAGCAGGCTGGCACACAGGAACCATTTACTTCCAACCTGCACCGAACAACACCAAAGGGTTTGCACCTGTCTCTCCTCAATGTCCAACTAATGACCTCCCCTTTTTCGTTCAGAACCATGCACAGCAGGGCCACCAACAGTTACAGAAGTGCACAATACAGGACCACTTACATTACCTTGCATAATAAACTGTATGTGGAAATGCTTTAGTCATAAGAAGCTAACCTCTAAAATCCACATACTGCTCCTAACGTGGATTGCAGTCTGTGAGTGTTGAAAGTCATAACCTTTTTAGTTTTGTATTATATAAAATGATGCCGATTCTGTTTCTGAAAGGGAAGTTTGCTAATCAAGCCAAAATTATAGTGCACACAGGTGCTTTGCTGTAACCAGTCTACTGACATTTCAGCACTAGCTCTGCTTTGGCATAGAACAGGTTCAAAGTTAATCTCTAGACCTGTAACAGCTCTGGGGGCACAAACTCATCGCATGCAGAGGTGGAAATTAGACTTCTGTACCTATGATCTTAATTATAATAGTTTTCTGCCTAAATTAGTGTGGTGGCAGATTGTGACATGGAGACTGACAAGAACACATAATTATCAAGCTACAGGAATATGATATCGGAGCAGTGCCAGCTCTGTGAGCATGGCTCAGATGTGACAGGGCTGAGTCGTATTGTCATCTAGGCTCAAGGTCTCCACAGCTGCTTTGTGGAACAATAGCTAGGATGCTGCCTCCTTTTCTAAGGCACAGAAGCTTCCCCCAAGAGGTTACCGGGGAACATGCTTCAGAGGCAGCACTGACATAACAAAGTCAGTCTCACACCAAGGTGGTGACCACTGGAATGCCTATAAAGCCAGCATTCATGCTCTTTTCCTTTTCCCCTTGATTTCCTGGATGAAAACCTCTTGGTGTGATGTCATAAGGCAAAGCGCACATGTTAAAAAAACAGGGGATGGACGCTTCACAGCAGGCATGCTTTGGACCAATTTCTTTTGGTATTTTGCCCATAAAAGTAGGGAACCATACCCTTTTTTTTAAAATTCTTTCCTTAACTCTAAAGAAGAACAAGAGGACTACTGTTGATAAGGCAGTCCATTTAAAAGTTTAACTGCTTTTAGACCAATGCCTTACTCTGGCTGCAATGGAGCCAGGTCCCTGTCTCTGGAAGTGAAGGTACCACTGTAGTTACCAGCCAAGCTACCTGAGTGGGAGTGCAGCAGAATGACTCACCTTGTCCTGGATTTGTAACTCCAAGCAACCTGAAAGTCCAAGTGCAGGTGGACACCTGTCTCACTGCCTCAATCCATCTATGAGCTGCTTTGACTGTGCTGCAGTGCTGCTTTTGGCACTCTATGAACTTCAAGCATCTTAACTGCATTTTAGTGCCGCCTCAGCCCCGTCTCACAACAGGGAAGATCCCTGCAGCCTCGACTCGAGTGCCGGCTGACTGTTGTGGAAGCATCAATCTCACCAAATCCTGAGCATCCAACAGACACTCATCTGAACCCGGGTCGACCGCTGACATGACCCAATGGAAGCCAACACGTCAATATCAACTTGACCCAGTGGAAACATTGTTTCAACCTGATTTGGCTGCCAAATCGAACCTGTTGGAAACCATCAACCGCATTGTCTCGAGCGCTGACTCAATCCACTCAAAGCCCCATCTCAATGCCAACTTGACGCTGACTTAACATCGACTCAATCACACAAAAGCACATAGATGCCCAGATCCACCCTACTGAGCACCCAAGACAAAGAAATAAGCAACTGCAAAGAGGCCCTGTCCCACTGGTCGACTTTTGGCACCATAGTGACCTTTGCTGCCTTTTTCTTCTTTAACACTGACATTGTGCTAATTGAGTGCCAAAACAGCCCCACTCATCTACACAGATTTCTTTTCTGCAACAGCCTGCACTTGCGGAGTTTCTTTACTGGCATGGATTTATGCTTATGTTTTTATTTAGTTATTGGCATCTTAATTGTTTAATTAAAACTTTATATATTTATAGAACCTTGATTGGCTGCTCTTTTATTTTGGATTAGTTCTACTGTCGCTGTTACGATTGCTACTGCTATCAGCTCACACCCCGCCTGAAGATATAGCCTGCCCTCAGCTTGCCTTACCACAGAATGTGAATGAGGTATACCTTTTGTGCTGTGCCTGTTTCACCTTTATGACTGGGATCACTGCTGGTTTAGTAGTAGTGTGGGGCTCTGCAGGCAGTTTAGTCACTACTCATGCCTGTACTCCTGCAGAGAAGTAGTCATTTCATCACTCACATGCTGCACTGACATGGTCAGACTTAGGAAACCTGAGCTATCCCTGCTAAATCTCACATACCTTACTGTGCATGCTCAAGCTTTATACAGCAGAGCTAAACCCCTTAATGATATGATATATGATATGATATGGCATTTATAACACGCCTATACACAAGTGTTTCAAGGCGCGACGAGGCAAGGGAGGGGGAACAGAGGAAAGACAGAGACAATGATCTTACTAGGCCAGGTGACATTGAGATTGTGCAAGTGCAGGGGAGGGGAGAGGGTAAAAGTGCAGGGGGAAGGGGGAGGGGGCAGTACATGGGATCGACAGTAAAATAATAAATTAAAATAAATAAAAGCAATAAGTAAAAAGTGCAGCCAGCTGGTGGCAAGTGCATGCTAAGTGCAGATATCAAGTATCAAGTGCTGCTAGGGGACTGTAGGGATACAGAGACAGCCCTGAGAGCAATGGTTGCCAAGGGGGCAGTGCAGGTGTGAAACTGGTACGGAGGGGAACTGGGCCTGAGATCAGAGGGTAGTCAGGTGACCAGTGCAGTTTCATTTTCAGCCAGGAGTTCAGCAGGGGAGAGGAGGAGAGAAAGCAAAAGCAAAGGGGAAGGTCTTGAGGTGCTTCCGGAACCGGAGATGGTTCTCCTCAAGTTTCAGTGAGGCAGGGATGCTGTTCCAGATGGAGGCCCCAGCCGAAGAAAGAGATCTACTAGCAACTTGTTGCTTGGAGAAGTGACTGACCATGAGGGAGTTGGAGGCGGATGAGCGAAGAGCTCGAGAAGGAAGATATTTAGGAAGAGAGAGTTGAAGGTATTGAGGCCCCAGGCCCGAGAAGGCCTTGTGGACAATGCAGAGGGTTTTGAACGTAATCCTTGCAGCAACTGGGAGCCAGTGCAGAGATTCCAATCCTGGAGTGATACGATCCCTGGGTTTGAGTCCAAGGACAAGTCTTGCAGTCCTGTTTTGGATGAGTTGCAGATGGCGGAGAGTAGAGGCAGGCAGATTTAGAAAGAGGCTGTTGCAGTAGTCCAGCCTAGAGAGAACCAGAGCTCTGGAGACAGTGAGTTTCTGGGGGAAGGAGAGGAAAGGAAGAATACCTCTGAGGTGGTGCAGCTGGCAGTGTGACTTCTTAGAGACGTCAGAGATTTGAGGAGAGAAGGAGAGTGTGGAGTCGAAGATGACCCCGAGGTTTTTAGTCTCACAGGTGTGAGCAGGAAGAGGGCCAAGAGAGGCCGACCAGAGAGTGACAGGAAAGGAGAGAGCAGGTGTGCTGATGAGGAGAATCTCAGTCTTACTGGAATTAAGGCTGAGATCATTGGTGGCACACCACTCCTGGATAGCAGACAGAATGTCAGAAATGAGAGAATGAGAGATGGCGGAAGGAAACCTGAAAATGAGCTGAGTGTCATCCGCATATCACTGAAGTAGGAGCACAGAGCGGCAATGCGGTGAGCGAGAGGTGCCAGGTTTTGGTTGAACAGCCAGGGAGAGAGGTTAGACCCCTGGGGAGCACCACAGGTAGAGATAGAGATAGAGGAGAGGAAGGACCCAAGTTGGACCTGGCAGGGTCGATCGTAGAGGAAAGAGGTCAGCCAGGCCAGGGCCTGATCAGTGATACCCAGGTTATCACAGAGACGGTTGAGCAGGATGGTATGGTTGACTGTGTCAAAGGCAGTAGAGAAATCAAGTAAGATGAGGACAAGGGGGGTATTGGAATCGAGGTTGGAGAGCAGGTCTTCATGGATGTTCAGGAGAGCATTTGCTGTGCTTATGGCAGCTCTGAAGCCAGACTGATGGTCATAAAGACAACCAACAGATTCAGTGTGAAGATAAAGCTGGGAGATGGCCAGCTTTTTCAGGGGTTTGTCCAGTAAAGGAGTGATGGAGATTGGGTGATAATTAGCCAGGTAGGAGGGGTCGGCTGAGGCTTTTTTAAGAAGAGGGTGCAAAAGGGAGTGCTTCAGGGGGGAGGGAAGACTCCATTGGTGAAGGAGTGATTGCAGAGGTCAGCAAGAGCAGGAGCCAGGGTGTCAATGTTGAGCTTGATCATTTTGGAGGAGCAGGTGAGAACCTGTTTAGACGAGACATTCATAGATCGGACTTGTCTAGAAACTTTGTCTGGGGAGAACAGGGGTAAGGCAGAGAAGAAGGGAGGAGAGGTGGCCAAAGAAGGGCCAGAGGACGAGTGGGGAGTAGAGGGAGAAGGGGGAGAGGACGAGAGAGAGGACAGGATATCCTGAGTTTTAGAGATGAAATGAGATGCCAGGGCCATGCAGAGGGGGTAGGAGGGGACAGGAGAGGTAGAGACTGCAGCAGGATTGGCCAGCTCCTTCCAGATTTTGAAGAGTTCGGCCGAGTTGTTGGATGCCGCAGAGACACAGGCTTGGATGTGGGCTCTCTTCTTGGTGCGGACAGAGAGCCGGTATTGCCTTTGGAGCAGGCGGCAGGCCAGTTTGTCAGAGGGTGTACCAGAAGCACGCAATTTCCTCCCAGCCTCCCTGCACTTGCGTTTAAGGGTGATGAGGTCTAAGTCATACCGGTTGTTGCACTTGGCTTTGGGCTTATAGCGGATACAAATGACAGGGGCAAGAACATCAAGATTATCAGATATAGCAGAGTGGAGGATAGTAGGGCTGTGTCAGGGTGTGAGTCAGCCGAAAGGTGTGGGGGCATGAGAAAATGGCGGCGAAAGACTCAACTGACACATGCTTCATGGGTTGGATAACCGAGAAGGTAGGTGGCAGTTCTGGAGTTGGCTTGGCCTGATGGGTAGAGAGAGTGATCTGGGAGGAAAGGAGAAAGGGATCACTCCAAGAGAGAGGAGTGGTGAGAGGAATAGAAAGGGGACGTTCTGTGAGATCAGAACATCCAGAATGTACCCTGCAGAGTGAGTCGGCCCAGGGGGGAGGATAGAGCATGAGAGAGAGTCGCAGAGGTTGCGAAAGAGTCCAGAGGAAAGACAGGAAGCATCCAGGTGGATGTTAAAGTCTCCAAGAAGGAGGCGTTGAGTGGTCGAGACTAGGAGGGAAGAGGAGAGGTCCGCCCATTCAGAGAGGAATGAGGATATCTGACCAGGTGGCCGATAGATGGTAGCACAGTAAGGGAATGGCTAGGAGAGAGAGAGAGCATGCACACGAGGCATTCAAAAGAGGAGTAGGCCTGCGTAGGAATGAGAGAGGAAGAAATCCACTCTGGGAAGATCACGGCTCCACACCCTCTGGAATGGTTGTACCTGGGCGCAGAGAGGATCTTGTAGCCATCAACGAGGAGAGTGTCAAAGCTTGTGACAGAGCTGGCCGTGAACCATGTCTCGGTGAGACCGAGGACATTGAGGTCAAGTTCTTCCAGGAGGTGGCAGATGTCAGATGAGTGTTTGACAGCTGAATGAGAGTTGAGAGTGACAATATGGAGAAGGTTGCTGTCCTTGAAAGACTTCCGGGGAGGGGTGCAAATCAGAGGTACGCCATGTGGAGGTGTAGAAGAGGTCTGAGGGGGGGCAGAAGAGGAAGGAGGCAAGGGCAAGGTAGACAAGGAGGAGACAGCAGGGAGAGGCAAGGAAGCCGTGGAGGGAAGAGAGGGGACAGCAGGAGAAGAAAGGACATTGATGAGGCACGGGAAGCGCCTATCAAAGAGGAGAAGGTTGGCCTGAGGGCCTTGGACCAAGACGGTACCATTCAGGTAAACATTAATGATGACTTTAGAGGAACAGAAGGGGGCCAGGAGGGCATCCCACCAGGTGCCACCATTAATGGGAGAAGAAGAGAAAGGAGAAAGCACAGAGACCAAATGAAGAATCCACAGGTCTGGCGAGGGAATGACAAAAAGGATGTTGGTGAGGGTTTGCCTGGAGGAAGCACTGGTATAGGTGTCATCAATAGGGAGGCCTGGGTTGGAGACCAGGATGTCCTTTTTAAACTTCATCCTACCAGATTTAGTGAGGAGAGCAGGATAGCCGATAGAGAAGCAGTTAGAAAAGATAGGAGAGACAGAGAGCACCATAGAGTAGGTAGTGAGAGGAGAGAAGAAGAAAGGAGGTCGGAGGGGGGAGGCAGGGAGACACCAGGGAAGGACACAGGGAGGGGCGCAAGCAGACAAGACAAAGAGGGGTGAGACAATAGTAGACAATTGAACAATACAACAAGCTCAGACAATAGTAGAAAAGTTTGCTAAATGCACGCTTTGCTAAGAAGACAAAACCAAAAACAAGGACAGAGTAGTTAGCAAATGAGATCCTGGAGGAAGGAATAGTTCAACGGAACAAACAGCAGTACAATATAGGACAGGGCAGTCAGGGAGGCGAATACAAAAATCACAAAAAACCAACACAGGAGAAATCAGCAAAAGCGGACCTAGATTAGAGAGGAATATAAGAAGAATACAGGCAGTGTAAGCAAAACAGCACAAGCATGCCTAGATGAGGGAGGAAAATAAGGAGAAATACAGGCAGTGTAAGAAAAAACAGGACAGTCAGTGAGGAAAACAACAGCACTGAAGAGTGGTGACCTAGGTAGGCAAGGATACAGCAGAAAACAGGAAAGTAGGACAAACAGTAATCAGGGCAGACCAGGCAGAGCAGAGGGCGCGTGGGAGCACGGGGGTGCGGAGGGTGGGTGGGAATAAGTGCGCGGAACACACGGTCAGGGGACTCTGGGAAGTTGCGAGACATGCAGTTAGGGAGTTGTGAGGAACCACGCAGTCAAGGATTGCGAGGGACCACGCAGGCAAGCACTAGGCAAGGAATCGCAAGGAGAAAGCAAGGACACATGATCTGGGAGTTGCGAGGAGTCCCACAATCAAGGATTACGAGGAACCACACGTGCTGGGAGTGAAGCAAGCACGGATGACATGGTCAGGGGCGCGAGGAGGTGAGGGCACGTGATCAGGGGGGTGGTGAGGAACCACACAATCAGGGATTGCAAGAGACCACACAGGCTAAGGCGCGAGGCAAGCATGGAGCACACAGTCAGGGGATCGCGAGGGGAGAGCAGGGAGCCACACAATCAAGGATTGTGAGGGCCCAGACGGGCCACGGTGCAAATGCAGAGAGAGCGGGTGGCCATAGGGGGAGTGCGAGAGGCCACACAGGTGAGGGGGCGAGAGCGTCTGTGAAGCGAAGGTGGAGGGTGTGGGAGGAGGGCAAGGAAGTGTAGAGCAGCAAGCAAACTCCCAACTTCTTACTTGGCGGCTGCAGACAGGAGGGTCCGCAATCCAGTCTACGCCGCAGACCCCTTCGTCGCCAAACACCTGCGTCGCTGAACATCACACCTTGTCCTGCGAGGGCTTTGCTACAGAGGGTCCCGAACCTCAGATTATATAGGTTTAGTAGCGTGGACGTAACAAACGTGTTACGTGGAAAGTTGGGCAGCTTCTCCTGCGGACCTTGCGTCGCTCAATACTGCAGCCTTGTCCTGCAGCAAACATATTGTGCCCTATTGTGTTTCACTTCACATCTAGGCATCCCTTAGAAACTTGCTAACAACCTAATATTTCAAAACTCTCACTCACCAGATGCCGACTATATGTGCCAACAATTGATAACTCTACATCTTCCGAATCAACTTGCCAACTTCACCAACCCATGAAGCACTCTGACAAGTCAAACAGTTGAGGCCTCCCATTGGGAATCAAAATGCCTCTGGGGTACAAATCAATGCCCAGCTAGAAAGCACCGGCTCTACAAGCACTAACAGTTAAGCACAACCCCTTAGGGGCGATTACAACTTTCCCTGTATCCTGCCAGTAATCCCGGCCTGGATACCGGGAGAGCTTCATTACTGCCTCTGCCATCCGGTATCCCGGTATTACCAGGGGATTACAGGTGACGGAGTGACGACATGTTTCCATTCCCATGGAGTCCCAAAGGACTCCATGGGGATGGGAGCTACTGAATCACCAGCATTACTGGTGCCAGTGATTCAGTCCTTTATATGCGGGGTGGCATGATCTACTGGCAGGTCAGGCATGCCAAAGGATCTGTGGCCCCCACTGGCAGACTTGTACTTTGCCGGTCCAGAAAAAATGCTGGTGCTGGAAATGGTTGTAGGTCAAAGGATCGAAAACAAAAGGCTCGAATGCCTTTTTTTCGACACCAAAAGGACGGAAAAAAAGGGGTGAATTCTTTTAAAACATTTTTATGGGGGGGTTTCCCCCTAACCCCCCGTTTTCTTTTTATAAAAAACTTTTTATGCATACTAAACAAAAACAAAATATAAATAAATAAATAAAAAAACATTCAACCCTTTTTTTTCAGTCATTTTGTATTCGAACAAAAGGGCATTCGATCCTTTATTTTCGATCCTTTGACTGGACACTGCCGGAAATACCAGATTTTTTTCAGACATTTTTTCCAGACCGCCAAAGCCCGTCTTTTCTCTCTCTCTCCCTAACCACACCCCCAATGCCCCTTTGAGATCCACAAGAGTGCCTGGAGACCATGCACATGGAAGCGGTGCACAGTATAAATCCCAATAATATAACATAATGTCAATTTATTTGAACAAGATCCATATACGAACCAGACCAGCCACATCCTGATCAGACAGTAACTACATTCAACAAAAATGGACGGTAAAATCCTTATTCTTCATTCCAAGCCTGAGATTCCATGCATAAGACCCACCTGGTTCACGTGGTGATAGCATCAGCACAGATAGCATGCCACACCCACACTACCTTCTGGAATCCGGACTGAAGGGCCAGGTTCACCAATTCACAACAGTAGTAATTGAACATTGTTGCAAAGAGAGAAACCCACACAGGAGTGAACATGCTAATACTTGCAAGGTTGGAAATCTTGACCAAATAAATCTGGAAAATTATAAAAATGAAAATGTCACATCTAGTCATCTGTCAGGGATGCTTACTTCTCATGAATGCATCACAGTACATGGCAAACGCTAATCCAAAGTCTTTAAAAAATGCATTCATGCAAAAATAGTTAAAGAAAGTTAAAAAAGCACCTGCCGTGACTAAGACGACTGCTTTAACTGAGTTCATAAAAGTATGAAGATTACATGATGGGAGATGCTTATGAACAACTCACAGCCGGCAGTGGGAGAGGGAACCAAGACATGGGAATAACCAGGTCAAATGCAGTCACACAAACAAGCGTGGGAGGGAGTCGGCTGTGCAGATGTGCCCTCATACCGGCTACACGTGGACTTTCATAAAGGAACTATTGGTTTATCGACTCGCATAAGGGGACAGCATCAACAATGACGCACTTTAACGAATACACCCTTTCAGACTACCTGTCCCACCTGCGATGCGTAATTGAGGTATTTAATCCGAGAATCAAGGGAAGGGCAGGCGCTGTGTGCATACACATGGTCACTGGAACACCCTGATCAATCTAGGCCAATTGCTTGAAAAACAAGTCTCTCAGAGGACCCACTTAGCGTCCTCCTTCGAGACCTCACACCCTTGAGTGGGAGTAAGAAAACAGTGGACAACGAATCATAGAGCTGCATGTGGACAGACGGACGATATGTTATATGGTATAACAGGACGTTACCATTAAAAAACAGAGGGCATGTTGAATGCCCCTTGATAAAGAGGAGACATGTTATATATCACCTGATTTTACTATCTGATTATATCTATACATTGCATGCAATATTTTCTGCATTCTGTACAGAGGACGGGCAGGTCCTAATGCTCTTTATTTCTTGTCAGCAGTAAGAACATTACCCATGTGCTTCCAGTTCACCCAGATACAGCTGCATTTATATTTCTATATATTATATTTTTGTAGCGCTTTACGCCAAAGCGCTGCACTTAGGAAGAAAAGGTACAAAAAATGATGGGTCCGTGCTTAGAAACCTCTGGGTATTAAGAACGTCATAAATAACCAATTATAATTATAATGATAAAACGGCCTAACATCTCAATCAGGCCAAGCTAAGGTGTTCCTTAACACGAGTTTTAGACAGAGGGGAAAGCAGAGATACAGCAGAGAGATTAGTGGTCGAGGTGTACGAAAAGAAGTAGTGGAACTATGTTCCCTGCTGGCCTGCCCCCGCTCGCCACATACCCCATCACCACGCCCCCTCCCACGCGCGTTCCAAACCCCCCCAAACAAACGCACCTGCTATTTAAGGGAAAGTTCAGTGCACTGCTCTCAAGTGCAAGCTTCAACTTCTTCCTAAACGTTTATATTAAAACTAAGCCATTCTGCAACAGTATTTTTTGAAAATGAAAGTATGGGAGCAGTAAAAAAAAGTATAGGCGCACCACACCCAACCGCTCCCGCCCACTTTGACCACTGGGGGAGATACAGGGAGAGCATTGCACTTCTTAGGGGCTCGCAAGGAGAATGAGCGAAAATGAGATGACGCACAGGGGCAACGGGGAACAGATACAATGAACTGAGAATGGGACCTGAGAGAGCTGAGAGAGCGAGGCGGGGAATAGAAAGAGGCAAGAGAATTTTGAGTTATCAGAAGAAAAGGGGAAAAAAACAAACAAAGACAATATGCAGAAAAGATAATCAAAGTACTTCCAACTGTATATGATGAAAATATCCCGTTTACCCTGCTTACTCAGTCATCATATGAGGACGATCTGAAAGCCGGAGAAGGTGCAGGCACTGAGTCTAGCAAAGAGATAGCGAAGGTGTATAAGAAAGAGGAAGAAGCCAAGGCAGAACCTGGTGGATCAAAATACAACATGCTATGTTGAGGAAGGCGAATCAAACAGAGGTTGACAAAGGTGAGTCCAGAGAGGAAAGTTTACAAAGTTCAGTATTTAATTTAGAAATGATAATGGAATACATGAAGGCATGTACAATCTCAGGGGATGGGACCGCTGCTTGGAGAAAGCGATCCCAATTGCTGAAGGTTGTGGGATCGTTGGAGGTGGGATTCTGGATCTCTTCTCTACCTAAAACGTGTCCCATACACCTTTCAGTCTGGTACTATTGCTTTAGAATCTCTTCTCTACCAAGAGAAATCCATCACTTTTCAGAGAAATTGATTAGGCAAGTAGCAATCGCAAAGTCCTCTCACTGGAGCTCATTTTTATGTCCTGCATACTTTGGACAGAGGGGACCTGTTACATTTAAAATTTGGCGTATACAGGTCCCCGCCATGTAATTCTCAAAATGTGCATGTGGGAGTGTAAATGAGTAGTGTAAAATGGTGACATACTCGCGTGAAAGCCCCCTTTTCCACTCAGTCATGCAAATGAATTAAACGCCACCTGCCATTTATACTTGGCAGACAGCGTTTACAATGGATTTCTACAGGATCCTCCTGTGTTTTGCTGGTGTAAAACGCACAGCATTTACGCCAGCATGAAAATATCATTCAGATGTAAATGCTCAAGTATTTGCATGGTAAAGTTGAAGGGGGGTGCGGAATCTTAACTTACAATCCACACCTCCACAAATGAATGAAAATGGCTTCTACGGTAAATTCAATGCATAAAAGTCTTACGCATTACTTTTATGCATTACATTTACAGTAGCCCTTGAGCAGCTCACCGTGCTCCACAGAGTCCTAAAAAGCCAAATAGGTGATAATGACTCAGAGTACTATTGTGATAAATATGACATACAGTGAACATTGAGGAAGGACAGAAAGAAATAGGAGATCTTTTATGAAAACATTATTCATGTCAGAGGTGTGCCACACTTCAAGGAGAAAGTCGAGGTTTAGAGACTAGAAAAATGATTTAACATTCCTCAAAATTCCAGCAGAAGCAGGGCGTGGCAACCCATTAAGGATTGTATGGCATTCTCACATTGGTGCAATGTGATTTTCTGTTCAGTCCACTTATCTGTCTAACTTGATTCCATTGTTCTTAGTGTGATTTGATGAATCAAGGGAATTCGTCCCTTCTCCCTAAGGGGGACCTCCTCCCTGTGAAGCTAGGGAAGTGAGCCCACACTGCAACAGCCTCCTTAGGGGCCGAGGCAAGTGGGACCTCACCGGGAGAGACTCACTCTTAGGGGACAAGGACTCCCGCTTGTCCCCTAAGGACACACAGTCACCTACATCGGATGCTTTAAAATACCAGAGCCATTTAAAAAACTAGACCGAGATGTCATTATCACCTAGAAAAAAACATGTCCCTTTCAATCGAAGTATCTAATCCACTGCGACAATTACGTTGAATAGCGTGCACTCATCGGGTGACCATGAGAAAGAGACAGAGGAACGCATGCGCAGGCAAGGGAAGGCCCTGAGCCACGTAACACCTGGAGAAGACAGAGTGGGAGTGAGACATAACAGAGAGAGAGACTAACGCATATGCAGGTAAGGGAACGGTCCAAGCTGCGTAACATCTTAAGCATGAGCCGAGAGAGAGAGGAACGCATATGCAAGCAAGGGAAGACCCTGAGCTGTGTAACGCTTGCAGAAGGCAGAGTAGGTGTGAGCCGGCTAGCCTGCGAGTTTCAAACTCTCTCTACAATGAACATGGGGATGCCAGTGCCAAGGTGATCCCCAGCGCGAGAAGATGAAAGGGCAGGAGTCCATAAGAAGGTGGTGGCGAGACAATGAAGGATCTGTGGTGGACAGATGGTCCTCAAACCACTGCTGATAATAGTGCAAGCATCAAAGAGCAGGGTGTCCGGTCACTCATCAGAATACCTAGATGCTGTGAGGAGAAGAGAAAACCTGAGGAGGAAAACGCGGACGAAGTTAAACCGCCAGTGGTACGGGAGAAGAGAGAAGCTGCCGAAGGAACAAGGTTCTCAAAGACGTTTTCCTTCAAAGTTGAAGGTTATGGGGAGAACGGGAATAATGGGAGGCCCAGAGGGAATCCATATCCTGTGCAAGCAACTCGTCCCCCTAGTAGACATGAATCAAAGTTAAATCTGAACTGATGAACTTTAAGTGTTGTAATACAAGAGAACGAATTATTGAAAATCTGAGAGAAAAGAACAGGGGATTATAATACCCTGGGAAAAGGGGAAAGAAACTCTATATCCTGTGCGAGAAGAATATAACAGATAAGAGAGAGACCATTATGAGCCCGAGTTCAGAGGAACAATTGAATTGATCAATGTACAAAACCAAGTAGGCCAGAACAAGTTGAACTATAATTGTCGAGGAGAGAATGTCTACCAGAGAAAGAGTATTTTCCATGGATACGCTGAAACCAGCAATCAGGAAGGTATCGCCCCATTACTGCGCCGACTGGTACTGCGACTCCGAAAATGTCAAAGCAGTTATAACAAATATAGGTAAAATTATAAATGGGTGCGGGGTTGGGGTATACAATTAAGTGGGTGGATGTGTGGGGGCTGCAGTGGATCTCCCACCGCAATTAATTTCACATT
Source organism: Ambystoma mexicanum (assembly GCF_040938575.1). Lineage (NCBI taxonomy): Eukaryota > Metazoa > Chordata > Amphibia > Caudata > Ambystomatidae > Ambystoma > Ambystoma mexicanum. The sequence goes on along the minus strand of NC_090932.1, from coordinate 936,147,284 downwards.
AATTTGTTGTAAACGATTTGACATTTTTGGAGTCAGAATGATTACTGTCAGTACTTGGTACTCGTAAGAGCTTCAGCTTATTCCCTTAGTATGGGTAGGAAAAAGGGGGTTTCTGGCTACCTTGCAATTTAGATTTTTTGGGAAAAATTGGATTTTCCATGCTTTTTGCGGTTTGTTACAAGTGCAGATTTATTGAATTGTTAAGTATGGACTCTGGTCATAGGTGTGGTCAGCTGACACGTGTTTCGACCTCGTAGGTCTTTATCAAGGCTATCTGTATATTGGACTTGCCCCTGTGGGGTCTTGGTGATGCTTCAGGCGAGTCCTGTATGTTGACAGTGCACGTCCTGGTATACGGAGTTTGGAGTGGTTGCTCCTTCGATGTTGCCAACTGAACCGGCAACACCGAAGGAGCAACCGCACCGAACTCTGTGGAAAATCCAATTTTTCCCAAAAAATTTAAATTGCAAGGTACCCAGGAACCCCCTTTTTCCTACCCATGCAAAGAGGTGCGGGCTTCACCTCAACACAAACTTGTGACCTTGAAGCAATTCCGGCAACAGCACCAAATAGCTAGAGCCTAGCGTAGGAGGGTTCAACTTCTAGGGCCCAGTCTCTTTTCCTTATTCCATTAGTAGCCTGCATCACATTTGCAGCCATCTCTTCCAAGGAAATCTGTGCTGGGCTCTTCTCTATTCACCACTGGAAGATCTTCTGTCACCATCTGACCGTGGTGACCTCCTCTGAAACAATCTCTCTGCAATCCAGTGAGGTGACCTGAAGGGTCTGCAATGCTGAGGCCTGCATCTTTTCTTCATGTCGGGTGGTATGGTGAAAACCGTGACCAGATCCCGACCCGAAAAAAGTGACTTCTGCATCCACGATTCCTGGGCTTCCCTCATGAGAACCAAGAACAGAAGATTGTGTCCACAGCAAATTCTAGTAGACCAGCAGTGTCACCTGGTAGAATCAGGGATGAGGGGGGTAAGTGAACGCACCTGTTCCTGTCTCTCCTGTCTCCCATAGGGTAAGATTGGTTATAGAGCCCTTGCCCCTAGATTCCCTCTGGCCTGGGCTCTGGTCGTTGAACCTGGGATAAGGATCCTTTCCTATTGCTTTCCTTGGGAATAGGATAGAGGGGGGTACTTACCTGATCTGAAGTAAATAATGACCTTACTTAAAAGAACTTTCAAAGCACCACCACAGCCCACTGCATCAGTTCTGAAATACCTCTCCTTGCAAAACCATAGTTTAGACTTTCAGCCTCATCAGGAGGTTGGTGGTATCCCAGCGGTATTACCACTAGGATACCACCAACGCAAATAGCATTGCCACCACTTGGTCCAGTGCAATTTGTGCCGAATCCCGAGTAGTGGTAAGGCGGTTAAGCCCCATTCCCCATTGGGTCTTTGGATCCAATGGGGTTTTCCGCAGTGCTAATAGCACTAAAAAACGGGCGAAAAGTGGAGATTTTTACCTCCAGCAAAAAGCTGAAGGTAAAACTCCCAACTTCCTGCCAAACTCATGATTGGGCCAACCCTGAAATATGGCAGTAATACTGTTACTGACGCATTTAAAGGCTATCGCATAAACTCCTAATAAGGCCCTTTGTGACTTTTGGTCACAAGGCCCCCTAACATCTTAGGGCTGGCCTTCATAAGATAAAGGGAACTGGGTTTGTGCTTATTCTAACTATTCTAACTCTCTTTCCTGCATCTGATTACTCACCCGTTGAACACTGGTACATCATTTATATGCTATTCTATTTCTAAGAGTGAATATATATGTTATACATGATTTTTGATTACATTACTTACCTGTGATTTTTATATGCTTAATATATTCTTCAAGGCCTAATAAATAATTTTACTTTTATATACTTACTATCTAACTTGATTTGTTGATGTTGTTGTGTGGACTGATTGTTGCTCTAGACCACCCTGAGATTATTGCTTTGACTGCTCATCCACACTACCTTGATTGGGTTTTGGCTAACCTCTCAGTGTCTTCACTCTTTACAATAAATAGGGTGGCCTCCTAAAATCCTCCCCCATGGGCTGATTTTAGAAATGCACCTTAACATGCTTTAAGATCAACTCTTTGCAGTGTGATTCTAGCTCCTAGTATCCGGAAGGTATATGAAATGTAAAGTATTTTGTTTTCATTCATTGTTTCTGTTTTAAGATGTTTAATATGTTTAATATGTTTATCTTTTGTACCCTTGGTATTTTATTCCCTTGTTTCCTTTTGTTGTTTTGTATTAACGTGCACTTTTGTATATATTTGAAAAGTTGTGTATCAACTAAATCAAATTAAATTTTAAAAAAAGATTCTAGCTCCTACACCCATCAGAGGCTCCTTTCAAGGATGAGGGAAACCATATTGCTCAACTCTGGCTACCTCTCCTACTACCTAGGCATGACTATCTGGTGGGTGGGTACCTCCTCCATTTTCTCAGACTTGGAAAGATGTGGCATATGAATGGGTCTTGGAAGTGGTGTACAAGGGATATTACTTTGAATTCAGGTCCACACTTGAAACCCTGCATGTGAAGGAACCACCTGTTCACAAGAACCAGCAAAAGAAGGAGGCATTGCTGTCGAATGTACAGATGTTGTTGAAAAATATTGTAGTGGTCTGAATACGTTCAGAAGACCCACAGAAGAGATGTTGTTATCAGTTTTATGTGGTAAAGAAATCATCTGGAGAGTTCAGTCCTGTTCTCAATCCCAAGGCCTTCGACAAGTAGATTGCATGTCACAAATTTTGAATGGAAAAGCTTTAGTAGGCGATACAGGTGATTCACCCAGGGGTCATGGTTGGCACTCAGAGCCTACCTACACATTCCTATTGCTTCCTGCCCATCAGATGTCCCTCCAGTATGTAGTTGGGAAAATGGGGTAACCTTTTTAAGTGCTCCCATTTGGATGGACTTTGGCTCCATGGGCCATCACAGAGTTCCTGGCCCCTATTGTGGGGCTCTTGCATTCTGACTAGATCTCACTGTACACCTATCTGGATGATCGGCTGATGCAAGCTGCCTCACAGCACCAATGCCAGGTTCATTGTTAGAAAGTATGTATAGTGCTGCAAGCCCACAGTTTTCTGATCAATTGGATGAAGTCCAAACTGGTTCCATCTCAAACCTTTCAGTTCCTGGGATATACGTAGACACTAGTGAGGTCATGTTGCATAAATTAATAATTTGATGGCGGGGAGCTATTACGTGTTGACACACACAAAGGCCGTTCCACGCTGCCAAATGTTCATCATTTGCAAGGTGGAGTGCAAAGATGCAGGGCAAAAATGGCAAACACACGTGTATGACGCCTTTTACCCCGCACATTTGCACTCTGTTGTGCATAGTAAGTGTACGCTGTCTGGCATGCTCGCATGACAGCATTTACCTGTAATTGGTTTATTTTAATTGTTTTTACTTTTAATTATGAGTGCCACTTGCCTTGCCTTGCATGACAATTAAACCCTGCTGACATGCTCGCATGTCGTGCATGGTTTCATTTAGATTGTGAACACTGCTCACCATGCGTACATGGTAAGCAGTGTACACAATTAAACCCTGCCTGACATGCTCAAATGGATTTAACTGTGATTGTAAACGCTGCCTGCCATGTGAGAATGCCAGGCAGCGTTTACAATGGATCCCTATGGTGGCCCCCCTGCTTTACTCTTCTGTATAAAGCCAGAAAACCCAATAAGCAACCCCACCATTTGCACTGGCATGAAAATCAGTGCTGGCACAAACGCTGGAGCATGTGTATGGTGGAGAGGAAGGGAGGTGTTTTTGGTAGCTACTACCTTGTCCAGAAGGAATGATGGGATTTGGGATTTTCTGGCAGAGGAACCGTTTTTGCGTTTCACACTTGATATGATCATCTTCCATTCCGATCCATTCTTCATCCCAAAGGTTTGCACAGTATTTTATGTGATCCAGGAGGTGGTTTTGTCAGTGCTACATTGCGATCCTGAAATGGAAGGGAAGGGAGTACACCTTTTGGATGTTACCAGAGCTGTGCAGACTTACAAGGCAAGGGCAGACTCTTTGTTCATCACTTTTCCTGGGAATGCAAAGGACACAAAGCCGTCAACAGAAATGCTGAGTCGTTGGTTTTGTAGATTTTATGGGGTCCTCCACTCGATGAATGGAAGCATCGCTGGCAGAATGGGACGTTTGCAATGTGGCCAATTTGGCGTCCCTCAATTTCCACTCGCCATTATAAGCACACTATGGGAGGATACTCTCGGGCGAGTTTAGTTCCCGCATCCTGACGGCAAGTGCTTAAACTGGGTTGTTGTTTTAATTTTTGCACACATAAAGAGAATGTTGCAGTATTAAGGCACACATGTCTTTTCAATAGGCCGCCTGTTAGAAGGTCTTGCTTTATCTTCATATATTAAGGAATGCTACTAGGAAGAGTGAATGGGTGGTCATAGCAGATTACATATGGTAATCATTATTATCAGTCTCCATGACTCGCCGCGTTCCTTGTGACCCTCTCTCCTCTCCCTACCTTGCCTGGAGCTGTCATTTAATATGAGGCAAGCACAGGAAGAGGCGGAGGGAGGGGCCTATATCCCATGTGAGATAGGATGAAAAAAAGGAAAGAAGAGTGTGCAAATATTTCCTCTTCCACTTCATGGCATCTGTCTGAAGGCAGGGGCTTTCATATATTAAAATTGAAGGAGTTATGGCGAGTTAGGGCCTCATTACATGGAAGGCAGTAGCCATGGCGCTATTAGCACCATGGCTACCGCCTTACCGCCGTCGGAGGCCGGGTTCCCGGAATAGGGACTTACCGGCCTACTCCGACCTTTGTGGGACCGGTAAGTCCCCGTTCCGGGAACCATTCCCCATTCCCATTTGAGCCCACATAGGGCTCAATGGGAATGGGGAAGGAGCAAATAACGGTACCGCAATTTGCGGTACCGTTATTTGCACTGAAGTCCCTCAGCGGGTCCTGTCCTTAACGTGTGGTCTAACCACACGTTAAGGACGGGACAAGCTGAGGGACCTCGTAGTAGGGCGGTGGGGATTACCGGCACCAGTGCCCTTACCAGTGCCGGTAATCCCCTACCGCCTTCGGTGTAAAGAGGCCCTAAGAGTAATGATGATTACCATACGTAATCTGTCATTATACATTATGAATTCTTGGTACATAGCAGTACAACCTCTTCCTACCTTTTCTTAAGGATCCTCCTTTTTTTTTTAAACTTTGTTTTATTAGCATTTACATAATAGATTATACTTGTAACAGGCCCAGTGACCCCCCTCCACCAACTCCCCCCGCGGACCCACCCCCCCAAACAAACTTAGTCCCCTTTACGCCTACTTCTTTTAAGGGGACGCGTAGAAAGCTCAATGTATCCGGAGCTTGAGAAAGAGCCTGAGCGTTGACTGCATATGTGGCTGTGTAATGTCCGCAGTCCCCCGGGGCGTGGGCGCCAGTTCCTTCCATGACTCTACCCTGTGGATCAGTGAACGTCCCATCCCCATGTCTGCTGTACCCTGTACCAGTTGGCTTGGAATGTGCCCAGACCATTGTTCATCATTGCCGTGAGTTTATCCATCAGGAACATGTTTTTGACCTTTTTTAGCCAGTCCTCCTTTGAGGGGGTCTCCGGGCTCTTCCATTTCTGGGCCAGGGCCACCCTCCCCACCCTCAGCATTGTTTCCCACATTCTTGGGTATCTGGCTATGTCCGCGTCCTCAGGGGGGAGGCCCAGTAGCATTGTTAGAGGGCTTAGGGGGAGTAGTTCCTCCGAGACTTCAGCGATCCAGCCTCTAACCTCCACCCAATACGCCTGTGCTTTCGGGCAGTGCCACCACATGTGCCCTCTTGTACCGACCTGGTCGCAACCCCTCGGGCATGCGGGGGACACTCCCGTAAACATCTTCGACAACTTTGCGGGGTCTCTATGCCACCCCTGAAGGATCTTGAGGTTGTGTTCCATGTCCGCTGTGAATAGGTTCCCATGGAAGGCTATTTTAAATATCCTTGCCCAGGCGTCTTCAAAGATCTTCTCCCCCGCCAAGTCATTCCAAAAAGTACGGAATCTCCTCCTTTCCCCCAGGTTCACAGTGTTCAGTATTCTATACATCCCTGAGACCGCCCCTTTCCTGGTGGTCGCTGTGTCCAGTAATTTCTCAAAGGGAGTCAGCTGTCTTTTCAAATTCTGGCCCAAGGATTGGTCACATAGGATTCCCTTCAAGCGGAGGTATTCAAATATGGTGAGGGACCCCTGCCCCAGGGCCTCTCTCAAATCCTCATAGGACAGAAACTCTCCTTCCCTAAACATTTGCCCCGCCCACTCCAACCCCGAGTTGGACCAGGACTGTGCGTTGCGGAATCCCCTGCTTCCCAGTTTGAGGGGGTGACCCCAGAGCAAGGACATCGGTGACGGCCATGTCGTTAAGTGAGCCGTCTGGGGGCCTTCCTTCCAGATTGCCCAGAGGACTCCCAAAGTTGGGTGAGATTTGAGTCTATTCGGGATGAGTTTGCTTGGGGCCCAAAGGAGGTCCCGAACCTTAAGCGGGTGAGCATCCATGTCCTCCAGGTACGACCAGTATGTGCCCATCCCCTTTCATATGTTCCAGAAGTACGCGCAGCTGGGCAGCGCGGAAGTAGAGTTGAAAGTCTGGCAGCCCAAACCCTCCCTCCTCCCTCGGCAAGGTCAGGACGGCCTTTGCGGTTCTCGGGGTCCCACCCTGCCATATAAATTCACGCACCGCGTTCTGAAGGACCCTGAAGGTTTGGTCGGGGACTTTAGTCGGGAGGGCGGTTAAGAGGTATAGTAAGCGCGGGAGTATGTTCATCTTCACCGCCGTCATCCGACCGTACCATGACAGAATCATTGCCCCCCACCTCCTAAGATCTGCAGTGACCCTTGACACAACGGGATCATAATTGGCCTGGGCGAGGTTGGACAGGTCCCGGGTGAGAAGGACTCCCAGGTATCGAATGGAGACCTTCCCTATTGTTATCCCTTCCAGGCTGACCAGAGGGTCCAAGACCGGGTCCAGGGATCTCATGGGGAGTAGGACTGATTTAGAAGCAATAATCTTAAGGCCCGAGAGGCGCCCAAAGGCTGCCATCAGGGACAGGAGGGGGGGGAAGCGAGGATACCGGGTCCACCAGATAGGCCAGGATATCATCCGCGAACAGGGAGAGTTTGAATTCCACTTCGCCTCGCCTTATCCCCCTTATGTCCGGGTGAGCTCTGACCGCAATGGCCAGGGGTTCCATGGAGAGGACGTAGATCAAAGGGGACAATGGACAACCCTGCCTTGTTCCCCGCGAGAGGGGGAATGGTTCTGACAACTTGCCGTTCACTTGAACCCTAGCCCTTGGGGCCCTGTATAACGCTGCCACCCATTCTCTAATGTGTGTCCCAAAGCCCATTTTCCGGAGGGTGAGTTCCATGAATCTCCACTCAACCCTGTCGAACGCCTTTTCCGAATCGAGGGACAGGACGCTTGTGTCTAGGTCAGACACCTGGACATAGTGGAGCAGATCAATAGTTTTGCGGATGTTATCTGAGCCCTGTCTTCCCCTGATGAACCCCACCTGGTCACCATGGACCAGTTTCGGCAGGATCCCCTCCACCCGCCCCCCTATCACCTTGGCCAGGATTTTTACATCAATATTCAACAACGAAATTGGGCGGTAAGAGGAACACTCCGCGAGGTCCCTGCCCTCCTTGGGGAGAACCACTATGGAGTCAGGGAGGGAGCCCCCCTCCAGCACCGTGTTGAACACCTTCACCAAGTGGGGGGAAAGGGTCGAGCGGAACCTCTTATAGAAGTAGACCGAATAACCGTCCTCCCCCGGGGAAGTGCCCACTTTCATACCTCGGATCGCTCGTTCCACCTCGTCCTCGGTCACCGGGCCCTCCAACCCCTCCACCATCTCTCTGGACAGGGCCAGGATCTGTAAAGAGTTTAGGAACCCCTCAATCTCTGCCTCACCCCCATTGTATTCCGAAGAGTATAACTTCTCATAGTATCGGCGGAAGGCCTCGCCAATGTGGGCCGTATCGTGGCCTACCACACCCGCCTCGTTCTTCAATGCCTTCACCAATCTACTTCTCTGAACCTCCCTCAGTTTCCAAGCCAGGATCCTGTCCACCCTGTCCCCCTTTTCGTAATACTTTTGTTTGACCAGTTGGAGACTTCTCTCCGTCTTGTGGAGGAGGAGATCCCTCAGCTGGAGCCTGTAGTCAGCCAGAGCGGCCACCTGAGCACAGTCCAAGGGGGCCATGGGAGGGCCCCCCGGTTGGAGTTGGGCAATCTTCACCCTCAAAACCCTTTCCTGGGTCTCCCTTTCCCTTTTTTTCTGGGCTCCCATTTTGATCAGGACTCCCCGAACGGTAGCCTTGAAGGCGTCCCATAAGGTATGCGAACCTACCTCCCCATTATCGTTGATTTCAAAGAAATCCGTGATGGCCTCGAGAACCTCCTGGGCTAGGACCTTGTCTTTCAACAGGGAGTCGTTGCACTTCCACCTCCCCCTGCGATCGCTTAGCCCTCCCCTTGCTATAGTGATGCGGACCAGATCATGGTCGGACCAGGGGACAGGGTCAACCCTGTGTCCCAAAATGAATGGGTGAAGGATCTCGTCCGCCAGAATGTAATCTATCCTGGAAAAAGATGTGTGGGCCGCTGAGTAATATGTGAAAGAGGGGGCGTCCGTTCTGGGGGTCGGGATCGTGTCCATCAGGCCCAGTTCTGAGTTGACCCTTTGGAAGTTACGAGCCATGATCTCGTCTGCCGCTCTGGAGGGCTGGGGTCCTGCACGTTTCCTATCTCGGACAGGGTCCAGGACCATGTTGAAGTCCCCCCCACCACTACAGTGCCCTGGACGAAATGCTTGAGTTTATCGCTCACCTCCTCCCAGAATTGCGCTTGGCCCTCGTTGGGGCTGTAGATAACGGCAAGGGTGAGTGGGGCCCCCTGCAGGGATCCTCGCACTAGCAGATAGCACCCCCCCGGGTCTTTCAGCGTGGCCTCGTTCTCGAAACCCACGTTCCTTGCTACTAAGATGGCGACCACCCTCTTTTTGCATTTGTGGGAAGCACTGAAGATCTCCCCCGATCCCTCCTCCCCGCATCTTGGGCTCCTTCCCCCGTGGCCAGTGAGTCTCTTGCACGAAGAGAAAATCGAGGTTTGCCCGTCTAAATTCCCTGCAAACCAGGGATCTCTTCGTAGGGGTGTTTAAGTCTCGTACGTTAAGGGAGCCCACCCCCAGGGCGGGCAGACTATCAGCCATGATCTAGAATTTCCTCTCTCACGGTCAACTTCTTCCCATAGCTCTTCCCTGCATGCTCCCATTGGATAGTTTTTTGTTCCCCTGAGCCCCCCTCCCCTACCCCTCGGGTGGGCCTAGAACGAATCCCCAACTGCCCCCTTCCCCAAACCCTAACTGAACAACCCCAACTTTTGTGTACCACCCTACCCCCCACCCCGGCGTCCAGCCAATTAGTTCCGCCATCACTGGCTTTTGGCCGAACCACCAGCCTGCCCACCTCGGCCAGGAAATCCACGTAAGAAGCTCATCCCCTTGAGCCCCCCAGAACTCCCCCTCGGCTGCGTCCCGTGTGTGAACCCATCATACTTGCTGTTCAGTGGGACGATGTAAGTAGTGAAATCTCAGGATCTGCGCCCATCTGTCAAGGACCCGATTGGTCGTCCCTGTTTTCAGTCCTCTGAGTCATTCCGTTCTCCGTCCTTCGCTGGGGAAGGGGTGTTCATTTTCCTGTATTTCCTCGCGCCGGTGCGCTTTCTTCTTTCACCGGACGGGCCAGGGCCATTATGTCTTCTTCCGTGATCAGGGTCGAGCGTTGGCCCATGTATTCAAAAGTTAGGGAGAACGGGTAGCCCCATCTGTAGCGTATGCCCTTTTCCTTGAGCAGTTGCGTGAGGGGGCGGCACATTCTACGCTTAGCCAGCGTGTAGGCCGAGAGGTCCTGGTATATGGAGACCTGGGCGTTATTGTATGTGATTTCTCTGGCCTTTCTGGTCTCCTCCAGCACTTTCATTTTCTCCGTGCAGTAGTGGAACCAGACCAAAATCGATCGGGGGGCTCCCGCCCTGCCCCCCGCTCTGTGTACCCTGTCGAAGGTGGGTTCAGTTGTCATCTCTTCTGCGAACAGGAGGGTGATTATCTTGCGCACCACTCGGGTGATGTCCCTCTCCGTTTCCCCTTCTGTCTCAGGCACGCCGAAAATTCTGAGGTTGTTTCTCCTCTCCCTGTTCTCGAAATCGTCCATCTGCCGAGCCCTTTCCTCGTCCCTCTTCTCCAGGGCCGCCAGCCTCATGTATGTTTGTGCGTCCTGGGCTGCTGATGACGATTGGTTGGTCTCGACCTGAAACAGTCTGTCCGCGACCTTGTCCACCTTTTGGTCCATTTTCTCAAATTTCTGGGCTATGTCGGACCGCATGTCCCTGATTTCCTGTAAAATCGAGGCAAAGCCCCTTTCCATTGCAGCCGAGGACGGGGCTGCACCCTCCGAATGGGCCATGGTCCTCTTGAGGCTCGTGCCCCCGCTGCCTCTTGCGGTGTCCTGGAAGCGGTATCCCTGTAGGGCTTCCCTCCAGCTCATCTGACGCTTCCCTGTGCTCTGCAGGCCAATGCTCCGCAATCCCAAGCGGGGGTGGGGGGTCCCCTCTGGCCCAGTCCTTGGTCGCCCACACGGGCCGTCTCGGGGGGGGAGTGTGCTGAAGAGGGGGAGGCGCGGTCCGGTCACCCCTCGCCCAGTTGGGATCTTCACTGATGCCCCCTGGGGAGCGTTGTAGTCCTGGGGGGGCGGGCACACCCCCCGCCTGTCTGCCGGCGGGAGCCTCACACCTTGGTCAAGTTCGTTGTGCCGGATTTGGGCCTCCTCTGGTCTTCCTGGAAGGGGGTGATGGCGCCTGGAGGGCCCCTGTGGCCAGGCCAGGTGGGTTTTTCTCGTTGGGTGGGGGGGAGAGGGTCCGAGGCTCTTACCCCCAGCCAGAGGACACTAGATAAGAAGATGGAGGGGAGAGGGGTCCACCCGCGGACGGGCACACGCCCCACCAGCGGCTGGTGGGGGCCTCACACCCGGGTATCCCCCACGTCGAGGTGCGCCGGCTCTGTGTCTCCAAGAAAGGGGGGGGCCGGGGTGTCCAACCAGGCAGAGGGGGAAAGGTGCCACAACTCCCGCACCCGACCCGCGGGGGCCCGGCAACCCGGTCGAACCTTGTTCTCCAGAAAGTAGGAGGTTGGGGGGGCCACCTCCGGGCGGGCACACGCCCCACCCTCTGGAGGTGGGGGCCTCGCTGCCGGGTAATTCCAAGGGCCTGTGGCCCAGTTTCCGTGTCCGGGGGGGGCAGCGTGTTCCGCTGGTGCTCTGCGGCCCCTACCGACGCCCTCCAGGGGTCCCGGGCTCCCCGCGGCTCAGCCGCCACGTCACTCCACAGGGCCGCACCGGCCCGCGATCGAAGTCCCCGGGGGGGGGGGGCCAGATTTGCGCTGTCCACGTGGGCCGAGGGCCTTCGGGTGCCAAGGGAGTCCCCGTCCTCCACCTCGCTGGGGATCCTCGTGTGGTGCCGTCCGGGTCGGGGGGAAGGGTGGAGGGCGGAGGGGTCCCGTCCCCCGGGCCGCTGCGGTGTCTCCTGGCCGTCGGGGGCCGGTCCCCGTCCAGGCCGGTCCTCCATTCCAGTTAAGGTCGTGAGGAGGGGGCAGGCCAAGTCAAGGATCCAGAAGGGCGCGAGAGGGGTCCGCCTCTCCTTCGGCTCCGCGGCCGCCTAGGCCGCGCCCTGCAAACTGCCCAGGAGTCCCGGGTCCCGATCTACGGTTCCCCGGGGACCCCGTGCGCCGCTCTTTCGCCTGGTGGGTGCCCGGGGGGGTCCCCAGGCGAATCCGTCGAAGTGGGCCTGCCGGGGGGATCAGGGGGGGCTCAATCCCCTACAATAACCCGGTCAAGACGGGAGCTGTGCACTCAGGCAGCCATTGCCTTTGCGCCCCCTGGTGGCCTCCAGGATCCTCCTTTTAACAAATGTATTAAGTGCACAAGACTACAGTCTCTCAGGGTCTCGCTCCCAGTAGAAAGAAACACCTCCATTAGTCCTCATCTGAATCTATTGTTCGATTAACTTTCAATTGAGTCTGAAAATCTTCCTGTGTCCCCCTCGTCCTACCTTTGAGGTACAAGTCTGTCCTGTAAACTTCATTTGAGTTGTTACAGTGAACCATATATTTTATCCGTTGCGTAAAATTCGCGAGGTCTCATCCCAGCACAATACTATTCTCTTAGCCAGCAGTTTCGCCAAGCTCACAAATTTGCCTGGGGGGAGTTGTAACCCCAATTTCAAGCTAGTAAAATGACAAGCAGGTCTCTAGGACTCTGTCCCCCACAGCCCTGGATATCTCATCTAAGATTGTATTCCAAAATTCTTGGATAACTGGACATTCTCCCAACAAGTATAATAATGTTCCCTTGATCCTCTCACGCCTCCCATTTGCCAGTCACTACCAGTCTTAGTAAATACTGAAAGCACCCACTCTGGCTTCTATAAAACCTAATGAAAAAGATGTCCCGCTGCCTCTCCTGCGCCCCTCTGGCTACCACAGTAAGTGCTCTTGCCTGGGGGAGAGAAGACGGGCATGGGCCTCTGCCGCGTTGATTTGATGAACTCCCGCCTGGGGGCACCCGATGTCTGCACCGTCCGCCAGCCCCAGCCCGAACATACCTCCACAAGGGGGGAGGAGCTGAATGTGGCACGGCCAAGGAACGCTGCCATCAGCTTTTCCCCACCTGCTGGGGGACGTAAGGAGAAAACCCCACCTGCCGTGGGGAAGTGGCATCTGCCCCCAGATCCAGCTGTCACGCCCCAGCGAGCCCCACTGGGAAAAGGACACGCTTGGCTGCGGCTCTCATTTTGAGAGTGCTCATGCAGCCTTGCCAGAGAAAGACAAGGCCACCCACCGCAGAAGAACTCCCGCCTGGGGGGAGCCTGAAAGTGGCATAGCACTGACTTCTGCCTCAGCTCCCTCCAACACTTCAGAGTGCCTTGGGAAGTCCGGGCCAGTCAGACACCCTGCTGCCATCTCACCAACACAAAACTGGCTCCTCAAGTAAATATCTTACGTGTCACTGGGTGTGGCTTTGCCTGCACACGTGCGGAGGTACTCCGCCGAGATCTATAATGAAACCCCAGCCTTCCAACTTGGACTAATAAAGCGAATGCCCCAAGTGCAAATGTCATAATGCTTCCAGTGAACCACTGAACAATGCCTTCGTTTTAAGGTGTGTTCCCGCGTGTCCAGTATGCCTAAAATGTACCCAGTAAACAGGCCGCTCATTGTTGCGTTGGTGGAGCCACCCAGATGCTGCAAGCACTATGTATATAACTGTATATAACTGTAAATTAATGTCGTCATTGATTTGTCTTCACCTTTGGCATGGGTTGTTGTGACTTTAGCACGTCACCATGAGCGTACGTGCTGTGTCACCTGTGTTCTTGAGGCCCTGCACTGCGGTGCATGCAATGTACCGGACATACCGCTCGCCTTCCTCAAGCACCCTCATAACGCTGTACTGGCCGGCCCCAGAACACTGGCTGTGCTGCTTTTGCAGACGGACAGCTTTCTAGCAATATTTCTTTCAAGGTGTCCCTAATGCACTCACAAGATCTTCACTAAAACAGCCAGGCTGCTGCTCCTGGGGGACTGAGGGACCTTTCGTTGAAGGGGATTTTTTGGAGACTGCCAGATAGCCACGGCCCACCCACAGTCCTGATCGGGACAATACTGCAGTGTTTAGTGCAATACCTTTGGAAAGTATACAGCTACAAAGAGGCACAGACTGTGAAAAAGACGAATCAGTGCTGTTGGAACTCAGCACACCTCGATGGAAATCACTCACTCCTGATGCATGCCAACATCACAACATGTATTATTCCATATAGTGGGGGTTCTCTGACAGGGAATACGCCAGTGGATGAATACCCAACTTACGGGGTGCAGGAGTCAATTGCTGACAAAAGGACCAGCAGTGAAAGCTATTCAAGAGTGTGATTGGTTAAACTCATGTGTCACCGAAGGGCATTTAATAACGTTCTCTGTAATAGTACAGATGACGTTATTAGAACCTGTGTAATACTACATGTGGCACATAATGTCATTCATTAAAGGCAAATGGAAGAAACGATATTCATGCCTGGTTGACTTTTACAACTGCAATGAAAAGCTGACTATATTACATTATAAATTGTTGTCATCCAGCAATATGCTGACAGTTTTGCATTAAAGTAGTCATATCGTTACGAGCATGCGGCTACGTTAGTATTGCTGGATTCCACAAGTTATGTACACGTTTTCATATTTTGAATGTTTTCTTGTTGCATAAGGGTCATGTTGTAGACTTTTCATTTCAAGAAAACATGAAGTTGTGTGTTCGAGTTACACATTTTCCAATTACCAGACACGTTTTATGATGTTTGTTTTACATTTTCACAAGGGTTAGGTGCCACTCTGGCAGGTTTCCATTGCTGTGCATGCGGTAGTCTTACCATTTCCGTGTTAGGACGTAGCCTAAAATATGTTGTGCCAAACCTCTTGGGATTTTGTACAGGTTCGTTTGTTTAGCCACTACTAACATTTTGCAGGGCACACGACCTACTTGTCTGTTTTCACCATTCTATTATATTTTCTTTGTTAGCTTAGCTGTGCATATTTCAACATGCTCTTTAGCCCATGTTACATAATTCCATTTCTACTAAGGGGCAACCAGTAAGTTACACATTCTACATTCACACATACACATTCCACTCATGACATCACCCACTCAGATATCACCCACACTCGGGCCCTCATTCCGAGGTTGGTGCTAGTCATGGCGCTATTAGCGCCATGACTAGCACCAATACCGGTACCGCCACCGACTTGGTGGTATGAGGACTTAACGGGCTATTCCGACGTTTGCGGGACCGGTAAGTCCCCATTTGAAAAGCCATTCCCCATTCCCATTTGAGCCCCCATAGGGCTCAATGGGAAGGCGTCAATAACGGTACCGCAAATTGCGGTACCGTTATTGACCCCGGTATCCCTTTGTGGGTCCCATCCATAACGCCTGCTAAAACCAGGCGTTAATGGAGGGACCCGCAAAGGGACCTCGGAATAGGGCGCAAAGGGATTACCGGCACCGGTGTCATTACCGGTGCCCGGTATCCCTTTGCGCCCAGGTCGTAATGACCCCCTCAGCATCAGGCACACAGACAAGAGATAGGACAAAAGACACAGCACCCAGTCCTTACATAGTGAAGGGGCTCCAGCACCCTGGACAGCCTTACAGTAGCTCTATTTCATCCTTCTTTTGCTTCTACTCCCTACATAAGCCCCTCATCCCTATTCCGCTTCTTTGCAGGGCTGTTTCCGGGGATGCCAGCAAGCAGGATCCCGAGTGGTGATGTTCCGGACACCAGTGCGTGCCGTTTCTAGGAATGGGCTGCCTCTGTCAGAGCAGGGCTGTAGAAGGCCACAGGATACTGTGGTTCGGTGGTAGTCTTACTGGTGGTGCTGTTGCAGATCGCCTGCAATAGCTGTGGAGGCCTTGCAGTTCTGGGCAACCTCACTCAAGCACCATTCCCCCCCTTTGAACATTCACACAGTTGTGGACAGAGGTACGGAGGGATAGGCAGCATTAGGGAGTACTGTGTTGCGGATGATCTCCTGGAGGGGAGGAAATGCTCTAAACTTCATATCGTTGTCTAGAGAGAACGAGGAAGAGGCATAAGCACAGAGATGATACGAGGGAATAATTATCTGAAGAGGATGTAGTTTCCTTGGTACATACATCAGTGGCAGAAACAGTTAAATCCTCTCTTCCTGGCACCAGTGGGGTTTTTCAAACAGCAGACAAGCACCCACCCCCACCCCCTGCTATGGTACCAGCTTCTACAGGAGGTCAGGAAGAACACAGACGAGCAGACGACCAGGGAGACGAAGATCAGTGACCAATGAATGAGGCTGATTAAGCAGCTGCTATTTTCTCTGGAAAACACATAAAAATGGAAGATCCGAAAGCCATTTCTGACCATATGAGGGTAAACTTGTATATTCCAGGAGTTGAAAGGGGTTCCTAGCTCAGCCTCTGCCTTGTTTGTGGATTTTGAATAGTTGGACACAGAAAAGCTACCTTTGACTTGCTATTTATATACATTGTACCTGCTGGAAGGATTTTTTGACAAGAAATTCCCGGGGAATTTTAACGCAGATTCACACTTGGAGGATTTGATTGGTCAGAAAAACCTCTCTCTTGGGGAGCCACGGTCGGCCGCAGGGGCAATGGATGGGAACATTTAGAATGCTCTCAAAGGAACCTACTCTGCAATCAACCGGACTGTCACAGATTTATTTCAAAAACCTCCAGGCGGCATACTAGGAGAGTGAATATATTGCAGACTTGGTAGAGATCATGGACAAGCAAGCCCAGTACTTATGAGACTTTAATCATGATCTACTCATGGCTGCACCATCAGCAAGTAGTTTGACAGTGGCAGCAAGGCAACAGCTGTGGCTGAGAATGTGGAAGACTGATCCATTCAGGAAGGTCCCTCATATAAACTTACCCTTTTTGGTCTCATTTCTCTTTGGACCTCAATTTGACTTCTTGGAAAAATCTTTTAATGACCGCAAACATGCTATTTCTTTTCTAAGGCAGCCGAGGCCAGCAAGCACCGGCCGCACCGCACACAGTGCATCAGTACCCATGTTGTCAGGCCAAAGAGTTCCCTTTGATTGCTGGGGAAGGAGCAAGTCAGGCATGGGCTGACCCCCGAGCAACACATGAGACCAGCAGTTGCAGAGTCCCCCATTCTGCCAAGTCCAAAAAAAGAATGACTACTCAGGGCAGGACATCCTGGCTGTGGGCGGTTTGGGGGTGTTTGATCGTATGAAAAGTGATCGCAGCAATGATCGATAAAAAAAATACAGCCTGCATGCAGTCACTTTTCATATGATCAAACACGCTTAAACCCCTGCTCCACATGCTCGGGATGTATTAGCCTAATTGTTCCATTTAATTTGATCAAATGTTACTGACCAAATTCGGTCAAATGTAACATTTGGTCAAATAAAACCAAACAATTATACTAATACTGCTGGGGGCAGCATTGGCCTGTTGCAGTCCACTTGGGTAGCTGTGAAAGACAGGTGGGACCTGAGCATTATATCATCGGGGTACGCGCCCAGGTACCACAATGACACCGTACCAAAAATCCCTCCACTGCCCTGAGATGCTGTAAAGACGAGAGCCCTGCTGGAAGGGGTCCAAAAATGTTTACAAATGAGGGCTATCTCCAGAGTCCCACAGGAGGACGAATGCAGTGGATTTTTCTCCATATTGTTTCTAGTGAAGATACTCACTGGAGAGTTTCGGCAAGTGATTGATTTAAAGGTCCTCAACAGGTTATTCACCACAGACACTTCAAAATGAAACTCCCGAATCATGTGCTATCCTTGATTCAATCAAATGACTGGCTAACCTCGATAGATTTGAAGGATGACTATCTGCACATTCCTATATTGAAGGGCTGCCGTCAGTTCCTCCAGTTCAGGCTAGTGGGAGTCACCTATCACTTTAATTTAGGGTACTCTTAGAGCTTTCCACAGCCCCTCAAGTCTTCAATAAAATCCTGGTACTGATTATGGGAAACCTTCACAAGGAGGGAATAAGAGTTCTTTTAGGCTGCCTCTGAGGTGGGAACATGGATTCACACCGCTCGGGTCGCCAATGCGCTATCACTGAATGGGTTTCTAAAAAACATCAACATCTCGCACCTCCAGCCATCTCAGAATGTAGTGTTCATTGGGATTTGGATTATGACAGAAATGAACAAAGCATGTCAGCCACTTCCCAGGATGAGTTCTCTCCAGGGTCTGTTGGCTTGGTATCAAGGATCAGTGCAGTTGTAGCTCTGGTTGCATTGGGACATGGTGACCCCCCTTCTCAGCCACATGAATATATCCTGGTCCCCAGCAGATGATCCCCAACTCTGCAAGGCTAACCATGGAGATGCAATGGTGGCTAGACAAACAAAATCTCTTGAAGGGAGTGGAACGCCAACGATGATCATAACAAATGCAGGCCAGTAGTGTGGGAGGCCACCCTTCAGGCCAGGACCACGCAGGGGAGATGGACTCCTTTTCAGGCAAAACATTCTTCCAGCAGGAGGGAACATTAGGCAATGAAATCTGCTATAATAGTGTTCAGGCCTTGTACCCAGGGGAAGTAGATTTTGATAGGGACATACAATCAGGTTACAAGAGCATAACAGAGCAGATAAGGGGGAACCAAATGTCGACCCTTGGGCAAGATTGAGAACATTGGGGAGTGTTTTGATAAACACCTGTACTTTACAAGCACAGTGTACCTGACAGGCAAGGAGAATATCAGTGTGGATTACCTACGTTGCAGATTCCCTTCCTCAATGAGTGTCAGCTCAATTCACACTTCTTCAGATGTTGACCTTGAAATGGGGGACACTGAGCTTGTTCCTGTACACCAAGAGGAGAACTCTCGGTTTTCATGATGCAGATCCCATATGGGGCCCAGGGTTTGGATTCAGGATGCATTTTGAAACCAATGGACAGCGGAACCGCTGTACACATTTCTTCCTTTGCCACTGATGGCCAGAGTTCTCAGGAACATTCAGCTGGAAGGGGATCTTTAGTATTATTGGTAGCCTTGTTTTGGACAACAATGCCTTTGTTGCATTATGCTGCGGCACTTGGCAGTGGAACCTCCTCTTATCTTCTTATGGCATCCACCTCCAAAAATGTAGCTGGGCCTGCCAATGGATTCCTGAGAAAACAACATCTGTTGGGTCCAAAGCCTAGGGATATCTTTGTTTCAGCTGAAGTGGTCCAAAGGTTGCGACATCTGTCCGTGGTGACAGTGTCATCTTATGTTCATCATTGGGCATGATTTTCCCCATGGTGCTCTGCCATGACCTTGCCCCCATTGGCCTCTAGCTAGTGGTGGCATCTGTATTTCTAGACTAAAGTGTTCAATTTGGGCTTCCGGCCAGCCGCCCTGAATTTACAGTGGGTAGTGATAAAGAAATTCGAAGAGCCCTCTACACCCCTGCCAGAAATACTCTGCAGGATGTTTAAATGTCTTGGTTGGAAGAAAAAAAACAAAACCACATCCAGTTCCACAATGGGATTTTTTATTGCTTAAACACCAGCTACTGTTTGGGCCATTTGAACCCCTACAGGAAGTCGACTTGAAGTTACTGACCTGGAAGATAGCATTTCTGTTGGCAATCTCGTCTGCCAGAAGGGTGGGTAAGCTGAGGGTCTTACTTGTATCGGAGCCTGATCTTAATTTGTTCCTAACAAAGTGGTACTGTGGTTGGACCGTCTGTTCACCACAAAGGCCCAGTCAAATTTTCACATGAACCGAGAGGTGGTCTTGCTGGCATTCTACAGGAATCCAATAACACCAGAGAAAGATTTGTGCCATACTCTGGATGTGACAAGAGCCCGGACCATAAAAATTCATTGCACTACCTCCATTAGAGAAGCACAAAGTCTTTTGCTTTGCTTTTGTTGAAAGTCAAAAGGGAGTAAACCATCTACAACAACCATCAGCAGATGGATAAAATAACCTATCATGGAAGTATACAGTGGTCTGGATATCAATGTAAAGGGTGGGTGTTGTACAAGGAAGGTCTACACTAGGCATGTTGGTCTCATATGTGGATGCCCAAAAGGTGTCTGTTGAGTATATTTGCAACACAGCAACACAGGCATCTGCATCAACTTTAACACAGCATTGCAAGTTGCAGATCAGGTGTTCTCTCTCAGCTGACCTCAAAGCACTTGTCCTGGCATCCACTTACTAAGTGCCTTGGAGTTTTTGCTTGTACACAAATGAAGAATATTTGCAGTAGTTTTAATCTAGGACTGGTCAACAAGTTTTGAGCTATAACTCCATCGAGCTAAGCACCATAAATTCAATCTAGCTACTCTGTTATAGTGGAGGGTGATCAGCCTGCATTGGTCACACCAGATGACACTAACCCAAGGTCATCACAGTTGCAGCATACACTAGAATGTGAGACCAAAACACTACACCCTAATCAATATTGTGTGTCCTTTCATAAACAATAACATTCAAAATCATAGATGACTTGTAAATTGTTGGTGCATGTCTCTTTAATAGCTATTATTTTCACACAATGCCACATTTTTCTACCACTGGGTTGATGGCCACAAAACACCCATCCACAAATTAGAGTATTTGACTTCTTCAAACACTTTAATCTTGATCTCCCATAGATCAATAGTGGGTAATTCTTTTAATAGGAGGTTACGAATTGTTCAAATTGGACATGATAAATAATGGAATATCGAGGAATCCCTAGTCAAACTATCGCGAGTGTAAGCACCTAGGCTTATAATTACAGGGCACCATGGCAAGTTTAAATCCAGGTAGTGTTCCCTGGCAGTTGTTAGTAATTCGTGGAAAGAGGAGAGTTGGTACTAATGTACAACTCACCGGTAGTCTCTGACTGCCCTGAGGAAGACCTGAGTGTTCAGGTTGAAAAATGTGTTGGCTACCCAGTAAAGAGACATGCACCAACAATTTACAAGTCACCTATGATTTTGAACGTTATTATTTATGAAAGGAAACACAATATTGTTTAGTGTGTAGCACTGCAGACTCACATTCTAATTTATGTCAATCTAGGACTGGTTCTTCCAGACAACATTCACACTGCTGTGAATGGCTTCACTATGTAATAATACAGTCTTACTTTAGCACAATCAAGTTACAGCACAAACATTGTTAAATATTATGTTCAATCTGATTGTCTCATTGACAATTAAGTCCACACACACTATTTCAGGATAATTGATGGATTATTCCTGGATCTTTTGTAAATATTTATAATTCAAATCCCAAATCACATATATTTCATTGCCTGAAACAGCTAGTTGTTTCAGACAATGAGATATTTGTGATTTGATATATCAATATTCACATTGATCCAGGAATTATCCATCAATTAGCCTGAATTAAATGTGTTCATTCATTACCAATGAATAAGATAACTCTGTCATTTCAAGATATGTGTGGACTTAATTGTTATGAGACAATCAGAATTGAACATAATATATAACAATTTTTATGCTATAACGCGTGATTGTGCTAAAGTCACACTATATTATTTCTTATTGTTGCTTTGGGCACTGCCACTCATCTACCACTTCACAAGTAGCAACACGGCTATATAAACAAAACTGAGGCGCAGTCTGAACTGCTTTATAGTGCCCCAAACCGATATTCTGCTTCACTATGTAAGGACTGTGGTGTGATGGAGGATGACAGTTAATGCTTCATTATGGATGGTACTGTCCATTACTCCCTAATTGTATGAATTGAGATCACCACAGTCCTTACAGTCCCTCCTGCCCAACTGTCAAACTAAGGAGTCCCGCAAATGGTTGAAGGAATCAGGAAGAGGCAAGGGGAGGAGGAACGAGCGCATGGGGTAGAAACAAAAGATGTGTGGACTGTTACTATGGTTGGGCTCTCCATGGGGGAGGAGTCCCTTGACTATGTAAGGACTGTGGGGATTCGGGAGGATCAAGTACTAATGGACATTACCTTCTCTGTAAGTGAACTATCACCTTAACCCAAAGTAAGCCCACCTCTTAAGAAGTGAGTGCACATTTGCCATGAAGCAAGTTTATAGTACAAACGGCCGGGAGGAGCTGGATGACGCTGTAGAGTCAAACTAACCCGAGTCTCCCCAAAACACACAAGTGTACACATTTTATACATTTTGCAACAGTTAAAATACTCCCACATATTTCATTACAGAGTCATCCCCCACACATGATTGGTCAAGCCTATACAAAGAAATCCAATCTCCTTTAATTCCCACAATCTCATTGGACACATTTATTTTACTACCATCCCCTTTCAACATATCTTTACATCATCACATATTCCCAGCAGATGCCTTGTTTGGGATTCTTCTGTGATAGGTCATCACGCCATCCAATAGGTACACAGTCACACAACAAACATAATTCATTACAAGTTCCAGCTAGCTTGGGACCTCTAACCCCAGACATGATGCACATGGTCTTTGCAAACACATTTCAATGATATGCACAGGGGGAGAAATAAACCAGTCCCCTTTGAACTGGCAATAAATATCGTACCCACCCAACCTTACTGGCATCCTTGTTCCACTATAATCTACATGACTACCAATTCAGCACACATGGCCTTATGACACATCCTGAGAAGCTGATCGAAAGCCAGAAAGCATTTGCCAACTCTGCCCTTAAGCGGCCCTTGCACTGAGTTTATTACTTGGTCACAACAGATAGCCGGACTTCCCTGGACAATGAATAACAAGCTCCCATGTACTTAAAAGATTGCATCTCCTTTCCATAAAGGTACCAAGTCGTACATACCCAAGCCTGGCTGTAGCTGACCATCTGATATTATGGCAGCTGCTGCTGCCCTTCCTCAGCCTTCAACCTTGCTAAACCAGTTTTCCCAATCAGACAGATTTCATCTTGCCAACTGAGGCTTTGGGCCTGCACATTCCTAGCTAGCTGTGAGGGGGTTTGTGGCATACAGGGTTATATATGTTCATATACCTCAACTGGCCCAAAACACATGTCCCTCAAGACCCCCAGTTATGTATGTCTCTGCATGTATGTTCAAGACTACCGCATCCTCTCATGGTGATTTCTACATTGCAAATATCCTATCTCACATGCACATTTGGAGATCCTCGCTGCCTAATTCCAGGTGGTGCATGGCACACCTCACACCTTTATCGCATCTATATTGCATCAACTGATTTGACAATGTTCTTGCTGCGCACATGCGAATCTAAAATGTATCAACTTTAAACACGAAGTAACACTAAAAGCAACACTTATCCCATTTACATGAACTACGGTAAATACTCGATTAAACGCAACATTGCTTCAACATCCATCCCTGCCTAATGCAGGCACGCAATGTGAACCCCTATTTCTCATTGGGACCTTAATCGACCACCCCAACTCTTCCGTCAAGAAACATTGCTGTACATGCTTTAGTAATGCATGCTCCCTTTGGGCACCTTGCTTGCATTTAATGTTAGCCACATATGTAAAATTATTAGTGACATGTCTTCTTTTGGTAGGTTTAAGCAAAGTTTGCCAGACATGTCTCAAGCCATTGCATGTATGTTTTGGCAGGCAGCAGACCACTTATGTTGTCCGACATGTCATGGGTTAAACATGTACTTTAAGCAAAAAAAGGAGGATAACGGGTGCACACCTCTTAATCTCAAAAAGTAACTAGTGATAAAAAAGTTAGTGAGGTGCAGAGGAGAGTATCACAACACTGGCACTGTGTTGTGGTGAACAATGTACAAAAGAAAAGAAAGTGTCCAGACCGTGGACACTTTCTTTTCTTTTAAACATGTACTTTGCCAGCTTTTGGTTGCTTTCAGTTAAACCAAGCAAACCTAGTTCTCAAGCCTACTTTCTGGTGGTTGTTTATTAGTTTATGGAAATATAACAGCATTTTGTTGCAGGCATACTAGGGGCCTGATTCACAGGAGCATTTTATAATGGCATCATCCCATTGAAAAATTCTCTATGTATCAGGCCCAATGTCTCCAAAGTGGTTCATCACTACTCTAAGTATAACATTCAACAAATATTCGGTTCTCCTGCCAAATATTCAAAATGTGAGCCATGGTACCCTCCCTCCTAGTATTGCATATAGTAACTAGATATGCAGTAATGCGACATAGTATAATGGACGTGAAGATACAGTCTTGCACCAGACCGCTACTAAGTTGCTTGAAGATAACAAAATTGTACCTGGGGTCTCACTCTTCCAACAGTCAACTGATGTCAAATTTTAATGACCATGCCCGCTTCAGTAGGAAGTTAAGTTTGATACAAAATCAATGTATGATTATATAGTTATCAGGAGAACATTTTTGCCACCACCCCTGAATTTGGTCAATACTCAAGTCAGTTGTGCAATGTGATACTATCCACAACAGCAGGGGTCTGCAACCTGCGGCTCTCCAGATGTGTTGGACTATGACTCCTGTGAGCCCTCTTAATTGACTTTGCTATCTCAGGCTGATGGGGGTTGCAGTCCAAAGCAGCTGTAGAACCAAAGGTTGCAGACTCTTGCACTACAGTGAATTACATATTAATGTTGTGAGTTCAATATTGTGAAAGAGGTGTGCTTTTTCCTAATTCAGTGTAGGTACGTGAGATTGAGCAGAATGGTGTTATGATTGTAATGATCCATGAGTTCCAAGCCAAAAGTCCAGTGAGTTCCTGGTGTAGCTGGTGGGAGGATGGACTGGTGGATGCTACCGACAAACATGAAGAAACTGAATGAAAAACAAGGAGCAATACAATTTTAGGTGATGTTTTATAATCTTGGCTCGAGAGTCCCTCTTTTGGATAGGATGCTATTGCAACACATGTACCGTATATGTTCATGGCAGGCTATCACAGAGCTTCTTCATGTCATTCGCAGGTACCAGCCCTTGAAAAATTCCATAAAGCAATAATGCTGTGGTTTTAATGACAGAACACAGATGCAAATTTGTCCTTCGAGTGCCTTTTCCAATTTGTTACGAATGGTACAACTGCACTGAAACAGTATCAAGGTAAACAACAACTTTTAGTAAGTGGGGCTAAGAATAAATTAATGAAGGCACATTCAGTTATTAGCACAATGAAGATTACCCCTGCTAGTTGTGCAGGGAGTATTAATTCTATTAAAGACTAGGAGGCGAGCATTATGCTTCAACTTCTTTAGTCTACTACTCTTCAGCAGTTTCAACAAACCAATAAATCAACAATAAACACTGAAAAATGTCTCCATAGACTTTTCTTTGCTCTGGAACTACAATCCCCATAGTCTTTGTAGTCCATCTCCCTCATGCTCAGCTATGACCATTTCCTGTCCCTGAGCTCCTCCTCTTCTTTACTCGCTCTGAAAAGTCATAAATTAAACTCCACACAAAGTCCTGCAAACTGAGCGAAGACTTGACCACTGCAAACCGAATGTTGAACACCCTCGACTCCTGGGACTGCTACTGCTAGTCTCCTACTTTAATTGTTCTTCTGCTCTTCCCCTAGGAGTAATACAGAGCAGAAAATTTAGGGTGGCGTCCATGTATTGCTTCCACATAACCATCTTATCACATGTACAATCTCATATTACATACGCAATACATAACTCGGGTGGGAATTTAATGCTCACCTCCTAGTCTTTAATGGAATTAATACTCCCTGCGCAGCTAGCAGGGGTAATCTTCATTCTATGACAAGACTGGAGGCGAGCATTATGCTTGTTCAAAGCTTCCCAGCACTGTGACCGCTAAACTCTCGGTCCGTTTAAAATAAAACTCTTTAAATGTTCGATCACTCGTCCAATCTGCTGCTAGCATAATATCTCTAAGAGACACTCCTGATTTAAAGGCTTTAGATGCCATAGCTCCGCGCAGTGAATGCGCTCCGTATTTCCCCACATCTATTCCTGCTGCTTGCATTATTTCTCTAACCCATCTGGCAATAGCAGCTGGGAATACGCCCTGAAAAGGTCTTCTGCGAGCTATGAGCAATTGCGTGGTATTCGCTGATCTATGCTCTGCCATCTTACTTTCATATTCTTTAACGCAGCTCGCCACACACCATTTTGGTGTACTCGTAAAATATGGGTAGTGTACTGAGGCTGTCCCCGTCTTAGTTCTCTGCACTATCGTGAATGTTACACCCTCTGGTCCAAACAACCTCCTATCTACTTCCAATGCTCTCACGTCCGACACGCGTTTACACAATACCAAACATAATAGAATCGCAAATTTCCCCAACAATTGTTTTAGGGATAGGTATCAGTTTCCAGGCCAACTCTCCAAAAGTTTAAGGACGTCCAGGACGTCCCATACTGTCTTGTACCGTGGTTCTGGGGGCGCCTTAAATCTAGCCCCTCAAATGAGTCTGATCACCGCTGGATGCTCCCCAGCCGACACTCCCTCAAATGGCAGGTGTCCTGCTGATATTGCTGATCTGTAGACCCCTATAGTACGGAATGCTCTTCCGTCTTGTAATAGCTGTGCTAAGGAATTAAGAATCATCATTACAGGTGCCGAAATGGGATGAACACCTCTCCCTTTACACCAATCAGACCACTTGGCCCAAGCCGCGTTGTAGCTCCTTCTCGTGGATGAAGCCCAGGGTTCTGCGATGAGTTGAGCAGCCTGCACCGAAATGCCTGGCAATGCCCAGCGTCTCCGGATATCCTGCAGGCGATGAGCGAGAGTGTCCCTCTCACTCTCACAGGATGATATGACCCAGCTGGGTCCGTGAGGAGGTGTTTCCCTTCTGGGAGCATTCTCGGATGGTCCACCGCTAATTCCATCAGCGTTGGGAACCACACTTGCGACTTCCATAGTGGTGCTATCACCAGCAGCACCGCTTTCTCCCACCGACACTTCGCTAGCACTCTGCTCAGCATCATGAATGGGGGAAATGCGTAGTGTGGGCCTCCGCTCCATTCCTGGAGGAACGCGTCCGTCCCTCGCGCTCCCGGGTCCAGCCTCCAGCTGAAGTATACTGCTGTTTGGGCGTTCGACCGGGATGCAAATAGGTCTATGTGCAGCGGACCCCATTTCTCGTTCATCCTCTGAAACGCTGCTGGATCCAGCCTCCAATCACTGGAGCCTGTGAGGTAGCACAAGTTCCAGTCCGCTACTACATTCAGTGTCCCTGGCAGGTACTCCGCCATGACTGATGTCTCTGATTGCAGGCAAAAGTGCCAGAAGTCCTTCGCTAGCTCGGCCAGCATTCTGGATTTGCTACCCCTTAGGTGGTTTATGTATCACACTGCTGATACATTGTCCATCTTCAGCAGGACGCACAATCTCATCTTTCCTTTCGTGAAAGCTCTGATCGCAAACAATCCTGCCAGCATCTCCAGACAGTTTATGTGGAGACGAAGTTCCTCTTCGCTCCATTTCCCTCCTGTCTGTAAGTCTCTGCACCTTGCGCCCCAGCCGAGTCGACTGGCGTCGGATTCTATGATCAAATCCGGACGGTCTCCGAAAATGCCACGCCCATTCCAGGCATCCATATTCCTCAACCACCATTCCAGTTCTGTTTTGGATTCTGGGTCCAAAGGTACTGATTGATGATATCTCAAACCTTGTTGCAGATGCCTTATCTTTAGCCTCTGCAGTGCTCGGTAGTGCAAGGGTCCGGGAAATATGGCTTGAATGGAGGCTGCTTAGAGCCCCACTATTCTCGCCAGAGTCCTTAGAGAAACTACTTGATTCTGTAGGCACCCTCTCAATTCTCTCTTGATGTCGCAGATCTTTCAAGCTGGGAGCTCCAGCGTCGCTTTCCTGGTATCCAGGATGAAGCCTAGGAAATCCAGTCTTTGCGCTGGTTCCATATCCGACTTCTCCATGTTCACTAGAAAACCTAGGGATTCTAGGAGGTCCTGAACCCATTTTGTCTGGTACTTGAGAGTCTCTCGGTCCTCGGCTAATAGCAGGAGATCGTCTAGGTAGATAATTAATCTTATCCCTTTCTCCCTTATTGCCGCTGCTATCGGCTTCATCAGCTTGGTGAAGGCCCAGAGAGCTGATGCAAGCCCGAAGGGCATAGTCTTGAATCGCCAAAGCTGCCCTTTCCAACGAAAAGCCAGGAAGGTTCTGAACTCCTCTGCTATTGGGATCGTCAGGTAAGCATCCTTCAGATCCAGCCTCGTCAGCCAATCTCTTTCTCTGAGCGAGTCGCAGAGCTGGTGGATGCCCTCCATTTTGAAATGTCGGTACACCACCCAGCTGTTCAGTTCCTTTACATTTATAACGGGCCGCACTTTCTCCTTCCTGTGCACTAAAAACATATTGCTTATGAATGCAGGGTCTTTTGGGCACCTCTCTATGGCCGTCCTTTTCGCTAGCTGCTGTATTTCGTTGTCTAGCAGCTTCTGCTCTGCGTGCTCTAGGCACTGTTGGTGTGGCCTGCGTGCTTGCACAGGGGGTTCTATGAACTCTAGGTGCAGCCCTAGCACTGCTTGCAATACCCATGCAGCGCTGGAAAGTGCGCGCCAGCTTTTCCAGAACATACCAGTTCTCCCCCCCACTGAGGGGTAATATGCCACTCTCACCTTGTGTGAATCCTTGTCCACGACCGGCTCCTCTCCCTCTGCGTCCTCTTTGGAAACGCCCTTTGGTAGGGAAGAAAGAGTCCGTCTGTCTGTTCTCCCAGTACTGGGCTCTGGGATTCTGGGGTCTTCTTCCTCCCTGGTTACGACCAGTCGAGCGACCCCTGTGGCGACTGGTCCCGGCAAAAACTCTGTTTGGGGAGATCTTACGGATTGAAGCTTGTGCTTTCTCAAGCGATGTGTAGGTGCCGATGAAGCAGCCCATCTCCTTGCCGAAGGTCTCTCCAAAGAGGAGGCCTTGTGCTGCCTCTTCTGCCTCGTATGATGCGAGGTCACTGAGTTTCGAGTCGATTTTCAGCAGCAGCCCTCTCTGGCGTTCCGAGGCGATGGCGCAGACCGCATTACCCAGAACGCATACTGCTCTCTATGCCCAGCCTGCCAGGGCGTCAGGGTCTACTTCTTCCCCCGTATCTCTCGCCCTTTCTGCCAGATCCATTATCTTTGCCAGCGGACCCGCAAGGTCGAGTACCTTCTCCTGGCAGCTCCTCCAAGATCTATCTATACCCTTACAGGGGTCCTTAGTGGATTTAGATACGCAAGTCAGCATCTTGGGATCTAGTTCTGGCGTCTCTGCCACTTTCCCAGGGAGATCCGGTCTCGGGCACTCTGCTCGAAGGCGTTGCCGCACCTCTTTGTCCAGTGCTTTTCTCAATCTCTTGTTCATATACTGGGCCACTCTGGGAGATGGTTGCCAGTCCGATGACCTCAGATTCCGGATGCTGTCCGGATCGAACATGTCTTCCTCCACCTCTTTGAGGTGCTTCTTTTTGCAGGTCCTCTTCCTTCCGCTGGGTCTTACTTCCTCCTCTCTGAGTTCGTCCTCATCTTGGGGGGTAGGGTCTCCTTCCTCTGGCTCCTCTCCATCTCCTTCTTCCCCTGGAGCGGGGGTCGTGAGGTCCGGCACAGTCTGACGCTGCATATATGCTTTGTGAAGCTTTGCGAATGCGTCAACGACCTCTGGGGTCTTTTCTTTCACCCCTTCCAATGGGCCCCGGGGGTTGCAAGAGGCTTTCCTCTTTCGGGCCTTAGTACTCCCCTTTGACCCTTCTTCCGAGGGTTCTGTGGGCGTGCGGTCAGTCCGTAGGGTGCTATCTGTAGGCTGGTGGAGAATCGCCTCCAATGACTCCAGCCTGTCCTGCAGGGATTTCACCCCTTACGCCACTGCATCTATCAGTGAACTCCCTAGCACCTCCTTGAAGCTGGCAGCAAGATCTATTGACTGCTCCTCTTCACTCCATTCAAAATCCGACATTCGGGAGGGTGCTGTGTGCCTGGTATACCCGTCAAGGTGTCTTAGCACGCCCTGTCACTGTATAGATGCTTCTGGTAATCTAACACCACCAGTCTGCTGGTCTCTTGTTCAGCCTGCCTCTTATCTAATATATCTGTTATATATATATATTTTTTTTATTACTTATTAAGTTGTTGCACCGGACTTATTCTGCTTTTTATTATGCCTGTGATGGCCTGTGTCTTAAGTGCCTCTGAATGTGTAGGGCACTGTGTCACTCTTCAAGCTTGTGGCCTTGCTTAGACTCGCGAGGCTCTGGCACTTCTCTTTAGTGCTTTCTGCTTAGTATGACACACGCGCCCTGGCGTGGGCGAGTCTTCCGGAGAATGCGCTCCGGCTTCAATGATCGTTCCTTAGCTACGCGGGTAGCAATTTGTACAGATCACCGCCGGGCCCGGCTTCACTCCGGGTGCTCTGCTCGATACGGAAGCAAGCTCCGTAGTTGGACTCCTCCTTCCCAACGGAGGGGGCCGGTGGCTCGAGATGGCTCCGGCACTCGTGCTAGCCCCGCCTCCGTGAAGGAGGGGACTGGAGCTACTTGCTGAACTGGAGCTCCTGCTCCTCTACCCCGCAATGAAGGGACTTCGGAGGCTCCTGATCCTACGCGGTTCAACGAGACCGCTGATGCCACCCGCGGCGCGGAATAAGTCCCCAATGTGCCGGTCATGCGGCACAGGGCCGCCGTGCCGCGGGGTACACCCGCTTGAACGGGCGAATAATTTGTGCGATACCGCTCGCAAACGCTGAGTGCGGCCGAGGCGATGTGCTCCTAAATCACAATAAAATACTGAAATAATGTGTACGCCCTGTGGCTAGTTTCACGACGCTGCGATGGCACAGTCTGCTAGGCTCAATCTACCATCAATATTTCCTCTTACATTCTACTAAATGTTCATAAGGCCTAACAATATAGGGAGATAATATAAATAGAACTTATCTGCTTGAAGAGCAGTAAAAGAAGAGGAGGAGCTCAGGGACAGGAAGTGGTCATAGCTGAGCAAGACTATGGGGATTGTAGTTCCAGAGCAAAGAAAATTCTATGGAGACATTTTTCAGTGTTTATTGTTGATTTATTGGTTTGTTGAAACTGCTGAAGAGTAGTAGATTAAAGAAGTTGAAGCATAATGCTCCCTCCAGTCTTATCATAGAATGGGTGGTTAACTGCCATTGTTCCTGACTACAAAGACACTCTCTCACTGGCAATCTTGAACTGTATTGGTTTGCATGCTACACCCAAACTCCCTTATTTAATTTAATTTAATTTTATTGAATTTGTAGAGCGCCTTTCGACAGAGGTGCTGAACAACATATAAAAAACAGTACAATCATGATAAAATGTGAACCTGTGTAAACACAGAAGAGGGAAACGCAGAAGAATTAACAGACAAGGGAAGATAATAGATTAGTTATTAGGTTTGATTGGGAGAGGGGAAGGAAGTTCCAATGTTTGGAGGCTAGAAGAGCAAAGTAGTGGACATTAAATGAAGCACTGGGTGGTTTGGGAACAGTTACCAGAAATACATTCTGTGATCTGAGAGAGCGAGATGGGACATAGAACGAGAGTAAGGAAGAGAGATAAAGGGGGGGGGGGCAGTCCAAGGGTACATTTGAAGAAAATTGAGAGAAAGTGATAAGGAAGCCGTGTTTCAAAAGGGAGTAATGAAATAGAAAGTAGTGAAGATGTAATAGAAGACCACGTAGGTAAAGAAAAAGGAGACACATAGAGGAGGTATAAAGACAACAAAGAGGAAGAAGATGTGAGGCAGGGAGACCAAGCAATAGAGAAGTGCAGAAATCAATATGAGAAAAATCAAGAGAAAAAAGATGATGTTTTGTGGCATGAAAAGAGAGGTACAGGCAAGCACTATAGATTTTAAAAAGTGCATAACGACAAGTTCGAGCAATAGAAGAGATGTGAAGGGAGAATGAGAGAGAAGGATCAAAAGTAATGCCCAAGTTATGCGCAGATGGTGAAAAAGGAAGAGAAGATGGAGGAAAGGATAGAGACGGAGGGGGGACTAGGAGAAAAATTAGAAGCAGGAAAGAGCAGCACCTCAGTTTTAGAAGGGTGGAGATGGAGAAAATGAGAGAACATCCAGTTCTGAACAGCAGAAAGACAGTTTGACAGAGCACTATAAAGAGAGAAACAACGAAGACCAAGTACAGAGCCTTTTCGGAACACCATATAAGAGAGAAAGTGAAGGAGAAGAGTGCCAGGCCCAGGTTGCAGAGTAAGACCGTTGGGAAAGATAGGAGCGGAACCATTCAAGAACAGACCCTGAGATGCCCAAAGTGTTAAGAGAGGATATAAGCATATGTTCGAAGGGCCCCCCAGTGTTTGGTCCACA
Source organism: Ambystoma mexicanum (assembly GCF_040938575.1). Taxonomy (NCBI): domain Eukaryota; kingdom Metazoa; phylum Chordata; class Amphibia; order Caudata; family Ambystomatidae; genus Ambystoma; species Ambystoma mexicanum. The sequence goes on along the minus strand of NC_090932.1, from coordinate 936,115,379 downwards.
CCAGATCCCAAGTGACAAAAGCCACAAATCCAGGAGCTTTAATTATGAATAACTTAATTTCCAGCCCCTAAATCAGCCTTTCACCTCTCAAGTCCCACTTTCACCTTCATATCATGAGGGAAGTGCACCCTACCTTGAAATGCCCCAAAAAAATAGATCTGTGCAGAGCCTTAGGCCACTCAGAGCTTTCATACAGTGATAGCCTGTACCTAGTGTGAAGACATCATGAAGTACGACACAGACAACAGACTTAAAACTCAAACAAAAGATATTTATTAACTTAAATGTTAGGATGGTTAAAGGCCTAACTTGCTCCATACTAAGGTGGGATTTGACTATCTGAACGAATCAAAAGAAAATCTGAGTCAAAGAGTTCAACTTAAAAGTCTGTCTGTGTCCAAAACCCATCCTTGCCCTCACAACTCAATTAACCAATATGTAGGGATGTCACGGTCAAAGAAAAAAGTGTTCAACTTAAAGTTACAAGCTTTTTCCAGCTCACAGCTTACTTTCAGCTTCCCTTCCCGAAATACAAGAAAGTTCCATGAAAATGTCTCAAAGTTTACCTTCTCCAAATTCAGGATGGCAGAGTTCCGAACCAATCCTTGGGGTTCCCTTCCCCAAGGTTCAAGTAACACAATCCAAAAGCAAAAGAGGTATTGAGACTCTGCTCTCAAGACGACAAAGGTGGTTCTTGTAAGCCTCAGGGATACCTTCCCCAAGACTTCAATTTTTCTGCCTATACTTATTATAGTCTTTCCAAAGGGAAAAAAGTCTTAACAAAACACCAGGTCAACCTGACCTTCTTTCCGGCTCACTTTGCCAGTTTGGATGCAGTTGTTTCCTTATGCTGTGCTTCAGAGTTCTTATGGTGTATCATGCAGGGCTCTCTGGTATAGGCACAGTTGTTAGACCCCACGGTCTACCCATAACAGGTCACTCAACCAGGGACCCAGAACTCCTTGGAACACACACATAGGTTTACTTGGCACTGGCTCCTGTGCACCAAGTACCCTTCACATGGCTCCTTTGTTGGGCTCTTAGCTTTAGGGGTTATTTTTGCACTTGCTTGGATTCTCCTCATGTCCATGCCACCAGAAGACGGAAGGACGAGCACAACTCGCTAGGACACAGGGCCCGTCCGGAGCCCAGCTGTAATAACAGGCCAATATCTGAGTATATGAAGCAGAACCCCACTAGGGGACACAGACAAATCAACATAGCCTTGAGAAGGACCTACAGGTTGAAACACGTCTCGGCTGACCTCACACAACAAACCTAACAAGTTAAGAAATAAAACAATAACTTGTGCACCGAGCACAGAAGAAACCAGAAAATTGTGTGGAAAATCACCTTCTTTATCGAAGAAACCAAAAACTGAATAAAGAGATGCAAGGTATCCGGGAAAAAAACTGTATTACCTAAACAAATGAGGTGTGGGCTTCACCTCAACACAATCCTGTGACCTTGCAACACCATTGACTAGAAACTTGATATATCAAACTAGAGCTTAGCAGAGCTGGCTCCAAACCTACGGCCCCGTTCTTTTGTTCATCATGTGTTCCCCCCAACTCTTACCAAGCGGTGGCCTTGCTCCTTTTGTTGGCTGCTTGGGTTTGGGGATAATATGACACTTCCTCGCCTTCTCCTTATTATTCTTATGGCCCTGCCACCATGTGTCCCTCAGCCGCTGCCAAGCTGTGGCCTTGTCACACTGCATTCACTCACAAACGGTTCACTGTCTTCAAAGGTGCACTTTTATTGTTCACATTTTTAAAGTTCTATTCAGTTCAGGATTCAATGTGCACCTTTTTGTTTCAATATTTAAGTGTCCCTTTTGATCAGTAATCAATGAGCCTATTCTTGTTCAAAGTAAAGTTTTTTTTTAGCTCGGTATTCAATGAAAACGTAATGGTTCAAAGAAAGGTTCTTCTTTAGCTCGGTATTCAATGAGCATTTGATGGTTCAAAGAAAAGTTTTTCTTTAGCTAGGTATTCAATGAGCATTTAATTATTCAAAGTAACATTTCTCGTTAGCTTGGTATTCAAAAACCGCATTATTGTTTCTATGCTGTAGACCGACCTTGCTCTGCAGTCTTTTTGGAGCACCCGAGGGCCTCACTGCCCTCCCGACACTCACTGGTCTTCTGTACATTACCGGCACGAGTTCCGCTCACTGGCCTAGTGCTTTTCTTTGCACATCGGCAGCTCCAGTACCTCGGTTGGCATGCGGGCAGTGTCCCCTCTGCTCTGGCTTCACAGCAGCTCCCGCTGTGCTCTCAGGGGCCTGGAAGCTCCCAGACTTGGGGAAGTCACACAGCCTACTTGCTTCGGGCCCCCCAAGTCTGCTGGTTGCCTTGCCAGCATCCTGGCTTCTACTGTTCCAGTTCCAGCATGGCTGCTTCTTCACACTTTGCGCCCCGTCTTGTGCTCCTTCTTTCTTCCTCTGGCCGATTGATTTCCACACCTTGACAGGTGTGGCTGACTCATTAGTCCTGCCTGACCATAATCAGAAGGACATGCCTGACCCTCACAACTCTCAGTAGGCATCTTCTTAGTCCCAGTACCAAAGTGGTGAAAAGAGGTAATGTTCACTGCTCTTGATGGTCTCTTCTTTGTCCCAGTACTGTCAAGTGTTATATGAGGATGATTGAGTGGAATTGGGTTATAATAGCCCATAAAGGTTGGGGGAGGGTTATGTTGGTTTTTATTAGGAAAAGGGATACCATGTCTCGGCCAAGGGCACCCCATTCCCAATCCTCAAGGACCCTCCACCCAGGTGATCCTCCGTCGCTTCTCGGTCCCCAGGGTCAGGATTCAAAAGCGATGGCCATTCCCTGGCCACTTGCATAGTGGATCCAAGGGGAATAGGATTGAGAAGACCCTCAGGTTTCTCACACTAGGCATAAACAAATACCTTGTGCATCAACTCACACTTAACTAGAACATAGCCTCTTCCTGGGCCTTAAGCCACACAATTACACTACCTCTTTTTTCAAAGCCCTCCGCCAGTTACTAATGGGACAAAGAACCATTTTCAAGTCTATGTGCATCATCCCCAGGAACTTAGCACGACGTGGTCCCTCATACCTAAAAGAAATGTAACTCCCGAGTTTTACCAGAGTCACTAAAGCTTTAGTCTAAATAGCAGTATATGAATGAAACACTACTTTGAAAGAAGTAAATGTATGTAATAGCAGCATAATTGCAAGCTGGACATATTTGTACATTTGTCTAGGAGAGAGAAGGTTTTGGGCTCAGGATCCCCTATGGATCTAAAGGAGAATGGACCAGTCCTGTGCCTGCTAGAGAAAAGAGAAAAGGTGGTCTCAGCACAGAGGTTACAATTTTGAGTGTTCCTTACATTGTTTTTAAGATGCTGTTGTGGGCATAGTTACTTCCTTGAGGCCCAGTTTTCCTGGCCGTGCCGAAAACCACCTGCCAGCCTTTTGTCAGGTCCATGTTGCTGGGCATAGTCATTTGGTCATCTGAGTTAAGGATTCTGATTTACCTACACGGAAACCGCCGCGGGATGAATGCTGGGAAGAGAGATGTCACCCTCTTAGGTAGGCCTAAAATTGACAATAATTACTGAGTCCCTTGAATCATGAGCGGGAGACTGTTCCCTTCACACGCCTTTTCTGAGTAAGTGGAAAAGGGTAATGGACTATGCTCTACTTGTATGCAAGCCGTGACTATGCAGAATGCTTACAAGCACGGTTGGTGCAACTGTGTTTGTGTCTCCCTCTACAGTTAAAGAGAGTAGTCCTTGATCAAGACAGGGTGGCCGTGACCCGGACAATCAGGCTACTGGCCATGACCACAACAGACCGACAATGGGGTTACAGTGGGCATGGCCACCAGGGACCGGCTATGTGGTAAGTCACAATTGGTGTAGGTTTTAATGGGAAAAAGAATTCTGCTCGTGGTTACTGTCCGAAGTGCTGGACAGGATTGCAGCAAACATTTGCGAGGAGCATAAGCAAGGAACTCAAAGCATAGTTTTGCAAATCTGACTGGTTACATGTCTTTCCATCAAATTTTTTCCATCGAGGGTAAGTACTATCTAATTTTTCCAACTAAAAAATGTGCATCAAATGCATTTTTTTTTGGGGGGGCTAGGGGGGTTCTTGATCTTTTACCCCACAAAAATATGCATTTGATGCACAGTTTATAATTGGAAAACATTTGATGGAAAAACCCTTGATGGAACATTTTTCGATGGAAAGGCTGCATACCATCTGTCCTGTGTTTTTTTTTTCTAAAGTGTCAAAATCCATGTAAAAAATTGTGATATAACTTTTGTGCCTGGGCAATGGGCCTGGCCCTGAGCAAGGACAGATGTGTGCTCTGATTTTCTTATTGGGGCATGCTGCATGGCCAAAGCCCTAGGTTTGAATAGGAAAAGAATGTCTGCTTGCGGCTGCAGCCCAAAGTGCTGAACGGGATCACAGCAAAAATGCACAAGGAGCCTCTGAAAAGATCTGAAAGCATGCTTTTGCAATCTGTCCTGTGTTTTACTTTTTTGAAATAGTGATTTAACCCTTGGCAAGGACAAATGTCAACTCTGATTTGCCTTTTGTGGAATGCGGCATGGTCGAAGCCCATGCCCCATGGATTGTGGAAACTGGCCATGGCTGCAAGCCATGAGCACTGGCCATTGATCACATTATGAGGTTATAGTGAACACTGAACTAGGATGCAGGGTAGGTGCAGTGGATAACGGGGTTTGTTTGGTAGGGCTAGGGTCGTAGTCGAGCCTCATGCTCAAGACAATTCAACCATGACTTGCAGTCCCAGCATGCGCTGCTGATAACAACACATCAGTATGCGTTGCAAAAAATATGGTTGTTAAAGGAGGTTTACTTTTCTTTCATATATTAAAAGAGGAATTATTAAGAATTTATATAAAGTGATGTAACATCATGAAACATTTTCACTCACAAAAACCTATGAAATTTACAGAACAAACTTTGTTAAAGGGACGTTATGGTTCAGTTGCACTAATGAAAACCTATGAAATTCCCTAAAAAAACTTTGTTAAAGGTATGTTATGGTTAAGTTGAACTAATAAATGAAATTGATGAAAAAGCTTTGTTAAAAGTACTTTATGGTTACAAGTAAAACCGAAAAACCCTTGAAATTCACCAGTTATGGTAAGCTAAGCAACCATAACTCGTGCCACATCCGTGCACTGCTAAAACTAACACCCAGGACATCAAAAAGACATCACTGCAAGGTAAGCGGGTTTGAAGAGGGAGAGTAGCGTTGTTGCACTCCATGCTATCCCTTTGACCTTACGTGTCTGGTCCATTCTCTCTCTTGCACTCGCATTGCTCCCCCTGAAATCTGCTCCACCCTTCTGACCTCCCTTGCCCCATCGCAACCTGTTCCTGCTACTCTGACCTAGCTCATTCCTAGCTGCATTGCTCCTCATGCATTCCTCTCTGCGCTGCTCCTAGGCATCCCTCACTGCAGTGCTCCCATGCGTCCCCCTCTGCATGCTACCCACACATCCCTTGCTGCGTTGCTCCCTACGCATCCCTCACAGCATTTTTCACCACAAATTCCTCTCTGCACCAAAAACAGCTATTAGCACCCTTGGTTGCCAATCCGGTAACCTGGGGTGCTGAGGGTGGTGGATTTTCTTTCCATGAATGGGACGCCTCAGGGAATCACATTCATGGAAAATCACACTTACATAAGACAGCTGCCACAGAGCTGGAAAGAGGGGATCCTTAGGGAGCACCTTTCCATTTCCATGGTGGCTGGCAAAGGGACATGGAGCTAATCTGCGGCAGCAGCGGGCGTCATCACCACCACAATCAGGTATGTGGGGCTGGGAAGAGGGGTTGTGGTTACTTCAGAAAGGAAAGTAAGGGGTAGTGGGGAGAAGATGGCGCTGCAGGGTGGGGGAAGCAGCCATCTGTCACATCTACTTAAGTTTTATTTTATTTATTTATTATTTTTGTTTTGGCATTTGTAGAGCGCACACAAACCGGGGGAATCAGGGTGCTTTTACCAGTTACATGGGCCCACGATGGGTAAGACATAGTTACAGACGATAACATTTGGCACATTTAGACTATTGCGATGTCATCGGTTGGAAGCAAGGCAAGATGGCAAGGATACAGTTACATACATCGTAATACATTTCAGAAGGTGGCGAGAGCTTTGGTTGGGCCAGGCCATAACTGTATCTTGTGCCGTGCTGTCCAAGAGAATAACCATGTTATTAGAGATTTTCGAAAAATCCAGTATCATTCTTCTGATTTGAAGGCCGATGGGAGTGAGTTCCAGTATTTGGTGGCCAACACTGGAAAGCTAGATCCTCCTGTTTTATTACGTTTGAATTTGGGTTGGCTTAGCTTGTGGGAGTGTATGGCTCGGTTGGGCCCAGTGGATTGTACTTTGTTGATGTTGTGCACTAGGTACGGAGGGGATGTGTTAGAGATGCACTTGTGTGTAATAGAGAGAGTCTTGAAGAGAATTCGGTCTTTAAGGGCTAGCCAGTGGGCAGTTCTGCAGGCAGATGAGATGTTTTCTGCACGTGCAATGTTAAGGGCTGCAGTAGTGCTTTGTTTTGCATAGTTTGGAGTCTTTGGGCCTCATTAGGACCCTGGCGGAAAGGGATTTACGCCGGCGTAGAGCATGGCGTACCTTTCCGCCTGACTACGAGTTCCCGTAGCGCCATGGTAATATTTTACGCCTGCTTTTTGCAGGCGGAAAAATCCATGGCGCTACGGGACTTGTTGTTAATTACGCCACCGTAATTTACGGTGGCGTAATTAACGCCTTCCCCACTCCCATTATGCCCTATGGGGCAGGAATGGGAATGGGGAAGGGCAAAATGGGGATTGGGGACTTACCGCCCCGCCAAGGTCGGGATGGGGCGGTAAGTCCGCCAACCACCATGGCGGAATTGGCAGCTTAGCGCCATGGACCATGGTGCAAATTGCACCATGGTTCTCCGCCAGGGTCCTAATGAGGCCCTTTTTAAGTTGTGGGTGGAAGTACCTGCAAAAAGGACATTGCAGTAGTCGAGCCTCGTGCCGATCACTCATCTGCCACCTTGTCACCCCCATATTCAGTTCTTTGTCACCAGGCTTTTCCACTCCTCCTTGTAGAGCCAAGAATCAATTCAGGTATTTGATTTTTACTTGAATACACATGCTCCCTTGATAATACATAAGACTCATAAAATAAATATGTGAACACATTTAAAAAAAAAGAACTGCCTGCCTTTGCCTGCTTTTGTTGTATGAAATGGTGTTCATCATGTTTTGGAAAGGTTTTATTTTAAAACGAAAATGTATATATAGTGCTAAAGAGAATAAATAGGACTATCCCTATAACAGTCAAGGTGCGCTTGGTTCTGATTAGCTTTTGGATTAGTAATTGTAAGATATATATGAACAAATACTGCATAGCTGCCATCACAGGTACGGAACGGCTCTTCCCCTGCCTTCTGTACCCATTTGATTGCGCTTGTCCTATTATAGCTCTAACTCTCTATTAATACACGTTTGTTCTTCATAGTCAAAGCCAATTTTAATTAAAAAAAATATTTTTCACTGCCAGTTCATAGCCACAGCCAACACGTGTTTCGACCACTGGTCCTGTCAAGGCTCACGAATGGCACAAATTATATCAATGTTATTACGTACACCACAGCGATACTAATGAATATTGCATACCATAATTGCATCATTAGGTTTGTAGAGGGATAGGGAGCACATCAATAGGAGAAGTAGAAATAATATTGGTTGTGCGTCAACATGTTTTGGTGAATCACAAAAGAAACGTAAACATCAATGAAATTGCATACCTCTATATTTCTGTATTATCCAATCTTCAATGATTTTAAAAGTAAATGTGCCGGCAGCGTGCTCTTATTTCATATTTCCCATATTTTGGGACTCAATCACCATACACCATGTGTAAGTCCCTTATTACCATTACAGTATTGGTAAGAAAAGTTGTGCATCCGCACTATTCAATGTTACGATAAGCAAAGCTGCACATCTGCACTAACCATTTGGTGTTAACCGACCAAAGACATACCCTTGTGGAACACCAGGCCACGGCTCGATCGCGATTCCCAAGAAGAAAGCGAGTATTAGGGAGATCAGAGTGATAGACAGTGTCAAAGGCAGTAGACAGGTCAAGGAGAATTAGGATGGAGTGCTTAGCAGAGGCAATAAAGTTGGACACATTCATGAGAGCAGTTTCCATGGAGTGACAGCAGCGGAAATCTACTTTTAGTGGGTCTTCAAGGTTGTGGATGCCTCAAAACTTGGTAAAACAGTTGAATACAACCCTTTATAGCTCTTTAGAATAGTGCGAAAGTTAGCCGGTAGGTTTGGGTCAGCTGCTTGATTTTCTTAGGGGAGGGATTACCGTGGCTGTTTTGAAAACAGACAGAAAGCAAGCAGAGTCAAAGGACAGGATGAAGAGTTCAATGAGTTGAGAGGCCACTGAAGGGGCAATAGGCTTGACAAGATGAGGAGCAAGAGGGCCTGATGTGGCACAAGAAGGGTTAGCCTTCTTCTCTAGAGATAGTACTTCTTCAGTATTAATGTGACTAAAGTGGGATATAGAGGCAGATGGTGATGGTAGAGTAGACAGAATATAAAATGTAGGAGGATGGAATGTGTGCAAGGTCAGGAGAGAGTCTCTAAATTCAGAAATTTGTGCAGCAAAATATTCGGCTCGGTCATTAGCTGTGAGAGTGGAGTTTGTAGTCATATGCTTCGGAGGACTGAGGAATGAGTTTAGGGTGCCCTGTAGCCAGTGAGGATGGTTGAAGTGAGAGTCAATGAGGGTTAGGTAAAATTCCCTTTCTGCTCTATCAAGAGTGGACTTGAGAGAGTTCAGGGCAGAAAGTTAGAGTTTCAGGTCCTTCACTCGGGTATGCCTCTATTTGCGCAACAGCCAATGTATGTCTGTGTGGAGAGAGCGTATGAATGGGGTAACCCATGGTTGAGAATCCTGAGACTTAGGGGTGAAAGTAAGCAGTGGGAAGTGAGATGAGAATGAGTAATATAGTAGGGAGTGGAAGTTGGAAAAGGCAGTGTTTGTGGAAGAGGCATCGGGTGTGGAGGAGGAGAGTGGGAACTGTAAGTCAGATAGAAAGAGTGATTGGCAGAAGGTTTACATTTCTTTTTAGAAATAGGTGAAGCAAGTGGTGAGGAAAGGTCAAAGGGTGGAAAGGAGATGGTTGTGCAAACAATTGAGTGCTCAGATATGGATGGTGTGACAGTAGTATGCAAAGAGTTATCCCGCGTGTAGGTAGGTAGGTTATGGATAGAGTGGAGAGCGTGATCACTACGAAAAGGCAGAAGTTCTGATTTTTGAGAAGTGGTTGGAGAGGGAAGGTTAAAGTCAAGTAAGAGAATGAGTTGATGCTTAGTGGGAAGAGAATCAAAGAGTTGCCCAAGATCATCAAAGAATGGTCCAGTGGGACCAGGAGGGTGATAGATGGAGGAAATGTGAACCGAGTGAGACAGAGCAATAGTAAAGATGGTGAATGTAAAAGAGGTAGGAGAGGACGTGGCATTGGGGATTTGTGAGGCATTGAGGTAAGAAGAGAGTAGGTGTCAGACAGCTCCACCTCTGACAGTCGTTCGAGTAGAGTGGATGACGGATAACATGGAGTCGTATAGGACCACCTGAGTGGCGGTGTCAGATAGAGAAATCCAGGTTTCAGTGATAGCTATAAAGTCGTTGGGAGGAGAGCTGGAGTGAAAGTAGTCAGTGATAAAGGACGTTTTGTTGTATACAGACTGAGCATTCCAGAGTGCAATGTTCAGTTTATAAGGTGATGAAGAGTAGAGAATTTGAGTCTCAGAGAAAGAGGGGCAAGGTGGATAGGTGTTAGAGGAGGTATGGTTAGCTCATTGGCTTTGTTTGTGTGATGGAGGTGGAAGAGAGATGGAATAGTGGGGGTTTTGAGTTTTATAATAGGGATAGGGAACGTGGAAGTTGTAGTGTGATTGGAGAAGGCCTAGGGGTAGGTGAGTAGGATAAGCAGCAGGCAGAGAAGGAGTGAATGTATTGTAAGTCAGTTGTAGTTTGTGTGGAGAGACAGTACAGTAGTTAGGACTCTTGGGTTACAGGCTCAACAGTGAGAAAGGCAAAAGCAAAGGCTCATAGGCTAAGTAGAAGAGAGGCTGGCCAATGGCTGGTCTTCAACCTTCACTGTTCCCCCCTTAACTGGGACGCCCCTTGGCTGGATGGCCCTAGGAAGTTTAGAAGGGATGACACACACTCTGGTCACCTGTGGTGTGCCTAGTCCATCAGTGGTTGGTCTCTCTGATATTGTCACTGGTGTTTCAGATATTACAATGAGATATTATAAAATATCTATAAAGTATAATGTAATGTGTTAATGCATCTATTTACGGCATTCACAAATACATTATTTAAAATACATAAAAGATAAATTAGTTACATCTATTATTCCAGAAAGTACAAATATGGCAGAGTAGTCGAAATATGTTTTATGTTTATCTTATTGCTTTTAAACAATTCCTAAGGGCTTCAACTGAATGAGGAAATGGCATTTCATCTTCGTTACATTTTTGTCCTGTTCACTATATGACCTCTGGCAGAACTCTATAGGAGAGTACATTTAAAAAGACTCTCAACACAAGAACAGGTATCTTGGAAATGTGGTGTTTAAGGCAAGGACTTACTTCTGATTGTTCAGTCTGCTGTGCCAGGAAGTTTACTCCTGCTAAACATGAGATTGTGTAGTACCTAGCAAAACATATAACAAATCTAAAATGCTATTAAATAAATAAACAAACAAACAAACAAACCTCTCTGAGCCAGTTTCACTGGGAGCCTGGTCAAAAAGAGGAACAGAGGTTATGCCATGACAGAGCCTAATGTGGATAAAGCATCCTCTAAAGTGATGAGTGATTGATCGGATGATCACATGTTATAATCCAAGTAGGTCCATTCACCCAGGTGCCTTTGAGTTGGTTACACATAAACATCTATTATCTGCCCATTGTGGCACGACGCCATCAGGGTTGAACGTAAACTCTATTAATACACAGTTATTATCAACTGACTTCGTATTCGTTAAATGGCTTTTATAAATATGAACCAACCTGTGTACGTTTCTTAGTGATAGAAAAGTGAAAAACATTTTTGAGGAAAATATGTTAGCATGAATTTGAGTTGTATCGTTTCTATAAAAAAAATACATTCACATGTTGCTATAGGGCAGTGGAGTGGAAATGTAATCTATTCAACGGAAGGGAGCTGGGCGGCTTCTAAGCGCTGCCTGATTCCATTTAGAATCCAGAGCCTGGAAATTAGTTTTGAAGATGGTACATTTTAGAGTAGCTTTTGATTCTGTTACCTGTGATGCAAGTGCAGACTCTATTATCATGCATTTAGCATGGGGCACGTGTGACCACAAAAGAGACATAAGGACTGTCACCAAGATTGGAAACTGAAATGAGCAGGCACTGGTCACGGGGGGTGCAGGGGAGTGACAGGGGTTCGGGGGGAGAGGGTTCAGAGGAGGGAAAACAACAACCAGTTTAAACCTACTTCCTACTCTGATGATATCATTTCGGCCTCAATCATTAAACAACTGATGGACCCCAACCCACTCCTGAGCATCATCAATGCCCCTCTCACCAAAGGGTCATTCCCAGACATGCAACCTCTTTTGAAAAATCTCACCCTGGACCAGTTGACATGTCCAGCTATAAGCCCATTACAAGCCTCCAGCTTATTGGCAAGATCTTTCGCAAAAGTAGTCGCTACACAACTTCTCGCCAAAATCAAAGAACTACAACTATTAAATGACTATCAGTAGGGATTCCACCCCAAGTGTAGCATCAAGACAGCCACCATTACGGTTGTGGATGATTCCCTCCAAATCATGGATAAGGGCGACTCATGCCTCCTTATCCTCCTGACCCTCTCGGATGCTTTCAACACCATCGACCACAGCATCCTCCTCTCCCTCCACAATGACAGCATGGGATTCTCTGGCCCTGTCCTGTCCTGAATTTGTTTGCCTCCAACCTCTTCGGCAGAGACCAGAAAATCCAGATGTTCACATCCGTCTTAACCGAAACCCAGTCTCCTTCATGGGCCCCCAAGACTCCATTCTCTCACTGACCCTTTTTAACATTTACATGGAGCATCTGGGCATACTCCTCAAAGATCCCAATATAGCCATCCACCAATACGTGGATGATACTCAGTTGTACATGACAGTGAACATCCCACAGGACCAGTTCTGAATGTTGACTGCCTACCTCAAACTTAACTCATCCAAAACCAAATTCGTCCTCATCAGCCCCCGATAAACAACTTGTCCAACAATGACTCAATGATATGCGCCTAGAAGCATTTGACCGCAAATCTGGGATTCAGCAAAATCCTTAGGTATCACCAGTCAGTCAATCCAACTTTTTTCCATTTAAAACAATAAAAGCAGAAATATAATATAAACAGTAAAATAATAGATACATTAAAAACATTACAAAATGTCAGCAATTCATGATTCTAACATCGTATAAAGAATGCTAAGCACCACAGTTCCAGTTACACATTATCCAACTAGCAGCATACAACAAAATTGGCAACATTTTAGTTAATGGACAAAATATAAGTTGCAATCAGTTCATGTTTCTAAAAATGTAATAACATGTTATGCCACAATTCTGGAGTTGGCCACTGGGGAATTAGGAACAGTAAGGAGAACACAGCTTGCAGCCTTAAATAAAATGCCCGACAGCCTCCATTTCTGGTTAACTCTCTCGTTATTTGCATCCATGCCCTGTGCATAAAACGTGCTGTTGCATATACAACACAGGGGCTTTGAGACTGGCCCAGTTACAGCACCGCCATATGCAGCTGGCAGATCCCGGCTACATTTAAAACAGATCTCATACATTTACGTCTGAGGTTCTGGGTTTTATGACAGGTCAGCAAAAAGTGAGTCAGAGTTTCACTTGCTTTCCCGCACAGCAGACACATGTCTGTCCCCAGTTCCTTCCAGGGCTGTGCAAAAGTTGCAGTTGGTAAAATCCCCATTCTAAAGTGTATATATACAGATCTCTCATATGCTGGATTTATAATATCAAGGTACAGCTTAGGCCCCTCAAACAATCTTAACATATTCAGGGCCTAATTTCAAATTCCTTGCTTGTTTCACAAGTTGTTTCTGGGCTCTTTGTTTTATGCCTATCTTGATAGTTCTGACCACAGAGATGGGGTTTTCAATGGGGTCTTCCCACAAGTTTCTTAGATTTAAGGCTATAAGACTTTGCTTTACATGGCTGATCCACTTGGAATTTTTACCACTGTTCAGGCTCATGAGGTGGAATTGGGCATCCCAATATGATTCTAGGCCTTCTTGCCTCCACAATCTCAGCCAGTACATGACTGGATTATATGCTGTCTGGAAACCTACAGGGGTTGGGTCGAGTTCCAAGTGAATCAACGATGATGGAGCACTTTGGGGTAGTAACACAAATTTCTTGAGAAACTTGCATTCCCAGATTTTCAACTTCTCAAGATTGGTGTATCCCCAAATCTCTGAAACCATACGTTGCAGCCTGTGCTGACTGTTTTTGGAACGTGTCCAGGTCAGGCGAGAGTGCACCACTACCATGATTTATGAAAAAGGAGATAATAGCCCCATTATATTTTTCCATTATGGTATTGGACGTATCCAGCTGAGAAGTCCAGCCCCCAGACTCATGAAACCTGAACCCAAGGTAATCAAAGTGGCTGACCTGCTCCAGTGCTACATTATTTACCTTAAGTGCCATGGACCAATGACAGCAACCTGTCCTTCCAGAAACATAGCCAAGAAAGCCCAAACCGCCTGCCTACAAATATCAACACTTTGAAAAATGAAACCATTCAGCCTGCTGAAGCACTGATTGACCTTAATACAGGCACTTTTTGTATTTCATATCAATGTGAGACATGCCTTCTGGTTGGGGCTCCCAGCCACTCTCTTTGCTCCCTAAAAAGTCCACCATGCTGCAGCATGTCTTATTATGGGTGCGCAGAAATTTGGCCAAATCACCTACTTACTATTCAAACTACATTGCCTTTCTGTACAGGCCAGGATACTGTTCAAGACAGCATTTATCATCTACAAAGCAGTTACAAGTAGCACACCAGTGTACCTGGAGGCTAAGCTGGAGGCACATGCACCTAGCGCAGCAAATCGACTGACTCGCTTTTATCACAACTCGCCTGCAAAGAGAGGAACCACAAACAATCCGTCTCTAGTCACACACCAACATTTTGTCACTCAATCTCAGTAACTGCTTAGAATGCCCCCACAATTCTCCAATTTCACAAATCTCTCAAAACCTAGCTTTTTCAACACCTGATCAAGGACTAATGCCAATGGACACACATACCACAACCCACAGTACCGTGCTACTGTTAGAGAAAAGCTGGCTACCCACACCCTGTACAGCTCTCCGCTGCTCTCAAGTTAGTTCCACGCTCTGATTAATAAAATACAATTAAAAAAAGCAGATCGGATGCCCATTCAATGTCTGTGGATTCGGGAGCACGATCAAGCATAGAGTTAGTGTTTCATAGTGGGTGCAGGGCTCAAGTCGAGGGTACACGCTGGGGGACGTAGTCCACTCACTTTTTTCAGATGGTGGACTCAGCTCCCCACCCCCCAGCTACAATGAGAAACATTGAATGTCCTCTTTGAATTTATGAAGTAAAGAAGACCTTGGGGATCGAACCACAGTGGTTTGCAGGCCGGACACTTCACCACTGCGGTACCTAACTGGATGGAAAATAACAAACAACTAAAGGTGAAATGTCCCATTTCGGTAAAGCAAGTTCCAGGGAAAACATTTGTATTGGTTCTTGGAGTTTAAAACATGCACACCTTTTAAGGTTTTCAAAAACACAGAGGACAATGTCCTCTCTTGGTTTTGTGTGTGTGTTTATTTTATGAAAGGCAAATGCCATTGGTCATGTGCAATTTGGGTGGTTATGCAAAGTACATTTAATAAAATGTGGCTATTACACCTTGATGTGCTAATTTCTGGCGACGTCACATCCCACTGCGTTTGTTGATGAGCCCTGTTAAGTACAGGTGGGGAAGTGTCTCGCAAGAATAGGGAATACAAACTATAATAAGAGCAAGGGCCACAGTCATCCTATTAATGACAGGTGACATACAGTCTAGCAAGAACAGGCGATAACGCCTCATGAATGCAGAGTTTGTCAACTAAGGACAAGTGACATAGACTGGGTTAGGGAGACATGGCACAAATTGTATTGAGGGCAGCTGGCACACTATCTGTAGCAAGACATTGTGGCATATATTGACCCTCCCTGTGAACACAAGTCAGTCATATCACTGAAGCATGAGCCACCTCTCTTTTTGGAGTTGGTAGCTGTATGCTGTCTAGGGAAACGAATACACAGTTGTGATTTCACTCGGAGACTGTGCTGTGCAGAACTATTGATGAACCGTTTGTTGTCTGGCCTACAGGAATTCTGGCAGATGGACAATATCCTTTTGGGAAAAGCAGTGAAAAAGCTGGCACATATGTCTACTTTGGATAAGAACGAGAGGCAGAAGTTTACAATGGGTGTGCAGGACTGTGTGCTTTTATCAGTGGCCGAAGTGGGCTCGAGCGGTGCAACTCTACTTTAAAAAAAAAGTTTTATCTTGCTATATTTTTATTGTCTGCACACAAGTCAAAATCTACTCTGTTATTTCATAGCCACACATGTAGCAAATTAGGAGTCTGCACCCTTTGGCTTTCTCGAAGTCTTGGACTTCAACTCCCATCAGCCCTAGCGAGTATAGTCAATGATGAGGGATCGTAGGAGTCATAGTCCAAAACATCTGGTGAGCCACATGTTGCAGACTACAGGCCTAAAACCTGATCAATTGCACAAATATAGTTATGAACAACGCAGGTGGGATTTCATTCAAGAAATGTGGTATCAAGGATTTTTATTAAACCTGATACTAATTTAATGTATGCACGCCACTTCCAATTGGACCCAGCTGGTGTACGGGTGACTAGCTGCCGTGAGAGTCTGAGAGCTTCTTTGCTCAGGCTCACACAATATCAGGCGCAGCTCTCCCTGGTTCCGGGGAGTCATCTTCACATTTACGGCCGCTGGTTGAACGAGTTTTCGGACATTTCCGGGAAGGAATTTTGGCGTTTATGCATTACGTTGTTTGCAGGAACCTCTGCTGGGACGCTGTTATTTAGTTCATACAAGTGGACCCAGCTTATAATTAAAGGAAGAAACGTACAGCCTTCCATTGTGTGAATGAAGAATATACTTTTGTTACTCCTGATGAAGACGTCACTACACTAAAGTATATACGTCGAAACCGGTTGAGTTTGGACTAAGATGAGGTCGTGGTCAGAAAACTCTGGGACCCATCTTAATTGCCTAGGCCACTGATGTTACCGATTGTGGCCCGTCAAGCTGATTTCATATTCTTTCTATAAACTTTTCAGATGAATCAATTGTGATGAATTTTCTTATAGATTTTTATTGTACATTTATTGGTGTTTGGTATGAGTGGTTTGTCTAATGGATGGATGAGGTTGAATGCTTGGATGATTGAATAAGATGATTTTTATTATATAGATGTGTTATTTTTAAATAAAAGTTGTTTCCTGCTATGTAAATTGTTTTTAGTGCAGATTTAATCATGATTTGTTTCATACATTAAATTAGTATCAGGTTTAATAAAATCCTTGATACGACATTTCTTGAATTGTTTCCTTTGGATGTCTTTCCGTTATCCAATTTCAAAGTAATACTCCCATCCAAAGTGTGGGGTCTCCTGTGTCTTTCAGAGAACACAGGGATTTCATTCAAGCCAACGATTAGACTGTGACATCTAGGTATAATTGTCTTCAATACGTGGGAGCCTCTTTTAATATCTAACGGGTGATTTTCAACCTTGAAATTGTATTTGAAGTAGACAGATCTCAGAATGTTTGAGAAATGAATGTGTGCTTTAGCAGAATGTGTGCTTTAGCAGGCTTTGATGGTCGCTGTGAAACAGCTGTTGCATCCCACAAATTAAACGGTGGAAAATAGAAATATCCCTGCCAGCTCGCGAGTATGGTCGCCTACTCTAATGAGTAAATAATATGGAAGGGGGTAGGGGTGACTCATCCGGTTGTCATGGATTTTAAGCTATTATTTCACAGTGGTGTTAGGGACGTTTATACTCAACCTGTTTTCTGAGAGGTGAACCTGCAGCAAAAAGGAGTGACTGAAGAAATGCAGCTGCTCGTGGATAACAGGAACACATTATTAATATACATATTTTTAATGTATGCTGCAATGAAGAGTCTAAACCCATAATTATGCAAATGTTTAAGGGGGAAATATTTGATGTATGATGGAAATCATTCAGGAAACATGTAACAAAGCGCACATTGGCGGGAATTGTAGGCATTTGTTTGTGAAGAATACATAGACAAAACAATCCCACCTGTAAGACATATACTGAATTAGGCAGCTCAGCAATGCATAATATGCATTTTTAAATATGAAAATGTTGCATTATGCATTTGCAATTTATTATAGGACTCAACCAATGTCACTGATATAAGATCAGCTTTTATATAGGCATTACTTATTGCACTAAGCACTTGCACTTTACCATATAACACAGTTTTGTAATATACGGCATGCAATGAAACATTGGCCCCAATTCATGAAATCCAGCGCAGAAGTAGCGCAAGCGCTGCACGCCGAGAACAAGCGTGAGCCACCCGTGGTGCAAACCAGCAATTGCGTGGCACGCGTATTTATGGATTTTCCGAGGCATCAGTACCCGTGGCGCAATGAACATCAAGCAGCGCCAGTAACGCCCCTCAACACACTCCCGTGCGCAGGAAAAAGGCAGTGAACAGCCTAATATGGTGCAAGGCCCGTGCCATCCGTGGGCCAGCACACTGTCGCCCCATCGCAATCGCAGGAAAAATCAGCGCTCACCCCGGTCGCAGCAGCAAAATCACGTGGAAAGGGCTGCGCATACTCCGTCCGCACCCCAGCGTAATCACGTACCTCGGTCGCACTAGCCAAATCGCGTGGAAAGGCCCCCACGTACCCTGTTCGCACCAGCCAAATCACGTGGAAAGGCCTGTGCGTACCCCCTCCTCACCCCACCATAATCGCGTACCCGGGTTGCACCAGCCAAATCGCGTGGGAAGGGCCACGCGTACCCCATCTGCACCCCAGCTTAATCGTTAGAGCTGTGCTGAATAGTATATTTAGTGTTGTCAACTAGTTTGTCAACTATTCGGCCGATGCCAAATATGAAGCCGAATCATGTTCCAAACTTGAAATAACACACTTATTAAAGAAAATAAACACCATTTTAAATGCATTCTACACATTTATTTCTCTTCATTGTAATCAATGCAGCATCTTTATTTAAGTATAAAAGGCAGAAAAAAGGAGATTTAACCAAAATTAAGGGACCAAATGTACAGAAGGTTGTTGCATATTCAAAACCAGTGCAAGTCAAAGTAGGCGGCTTCACAAATGCAAAGGGAGTAGGATGCAATGACCAAAATGGAACATGCCTTTCAGAATCAGACGCATTGCATTCTCTATCCAGTTGCAAATTCGCTGTGGTGGAGTTTCAAAACTTCTTTGCAGCTCACATAGAAATGTATAAAATGGTTCATGTCGGCTCATGCAGGGCACAAGTCAAGAGGAAATCTGAAATGCATGAACTCCATCTCACAACTATTCACCCCACCCCTTCATAGGTCAAAGGAGAGGACTCGCCCAGAGAGGCTGTTGGTGTTTGGTGAATGGCTAAGCACCCGTTCATTTATTACAATTGATTTTGCACATCAGGTCTAACTATTCAAAAATACAAATAAATATAACAATTCTGGATCATACATAGGGGGAAGTTTGTTTATGTAACTCTGATCGCCATGTAAACAATTAAACAAATCATAGCAGCACTAAAACATTTACTTCATACTTGATCAAAATATAGTCCTATTCTAACCAACATTTTTGCTGCAGTTTTCCACCAAATTTGCTGTTGCTTTTGTCAATTTTGCCTTTGTGCCTGTGTGGTGCTGTTTTTGTTTTGATTTCTTTGGGCAATAAAGAAAGTTGCTTGGATGTTCTGGTGTGTTAAAGCAGCAGCAACCCTGAATTATTCGGAGTGGTTTGCATGTCTCACATGATTCAGCCTTTCATTCTTCAAAGGGTAATTTCATAAGCATCACATTTTTATTACAAAGCAATATATAGACAGGTGTGCAAACGTACAAGGAAATCGGACCCATATATTGAACTGCAGCCCTCTGGTGGCTTTGAGAGTGAGCTTTGCAAGATCGTCCTGTCTCCACTCCCTCGTCCAGTTGTGTTCATGCTGAAGGCTCCCCTGTAGC
Source organism: Ambystoma mexicanum (assembly GCF_040938575.1). NCBI lineage: Eukaryota > Metazoa > Chordata > Amphibia > Caudata > Ambystomatidae > Ambystoma > Ambystoma mexicanum. Next base: position 936,095,950 of record NC_090932.1, on the reverse strand, counting down.
ATTTACACCCATTTCTTTAAAGAAAAGGCTAGTCTAGTCTGATCAGGCCCCTTCTTCCGAGCGCTGCCAGTATCCCTCTTGCCCCTGCATTCAAATGCTGCTAGAAGTCATTAAACAGCAATTATGACCTTCACCCATTTCTGAGTATACAATGGTTCGCAATCACTTGTGCTGATGGAAAGGTGTTGTGTCTCAGCCTGGTCTATTCCTTTGTCACCTTGGTAGTACCTAGACCAGCTGTTAATATGTTTGTCAAAAGAGCAAAATGCTCATTTTGAGGAACAAGCATGTGAAGGGGCTTAACATTTAGGAGAGCCAAAGCACATATCCAAATCCCTTTCATATATTAACTAGACAGAAAGGCCCTAAATGCACATTCTCATTAGAGAATTGCTTTACGTCATAGTTGAACCCACAGCCACTTGCCAAACCAAATAAAAAATGCTTTTACATTTCAGAGGAATAGTCCAATATTTTGCAGAACAAAAAGGCAATTTAATCACTGCTACCTGATAGTTTCTTTTTTTATTCCTCATTAAAGCAGAATCATTTTCTGGCTCTGGTTGCCTTCATTGTGTGATTGCTCCGAGTAAATGTAGGGTGTTGTCCCTCTGATTGGTCTGTGTAGGTGGGAGGCCATGCAGGGATTCATGATTAGTAGGGATGGGCTAGCAGAATTCCAGGTAGGGGATTTGTGTTGTTGGGGTGAGAAGTGGAATGCAATGTATGATATTTGTGTTAGGGGGTGGCAGGCCCCAAGTAGGAGTTTTGTGGGGATGTTGGGGAGGCAGGATGCCAGTATTGGGGGCTTGCACTGTATGATGGCAGAGTGTCAGCAATGGTGACTTTGGTTCCAAGACTTACACGCTCATGTTGCCAACTTTTGCCACTTGAAGCCAAGCCAGACTCTAAGGCTCGGCCCTGCCTTTGCCCATTCCAGGAATTCTCTGGCTCTCCCATCTCTACATAAATTCCACCAACAGAGCATAGCTCTCTGACTGTCTCATACAGAGTCCTCACACCTATCTTTTCCCGCTGTCACACACTGGCCCACTTTGGAACTGGAGAGATTACCCAACATAAATTCCTCTGAGAGGCCTGTTAGGTGGGGACATATTACTCTGCCTGACATAACCGAGCCCTGCTAGTCTCCACTACCTATTGTGAATTCTTAATTTTTCTCCATGGGCATGGCCTACAAGAACAAATGCTATTCACTTTTCACTTATCCTCGTCACTGCTTCTCGACAATATACAAACATATGCACTTTATCATTCCTGATAAAATATCAAATAATGTTAAACTCAGAACTCAAGTCCTTAAAAAAAGAAAAAGGGGGACTATGACATATGTGATGGGAAGTGACATGCCAGGAACTGAATGTATCCTTAAGTTAAATATGCACATTTCTTTCAGTTTGTCTTTTTCAACTGAAAAAAGTGCACATTGAATATAAACATTCACCAGAAGAAAAGGTTTTCATGTATTGTTGTTGGCTGAGTATAAAAGATGAGAAACTTTTAGGTCTAAGAATCTGTAACGAAACATGCCCTAAAGAGCAGTTACAATACAATACAATATTACAATATTACAATATAAGATATTTTTCAGCTGTGTGAGAGTAATTTGTCTGGTCTTATGGCTAAGTGTTTTGCATTGCAAACTGAAGTCTATGGGCCTCATTACGAGTTTGGGGGTAGCCATGGTGCTATTAGCGCCATGGCTGCCTCCAAACTCATGTCCGGGTTCCCTCAATGGGGACTTACCGGTTCATTTCAACCTTGGAGGACCCAGTAAATCCCCATTCAAAAAACCCATGCCCATTCCCATTTGAGCCCCCATAGGGCATGTTATTAGCTCCCTGATCCCCTTGTGGGACTCGCAAAGGACGTTCTGGTCTGACCAGACGCACTGAGCGGGTCCCGCCAGGGAACCTCGTAATAGGGCGGAAAGGGTTTACCGGCAGCGACACCATTACCAAGGCCGTTAAACCCATTCTGCCCACCTCGTAACGAGGCCCTATATTTGCCTTTCTGAGTTCTTGTTGAATTGTATTCAAATGAAAATGTCAAAGTATTCAGCAAGAGCCAAATAGCTTTTTTTCAGCCTAATTTGGCCGAATACTTACTCGAAGACGAAGTTCGGTACACTCTTAGTAATCGTGTACCCCGATCACATCAGCCAAATCGCGTGGAAAGGTCTGCTCGTACCCCATCCGCACCCCAGCAAAATCGTGTACCCCGGCCGCACCAGCTGTCACGACCCTCGCCCAAAACCCCCTCTGGCAAACCCATTGGCCAGGTGGAGTCAGGACTCGGGCCTCTAGAGCGTGGCATCCTCTTCAAAAGCCCTCATGGGGCCAGTCTTGGCACCTATGGTGCCAGGCTCAAACACCATGAAAAACAATGTGCCTGGGAACTACTTTATTGTATTGTCAGCCAACATGGAGGCATCCACATAGCTTGGTTCCTAAGAACCAACCTATGAGGTCTAGTGTTTTGGGTGTGGTAGCCTAGGGACTACTTTACCTGGACTATTTTGTTGGGGCTATTGAAACCACACCCGAGCAAGACAACACGATTCGCGTTACTTTTGCAGCTTGCAACGTGACGCTCACCGTGTCCAGCTATTTCCTCGAACCTCGGAGAAGCAGAACCTGCAAGGAGACAAAAGGAACATCATTAGCAGCAGCATCTTACCCGCAATCTTCATCTTTAAACACTTGCAGCTACTGAGAACAGCTTCCTCGAAGCTACATGCCTCCCGGACAGAACGACCTGAAAGAGGAAGATAGAGGCAACATTAAAGAACGCAGTAGAGACATTTACAAATTACGAACTGCTCAAAAGGCTTACCTGGCTGGTCGCCTCTCGGCTGGCACCACTCCGGACATTCCACTCGCGCTGAAGAACACCACGACCTACAAGGAAGGAAAATACAGGTTAGCAAAGGCAAGACTTCGCAGCGCTGCGCATAGCGCTTACTTGCCACATCATAGTGCTCTTAATGCGCCATAATTTACCAGCGGGGCTCAACCAAGCCAGTTCGCCGCGCTGAAGTTCCGCATACTTAAGGGAGAAACAAAGGGACATTTTAAACAAAGAAAGGCATGCAGGATAGCAACAAAACTAAAGAACAGCAATAAGGCCTACCTGAACAATATCAAACGGGCCGACGTCAGTGAAGTAACTGGACCGCACTCGTCCATGAAAGACAACGCACCCCTGCAAAGAAGGCAGGACGGAGAGCACACCTAATTGTACCACAAGGTGAGGAGAGGGTGCCAGAGGGACTGAAATCATATGGGGGTGGAGTGAAGGTACTTAACCCAGTCGGTCAATCTTGAACACAGTCCTGCTGTATTTTCAGGCAGAACCTTCTCCGCAGACCACATCAGGGCAAATCTGAGAAGCATACCAGCGAGTAACACGGCTGGGTGGCGTCCCTGTGGATACCAGGTGAGCGTAACACCAGCCAAATCGTGTGCAAAGGCCAGCGTGTACCCCTTCCGTACCCCAGGATAATCGCAGACCCCAGTCGCACCAGCCAAATCGTGTGGAAAGGCCCGCACGTACCCCGGTCGCAACAGCTAAATCTCGTGGAAAGGCCCGCACGTACCCCGGTCGCACCAGCCAAATTGCGTGGAAAGGCCGGCATGTGCAGCCATCAGCCGCAAACACACCGCGTAGGCAGCCCACACCCCATGGGAAACCCCCATCAGCCGTGACCATATCCCGCAGGCAGCCCACACAACATGGGACTCCCATCACCTGTGACCATACCCCGCAGCAGCCCACACCACATGGGACCCCCCATCATCTGTGACCATACCCCGCAGGCAGCCCACACCACATGGGACCCCCATCACCCGTGACCATACCCCACATGCAGCACACACCACATGGCCCCCCATCACCCGTGACCATACCCCGCAGGCAGCCCACACCACATGGAACACCCATCACCATACCCTGCAGGCAGCCCACATCACATTGCCCCCCATCACCTGTGACCATACCCCGCAGGCATCCCAAATCACATGGCCCCCCATCACCCATGACCATACCCCGCAGGCAGCCCACACCACATGGCACCCCATCACCCATGATTATACCCCACAGGCAGCCCACACCACTTGGCCACCCCATCACCCATGACCATACCCCGCAAGCAGCCCACACCACATGGCCCCCCATCACCCATGACCATACCCTGCAGGCAGCCCACACCACATGGGACCCCCATCACCTGTGACCATACCCCGCGGGCAGCCCACAGCACATGGGATCCCCCATCACCCTTGACCATACCCCACAGGCAGCCCACACCACATGGAATCCCCCATCACCCGTCAACATAACCCGCAGGCAGCCCACACCAAATGGCCCCCCAACACCCCTGACCATGCCCCGCAGGCAGCCCACACCACAAGGGACCCCCCAATCGACTGTGTCAGCAACTGGCGGGCAGGCCCCGCCTCATGGCCCCCCTTCACACCAGTGATGGCAAACTGCAGGCAGGCCCCGACTCATGTCCTTCCACCCCACCAGTGATGGCAACCTGCAGGCAGGCCTCGACTCATGTACACCCACCAACACCTGTGACGGCAACCTGCAGGCAGGCCCTGCCTCATGTTCCCCCACCAGTGACAGCAACCTGCAGACAGGCCCCGCCTCATGTCCCCCCACCAACACCTGTGCCGGCAACCTGCAGGCAGGCACCGCCTCATGTCCCCCCACTGCATCATTGACGGCAACCTGCAGGCAGGTCCCGTCCCATGGGACACCCCCACCACAAAACACTTTGGACCAATATACATTAAAGCAGCACATGTGAAATCAAATACCACCACACGCTGCACACTCCCGGTGCACCTCAACATCCATCCATTGGCCATGCTCCCCAGTACATGCACCTCGGAATCCTAAAATCACACATGCATGCATGCGTGCACACACATGAACAACATTGGTCAACAGCAGGGACACAGAACTGAGTCAAGGAAGAGTGAAACTTGCACCAAACCACCGAGACCAGACACCACTTTGATTCCAACAGGTAAAAATATATTAAAAAATCGATATTAAAATCATACTCAGTAAAAACAACATATAAAACCAGCATGAATTAAATTAAAAAACAAAAGAGCGTGAAAACAAATAAAATGGATGTTGAAAATGAAAAACTCAAACATGTGGTCCATGGCCATTAATGCAAGTCCAAATAAAAACACAAATGAAAAGAAAACCATTACTCCATGGTGAACTAAAATGAATCCCGGAAAATACAGCTATTTACAAACAACCAGGGTCCATTGTCCCAAAACATGTCTTAAAATCCTAAAAAATTTACTTTAAAAAGAACTATGAACAGAATGTGGAGCAATAAATGAAGCCTACACCTAAAGAACTATATACAATAGCAGCAGGCTAGTCCTCCACCTCGCCATGCTCCCTCTCGGTATCTGCCAGGGCATCATCGAACACTGCGTCCACTTCCACTAGGCGGGCCTTCACTTCCCCCTCGAGGGCTTGCAGGGACTCCACCATGCTCCTCTCAAACTCCCTGCCAGCCTCTCTGCCCGATGCAGTGAATTCTCTGCCCTGGCCATGGCGAGTCATGCCTCCTGTGGCCACTGCCGCTGTGCCCCGATCTGCTCGCCCAAACGTTCCAACACAGAAGACATCCTTGTCGTAAGGTCCATGTTTGCCTCCTGCCTGATGGTCGGTACCTGCCCCTCTGCTATTGAAAGCCCTGAGTCCTGTCACCTCCTACTCTGAGCCTGGTGCCTGCGCATCAATGACAGCCTCCGGGAAGATGACAACCCACGGGTCTGTCGTGCACGTGCCCTTCTCCTTGGTGCCTGCTTTTCCTCCATTGCCATTGCTCCTGTTGCTGTGGTGACCACATCTGCTGATTCCACCTCGACTCTCGACTGTGGCAAGGATGTGATCTGCACCAGACTGGCCGCCGGGAATGGGACAGATACACAAGGGAGGACGAGTGGGCCTTGCATCTCTTCCGGGTGGAGGCATCCCTGCTGCCTTGCTCCACTGTGCCTTCTCCACACTCTTCTCCCATCGTCGATGTGGATGTGAAAGCAGAGAACACAAACATCAGGGGACTGAACACATGTGTGTTTGGCAAAATGCAAATGTACATCAGTGTCACTGTCAAAGGTCACAACCATCATCACCGTCCACTACACACTGGGAAGTGACATTCACACACATGCACACTCATGTATGTCATGCGCAACAGACATTCACATCCATGTACAAGGCACTGTGAGCACTTCAAAATCATGTGCCCACCTCTCATGCACCATGCGACTTACACATCTCATTCACACACATCACCTGACAGTCATGCAACAGCCCATGCAGCTATCACGTCAGAGTGCACATGAGGCCAATTTGGCTGCATGAGTCAACCACACATTCAAATGCCCATGTGTCATATATCCATGAGTGTTGGACAGTCACGCACTCACTTCTCTGATACATGCACATGTACACCATGCATGCCCGTGATGTTTATGAAGGCACACATGTGTAACACCACTCACATGCCCCAGTACAGGCACATGCATGCAAATATGTGCATGTCGCTATATCCTTGCACGCATCACACATTGAAACCCAAACACCATTGCTGTCACATATGTTTGAATGGACTCACATGCAGCACTGTCTGGGACATGTACACAGACATCTGTACAAGAGGCATGCCAGCCATGAGGCCAAGGTGCAGACTGCAACCGCACATCAACATGCACATGCACCATGGTGTACGAGAAGACATGGACACTTACCAGTAGATTCCAGACTGAGCTCCAAATCCCGGACCTGGGTGTACAGCGCTGGATAGAACCTCTCCATGACCCGATAGTTGTCGTTGGTCAACCAGCCCCGGCACCTCACTTGGTCCTCACCAGCCTCGAGGAGAGGAAGCGCCGAGCCTTGTTGTGGGTCCTGGCCTTCAAGTCCTCCCAGCGCTTGTGGACATGTGTGTAGTCACGGGGTGCCACCCTCTCCGCGTTGATGGTACTCACGATGTCCGCCCAGATCCTACTCCGTCCTTCCTTGCTGTCTTGCGATGGTCTGTGGAAGAGGGCATCATAATGCTCCAGGACTTGCTCCACCAGGATGTCAACTTCCGTGGCCGAGAAGCTGACCACCCTCTGCCTCGCTGCCGGGCCTTGCCACTTGCCTCAGGTGATGTTGGGTCAGACATGGCAACCCCCAAGGCAGGTGTGGGTGGGCAAGGTGGTCCTGGGGCCGGGCTGTGGAGCGGTGGTATGGCACATCGTCAGGAGTCTTCGGGATCAGCAGATGTGGTCACAGTGACAGGAGCACTGGCAATGGCTGTACAGCAGGAACCAAATTGCAGGGCACGTGGGCAGCAGGTACACACAGAGTGGACAGGCAGCAGCAGATGGCTCATTGGAGGCAGCTTGGGGCACTTGGAGGCAGGTAAATTGGCTGGTAGGCAGGAGCGTGGGTCTTCCGTGTTACTCGTGTGGCCAGTGGAAACAGAGTGACTCTGCATGTGCCGAACCAGCACGTTAGCGTGGATTCAGAGGAAAGGCCCTAAGCACGTTACTTACGTGACATGCGCTGAACGTTGAGATCATCACCCGATTGCAGATTTATAGCACGCGATCGCTTCACTGAGTGCAAGCCTCTTATTTTGGTGGGGGATTGCCTCAGCCCACACGCTCGTGTACTTTTGAGGCTGACAGTGAGGTGCGTACGCATTTTACTATCTGTGGGTGCCCCTGTGTGTCGTGTAACCCCTTATTTAATATCACTTTAGCCTATGCGTCCTTCGCGTATATATTTTTTGTGTTGCTGGGTGCCACAGCTTACTGCGTTATGTTTTTTCTTTACACGTAGGCTGCCGACATAACATACACGTTATTTTCATATTTTTTGGGGTGCCTGTGCATTACGCGGCCCATTTATTTTTTCCCCAGGGTTACATTGAGCCTTCTTGGGGTTCAATGGTACGTTTGACATCAGATACACTGCCCCCTCACTCAAATTGCCAAGGACAATCGATAGCTGCACCTCCCATTGCACCAATCCATCTGTGCCATGACTGGGAGGGCAACTAGTGGGAAGGGAGGCAAAGCTGGCCAGGGTGGCAGAGGCGCACGATGGGGCAGAGGTGTGTGAGGTGGCAGAGGCACCCGAGGTGGTGGAGGTGTGTGAGGTGGTGGAGGAGCCCAACGTGGTGGAGGTGTCCGGCCCTGTGCAGGGAGAGCCATGCCCCCCACCCAACAGGGTCAGGAAGCTGCAGGGGCAGCTGTAGCAACCACCACCCAGCCTCGGGGTCACTCAGCCATGCCTGTGGTTCTCCCCGACCCGGTCCACAGAGACGCAGGGGCAGATGTTATCCGTGCATCAAAGGGGAAGGGAAATGATGTGCAGAGTCATGGCACCGGCACCCAGGTACAGCCATCTGCAAGGGCACCTACAGTCACACCATCAGTGTGTGTTGCCACAGCCCAGGCCACCAGTGCTCCAGCCCCTACTGACCCAAGTGGTCCCAGGCACTCGGGGTGTGCACAGCCTCGTAAGAAGGCAAAGCGTGCAGTAGGCAAACAGGCTCAGTCCCAAGGCACGACACAGGAGACCTGCACGTCGAGGAAGAGAAGCTTTAATGATGAGGAGCTCCAGGTTCTCATGGACTACGTTCAGGTACACCAACACGACATGCTTGTGCAGGCAGGGAGCACACATACGCATGCCCAGTGTTTGGCCCTCTGTGAGTGTGTCGCTGACGTTATTAACACCTTGGGCCATGAGAGGCGCTCAGCTACTGATGTAATGTAGCGTTGGTATGAGCTCGGGTGCCAAGCAAATTGTAGGATGGGTGCCTACTAGGCCTCTACTCAGGTAACTGGAGGTGGGTGAAGAACTCACTCCTCAGGAGGAGATCATAGGTGCTATGATTGATGTGGAGCAGATCCAAGGTGTGGGAGACCTGCCAATCTATGAGGGAATGTTTGGTAAGTGGTGATGCGTGTGTGTCCAGGTCAAATGTATGTTGCTTGGATGAAGTGTGTTGGTTGTCTGGCAGTTCTGTCTGTATTTACATGACTGCAATGGGTGAACTATGTCATGGTGGACTGACATGTGCTTGTTGACCTGCAGACTGCATACGCACAATGAGCTGCACACCATGACAAACCCCATCAACACACCTGCTCACTCCTTCCTTGACACACTGTCCAGGACCTCCCTGCCCTCTTCCTGCTCCAACCTATGATGGCGGATAGCTTGTGACAATCTTGCACTCCACACTGGCCTTCTCTCTGCACATCTCTGATGGGTCACCTTGCCAGCTGCACCTCCTCAGGGGCATTTCTCCTTTCCTCTAATTCCCCCAGTAGCTCAGTGTCTCCAGAGGACTGGTCATACTTATGGTGGGGTACTGCAATGACCTATATCCAGATTTCTGTGCCTCGACTCTCTTCCCTCTGCAACTCATCCTGACCTAGACAGTGGTGAGTGTCCTTTTGTCTTGGTGCCAGGTATTGTGTCTCCCTAGGACTGTGATGATGGCCCTGGCTCCCAGTGGCTATGACTGTTTATTGTCAATCACTCTGCATTGTCCATAGGGCCTTGTGGCTCCTGGTGCCGCAGTTCCTTCAACTCCATCTTCCCAATTTGCTTCCTTCTCATGGTGTTTGATCATCCCTTTCCTACTCCCTCAGGGTCAGTTACTTCTCAGAGCGATTAGGTGGTGGTTATTGTCTATCTTCGGATGGGGCCTTCCTCTGCTACAGCCTCCCTGCCTCAATGGCACTGGAGGTGAACGTTCTCTGGGGGCTCTTATGATCCTTCCTCATGTCTTCTGCTTTCTCTACCTCCTCTCCCCTGCTGGAGTCTTGGATGACTGAGAGAATGCACTAGTCACCTGCCCACACTGTGTTCTCCGACACGGGTCTCTGAGTCACTAGTTGTACCAATGCACTGCCTCCCTGCCATACTATACACTCGGTGGCTGTTAATTGTATCCCTACAATCCTTTAACAGCTATTGACAGCTGATGTCTGCACATACACTTCCACCAGCACACCACATTTTCATTGATGATAATGTAGGTGTATTTATTTGGTATGCCATTCCCATGTACTGCACTGCCCACTTCCACTTCCAACCCCAGGTCTCCTCACCATGCCTATTCACTCCCGTGATGTCAACGTAGGCTGGCCTCATGGGATGGGTGTGCCTGGCTTCACTCTATTCCACAACCCTTGCATCATTTGCACCATGTGAGACCTGTGTGTATTGAGTTTGTGATTTACATGTCATGTCTCATCCATTGCACATGGCTCTGGGACAGTAGTCAGCAAGTCACATCTCATGCAGTACTACAGATCAGGCATGGCTATGGTATGTGGCATATGTTTTTTTTGCCTCTGTGATGTTGGTGGATGAACTATGCCAGTCAGGTGCTCATGTGTGTAGCTGGTGCTATGCATCATGCACTACAGGTTGTATTCAGCCCTTCCACACAGGTCCATGGCTGCTTTTGTGCTAGCCTTAACTTTCATTGACACTGCGTAGGTGCGGGAGTTTGTGACATGGCAGGTTGATGTGTTACACGACAACATTGTGATGCCTATGTGTGTGGTCTATGGTATTTATGGTATGGTATGGTAGGTGATGAGGCACTGGATGCAGAGGAGGAGGTGGAGGAGGAACAGGATAGTGAGCCACGACCAACCACCAGTGGAGGACATGGTGTAGAAGCCCATGAAGTTACACTGGTGCTACAGACCATAATGGCCCAGATTCAGTCTGAATCTCCCTTCCAGGAAGCCTTAGGCTCTGGTGGTGAACCAGATATGGATACCCCTGTGGTGTCGCAGGTGAGTGCATCGACTGTGGGTGCTGTTGCATCCCAAACGTCTGGAGGGGGGAAGACCCCTCACAGGGCCAGTCAGTGTCGGGACGTCCATCTGTGGTGGTTAGGGTTGCAGGTTCACACTCCACAGTATTGACCCCTGGTCCTGGGGCAGCAAATCAAGGGACGGATGCAGTCCTGCAGCCACAGACAGCGTCATCCCATCAAGTCTCAGGTATCCTTGGCCTAGGCAGGCGGGGGGTCCGCCAACACGGTGGCCGTGTGTTTGCTGGTGGTACTGTGTGGGAGCAGTCCATGTATGCTGTTGCACAACAACAGGCTGCTTCACATGAGATGTTGGCTCAGGGCATGGTTAGGGTGGCCAATTCCATGATACCCCCAGGAAGACAGGTGGAGCACCAGCAGCAGGCATTGCGGTCCACATGCCGCTCACACAGGCCAGGGCAATGGCCAGCAACAGGAGCTGATGGGCAGAACTGAGGGCTCTGCATGCATCCTTGGCTGCAGAGGGTCGGGCCAACAGGGAAGCCCTGAGGTCAGACTATAGGTCCCTCAGGGTTACACTGACTGCGCTCGAGGCATCCAGCAGTAGACGGTCTGAACAGCAGATGCAAATGATGACTCATACCATCACGGAGGAACTGCGTGCATACCATAAGGTGATGCATGGAGACCTCCAGGCCATCATGTCCCCTACGGGCATTTTTGATTTTTTGAAATTTAGTTTTTTGTCTATTGTGCATTTATGTGACAGTTTGTTGCTTTGTGTGGCAGCCAAGGGCATCCACTGTAGGTTCCAGCTGGTCCCATAGAGGCTTATCTCATGTTGGTGTTTGTGCCTTGGGTCCAGGCACATATGCCACTGCTGCTTCCCCTTTCCATGGGCTTGCTAGAAGTGCAGCGTGTGAAAGTAACTTACAAAGTGGCATTGGGCTTCCATTCTATCTGTGGGGAGTCTCAAGTCCGACCTGTGTATACACACCCGTAGATGGATTCATGATTGTCCAGTGCATGGTTGCCATCATTTTATGTTCGTACATTGAGATGCATCCTTTGTTCATGTTCCATCTTCATGTATTGCCTTGACTGTCTTCATTGTTGTTAGCCTTCATGAATTATGCACTTCCCTCGGCCCCTTTGGTTAGCAGTGCCACACAAATTTAGAAAGGTGCAATTTAGAAGGGTGGCATGTGCAAGTCACGACACATTGAGGCACATGTGCATTTGGGTATGGTCACGGTCAGACAGATTAACTCTTGGGTCCTGTTTTTCTGGTTTGTTGTATTGGCTAATTGATGTTCCTGTGTGCATGATTATATTGATGAGTGAGTTATTTCCGGACTTTTTAGGTTGATAGTTGCACGCTTTGTGACAGTAGTGTTATGTGTTGGCCATTTATTTCTCTGTTTAGACATTGCATGCCATGGCATGGTGTGTCAGGCAGGTGACATGAAGTGTGGGAGGGTTTAGGTGACATACCGGCATTTGGATGTATACTTTGTCATGCCGTTTCTGGCATACTCCATCTTCCATGTGTTCCTTTTGTGCACACCAGATTAAGATACTTTTAGTACTAAGGGATGTACACAATGAGCACTTCCGAGGACACATTTTCGGGGTATTAAGGTTGGGACAGATGACTGTCTCTTTGTCATTATCGTTTGTCACCTGGAATGTGCCAGGCCTGTGCGCACTCCCCAGGGGTTGGATTTTAGGTGAAAAATTGTGCCACGAGCTGGGTACGGGTAGCCTCGCCATTTGCCCTTTCCTCTCCCATGAGCAGCCGCCGTGCATGTGGTTGGGGATGTGGGACACCACCATGTCCACCGGTACACCACGCCGTGTTGCAAAATTGTGCAGGATACATGCTGCCACAATTATCCTGCACACTACTGGTGGCGCATATAGTAGCTCACCACCAGAGTGGTCAAGGGAGCGGAAGCGTGACTTTAGCACTCCGAATGTGTGCTCCGCTATGCCCCTAGTTGCAATATGGGCTATGTTGTATCTTACCGGGGGCGGTGTGGTAGGGTTCTGTATTGGCGTCATCATGTAGGTGCTCAGAGGGTAGGCACTGTCCCCTGTAGAGGTTAGATGGGTTGGCAGTGGTGTGGTTTAGTCTGTGTGAGACATGCATGAATTTGCAGGGCTATTTGTACTCACCAATGAGCCATGTGTTGCCATGTCTCTCAGCTTTCAGGACCCGCTGTAGGGGTGAGATTCTGAATATGAAACTATCATGGATGGACCCCGGATATTTGGCATGTACAGAGATGATGATTCCCTCGGCATCACATACAACCTGTACGTTGATGGAATGCCAGTGCTTGTGATTGCGATAGATGTGCTCTGTGGCCCTAGGTGGACGTAGTGCCAAATGGGTGCAATCGATGGCACCAAGCACTTTAGGGAAGTGCGCCACCCCGTAAAAGTCCTGGACCACGGCCTGCCTTTCTGCGGGTGTTCTGGGCATGTATATGTGCCTGCGGACTGAGGGGCGTGCAGTCATGATTGACAACACTTGGTGTAGGCAGCGTGACTGCGTGGCCTCTGAAATGCCCCTGACAATAGCAGCTGTCCGCTGAAATGACCCAGTGGCCAAATAATGCAGTACATTGAGCACCTTTTCCAAGGGGCTCAGTGCTTGGGAGCACAGGGTGGGTGATGTGAGGTCATCTTCCCACTCTGTGACCAAGTCTAATATGATATGGGGTGTAAACCTATACCTGCGATAGACCTGGCCATCAGGCATTCCAAAAAGGCTGCTCCTGGGCTATCCTCCTCCTCCTGCACTGTCCCTCCATCACTGCTGCGAAAAATGGGACATTCATCGTAGCTGTATTGCGTGTTGGTTTTTCACGTGCCCTTTTTATGCATTGTTTTTGATGTGCAGTGATGCTTACACCTGTTTTCTCTTGGTGGACGTGTTTCCAGATAAGCACGTCTTTTTCCGTGTGCAGGGGAGCCCTGTTCAATTCCATGAATACGCGTTGTTAGCGCGCATGTGGGCGTTGCAAGTATTTTACTGTGGTACTTCCTACGTAATGCCCACATTTACGCTTGTTGTTCCCCATTCCACGCATTCCGCCCCCTTTTTAGGTGACTGAGCTAGACGGTATGCGCCATCTCTGGCCGTCTTGCGCAAAAGGCATTCTTGGTGTCGCAATGAGGTGTTGGACCCACGCGGATTTAGCGCAAGTCTCCAGTAATCCACACGCTATGTGTTCCATGAATCAACAAACGGGCACTTGTGCGCATTTTGCACGCAAGTGCGCATTTTTCAGCACTATTTTATTCTATGAATCGGGCCTATTGTGTCCACTTGGATTACATAACAATAACGTAGCCATGACAAACATGAGGATTGGGTCTCAACCAAGATTTGCTTTTATACCGGTATTACTTATTGCACTTTGTATTTGCATTTTACCATGTAACACCATTCTGTAACATACAGCATTGCAATGAAACATTGTGTCCACGTGGATTGCATGGCAATAATGCAGCCGTGACAAACATGAGGATTTTATCGTGTTACATCAAAGAATATAGTCCCAAATTGCTTATACAATATCACTTGGTTGTTTATTTTAAATGCTTTAAATGGGTGCAATATTCCAGCCATGACTTTTTACGAGGCACTACACACTGTATTATGTCATATGCAATATTACTGCTGAAACAAAATGCATTTCTTAATATAATGAGGTTGTACTATGCACTTGTGCTTTATCATGAAACGTGATTCTTTTGACAAAGAAATTATGTTCCAAAATGTCTGCCAGTCACACCAACGTTCAATATCATTCTTTGCTGGGGGTTACATTGGATAACAACACCAAAGTAGGACTTGCAATGTATGTAAAGAGATCTGTGTGAATTGTGGGAATTCAATCTGACGAAGCCCAGATAGGGTGAAATGCGTTATCTTCTGTCCAGGACTGTCCACCATGACTTTAATAAAGGACATTATCCACAGTTTCTAAGGAGTCAGTATTTACTTTTTTGGAATGTATTGCAAGAGTGCCACTGTCCTTAGATTGCGTCACATTTTTGTTTTTTATATCACAGGTCCTGCGGTAGTGGCCCTGTAGTTATGGGTAAGTTGCGGAAGAGCACTTTTTGGGCGGCTTGTAACTTCGCTCCCCCTGGACGAATCCTTACCAAACTTTGCAAAAAAAGTATATGGCCCGCTCTGAATTTTTTAGGCAAGGTTGGTAAGGTTTCATCAAGGGGGGCAAAGTTATAGGTGGCCCCACATTTTTTTTTCCGTAGACGCAATGGAAACATTTTTTTGCTCACGCCTACAGCCTAAACCGCTGGACCTATTTTCACCAAATTTGCGGAAGAGGGGCGGCTTGCTGTAAATTTGGTGTAAATTCGTCCAGTAGTTTTCTTTAAAAAAGGCAAAGTGTAGGTAAAAAAAATAGTGATATCTGGATCTGCTGACTCATTTCCCTGCTCGCTCCGTGGACAGGACTCCGATTGGTCCGGAGGGTTCCGTGATGTCTGCGGACATCCAACGCGCCTGATGATTGGCTGGCAAAAAGCATGATGTGCGTCATATTTTTCCGATATGCCCGCCATGTTCTATTAGGGCTGGGAAACATGTTTTGAATCATTTGGTGTTGGGAAGAGGGGTTGGTAAGGGTGAGGAAGTAAAAGATAGATGATATCGGGCTTGGGCGCAGCAGCTCATGTGGTGACTAGGCAGGCTTTATTAGGGTAGGGGACTGGAATGTAGATGATATGAGGATGTTTGCACAGGTTAAAAAACAGGCCATGTACTCGAGATTCTAGGCACTGGCACAACTACAACAGTATAATATGGCCATGCAACCAAGAATTTGACCACAACTATTGCAGTAGGTAGTGTTTGGCGGGCTGTTGAAGAAACATGTTTTGGGTTATTTGGTGACTCCAAGAGGGCTTGTTAGAGTAGGGGACTGGAATCTAGATGATATGGTGATATTGGCATTGGTGAAAGATAGGGTTGGCAGTCTATTTTGATGTATGCAGATGGTGTTTAAATTGGAAGTTAATGGCAAATTGTCCTGTGTTGTTGTGGCCAGTGGTCAGATGATTGGGTGCATGGCCGTATTATGCTGCAGTGGTTGTGGCCAGTCCCTAGACTCTTGGGTGCATGGCCGGAGGCCGTAGGCCACGCACCTAAAAGTCTAGGGACTGGCCACAACCACCACAGCATAATATGGCCATGCACCCAAGAATGTAACCACTGGCTACAAGCATTGTTATAATATGTGTCCAGAAATGGAATTCGGCTATTGGAAAGAACCATTACAATAATATGTGTAGAGTCATTATACATACTGTATATGCTGTGTATAATTTTTGGAACGCAGTGACACAATACCATTGAAGTGGAAATGGTACTTTTCATTGATGTACAATTGGGGCACAGGTTGACTTTGTTGTACATGGTAATGCAGGAGAAATGTTTGCTTCTTTCTCTGTGAAAAAAACATAGCATAATATGTTAGGTAAGGTTCTTCACAATGTCGCATTGCACACAATCTCACATATTCATGTACTTTTTAGACCCTCATAATTAGTACTTTAGATGTACTATGCTTCAAACAACATTACTGTGCGTTTTGCACAGTTGCTGTGTTTGGTTGCATTATTATTGAGTCTGTTGAAAAAAAAATCCATGTAGGGTTAAAAAAAACATAGTACATTTATTTGACGTTACGTGTCGCACTATGTTTGTTTGAATTGTGCAGTACTTAAAGGAATCTTTAAGGTGCACAAATACGTGCATTTGCTGTTACAAGCACTGCTGTAGTAGGAAGAATTGTGATGGTATTTGTGTTTTGCTTTTTGAAAGTGCTGGTGGTGTGGCTGTAGTTAGATACCAGTTGGCGTATTCTAAATTATAGCTTTGCATTTTTTAACAATATCATTGGATGCAGTTTGATTCCTGTTGGTGGATTCTAAGTATTTTACTTTTGGAAACTAATATTGTAGTAGTAAGGGTGCAGTTAGATACCAGTTGGCGTATTCTAACTGTTGATAGATTTACAGTTTTGAAGGGTATGTTTTGAAACACGTTCATTCTTGTTGGTGGATTTTAATTATTTCACTATTGGAAAGTAACATTGCAGTGTTATGCGTGCAGTTGGATAGCAGTTGGCGTATTCTAACGGTTGATAGTTTTACAGGTTAATCACTAATGTTTGTAGACCCTCCTAATCTGTACATTTTAAGTACTATGGGTGAAACAACATTAGTGTGTGTTTTGCACAGTCGTTGTTTCTGTGCACATAATAATTGGGTCACTGGAGAAAGAACTGTATAGCATTATCAAAAATGTACAGCATGTACATCTGTTGGCATATTGAAACTGTTTTCCATTTCACAAACAGCGTTGTAGCGCTATGGATGTAGTTACATACCAGTTGTTGTATGCAACTCTTTAAAAATAGTTTTAGAGTTCAGAAGGGTATTTTTTTTTAGTACTTAGGTACCTGTTGGTGTCTATCGTGTACTAACTTACGATAGTTCTACAGGTCAGTGACCAAATTTAGCTTTAAGGATTATTAAGTAGGCATTTGTTAGATTTGCTACTAATCTATGCTTTAGAGTAATGGAAGTGTCATTGCATTAAACCAACCATATATTTTATTAATGTATGCAGTATAGTGACCTGCACTGGTTGTGGCACCAGTTTGGTAGATTATGCTTACTGTTGTGAAGGTTTTCTTGCCAAGTGATACTTGCCATTGTGTGAAGCTAGGAAGCTTGCAGTTGTTTTTGGTACCATCTACGCTGTACCTGAAAAGCATTACTATTAGATATTGGCTATGTGAGTTTATGTATAAGGTGGACCGGTTACCTGGATTGTAAACAGTACTAAATGTGCCGATATTTGTATTTTTCATCAGCTGATGAAATGAAATGGATTCCCAATTAGGTGTAGATACATGCATAAATCATTCATTAGGGACCTGCTCCTGTGTAACATAGTTGCACAGAGTCCATGTATGCTTCTACGTGTATGAAATCTGGAAGATCTCATTTATAGGTATAGTTTTGCTTTCTAGTACTTGCAGTAAGTACATTACAAATACTTGTGGATCTTCCTGTGTGTTTATGGTGGACCTTACCATTCCTGCACAGTAGTTCAATTCTTGCCTTATTCATGAGACTGATAGATCAGCAAGGAATATCAAGGCTTAGTACCACCAAAAACTTAATCTGCCATTCACAAAGTCAAAGTTATGATTATAACTTTATTCTGTACAGATACAAATATCAAAGCAGATAGCTATCTGGCTCACAAGTGCCTCACAGTGTGTACCAGCAGACACGGTGTGGTGTGAGAGTACTGGTCATCACAAAGCATGCAGTATTTATACAAAGTCCTGGTCATTGACCAGCCCTTCTCAAAATTAATAAATTACAAATTTGGGTTTGTGCCCAGTTCACATAACAAATATAACAATATTAGTTTACACTTTTGACATGTTGTCCTATCCTTGGAGATTCAATGGCGATGTTGGTTCTCAAGCTCAAGTTACGCCTAGTTTCAAGAAACAAATTCAATAGTTTATTGCAAAGGCACATTGTTTTAGTTTGTCTTCCATTCAGTTCTGATGTTTGTATATGTCTGAAGCTATTGATGAAGACAACACTTGAATTGAGGTTCACTGTGGCTCCAAGCTTCCTTAAAAATACAATACTGGCAAACTTTATTGTATTCAGCTGTGTAGATCTTATCTTGTTTCTTGAGCTTTAGGATAAGTCCTGTTCCAAGAGATGCATAAAGGATTTCTTCCAAAACACACGGCTGTAGTTGCTTGGCTTTGTGTGTCGTTGTTTGAAAGAGGATGAGTCTGTAGGCACAGATAACACTTTGAATGAGAGTTCATTTTGACTACAAGGTCTCTTTGCACTGGACAAAGATTTCTGCTTTTGGCAGTCCTAGGCTTGACATAGGCTAAAAAATAATTCTGCTCAGTGGCAACTGAAAACATGGTTAATCATTTCTAAACAGGCCGCAGGAGTTGGGAACAAAATGGCAGATGTTTTCAAGATGGTGGCAAAGTCAATTCTATCTAAATCGAGTTAATCATAGGTGTTAATACAAATGCGAATGTCTTAGGCCAATGTTCATAATCAGGTAGCATTTTTGCAAATATGGTTTAACAAGACACTGTAAGTGTTGTCAGGATTATTTGTTGCATTTCTATGAAGGAGGAGCATTTGCCAACACAACTGGTCTGAGCCGTTCAAGTACATGTTTTGAAAAAATGGTTGCAATGGGAACAGCAGATTGATTTCTACATTTGCATAGCAATTTCCACCTCTGGTGTTGGAAAATGTAATTGTAACAGAGAGTTCTGTCTCTGTGTTACATGCTGTACCTAAAATTGTTTTTTTAGAAGACATATTTTTCTTTGTGCTGTTGGGTGTGCACTTGCATTTGCGCTAGATAGTTTTGTGGGTGTGCTACTTGATGGAGTAGCAGATGCTTTCAGTTTCTTTGGTGGTACTGTTGGGAGATCTCTTATAAATTCTGTTTGCCTTACTTTTCTTTTAACAAGTTTACCTTTTTGAGGAACAGGGTACATATCGGTGTGTAGAGTGCAAGTAGGCTGTTCCACTCCGTGACGCAAGGAATGTCAGCCTTGACTTTGTTTGTATCAGAATTGACTAGAAATAGTCCTTCAAGTGTGTGTAGATATGACAGTGCTACGTAACTCACACCTTCTTTAAAGACTGTGCTGCCAATGTCAATGAATGCCTGATCTAGGGTTAGACCTTGCGATTTGAGAATACTAACTGCATATACAAGAGACAGAGAGAATTGTTCTCTGTATACATACATGTCTTTGAAAAGAAGGAATCGTGCTGTTGAGCGTCCTATCCTTTTAACATCTGAAAGTTTGTCAAAGTGAATGTTGACAAACTGTATGTTGTTGTCACTTGGATACGTCTGGAAGCCAACAACTGTTCCAATTGCTCCATTAACTAAACTTTGTTCCACTTCCAGGTAACATTTCAGAATTACCCTACAATTTAAACGCAATGTTAACATTCTCTCCAAACCAGCTTTGTTGGAGATACAGTTTTCTAAGCTATCCAGTCGTGATGTGCTTGTTGACATATAGGGAGTGTCATGCCATGCACTTCCAGTTTGTCTGTGGAGTTAATATGCACTATTGGTTGCATTTCTTTTTTTAACATTGTCTCATTGAATTATGTACAGCTTGCTAGGGTTGGCATTAGGGACATAGATTTTACATTTTTGTGTGCTAATTGTTCCATGTGATCAGGAGCAGATGTGTCATTCGCATATAGCTCATGGATGATCCTATTATTTAAGATAGATTGTGCATCTTTAGAAAGAAGGCCAATCCTAATATTTTTTGAAATGTTTGCATAGGCGAGGTCTGCAGACTGATGCATGTTTTGAATTAGTTCTCTGTATTGGAAAAGTGGCCAGAGATTTACATTGCCTATGCTGCCAAGTGAGTTGCGGCACTGTTTGTGTCCTAAGGTTTTAAAAATAGGTTCACCTTTCACTGGTGTTAATTGTAGGAGATCTCCCAAAACAATAACGTGTTTTCCTCCAACGAGTTATTCATAGTTTTAAGGACTTCTTGCAATCTGAGATAAATCAAAGCCAACATTACGTTGGAGACAATGCTCACCTCATCTATTAGGAGTATTTTCATTTGTTTCAGAATTCTGCGTAGCTCAATAGCCGCTTCAGTTGATAGTTAGTAGTACTCTAATTTGTTTTGGTGCTCTACTGGAAGGAGCAGTAGTCGGTACAAAGTAACACCTCCTATGTTGTAGGCGGCTAAACCTGTGTGAGCTGTTACAACAGCTTAAAGCTTGTTGTTTGTTAACTTTTGGAGGAATTTGCTGATGATTTTTATTAAGAATGTTTTGCATGAACCAGCTTCAACACTTACATAGAGGAGTACAGGTTTATAATTTTGAGAGCTACAAGTTTTACTTTCATGCTGCAAACCATGCTCAATTTTTTTAGTCACTTCTGGGTAAATGTTATGTTGCTCATCATTGATTTGTGATTTGAGCAGTGGCAAGTTTTCTTCAGATTCCTCATTGTGACACATTGTGTTTTCTACTTCAGTCATGGCTAATTCTGCTTCATTTACTACGAGTGGCTCTCCACATGGTTCTTAGCTTCCTGTAACAGAAGATTGACTGACCTCAGGAGTGTCATTTAATTGTGCTTCAACTTCTTCTTCTTCTTGGCATTCATTGTCCAACATGTTTTTGTACTGCTTGAAATTGACAATTGTTATACTGCTTTCATTTTCATTGGTTTAATATTATTCTTGTACCAGAAATGTTGGGCTATGTGGTATAGGCACATGTTTTCAAAAGTACTACTTCTGTTTGGGTAGTATTTGTCTAATAAATAGTTTTTCAACATTTCCTGGCTGTTGGGATCGTTTTTGGCTATTGTTTCAATGTCATGGTACAATTTCAGCACTCTTTTTATGGATGCAGAAGGACCAATGCTTAGCCAGACTATTTGTTCAGATTTGCCACACAAGTCTGTGCCTGTTTAGTGGCCTGCAGCTTCGTAGCATCCACATTCTCTGTGGGAGAGCATTTTTATGCCGAAGCTGTACAATTTTTGTGACAGTGTTTTGTCAGATGATATGTCTAGGTAGGCTGTGACGTATCTTGCAACATCAGTGGAATTGTCTGTAATTTATTGTATATCTATGTTTGCATTCCACAAGAGGGCAATGATTGCAATGTTATCATTGATGTACTTTGAAGCTTTATTTCTTTTTATGCAGTATGTTTTTTTAGGCGTTTTGCCTTTCACATTGTGTCTAAGAGAAGACATGAATCTGTTTACTTGTCATTTTGTTGAAACTGGTCTAGGGAAACCAAAACAACATTTGGTATAGTATTAGCCGTTGTTTTTATATCTGTGTTGACAATATTTGCCACATTAATGTCTTTGGAAGCGTAAAATGTGTGTATGTTGCTCCCTATGTGTGCTTTCTGAAGGGATGTCTCAGGTTACATATTTGTGAATGAACTGCAAAACAGTGGCATCACTGTCATGACCAACGTTAGGAGCATCTTTTATCCACAAAAGGATGTGGATGTGTGGTGCAGCATTGCAATAATGTGGTGGTGAAAGTATCTTGATACATTTACAGGGTCAAGAGTGCAGAGTTCTGTTTTTATGTCTATCCCTCCTTAGTTTTGGTTTGCTATGTGTAGGAAGTCGTGCAAGTCCTCCTATGCACATTATGCACAACTCAAAGTGACAAACCATGTGGGTGGGCCAAGGTTCCATAGCATACACCATACATCAGTGTGACATTGGAACCAGCACTCTTTTGTACCACGCATGTTTGCCAAGAGATTTGTGATACTTGACTGCATAACTTCATTTTTGTCTTTTATCTTTTGAAGTAGTTGGGTAGCAAACATGTTTAAAAAATTGGAACCTGTTTTTGTTGTGTGTGCAACTCCATAACACAGAGTTTTTAGTTCACTTTCAAACAGGAGGTGGAATGTGCATTCAATGTTTTGTCTGAATCTGGGGTCTTCAGAATACATTAGTAAAGAGAGGCATTCTGATGCTGTTATTTGTGTGTATCTTTCATCATATCTTCCCCTTTTCCCGTAGGAAAGAGCAGAGGAAAGGCTTGTGCTTCTACACGTTTCTTTCCATATGCTGATTGGAGATCCTTTGGCTTGACACATTTGATATGTTTCTAGTGCATTGTCTATGGTGTCTTTGGAGTGCATTGGGAGTATTGCATATTGGTCTAAAATATTGGATGCCGCAGTAGAATCTACAGGTTCAAGTTGGCCAGTTGATGAGGAATCCTGAATTATTTTGGTGATTTCCCTTAGGTTTTGTTCAATGTTTATTTCTTTGTAGTACTCATTGTTTTCTTTAGGATATTGTAGGGCTTCTCTAACTTTGTTGAAGTCTACTAGTTGTTGCCAAAATGTTTTTTGTCTTTTGTTGGTACACCATTGTCTAGGATAATCAAAGATTGATCTATTGGCCTTTGCACTTATAGAGTGTCTACATTTTCTTTATGATCTAATGGAAAATAAACTACTTTGCCACAAATGCCTTTTAGTAATTCAGGAGTAGGCAATATGGTTGTTTTGGGTTGAAGGCATATTAAGCTTGAAATGGGTGTATTGTTTGGATTATATTGCTCTCATACAAATTAAGCTGTTGGAGAGGTTTTGGAAGTGGGAATATTTCCAAGTTATTAGTGATAGCCCATAAAGGCATTTGGTTATTATTAAGCTTTGTATTGCAGTATGTTCAAAGTATTGAAGGGTTAGTAATGTTGTGTTTGTTTTCTGCTATGAGATAGAGAGCTAATTGGAACCATTGGGATTCCTCATTTTCTTCTATTTTGTATGTTATGTCTACAGTTTTGGTGCTCTTTCTATAAACAGTTCTGTGACAACCCACACATAGTTGGTTTGGTATTTCAGCAGATGTGCTTTGAAACTTTGCTATTTCTTTTCCTACGTGTTTCTTAGAAGATTGGCATTCATAAGGTTTTCGCTACTCTTTTCTAAAGTTACTGGATTTTGTAAGTGTTCTTCACTTCCAAAATATTTGCTTTGGATGTGGTCTATTTGTTGAAGGAGTTCCTTGGCTGTGCCATGTAGGAGAATGTTATTAAAATGTTGCTGTTCTAAAGCAGGACTTTTTGCATAGTACAGTCGCTGGACAAGATTCCGTAGAGTGGAATAGTTTGTAGCTAGCATTTTGATGTGGTGGAAGGTGCTTTTGCAAGCAGGTCCTGAAATACAGGCTAATGAATGTTCTTGCAGTCCAGTGTAACTGCGTACTGCAGAGCAATCCATGGTTTGCAAAGTTTTATTATCATTTTCTCTTTTAGATTCACATAGTGATTGAGGAATTGGCGTAAAGATTTGAAGGATTGCTTCCGTACGTTACACATTGAGGTGCAGGGCCATTTGTAGACTGGACAGATTGCTTTGGTGGAATGGAGAGTTGATTGTAAGTTTGCTGGGGACATTTTTTCAATGAGGGTTTCTTCTGCCACAATGGTGTTGTCTGCAATTTCATACCCTTGGGCACTGCTATGTATGGCAATTGGGTTTTTCTGCTCTTGTTTAGATGCCTCTTCATTGAAATATGGCTCTGTACTGGTTGTGTGAATCCACTCAACTGCACAGTAGTTTGCAATGTTATCTATGTTGACATTGTGCATGTTTCGAAGTACTTTTTTAGTTTACTAATTAATTTTGTTAGTGCTTTGATTCTGGTTAAAATCAATATAAACAATTTTCTTTTGAGAGGCATTGCACTGTCTATGAGAGCTTCCAGAATTAGTCTTCTGCAGTCATTTTCAGGAGTTGACAGTGATTTCTCTTCTGTTTTTATAAAATTGTGAAGTACACTAGGGTGGAACATTTTTGTAAAATAAGTTTTTTGGAATGCTAAACTGTGCCTACGTTTACATTGGTAGATGTAGTGCTAGCGCTATTAGTAGTTTTATTCTTAATACATTTCTTTTTCATTTTACTTTTTGGAAGAGGGGCCATAGTTCTAGCTGCTTTAGTTTTGTTGACTGACTGTATTAGCTGTTTTGTTTGAACATTTGCTATACATTCTGCTAGAGGTGGATGAGTATTTTGACTGCTTTTAGTTTTATCTGCTCTATTTTTTCTTTGTTTTCTATGGAATTGCTTTTTGGTAGGCATTCCGTTCTATCTCTTGGAGAAAAAAGGAAAGTGTGGGTTTGAAAGTGGTGCAATGCATTTGTTTGCATTGTGAATGAGTGTGTGAATATGAGGGCAGACATAAATAGAGGGCTGTATGATTGTGCAATGGGCTGTTAGTTCTGTTTTGGAAGGTTGTAATGATAGCTGTGTGTGTAAATGTGGGAGGGGCTTGGTTCAGTGCGTATGACAGTGTACTGTGCATGAATAAGTAAGGCCATTACAATGTTTTCATGATACTAGTGGTTGTTACGATACTGGTATTCAGATGAGAATAGAGAGTACCTGCTGAGGTACAATGAGTAAGAGTGAAGTACATGGGTTGGATAGAATTTTGTTGGCTACTATACGGGTACACTGCACTGTATGACTAACAGAAAGAATACTACTACACTACTGCACTTACTTTGTAGGGCATGAAGAGTATTTTTCTTCTGGTTTTTATCTTCAAGGAGAGATGTCGCTGTCTTTCAGGAGGCTGTTCTTCACTGCAATCAGGAAAGAAGAAGATTATGGGTATGTGTGGTAATGGCGAAAAAATTGTAGTCCAAGAAATTATTGCACACTGTAGGAGGAGTTGGGAAGAAGAGTTAGTAACATTGCACGTGATTACGAGTATGGGTGTAACACTGCTGTTGCTGCAGATGGGTTGCCACGAGATTCCTAATACTTGTTTGGCAGCTACCTTCCCAGTGTCACTAGGACATTACAAGGCATGTTGACCTGGAAAGTCAGGTGGTGGAAAATGTTAGTCTCTATTTGTGTGCAGTTACATAGCATTGTATGGGACTGGGGACATAGGAGCACTAGCAGGGTTGGTATTGGGGCTGGTGGTTCCGTGATAAATAAAAAGTGTGAGAGTTGTTGTTGCACTCTTTGTATTAGAAATGGAGTACTGGACGACCTTGTATGCCGAGAAAAATGGAGAAGCCAAGAAGCATGTACAGATTAGACAGGAGAATGTTAGTGTGTGCAATTTTATTAACTTTCCCACACATGCATGCTTGGTATGTGAGTGCTATTGCAATATGTTGGAGAAATCATTTCCATTTTCTTTCATCCATTTATTAAAAATTCCACACAACACTTCTGTAAATGTGCACATGCGTTTATTTGGTTTCCTTCAAATGGTGCTACAATGAATAGTTTAAAAACGCATTGGATTTTTTTCATTTTTCAATCCATGTACATGGCATGCTTTAGTAACATACATCCAGTTTTCATTTTGAGTGTGCATGAGTGTGGGAGCTTTAGTGCAGCTTTGTTAGAGGGAGAAGTGATTTTAAAAGTGACAGAATGAAAGAAGAAAATGAAAGTTTGCACATTAGAGTCGCTGATATGGGCAAGCATGCATGTTGTGGTAATATATTGAAGTTTCACATAGGCTCTGGCACTTAAACATGCTGTGGAAATGTTTCCAGTGCGGTTTTCTTTTATTTTACAAATAAATCACAAAGAGTGATGCTGAAATTGAAATATGTGTTTTGAAACTGTTATGGACGTGCTCATTAAAAGAAAACTTTGTAAGCACACAGTATTGTAAGTAGCTTCCACTTGATGTCAGGAGATGGGACAAATGAGAGTATGATTATTGAGTAGGTTATTCAGGGTAAGTGGCAGGAACCCTGTTCAAATGCTTTTGTAAAAGAGCTGGAAATGTACTTTACAACATATATGCATACCTGTAGTTTGTGTTGATGAATGCAGATGTGGATGAATCTGGAAGTAGAAATCTTGGAGAGTTTTACAGTAGTTTTTGATGCAGGTGCTTGGGAATAACAGGAGACCTGTACTCTGAGTGTTGAACGGTACATCTGAAGTGTTGAACTGAGGTGACAGAGTTCTTTGATGTGATTAGTGGATGGGTGTGTGACTGCTTAACAGTAGCCAATGAAGAAGTATTGCCAAGAGTGAAGTGGAAAGGTAAGAAGGGCTGTCCTGTGTTATGCTGCTTTTCCCAGGTGCAAAGGTGCTATTTTCACACATACCACCTAGAGCACTATGGAATTTGCCCAATGTCTTCTGTCCTCAGCAAGATGCAGGAAGTTGTCTTGTGAACAGAGGCATATCTTCTTTTTTGTGTAGTGTTGGGATGTTGAGAATGAGAACATTAATTCTCAGAGTGTGAATTATTTTACTGCAGATGGCATTCATTTGTCAAACATTGGAAATGCAATTTTTCTTTATAATGTAAGGAATGCTCTGAAGAGGTTTGTGTAAGTCTGTAAGGAAAAAACACAAGCCCCTTAAACAAAATTAAAAAAGGCTCTTTTCAGAGCCACCACTAAAGAGAAAATACCCTACCCTGGGTTAAAGTTCTCTCCCCATCCCCTCGAACTGTACGATCTGTCCGCGAACAGCACATGCCACATGCACGGCATTTGAGGAAGGCAGGCATAGAAATGGGACTGTGGAGCCCAGGGGATTGGCCAATAAAGTTTCCTGGGTGTCGTATGCAAGGAGAGAGTGTGGCAGAAGGTCTATTTACTGAGAGGAATGGAGATGGCTATGGCTATGGCTCTGTCTTTCAGGAGGCAGAGTGTGTGGATTTTGGGGACTCTTGGATCCATTGGTTGCAGGTGTCTAGAGAGCAGTGTGGAGTGGCTGAACATCTTGGTTTTCCTCATGTTGATGTGAAGTGCTATGGAGTGCGCGACATGAAGTGGGTGGACTAGCTCTCATTTTGTGTCAATTTGGTCACGCTCCAACATCCGGACATTATCATTGTTCATTGTGGAGGAAACAATTTAGGCCATGTTACCAGAATTTCACTGTTTGTGATGAAGGAGACCTGTTCACGAACACCCGAGTAATTTTTTGTTGCATTGCCCAGAGACAGATGTGGCTGCACTCCAGTTCATTCGGTCCGCAAATGGAGAAAGCGAGGCGCAATGTCAACAAGGCTGTTTATGCATTTTTGAGAGGCATTGGCCTGTCATCCTTCGATAATGAAAACATAAAATTTTATAGCACCAATATTTTTTGCAGAGATGGAGTCTATCTTACTGATGCTGGCAATCCGCTTTTTTGTGAAATATCCAAAATGCATTGCAGCTCCTTTTGAAAATATATAGCACACATTTTGCATTAGGTGTTGCCTACTTTACTTTAAAAAATGAAAAACACCTTCCAAAAACAAGCAAAACAAAAAAAGCCTCTTTTCAGAGCCACCACTTTCTCCCACAAAAGAGTGCAATGGATTTAATGCTACCACCACCTACTTTTTTTGATGACTGCGGACTACTGTGCTGTCCACAGACCTCACAGGCTGCACAGGGGCCTGCAACTTTTTTTTGGAACTTCTATTTTTGAACTGTAAAAGGTGGCTCTGAAAAGAACCGTTTCTTTTTGATTTTTTGTGTTTTATGATTTTTTGGGCTTTTTTAAACAGGACACACAAGGGAGGGAAGGGATGTTAGGGAAGGGGCACCAACCACGGGATGAAGGGGCAGGTGGAGAGAGGAAGATGTTGGGCGGGCCTCACTTAGGTAGGGGGCACTGTTTCTCATACTCCCAGATCGTAGCCTAGAAAGCACTTTGAAACTGTTCCCCCCTGCAGAGTACTGCGTCACAGTACATACAAAGTACAGTGACCCTCGAAAGGTAAGGGTCCACTGCGTTATGTATAGCCTGCGAAGCATGTTCAGGGTTCCGCTGCCCCACAGGAGTGTCTCTTGTGGTGACAGGAGCAGATGTTGAGGGTGCGACAGAGGAGGTAAACCTGCTACCGCTTTCGAAAGGTACGACCTTCCGATCTGCTGCCTTGTGGTGGTCCCTTAGCTATACAGCCCAGGCTTTCCCCGACAACATTGCACTCAGTGCATTGAAACTTGGCTGCATGAACCTTGGGTACCCCCCCAATGATGGTAAATATGCTCCACACCCAAGAATCACGCTGACAGCCGGTAACTGGGATTTCCACTACCTCATCCGATTCGTCTTCTTGATCCCTCTCTGCATCACCACGTCTGTTCCCCTCTCCAGGCCCTCCAGATGGTGATGGTGGTGCTGAGGCAGCAGCAGCCATGGATGCCATTGTAGAAAAAGCAGCACACCAAAAGCAGCACACCAGAAACAGCAATCTGTAGGCAGTGCTCAGTCCTGGTCAGCCAGAAACACAATGAGGAGCAGCAGTGGGGTGTGGACTTTTATAGGGGTGCTGTCCGTGGACCGTGCGACTGTCCACAGGCACTTCGAGCCTCAGGCAGGGCTCAAAAAGTTACAAAAAGCATCTAGATCGACCACGGCATGGTCTGGGACCTCTGCAGGGGTATATTTTCATCTTAAAACACCCTGGATTGTCCGAAAATGCCCTTTATAATGGTCCGGGGGTATGAACACCCAATGCTCAGTGCAGGTGCGGCCACATGATGATGTCTCCGGACATCCGCGGATAGGATGGCTATTCGTAGGACACCTATTGCACGGGATGCAGTGTGCGCTTGCGCCCAGGTATCTGAAAGGACAGGGGTGGAACACCAAAAAAAATTAAAAGTGCATCATGAGATTACGGACATCTGCGGACAGGAGCAGTGTTTGGAGGGCACAGGGGATCAGATGCACATGCGCCCAGGTGTCCCCAGGACAGGAGTAGGACCACTGAACTGATTAAAAGTGCATCACGAGTTTACGGACATCTGTGGACAGACACGGTGTTCGGAGGACACAGGGGATCGGATGTGCATGCGCCTAGGTGTTCACAGGACAGGGTTGGGGCCCCCAAATTATATAAAGGTGCGTCATGACTTTGTGGACATGTCCGGACAGGTGCTCTGTTTGGGGGTGCCTCCTTTTTGGTTGCGGGCACCTCCGGACAGGTGCTCTGTTCGGGGATACCTCGATTTTAGTTGCAGACATTCCGGACAGTCACGCAGTCCACAAACTCCAAACGGGGCTTTAAAAAAAAATAAAAAACACACACACAACAGTACACACATAGATATTTATTAGGACACATACACTAAATTAGGAAATGGATGGGGTACCAGAATGTGAAACATAAATGGAGGATGCAGGGATTTGGGGTTTTAGACAGGCTGTTCAGGGATTTGGTGGGGATGATTGGCTGTGGCAGGGCCAAGGGTCACAGGTACAAGTGGGGCAGTGGTATCTAATATTGTCTGTAATATAACTTTTCGCAAATGTCATTAACTTTGCAAAATTAGTGTTAAGCTGATCCATTTTTTCAGAGAGACCTATTAGTTCATTTGCAACATTTGCATTTTGAGGCTGTCTGTGCTCATCAACGTGCTTATTTAGTGGTAATTCCGGGACAATTTCTTCATTTGCACTATTTATTGTTAAAAAGAAAAATGTCTTTTAGTGACATGCAGATAATTTACATAACTTTTTCTACTTTAAAAATGGTATTGTGTACCATTAGAGTTATTTCCATCACTCATTTCATCATGGGGGGCATTTTCCTCTGGCCACTCCAGGGTGCTTGCCATTTCTGTTTAAAGAAAACAATACTTCTATTTCTCATAACTCAGGTACATACAACCAACTCTAATATTAAAGGAAGAAATATACTGTACTTACTACTTTTTGTATGGGTTTCTTCTTAGTAGGTTGGACTTGCTTCTGAGAGTTGCTTCTGACTGGGTAAGCAAAGCTTCACTGTGGTAATATTGTTAGATGCACAGGTCACTTTTGTGCTTGCTGCATTCCATTATGTTGTGCAACCTATGAAATTGTCATTTGTGATGTCATCTTTGATGTCCTGGGTGTTAGTCTTAGCAGTGCACGGTGGTGGCGCAAGTTATGGTTGCTTAGCTAACCATAACTGGCGAATTTCTGTTTTTTTTCATTTTACCATAATATTCCTTTAACAAAGTTTTTCCACTGAATTGGATACATGCAAGGAAATAGCTTTAGTTGCAGGGACCTTAAGGTGAGTACTTAATGCAACTAAACACATGAAATTCAGCTGAAGCCACCTTAACATTGAGC
Organism: Ambystoma mexicanum; assembly: GCF_040938575.1. Lineage (NCBI taxonomy): Eukaryota > Metazoa > Chordata > Amphibia > Caudata > Ambystomatidae > Ambystoma > Ambystoma mexicanum. Next base: position 936,065,364 of record NC_090932.1, on the reverse strand, counting down.
TCCCTGTTGCACAGCTTATGACCACAATGATGACATCACAGATCGCATCACTAATTACATTACAACAGTAACTGGTATTAAGCATGACCTTCAGCCATGGTCAGAGTGCATGGCCAAATATATTTTAACACATGTATTGGTACTAGTCATAGCCTTTAGTTAAGGACAATGGTCACAACCTTCACCCACGTGCACTGAATATTTTAAAACACTAACAGGCTCCCAACCATAGATTTTGGCCTTTACTAGTTGATGCAGCTTTCAACCATGTCCATTGTATATTGTATACACTGAACAGGCACTAGCGATGGACGTAAGCACAATACTGGCCAGTGGCCACAATCTTTGGCTTTGCCCACTAAATATTCTAACATATAAATCTACCTCTAGCCATGGCCTTTGACCTTGAGCAGTTTGTACATATTTTGGTCATGTCCACTGTATATTTCTTTTAAAAATAATAAAAGGCAATATGCGATGGCCTTCGGCCATGTCCACTGTGTATCAACACTAACCAGCCACTGGCCATGGTCTGCAACACAATACTAGCCAGTGGACACAGCCTTTAGCTGTGCCGACTGTATATTCTAACATATTAATGGGCATTAGCTATGGCCTTTAGCCATGGACGCTAACTACAGCGTCAACGTTGCACACTGTTTGTTTTAAAACGGTGATGGGCAACTAGGCATGGCTTTTCACCATGCACATTGGTATTTTTTAACACTAACCGACCAGTAGCTTTGGCCTTTGGTGCTGGCCAGTGACCTGAGCCTTTGTCATGGCCAAGTCGACGGTCTAAATTTTTATTACAGTAATCAAAGTTTTCATGAGCTAAATTATAAGTGATGTTATGTCTTATTCCATTATTGATGTAATTAGTTATATACAATGTAATTAGTGTTGTCAACAGTGATGGCATCAGTGATGTGATTTGGAATGTCATCATTGTGGTCATATACAGCACAACAGGGGCAGTGGCGTAGCACAACAATGTGGGCCCCCCTGTGAGCCATGCTGAGGGCCCCCACAGCTCGGCAACAAATTACAGGTTGCGCAAGACTCTGGGCCGGTCTAGATTACCAGGCTTGCGCAATACGCACAAACGTGCTGCTTCAGGGGGACACCGCACACTATACTAGGAGAAGCATATATACATGTGTTTTAAAGCATTATACAGCACACCTTCTGCGAGAAAAAAAAATGTACTATGAAGCCTGATAGGTTGAAATTGTTTGGAGGGATTACACCAGTCCAAAGATCCAATCCATGCAAGTCACCAACAGTGTCAAACTAGAGGGAACTCCAACAACAATGGGAACTTGGAGGAGCAATGAACAAACACAGAAGGGGGTGTGTTCCCCTAGGACATGATTTCAAAAGAAGTCACAGTAAATTCAGCATTATCAAGTGCATGAGACTCAATCACATTGTTTGAAGTATGTATGAAATTTGTTAGAGACTAGGTGAAATTGACCTTCAAAATAATAATGAATGGCAAAGAACAACAGTTTTTATTTGAAATTTACCAATGAATAAATGCAAAATCAAGAATCATGAATGTATAAAAATACAATAAAAAAACCAGTGTGCAAATGTTAGATAAATAAAGGGTGTACATACAGAAACAAAAGTGTGATAAGGACCAAACCTAAATGTATTCACAACGGGATGTTCAAAGTGAATGCGTCAATTGAACATAGTACCTGACTGTCCCTAACTTCAGTTAATACATTCACAGTTGTCTGAATTAAGTTTGTGAACATATAGTGCCACAATGGACAATATTCAAAATCAAGAAAAATAAATGATGATGGTTAGGGTCAAGAAGAAATTGGGAAAACAGCATTAAATGAACCTAAAACCAGCCATGCGTCTAAAATGTCAAACTAGAGGGAATACCAACAACAATGGGAACATGGAGGAGCAATGAACAAACACACAAGGCGGTTTGTTCCCATAGGACATAGTTTAAAAATGAGGTCGCAATAAATTCACCATTAACAAGTGCATGAGACTCAATCCCATTATTTGAAGTATGCATGACATTTGTTAGAGGCTAGGTGAAATTGACCATCAAACCAATAATGAAAGCCAAAGAACAACATTTTTTATCTGTAATTTAACAATTAATAAATGCAAAACCAAAAATCATGAATGTATACAAATACAATAAATATACCTGTGTACAAATGTCCAGGGAAGAAATTTCAATGATACCAAAGTCTGTAATGGCTTGTTGTCAGAGAGAGATTTTTACTTTGCAGGTTGAACATCTTAATATGGGTGAAAACATTCATAGACCCTTAGGCATTGGAAGAAATGAAACCCTTTTAAAAACAGGGAGACTCATAACATTGAATGCTCCTCTACACCTTGAAGGAATAGTAAAGAAAAGTCTGAAAACAATACCAACCTACACTGTAAAAATCTTTATTTCTCTGTAGAGCCAAGTCTGTTCAAATATCCTTGTGATATTCCTTCAGGACTATAATTAGGAAAAGAAATGAGCATGATAATATCATTCCCATTACAAAAAAAGATTATTGCGTTAGGGACTCCAAGTCCCATAATTCCCAAGGTACTGGAATGTAGAAGAGTGCGGCAGAGGAACAGAACTGCAAAGTGCAGCTTGTTAATGGGAATGACCCACACCTGAGGGAGACCGGGAAGCTGAAAAGGCCCCCTCAGGTGCAGGCCCTAAGTAAAAAGAAGGAGCGGAGCAGTATTCGTAGGTGGATGAGTTGTGAACTTTCCACGTTGTAGCAGAAGCAGAAACTGGAGGAGAGAGAAGACGCCAGGACCACTGCAGAGTGTTGAGCAGTAGCTGGTCCTGGCAGAGTTTTCATTTCCAGAAGCCTTAATTGCAGAGGTCATGCAGCGGAAAGTGTGGGAGAAGGAAGCTTACCCCCTGGAGACCTGAACTGCAGAGGCTGCAGAGGCTGCACAGCAGGAAGTGACAGTTTAAGCAGCTTCCCCCTTAACATGACTGTCAGTGGTGGCAGGCGAGCACCAGAGAGCCTTCGGAGCAGAAGAAGCTCTGTGTGCGATTGGCACGGGCAGCAGCAGACTGGAAACAGCAGATTTCCGGACTGCGATGAGCAAGTGAGGTAGAAGGCCTGGGAGCAGTGAGGGAAACAGACACAAACACCATACCCAGTGAGTTATGTTATCTTATGTTATTAAACCTTGAAGCACGCACATTCACCCAAGGGTATCTTGGCACACGGATGTGCACAGCACAGCAGAACACTGCCCTAACACTAGACAAAAAGCTTAATTTTTAGCAGGCGACAAAAAAGCAGGTGATTCTCGGTCAGCCTAAGTTGAAGGGGGAGACTGTTCCAAAGTATACTTGCAGCTACTGAGATGGCCTGGCCACCCATCCGCTGAAGGTGAAATTTGGGTACCTGAACCAGGTGGTCATTTCTGTATCACAGGGATCGGCATGGAACATAAGGTTGAAACTTGTCCCAAAGAAATTCAGCCCCCACCTGATGGTAAGCCTGATGAATGAGGCAGAGGGATTTAAAGGCTATTCTATGTTTCACAGGGAGCCAATGCAGATGATGCAGTACAGGACTGATATGAGAGCCATAGGGTGTGTCTGTGGCTACCCGGGCGGCCAGATTTTGAAGCAGCTGAAGACGATGAATTAGGTACACAGGTTGGGCCAGATACAGAGCATTATAGTAGTCAAGCCTACTAGAAATAAGAGAGGGGACAACCACAGGATGAATAGAACAAGGGAGGAAGGGAAGGACCTTCTGAAAAACCCTTAATAGAAAATGCCCCGTTTGACAAACTGCATCAACCTGCGGAGCCATAGACAGAGATGTAGAGAGTTAAACCCCCAGGTTCTTCACAACCGTCACTGTAATAGGAAACTCACCCAGTGAAAAAGGCCAAAAGGCAGAAGAACAGGAACAGGAATCAGAGGAGGTACCAACCACAAGAACCTCTGTCTTGTCCCTGTTCAATTTAAGCCAGTTAGCACTCATACAGTCCGCAGCGGCCGATAGACAGTCACACAGATGTGACGACACCACTCCCCGTCCAAGATCTAATTGGAGCAGCATCTGGGTGTTGACAGCATACGAGTAGCATCTGAAACCGAAGGAGTGGATGGGGCCAATCAGTGGCTGGATATATAAGTTAAATAACATCGGGAACAAGGCAGAACCCTGGCGGAGCCCACAGGAAAGAGAGTACAGAGAAGAATTAAATGGAGGAAGAGAAACTGATTGGCCCCTGTCAGTCAAGAAGGAGGTGAGCCATGCCAGGACCAGACTGGAGATGCCGATGGAGGCCAAGGGGGCGCAAAGCAGGTGTAGGTCCACAGTGTCAAAGGACGCTGATAGATCGAACAGAATCAGGGTTCCTGCACCCCTGCCATCAACCAGCCTGGCCATATCGTCCATCACAGAGACTAGGACACTCTCAGTGGCACTCCCAGGATGGCAACCAGACTGAAAGGGGTCAAGTACGTAGGAATGCTCCAAGAAAGCAGATAGAAGAGGTGAAATAAGTGATTCAAGTAGTTTAATAAAAAAGGTAGCAGTGAATTAGGACAAAAATTAGAAAGAACAGAGGCATCTAATGATGGCTTCTTCAGGAGCGGGATCACACTAGCTGGCTTAATTTCTTTAGGAATGACACCCAAACAACAGGAGAGATTGTTAGCCTGAGTCACCAAAGGCGTGATTGCGGGCATAAGGTCCTTCAAAACAAATAAAGGAATAGGGTCTGATGGCGCAGCTGATTTTAAACAGGAGATGGGAGCCAGTATGACCTCCTCTGTGAACATTGGAAAGGTAGACCAGCCCGAGGCAGCAGACAGAGGGATGGCAGCAGTCAGTGGGCCTGCGTCAGCCTGACGGAGCTGTATATGGTGACAAATGCTTTCAATTTTAGAATGGAAAAAAGTGGCTAAAGCATCACACTGTGACTGGGAAGCAGGCACAGTGGGCAGAAAACGAACAGTGGGTGAAAACGATTTGACAATCGAAAAAAGCTCCTTAGATTGATGGAGAGCTGTTTCAATCTGTGAAGTGAATAACCACTGTTTGGTAATGTTAATAGCCAGATGATAACTTTTGGAAAGGGAGACAAAAATCAATTTATCCCCTGGGCAGTAGGAAGAACGCCATTTGTGTTCCGCCTGACGCAGCTCCAGTTTAGTCAATCCGAGTTCGGCAGAGAACCAAGGTTGGGAGACGCGACTGTGTGACTGCACCAATTTAAGAGGCGCCAGTTGATCAACAGCCGTTAAAAGTGCCTGAGACAGGGCGGCCAAGTTCGTGGGCACCTCGCCAGGACAATTGGCCCTAACCACAGACGCCAGGTGAGATATGTTCACATTGTGCCAATTTCTCTTTACTACTGCGTGTGCAGTCGGCATAGGGAGAGGGGATTCCAAAGGTACCAACACTGGGACCAAAAAGTGATCTGACCAGGAATAGGAATTAAGGGTAGTATTACCAAGTCAGGGATGGCAGAGAAGACCAGATCTAAAACACCCCACGTAGGTGGGTAGGATGAGCAACGTGTTGAGTTAAGCCAATATCACAAGCCATCTCACAGAATTGGCCTAAAGTAGGAGGCAGTGGAGAGTTAAGCCTCATATTAAAGTCATTCAAAACCACCAAATTTGTGTGAATCAGGTGTAAAAAGGCTTCAGGCTTCAGGAAATGCTGGAGCAAATGCACATAGGAACCTGGAGGGCGGTAAACTAATAGGAAGTGAAAAGATTCCGAGGCGGACAGGGCTAAACACACTAGCAAAGCCTCTATCCCCAGATCATGAGTTAGTGGTAAGGTAGTCATCCTGAGTGCAGTCCTAGATATAAAGGCTATCCCCCACCCGGGTGAGCAGCAGCTCGGTCTAGATGTAGGATTTTGTAACCATTTGGCAGGAACTGGGCTAACATGGGCACCGAGATATCGGACAGCCATGTTTCTGTGACACATGGCAAGTCAGGGCCATTGTCCTGGAGCATGTCAAAAACGCTGGCAGCATGTGCTACTATGAAGCGACAATTTAGCAGCTGAACACTCAGGGAAGCATTGACATGATTACCAGGTCCCATAGAGACTGGACTAGTCATGTCAAACAGCAGGGTAAAATGGGTACCTGAAGGCGCCAGCGTCACGAGAGTATTGTGCGAATATTGAAGCTGATGTGAGCAGAGAAAGCCCGCTGGCCCGGCTGGGAACCGGATCGGCCCACACAGGCTTAACTTTGGCATGACTTTGGCGCACTGAGAGAGTGCCCGCTGTACATGCACGCTGTGCTAACTGCGCGGGGCATGGTTAAAACGACACATTAACTTACCTTAGCCAATCTGTTGTCAGCAGTAATGGATATTGAGGAAAGTGAGTGTGTGTCTGAACCAAAACACAGATGCAGCAATGACCGAGCTGAGCCTCGGCTGCCTGGAGGCGAGGCTCCCTTAATAAAGCAAAAACTCTGTGCAAGGAAATACGACCCAGAAGGACCAACATTAAAATAAGTAACTAGAGTTGTTTAAAAAAAAAGTTGTGAGCGTGCAGGTAGGGGGCGCCCAGTCACGTGCCATGGCCCAGGAGAATCCCGGGCCCTACAATAAAAAAAAGGAAAAAAATGCAGTAAACAAAACCGCAACCCAGATCAAAACTACTAAAGATAGCACCGGCAGCACGCAGCCATACCGTGTAAATCGAAGGCTGAGCAGAAAGTGAGGGGCATTAGCTCCACAATGGCTAATCCATTGTGAGCAGTAATGGATATGGAGGAAAAACTGCTGACCTGCAGTGAGTGTGTGTCTGAACCAAAACGCAGATGCAGCAATGGCCGGGCACCCTCCAACAGCAAAAACGCTGTACAAGAAAATAAGACCCAGAGGAACAAAATTCACTGAGCTATTGTGACACCGGAGTGTTCCGTGACCGCCCATGTGCTCGGTGCAGGTATTTTAACATCAGAAAACAATTGCTTAGAAAGGAAAACACAAAAGCTGGCAATTCTGAATACCTAACTAGCAGAAAGCAGAGAAAACATTATTTAGTAAAATCAATTGGCTGTAACTTTAAGCATGAAAGTTTAATTAAAACCCAGGAAAAAGATGGGGCAATACTTTTAGAACCCAATGCAAACTAACATTATGTAAGCCAAAATAAAGTTAAAGCAAGGCAATTTAAATCCAACAAACATCGCCAAAATCAGAAGTGGGCAGATGAAAGTCTTAGAGTTTGTAAAGCTTATTGCCCATGTTTGAAGAAGTGCATAACAGAAGCTGGTATAAACCCACATTGTCAAGGAAGAATCAGAATAAGACCATATCATTGCCAGTGTTTGGTTGATGAAGAAGTGGGGAAACCAAGGTGGCAGGCAGGCTGCCCTTCTGGTAAAGGTTATTCAGAAGGGGAGGAGCAGAACTTGCAGAGGTTTTGGAAGTCACAAAAGTGTAATAACGAACACCAATGTGAATCTTGCCTTCCTGGAATAATTGCTTAAAACGCTGGTGTTTTTAAGTAAGAGACATTGCAAAGTTGTTTTAAGGTGTCCTCAACCACAGAGGCTCTATTTGTTACAGAGAACTTGGAAGTGGTAGGCTTGGAATGAAGTAAACAAGATGTAATTGAAGTAGTAGGCCTGGCATGGAAGTAAACAAGGTATATTGAAGTAGAAGGCCTGGCATGGAAGTAAACCACATGGAAGTTGTTGAAGTTCTATGAAGTGGTGTTAACGAATCATCCAGACAAACTTTAATTGTTGAAAAATGTGTTGTGTGAACTGCTGCAGAAGTGTGTTTCTAAACAAATATGTTGTTGTAAAACAACCCTGACAAAGACAATTTATGTTGATGCTGCGAAACTAAGGAAGTATTCTTGGTTTATCCAAAGAAGGTTGTTTGAATTCTTACTATTACAAGTGGAAGAGAAAGAACCTTTGTTTAACAATTCTGAAGTGTTGGAGCTTTGTGTTATCAAGTTGGAATCACATAGAACTGTGTTGGAATTTTGTTTCAATACAGATTTCCTTATTCTTTTGGAACTGTTGAACAGAATCCTGCTTGAATCTGGGGAAGGAGAATTCACCCAGATTATAATGAGAGACTGTTATCATATTGTGAACACAACTGTTATATTAGAGGTATTTGAACTGCTTTGTTACGTTATTGTATGCATATGTGTGAGACACAGAAACCTTTTGTTAGAGTGTTTCCTTCAGTTTATTTTAGGCAGGGAAATCCACTTCAGGATAGGGATAGTGCGGCATGTATGCAACCTTTTGATTTAATAAAATGGCATCTTTTGAAAAACCTTCACAAAGTTATCCACCTCACATTTGTGACCCCTCATAGTACCCACAGAGAAGACCAGATAAGGTTGTGTTCTATGTGATGTGTGTGATGGCAGTATTGTGAACTTCTGTTACACTTTTGTAATGTCGTTTCCTCATTAGTGTACTGGTGAATGTCCTCTAGCTCCCTCCTCTGACCACCTCACATGTTCCTGGGGGTTTCTTTATTCCACTTCCTGTCTGCTACCCTGGGTAGAGTAGTGTTAATTTTCCCTCCCCGTGGTAGCAGAAGAAAAGTATTTTGTCTACTGGAGGGATCCAAGAACTATCATTTGGGCCAACGCTTAACAGGAACTATTTGATGAGGCACTCACTAAGGTCAAAACATGCTTGGTTGCATGTTTTCCATGGAGAGGAAGTGAGTGTCAGTATTTCAGACTGGGGCATTAGGATTTGTTTGAGTACAAAGACTAATGTGCATATGATTGATCCCATTTTATAATGGTGCAAATGGGTATAAAAACAATAGACTGCATGCTGCCCTGATGAATTCCCAGTGGTTATGATAAATTCCAAGGTTTCCATTAATCCATTTCCTGGTGTTTTAGTGAGGCTACCTAAGTAGAAGAAACTCATTCATGTATCTCTTGCTCATGGTTTCTAAAGAAATAGATACACCTCTTTGATGAAGTAAACAAGGGTGAAATATGTCTAGTTATGCATGTGTTCCTGTGCTGAAGGATTGAGGCCTGGCTATTCTGGTTCGGCTGTTCCCATTGACAGAAGGATCAGGGCCGATTAAGATATGGGTGATTCTCTCCGTTAGTGCACAAATGGACTAAAAACAATAGAATGAGAGTCAACAAGACGAATTCCCTGAGGTTATAATTATTTTAAAGCTACTCATCATTCACATTTTGATGTTCATAATAAGGTTAAAGGCACCACCACAGGGTATGTAACAGATTCTAAAGTGTAAAGGTCCAACAAAGTATATGTTAAATTTTGTTGTATCAACTACCAATTGAATAAGCACAAATGTTGGTAATTCCATCAGAATAAAATGCAAATGAAAATAAAATAACACAAGTAATTAGATATTTCGAGAGACTATTCTAACAAACTATGTTCTATGTTTTTGATAGCAATTCCATTAAACAAATTAGACCATCAAGGTTAAAGGATTCAATGATCGAAGACAGGTAGACAAGCTCAAGAGAGCTACCAGATTTATCCAAAGACCTGAGTAAGGAGGGAGTTGAGGTAAAAAAATTAAGACTTAGTGGCCATAAGAACACAGAGGAGAAATGTGAGAGATGAGGGAGAAAGCAGTTGAACCACGATGCATCCAAAGGAAAGGGGGAGGTAGTCTGGGCAGTGGGGGTGAAGGCTACTCAACTTCCATTCTTGCTCATCTTGGACAAAGGGGTTAGAACCTGATGCTCGCATTCTCCCTTTTGTGATTCACCAGATTATTTGTGGGCCACAAGTTCACTATGGGACAAACAGGTTTTTAAGTGAAGTGTGGAGAAATAATTTTACCCGCACATCTTGGGTGCTGTAAAATTATGGGGTAATCCCTCTGATTTTTAGTATGTGTTTTAGGGCATGCACCATTTGAGAAAAGCACTATGTGGTATATACTTCAAAAATCATAATGAGAATGGTCATCATATTCTTCTCAGAATTTAGCTTTTTTAGATAGTAGGAAGTGTGTTTAACTGGAATGCCCAAACAACAGAGAACATAGGCGGGCATAAAAGCTGGCCCATCTCATTTATGGTGACAGTCCCACAGACATACTAACTCTAATTTCTCTCCTCCAACTCAAACATCATTGATCTTGGGAAATGTCTTCAATGTTTAGTCTAGGATCACTATCTTAAAATGTCCATCCTGTGTTCACTACACTTCACATATATATAGTGACCTCCTTTTTCAGTGGGATACCTCGTAACACACTGCAGCTACCTATGGGGTTCATGGGCAAAATTCAGCACAACATAGAAGCAGTAACTTACCCAAAAAGCAGGCTGTGAAATAAAACACATCAAACTGAAAATTCTGCTTCCAACTGAGCTGGCCTGATAAGAGCTCATTATATGAAAGGTCTTATGCCTTTTAAAGTTGGTGAAGTGCTCTCTCTTTGTCAAATATAATAGGTTAAAAACACAAAGATGTCAGGGAGAAGCAGGACAGAGACATTTGCAACATGCTTATACTTACATTAAAACGTTAGATAACGTTTCTGATCATCCTGTCAATTTCAAGCCGGACATCCGTCCTAATTTGTGTATTTATAAGTGCTTTGAGGATCCTTTGAGCAGCACGAAATGCTTACAGAACCACAGCAAAATTACAGCATTCATTATTATACACCCAAATGAATGATCCTGTTGGCTGGGCTGAAGTTTATCTCACTCCGGTTTGATAAGGTATACTCCGAGGGTGATGTCCCTGACTCATGACAGCAGTCTATAATGATCCCTGTGTACAAAAAGGAAGACTGGACACTTCCGAAGAATTCTAAACTGCTATCTCCATGATACCTCCGGGACTGGGCGCTACCAACAAATACAATAAATAAATAAAATAAATAAATACATATCTATGCTGGACGTCACCAGGAAACATTTTGTGTCCTTTTTTATAAAGGAATTGCAAAACTAGATGAGAGGAATAATATCTTATATTCCTTCCAAACTGGTTTTCGCCCCAGGCTCGGTGACAGACTCCTTGAAACTCTCATACATGGACTAGACATCAAGAAGGATCCTGTTACATATAACCTCTTGTTGGGAGTGAATCTGTATTAACAGAACCATTAGTTCAAATGCTCAAAGAGTTGCTGTGTGAGCTCCTGGGGCCTGCATCAGATACAGTATTTCAAAGGTTTAATCGCAAGTAAGCACAGAGCCTTGGAGAGGATCCTTAAGCTCTGCTAAACCACACTGGCTACAATGCTGCAAGTTTATAGCTTTCCAAAAATAGAGGGAGTTAACCTCATAGGATATAGGATGCAGTTTTGGAAATTCACCATAAGACAACATTCGCTACACATTCAGAGGGGAACCAAGAGTTTTTCCAGAATTGTGTTTTGGTTGTCCTTGCTGCTGGCAAGTTGATAGTACTCGTCCTATGCAGCTAGCAACATATATATTTTCAGGGGCTATGATCATTTTATTTATTTATATTTATTGTGTGTACTTCATTTAGAACTTTTGACAAGCATAAATAATTCTATCCACAAACCTGATTTTAAGAAGCTCTAATTGAGAGGAACTGTGTTCAGAAATGTGTTTTTAAGTAGACCTCTTTTTTCAGAAAAAGTACATACACAGTGATGAGGAAAAACTCAGACTCAACTTAAGGTTTAGGTGACTTTAGTCCAGTAAAACTTTAATAGCAGCATATCAGAAGTTGACACAGGAATGCACAGATAACACAACAGATTCATGCAAATGTACCAATCCTGTATCCCCTCCCTGTAGTTCTTAGCTTATATAGCTTTCCTTATACATTGCTATCTATGTAATCTGCAAAGTATTTAAGAATTCATGACTTCATCTTAAGGAGATAACTCTGGCTCCCAAAAATATCTTCATAGTGTCTCCACACACATGTGATCAATTCAAAATTCCTCTGGATACTCCCTAATCCTTATAAGCATTTTTAGTGCAACTGTGAAAGTTTGTTATATTTTAATTTTCAGCCTTTGGCAGGACTCTACTTGAAGTGGAGTCAGCCGTGTTGGAGTGTAAATTAGGCAGCGGGACCAAAGTTACATGAACTAAGCTTAGTGCAATTGCGAACAAGCGAATGATATTTTCTTGTCTCTGTGTGCCTGAGCAGGGGTCCATCTTGAAAGCAGGCATACATATCTTTTCAAATAGATTCCTCTAACAAAACTAGGGCAGTGCAGAATTACATGGCCTAGACTGTGAGTAGTGCAACAATTTAACACATTTGCATTTTCTTTGGGTTATTAAACATTGTGTCCTAATATTCCCATAGGTCCTAGCATTCTCCTGTTTTATTATTTTGACTTACATTTTCCCACAAAAACAAGAAGAGTGATTTTTCCGGGGGACATGAAATGTTCTTTATCGAAACATGAGGGCACGCATGTTTCATGTGTGTGATGAATAATATTCTCAAGAACTGCACTAGTGAGATGAATGCATTCACCCGTATTTGATGTGTTTTCCCATCCTCAGCTCTTAAAATTACTTCTGGATAGTCTTCTGGAATGTTATACTTAGGGTATGGCGGGTTTAATCTGATATCAGTCTTCATTTATCGGTAAGAGAAACGTGGACTTCTGTACAAACAATGGACTTAATTCTAGAAAGTTTGTTTCCAACTTGAGTACCCAAGCAGGTTGAAAAACGTCTATGTGGTGATTCTGCATATCTCAATTTGCCTACAGAAAATTCACCAAAACACTCAAAAAAACAAAATCAATTATGCACTTTACTGACGTGGAATATTTTCCTATAGCGCATTAAGTATTCACTAAAGCTCTATGAGGTGCACTCTGTCAATGCCTGCCCATCTTTAGCTTTCTTCTGACAGCTGCAGACCGGCCTGTGCTTGGTCCATATGACCTGATGACAACCGCCTCTCCCCTCCACATCAGCCAAGCCTTTCAGTCCTTGGCCATTCCAGCTGGTCACAGTAGCAGGAAATCCATGCACCAAGGGGAGCCTGGGGCAAGCATTATTTTTGACAGTCACCTCTATATACAGCTAAAGCACAGAGTAAGGTATCCCTCAGGAAAGTTGGCTTCCCAATCAACATTCTTTCATATTGCGATGTTTCAGTCCTCCCCTAACAATTGTTGTTGAGATAATCCTCCCGTAATTTATTGCTTACTGTTTTTTGGAATACTTCAATCAGTAAGCAATAAATTACAGAAGGATTATCTCAACAACAATTGTACTAAAACAAATAACAATTTAACCAAGGAAGAAAGGCTTGCCTTAAGAGACGTAGCAAAGGATACATCTGTAATAATGAAGGCTGCAGATAAAGGCGGTAAAATTGTTCTATTTAATAGAACGGACTACATTAGGGAAGGATTGAAACATCTCAATATGAAAGAATGTTTTGAAGTATTAGTCCATAATCTGCTACCAGAATAAGAACTTGAGTGGAATGACAAAATCAAAATCTGGTTTGATTTAAATCTCCTAACTGAAAAAGAATATCAATGTCTGTTTAGCAAAGATACAATACTTGGAACAATGTATTTCTTGCCTAAAGTGCACAAGGCATTCAAAGACTTTCCATCATTGCGTCCAATAATTAATGGAATTGGCTCAATAACTGAAAACATTTTACAATATATAGATAATCATCTTCAACCTTTGACAGCAAATCATTTATCCTTTGTTAAAGACTCTAAACATATAATTCAGCAATTGAAACAAATACCGTGGGATAACAACTACCTATTTGTAACACTGGATGTAGTCCAACTATATACCAGCATTAAGCACAACAAAGGTCTGGAAAGTATGATTTATTTCTTGAAAACAAGATCAGTCTCCTTCCTACAACAAAACCTAATGATCATAGAAATGCTACATTTTTGTCTTCATCATAACATCTTTATTTTTGACAATGTTTTGTACAAACAACTACAGGGAACGGCCATGGGATCCAAATTTGCCCCTGCTTATGCAAACCTTTTTATGGGACTTTTTGAGTTACAGCATGCCTGGAAACACCCCAGCTTCTCCAACAACATACGTTTCTGGGGTCGTTTCATTGATGACATTTTAATTATTTGGGAAGGAGACCTCAAGCAACTTGAAACCTATGTTTTGTTCTTAAACAATAATACTTTCAATTTATCATTTACCAAAACAGCTACTCCCACGAACATTGAATTTTTAGACTTGGAACTATTTGTGGAGGATGACCAGATCTAGTCTAAACTATTCACAAAACCATCAGCTGGAAACAGTCTCCTTTTTCCAACATCCCATCATCCTAAACATACGATTCACAATTTTCCTTATAGGGAGATCTTAAGGATTAAAAGAAACTGCAGTACACAACCCACTTTTCAAGAAAGTCTGAAAAAAACATTTACAAAATTTAGACAAAGAGGATATGGATCCAACAACATTAATATTGCGATTAACAAAGCAAGAAAAATCCCAAGAGAAACTCTATTAGTCGACAAACCTAAGAATGGATCACCGGAATACAAGTTTCAGTTTATCACAACCTACAGTACTGAAGCAAAATGAATTAAACGTATTTTGTCAGAAAATTGGAATATTTTACTCACTGATTCAAGTTTGCAAAAGCATTTAAACAGCTCACCAAATATTTGCTTTCAAAGGGCGCCAACAATCAGGAACCTAATCAGCCCAAGTTTCTAAGCCCGATTCCAAACATCAAAAAAGCATTTTTTCAAACAAATATCAGGGGTACACACAAATGTGGACACTGTAAGTTATGGCCACTAATGTATCAAGGAAAGAAGGAAATTCACTTACCAAATGGCAAAATAAAGCAAGTTAACCAATTTATCAATTGTAATTCAACCTATGTGATCTATGGCATTGAATGCGTTTGTCAAAAACTTTACATTGGGAGCACTATACGCAAATTAAAAGTGAGAGTTTTTGAACATATTAGAGCTATCAAAAATAAGGACCTTAGATCACCCCTGTCTGTCCATATCATTAATGAGCATGCAGATTTTGACACTTCATCTCTTAAAATCTTTGGTTTGGAAAACATTTCCGCCCATCCAAGGGGAGGAAATGAAGAGGAAACATTACGCAAATGGATTTGCATATTAGATGTATGTGCTTCTGGACTAAATTGTGATTCAGAAATGTATAGTTGGTTATAAATACTGTTTGAATGTTTCATAATATGCAGTCACCTTAGTATATTGATATTTAACTTATATTTTTTACACAATAACTCTTTGCTCCTATCTTTGTCCTTTTCTTTCTACATTTAATAGTTGGGGCATACATTGGCCAAGTATTAAATTAAGATATTTCCTGGCATTTATTTTTGCCCCCCCCTTTTTTTCTTTACATTTATAGTGTTCAAATTTTTTTGCTATATAATTTGTCCTTTTAGGTTAGCCATTCTACATAGGATCGACCATCTTGACCCTTTATAGACCAGCTAGTCTAGTAACAAGCGCCTTAAATATTCATCTTATATAATTAAATTGATGGAATGATGCCGCTTTTGTTTGTTATTGGAATCACTACTCCAAAATGGCCGTCGGGAGCGTTGCGGACGTTCTGGCATGGTGGCGTCATCGTGCCACGCTCAGCAACGTTGGGCGCGGCGTGATGATGTCATCACGCCGGCCTGCACGCTATAAATGGCGCATCTTTACGATGCAGCTATGCGAAAGCACCCGAGGAGGATGCACGGGTTACCATAGCCTTAATAATTTACTTTTTGGAGACCAAGCAAGCCTTATTTTGGGTAAGTCACTACTGGACCTCTTTCCATTTACTTACTGGAACATAAGTCCTTTTCTAAATTCGTATGTTTAGTTAACTCAACCTCTATTTTTTCCAAAAGCAAAAGTATTTTAAGAATACATTTTATTTTCTTTGCCTCCATTTATCTTCCCCTCAGCATTTTGAAAATGGAAATAACTATTGAAGCATAACTAATTATATGGGACCAATATATAAGCTCCTGATTAAGGACACCAAACTAAATAAATCATATGCAATCGGTCATATCAAGTGGGTGAGTCATTATTTTTCAATAACTTGAGTATCATAAAAGTAATTTTCCCTTTTTTTGACTATATAGCAACAAACTAGGGGGATCAGTGTAAAGCTAACACTGAGAATTGAGTTTTGCAAATTAGACATGAGAATTGTACACTATGTCAATAAACTTGATTTGACTCACTAAACGGAAACTATTTGATTATTTAAGGAGCTGGCGCATTTGAGTAACTTTTTTCTCATATACCAATCATTTTATACATTTAGCTTGTGTAGTAGCCACAAAAATCTATGGGAAAACTCATGCTGACAACTTTGTAACTTTAACATTCATCTTTATTACTTAATTGATGTCGCCAAGGTAGAGCTTAGGTTGGCTAAAAACCAGAGTTTTCTAATTTTAGCATGCACTATGAGAGCAGATGAGGACTCTGCATAATACATACATCAGATACAGGGGATGTGGAGGTTCGAGACGCAACAGCCATGGGATACGAACATTCTGTTTTTTTTATCACATATTATTCAGAGATCTCCCCACAGAGGTGCAGGCAGCGTTGGAGTTGGATACAGTTGTAGGATTGGAGAGAAAAGTATAGCACAAAATATAAGCACACATAGTACACAATTTTAGAGAGAGATAAAAACTGCAGAGCATGCACTAAAGGCAGAAGCAAAACTAGTACAAAGAAAATTAGCTAAATTCAAAATGGAAGGGGCATTATTTACAAACACCGCTGCACGTGAAGCCGAGATCAGTGCCATGCAGGGAGGAGGGTGGGCACAACCTGGGTTTGTACATCAGGAAGAGAATTATCCACAGGGGAGGGTATGTCCAGTAGGGAGAGTGTTATCCACAAGGAAGGGGAAACATTCCAAGAGGGAGGGGATTTGAATATGGAGGGGCAAGATCAAGGTTTGCAGGTTCATGTTATATCTGTGGGAAGGTGGGAAGGTGGGACACTTTGCACAAGAACGTAGGAACAGACCCCAAGCACCATATGGCCAGGGTGGACCCCAAGCATATCAGATACTTACCTATGCCCCACAGCCACAGATGCAGCCCTTTCTGATGCAACCACGGATACAAATGCATCCCCCTGATGCAAATACAGCCACAGATGTAACAGATGCAACCCAAACAACCACAAATGCACCCCCAAAGAAACAAATATTATTTCCGGTACATGCTTCACACACAATGCAGCAGCTACCCCCAGCAGTACAAGTTCCGCAAATTAGTCTTGAGCAACAACAGTTGCCTCAATACCCACAACAGAATGCCCTCCAACCACAAGCACAATCATAAACACTGGCCCAGCCACGGGACAATAATTTGTTAACCTAGAATACAGTATCAAACTACACAGGAGTGACATTGTTTGGGGGAAGCCCATTCTCATTCCCAGGATATTCGACGTCCTCTCAATAGGACCGCCACAGATAGCTCTGACGTGCCCCGTCCTTTCGGTAATTGCAGACCCAGAAGAGGAACCGGAGGTGGCAGTGAAAATAGGCAACAAGGAATTTTCCTTCTTGGTCAACACAGGAACTACCAAGTCCTGTATTAGGGAGGGAAGGATTCCCCTGCCGGACAAAGTAATGGACATGCAGAGATTCTCTGGGGCTATTGTAATGGGTCCTGTTCTAAAATGTACATCTTACCATAGACACACAAGAAATTGTAGTTCCACGAGAAAAATCAATCAACTTATTAAGCTGAGATATTATGAGCAAATGAAACCTGTCTATTTTGTTTTCAGAAAAAGGTATTGTATGTTCCACTCCAGGCATTTATTACACATGGGTTGCAGCACTGATGCAAGCATTTTATGCAAACAGGACTCAGCAAGGTACACCGCTCTATGCAGAGGTATTCCTTTATAGTGTAAAGGTATTGTTGGGATGGGTGCCCAGGATTACCCACCAAATTACTATTCAGACCAGTAGGGTACAAGGAAGTAGCACAGAGCACCACTATCATCATCCACTTAGAAGCAACACTCACACAGAGAGACATGCTGATTGTGGAGTGCACAGACAATACGATTAACAGACTTGATAGATGATGACGATGATAATGGGGAATTGATTTACCAAATATGCATACCATGTCAGTTGGATGTAGAACACAGAGAGGTTCCCCAGAAAATACTTATCACAAAGGCATTATCAGCACACTTACAAGAAGATAAATTTAAACAAGGTGCCCAAAGAAAATGGACGAGCAGCCTCTGATAACGGCCTGCTGAAGGGAACAGGGGTGGTTCATATCAAGCTGAAAAAAGGAGGTAATCTTGAGGGAATTTATGAAACAATCTGAAGCACAGGAACAATTACGATATGTAATTGCAAGGAATTATTACGATATCAGAATCCCCATGTAACACAGCCATATAACGTGTAAGAAAAGCAAAAGAAGGGTCTTGGAGGATGATTCAGGACCTCTGCCCATTAAATAACATAGTGGAAGCAGAGTCTTCAGTGGTGCAGAATCCAGCCACCATTTTGTGTAACATTTCCACAGGAGCAACGGATTTCAGAGTGATAGATTTAAATAATACATTTTTCTCAGTTCCATTGCACCCAGACTCACGGTATCTCACTGCATTTACCTATCATGGGACCATGTTCCAACACAGTTGTTTACCACTAGGGTTCTGCGAATCCCCAAGAATTTTTAACAGAATGTTCCAAATGTATTTAGGTAATTTTCAAATGCGTAGCACAGTGATTCAATACGTTGAAGATCTCTAAGTGTGCAGCGCCACTGAAGAACAGTGTAGAGAGGATTCAGTAGCACTCCTGACATGATTGGCTGACAAGGGGTACAAGGTTGACAGGGAGAAATTGCAGTATTGCCAAAAGGAAGTTGTGTATCAAGGACAGACAATATCCTTGGATGCCCCAGAAAAGGGTGGCTGCCATACACAACACACCACAACCACGTACAGTAAAAGAGTTGCAGCAATTTCTGAGGCTGTGCAATTGTTGCAGGTCCTAGATCTTCGATTATTACACCTACATAAAGTCCCTCCTCCAAGAGTTCAAAGAAGCACAGAAAGAAAAGGGGTCCATAAATTGGACCCAGAAATGCTGAAGTCATTCCAATAATAAAGAAGGCACTCAGCAGTGCACCCATTCAAACAACTCCAGATTAGACGAAAATGTTTTTTTTATTTTTTTTTTATTTTTTTAATTTGATTTGGATAATACAATCATCCTTTCAAAAATATAAACCACATTATAAATAAAACAAAAGCAAACATTTGTCAACTCTCACTATATAAAACAATATACAAGCCAAGTTCGAAAACAAGAAATACCAACAATTATCATTAAACAAATGACATCATTATCAATAAGTGATGATGTTCCATTTCAATCACCATGAGTGGTCATATCCAACTAGGTGTATGAGGTATACAAAGTTCATAAGGCTCCACTTTATAATAATGCTTTGACGTATATATATTTAAATGGAACTTTCATCAGAAACGCATTTTGTAAAGATTGTATCTAAAAAGTTTTATTATATAAGTACTATTGCCACACACATACCTAATTTGGGATTGTTGGATATCGCATGCCAAATAGTATCCATTTCCATGTTTTGATACCTCTTTAGAAGATGTTTTTTGAAATGGGATTTCCTCTGGATAGATAACATAGGACAGTACATTATACAATGTTCTAATGTTTCCCTCTCAGCCTTATCAGCACAAAAACGGCAATAATTAAGTTCTTTCGGGATCAAATTTCGCCTAGCCATGACCACCCTAGTTGGCCAAAGGTTTAGGCTGAACCTCAAAAATTGGTGGTGAATATAAGGAGACGGGCATTTTAATAAATATTCCGCCGTCTCACAAAGTGGTTTGTGTCCAAATACACGGATGTCAAAATTCTTGTATTTTAGGCATAACCTTCGATTTTCTATCCAATCATATTGATGAAGTTTTTGTTTAGCTCATAGTGGATTGAGTATTAACAAATTTAAAGTAATAGATGCAACAGCTAGAGTGTCCAAGACAAAATTACACCATGACTTTGTGAAAATGTGGTCCCGCGCCAAGAGATGCTGTGCCATAATACCCAATGTCCCAGGGGTTGATAGTCCTAAGATAGATTTCCTAAGCAAAGCACATACTTTCCACTTAATTTGGGATTCTAATGATAGGATGCCCAATTCGTATCGAATTATTGGTAATGGAATGCTCTTAGGCAGGTGTAACAACTGTTTCCAAAAACGAGCTTCAAGAACAGACCACCACTTGGACTTTTTGGGCCATAAGGTTTCAGCACCATAACTTATAGTGGGAACCACTTTTTGTTGGTAAAACTGTAAAATATGTTTCAATGTGAATTTCCCATATTTTGCTTAATGTACTTTAGCTTGCCTTGTTAGCATTCAAATTTTAGAGTAAATCACATCATCCATTTCCTGACTAGAAGTAGATGCCGGGATGATTATGCCTAGGTATTTGTACTGTTGAACGTTCATCAGAAGTTCATTCTGAAGATACCAACCGTACTCGTTCTTTCATGAGGTTTGCACACCATAATTTGTGTCTTTTGGGTGTTGACTGTTAGATGATTAACTGACACATATGAGGCCAAGCTGTTAAGTAGTTTTTGGAGACCCATTGGAGTCTGTGAAATAAGTATCAAGTCATCTGCACAGAGAAGATGACATATGGAATGAGATCCTAGTTTAGAGGAATCACCCTTGATAGTTCGGAGAAATGTTTTTTCTTTTCACCCATTCTAATGGTCAGGTGATGACGGCTGTTCTCACCCAGGCAAAACCACAAAGACACAAGCCACTGGCTTATTAAAGTCATAATTTAGACCCAGTAATGCAGGGATATTCTCCATGTGTACAGGCACTCGCAGCAGTAGTGTTTGCAATACAGAAATCATCTACGATCACTATGGTCTGGCCATTGACACTCGAGCATGAAGTATTTGCAATCTTGGACAAAACCAAGTCTACCCATAACACCCAACAAGCTTCTGGGTATGAGGTTATACTGTCAAACCATTCCATTAACATAGTGAGATGTCATGTTTTTAACCCAGCTATGGTACTTTCAGAGCCAGTGCAGGAAGGGGACTATGTGCATGATTCCACTACTTACCAGGGCACATTTGACAATCTCACCATGGTTCCGGAGGATTCCTTGGAGCAATTGGAGTGACTTTTCTTTGATGGGTCATCAAAAATCGATCAGAATTCTGGTTATCAGCACATGGCGGCAGCAATGGTGTGTAATAAGTAGGCAGGAGTTTGAGATCATGTCAAAATTATGATTGCCCTACACTATTCTGCACATGCAGAAAAAATTGTGGCATTAATAACAGCAATAGAAATGTTGAAGGGATGCAGTGTTACCATTTATTCAGATTCAGCATATGTTACAACATGCAGATTTACTTGCCAGATTGATAGAGGTGCTGCCCATTCCCTCAGCATTAGCAATTGTAAAATGGGCAGCACATACCAAGACCTAGTTTCCCGGGGTAATGATGCTGGAGATCCAGCAGCCAAAGAAGCAGCATATTTAGCACATGTTATAGGCCAGGTTTCCATGTTCAAAAACATTCCACAGTAACAAGGACCTCTCACAGACCCTTATAATGCTCTGCCCGTAGCCAAGATAATAGAACTGCAGGGACATGCTCCAAAGCAAGAACAGGACCTATGGACACAGGTAGGGTGTGCCCTATAATCCACAGACTTTATATGGTGACAGAGCAGTACAGGGTAGCCCATAGTGCCCCAAGAGTTTATTACGCTTCCCCTTTATTAATTACATTACCCAGCATACACATCCAAACACTATATTTCTGCAGACCTCCAGGAACAATGGTTTGTTCTAAATTTACAGGAACACATGGCAGAATTCATTAACAACTGTGTGATCTGCCAGCGGTATACCGCCCGGCACACACTTAAAACAATAAAAGCAACCATGGCCCTCATGGTGGTTCTAACATTTACATATCGACTTTTTAGATATGACTACGAGGTGTAACGGCTTTCGTTATTTGATTCTTTTGGTGTGTCCATTCTCCCATTGGCTTGAGCCAGGAACCTGTGCCAAGGACAGCGAATGTTTACTCCATCCTCAGTCACCTTCTTTCACCTTCTTTTAATCAGTCCAGTTAGGTCCTCACTGACACAGTCAGCTTTGAACACTGCAGATTTATTGCAACATATGATCTTCATCTGGTCTTAAATTCAGAACCATCTCCCCCAGCTGTAATAGTAAGGGTAAGCATAGGCCTCTTAATTGTGGCTTGTGTGTAACTTTTTTCTGATTCTGATTGCTTTATGTGGCAGTCTCTTCTTTCTTTGTCTAGCAATTTATTTGAATATCTCACATCATATAGTTTTAATTAATTCTCCATACAGTTTTTTACACTTCTTGAGTTTCTGGGACAACTTGTATTGTAGCTTTCTGATTGGTCCAGTTTTCTACACCTTTGTGGTGGTGTGGGTGTTGCAATCTTCTCAGTTATTTTAGCAATCTTTGACTATTTGGACAGATTTAGCCATTTCATCATACATTGTTTTATTTCACCACAGGGTCGCTCATTGGTCCTAATGAAGGTAGTGTAAATTCTAGTTCCCACCGAAACATATGGTGTATGCATATATTCACTCAATACCAGTGTCTGTTTAATGTTTGAGGTAGCATATATATGGATACCCTGCTCTTTAGTGGCCTGCATAGCATTAGGTTAGTTGGTCTCTGTTATTTATTGGCAGGGCAACGACAGGGGCCATCCTCCTTCTCCTGGTGCATTAACTGATTTTGCGCACGGGTTTGGTGGTTGAGTCCTTTTCTACCACAGAGAAGATGGTTGTCGTTAGTGGTTTTCTTTATATACATGCTAGTCATGTTTTTAGAATGTGATCTGTATTATTATATGTTTTTTCTATTTTATCTTGTTTCTTCTAACTCTTCTGGTAGTATTTACAATATCATTGGCAACCAAGCATTTGATTTATTTTCATATATATGCATTACATTTAAGCATAATGATTTAATTGGTTTATATTGTGGATGCCCCATTTTTGATTTGTTCTCAAAGAATGTCAGATACAGGATTGCAACAGTGTAAACCTTATGAGATACATCATTTCTTTCAAAAATACATTTTTTCTCTTATTTATTTATTTATTTATTTATTGATTGATTGACATTTGAATGGTGCCAATACACAGGTGTTTCCAGGCGCCACAAGACAAAAGAGGGGCACATCGGAAATCATAAGACTACAACAAAGAAACAATGATATTTGTCTTGTAACAATCAACTCTGCAATTGCAGGAATGAGGTAATAAGTGCAAGGGGACAGTTGGTAGAGGGAGAAGTGCTGGTTGGGCCAAGGTGGCAAGTGCCAAAGGACAGAGTGTGGGAGGAAGAGTGCAGTGAACAGGAGGTCTAAGTAGGGATAGTCTGAGAGAGGGAACCCAAGGCCAAGTGCTGGCAGAGGATGCTGGGGGGGGGCTGAAGGGGGTGGTCTGGCCCTTGTATGACTCTGGGGGGTACAGGCCCCAGGCCAACTGCAGATGGAGAGTTTAGCAAGGGAGGGGAGAGGGAAGGAAGAGGAGAAAATAAAGGTCTTGAGAAGTTTCAGGTATTTAAGAAGATCCGGTACAAGTCTGAGGGAGAGAGGCTGTTCCATAGGGAGGCACCAGCCGAGGAGAGGAATCTACCTTCCACTTTCTGCTTGGAGAAACATTTGACCTGCAGAGAGTTGGCACCAGAAGACTGAAGAGAGGAGATAAAGCTGGATGTAGAGCTCTCTTTCTTTCCGTTTGTTTATAGTAGAATGGGGCTCGTTAGTAGGAAGTAGTAATGATTTAAATGTGGCACAGAAAGTTAATATGACAGTGATCAGAAGGGAGGTCTTGGCATCCAAAAATTGGGTGGGCAATGGTAGGGGAGAGCGTCACACTGACACCGATAATATGTGTTATAACCACATGAGTGCAGTGGAAGAGAAAGGGCAAATGGTGCATGCTATGTTTGTTCCATCATACCGCACGCAACAGGCACGCCTACAGTATTTATTCCCTCATGAAGTACCAACACAGAGAGCACACTATTTAGTTCATCTGGCCATGTGCAAAGTTCAGGGCCGTTCCAGGGACACACGGTCCAAGTACAATGGGTAGAGGAGGGGGATGTTGTTTATGAGGATAATCACATCAAGCTAGAAAAGATTGCAGAAAAGGAGGAAACACAAAATATGGCATTGCATTATGAGACTATGGGGTCAAGAAGGGGGGAGCTCTCATTCACCACACAGTACACTTTGTCTTGTGTGAACGAGACAGGACAGGTACTGCCATGGTGCAGAATTAGGCCACAAATGCATATCGAGGGTGCTGTGTTTTATAATGAAGACTGGGTAGTAGGGTTGGTAGGATGTAGGGCAGAAGGATTTGCCAGGTTTTCTGACGAAGTAGCAGTGAGCATGAGGAACACTTGCCGTAATTTTTAGGACAGTAATGTGAAGGCATTGGCCTGGATAGATGAAAATAAACAACCAGTACCTATAAAGGCAATCACCCAATTTTCATTATGTTTCAGATCAAAAGGGAATACCATATTGGGCAGTAATAAGGTATGCCAGCAAGTAATGGAACTCCAGCGCCTGCGAGCTGGGACAGCGGCCCTGATGGATTTCTTCTGGGCCTGTGGCACCCAAGCATACATCCAGCTTCCACCACGCTGGGGTGGACTGTGTTCTCTGGTCACCCTAAATTCCGCTGCGCTCAATGAGCTGCACCCAGACCTTTTGCCAATTTCTGAGCATCCTGCTGCAGAGATAACAATTATTGGTCACAAAAGTCTGTGTATTGGTTGGCACCAATACATATGAAGTTTTGTCCTTTTTTGGTCGCTTCTTGCACCTAGCGTACAGACTCCTGTGAATGCTAATGGTTGTACATAACCCGTTATGAGTAACTGCAACTGGTGAATGGCATAGAAAGGGGAGAAAGGGGATTGAATGCTATAATGAAGGAATTAAGAGCAGTTAGGTTGACCACTCTGCAGAACCTCTATGTGTTACATTTAATTACAGCAATGGAAATTAGCATCTGCGCGAGAATAGGAAGCAGTTGCTGCATATTCTTACCAGCACATGACTCCAAAAATGGAACATTATTGGAGGCAATAAATGCGTTGCACACCCTTCATGTCGCAATGGAAAAGGAGACTAGCAGATTTGTTCGAAGAGGACTGGTTTGATAAACTTTTTTCTTGGGTGCCTGCATTGCTATTGAATATCGGGAAAGTACTTGTCCCGATTCTCATAGTGGTTCTCACTACTCTCTGTGCATGCCAAATGGGGTTGAGGTGTTGGAAGAGGTTTGGGAATAAGGGTAAATATATCATGTCACTCTCAGTGAAAGGGTTCCAGGGCGCACCGCCTCTGTCCAGAAGTATTCATATGCAAACAGATCAATGGAGGGGGGAACAAGAGAACTGCATGGTCCTGATAGGTAATCCAATTGGTCCCGCATGGACACTCTCTAGGCCTCCCCAGACCTGGAAAACTACAAAGAATATTGGGTAGATTGTTATGGCTACTGTAGGTGCTGTTTTCTGCCTTGTACACCGGAAGAGTATGCAGCAAGCGGGGAATGTTTGTGTGGGTTTTGTAAGATATGGATCCCAAAAGATGAGGGAGATAGAGAGAGGGAGGGGTTATCAGTTAATACATTATCTGAAGTGGGAAGTGTAAAGATCCAGATCCAGCATTCCATTGGGGGGCACAAGTACAAGCTACGAAAAGTATTTTATCAAGGCCTGGATAGTGATGCGGTCGTCACATGGTTTGGTGACGTCACAGGGCAATCAGAATATATATGTATTGCATTGTATTGTATTGTATTTGTTATTTGTATAGCGCCAATTTTACCATTGACAATTAGTATGTCTCGGGGAAATACGCGTAACAAATCCATTGTGTAAAATAAATAGAGGTAAAGGAAAAAACATTATATAGCGTGAATGTGCGTGTGATATTATTAGTAAGAGCGGAACAATTTAACAAACTGGATGGGTCAATGACAATTCCAGTGAATGCCTTTTAAGCTCAAACAGAAATACACCATTATTTCAGAGGATACATAAAGACCATGCTTCCTTATGGAAGAGTCCTTGATCTGAATGGATACAAATACAGACAGGGATTAGGAACAGTAATTGTAATTAAAGGTGGACTGATATTTATACGTAAGCAAAACACACAGTACTTATGCTTACAATAAGGGAGGACAGATCAAAGGATTGGTCCTAAAGAGAGTAGGTGAAAAGAAATTAAGTTTTGGTGAATGCAGGATAGTGGTAGTGTTTTGTATTGCAGGAGGGGGACACAGTTACGGTGAAAGGAGTGCAAGGGGGCACAAGAACATAAGAGAGTCACAGGGATTAAAGTGTGTAGGGGAGCAGCAGTAAGTTGTCTAGGAAACGGGAGGCCATTATGTGGATATATTTAAAGACTGCTGGTAGGACTTTGATGAGGAATCAGTGCTGCCTATTGAAACAGTATGGAGTCCATATGCAGACGGTAGGATGTAGAGAGTAGAGGAGGGAAACTGCACATTTTCGGGGCGTGGATGAATAAAAGAGAGCCATAAATCACTATACTACCAAGGGAGATATTTTGTTAATTGGAATGCAATAGACTGTTCAGATGTTTAGGGAGTCGAGCCATGTTGTGTAAGTCATGAATTGGTGACGTTGGAGAGTTATGCCAGAGAAACCAAAGGTTTAAAGGTTTAGTTGGGAAGGTGCTGGTGGGTTGGGAAGAATTGTTTCACTGCCTACCAAGGTAAACCAAGCATCACAGTTCAGCTAGCATCAGCCCAGGAAGATAAAATCAGGTGTTGGTTTTACCAACACTCATATAACTTTTCAGAAGTTTGGGCTCATCACAGTTTACACAAGCATGTTGCTCCCTAATCACTTATTTAGTCACTCACAAGTGTTTTGAGACCCCATGCCAGACAGCAGCACAGTAAACCTTTATATATAGTTGTGCCGAACATCAGGGAGCTGGTAGAGTGGGGTGCGGTGCAGAGGAGGGAAATTGGGTCTGTACACCTATATTATTAGGTAAGAGGGCAGGTAGGTGGGGCTTGTTTTTATTATGCAGGGTGAACTATATTTAGTAGCATTGTTGGTTGCTGCAGGAAAAAGAGGAGAGCAATAATGGAGCTGGGCAGTGTTGAACATTTCAGAGTATCATGGTTTATCGAAAGGCTGCAGTACCCATTTAATTGAACTTTATTTTCACTGTTGGGCAGAGGAGCTCATGGAGCGAAGGTCAGAATGGAAAGAGATGCGAAACGGGGCCCAATTAATTTATGCAAGGGAGTAATTTCCCATGGGCATGAAGTTGATCTGCACATAGCAGGTGCCTTCCCAGACAATGAACGAATAAATCCACAGTGATAATGAGGGCACAGTACGATGCATGAGGGGGCTAAAATCGTGGCAATGCCAAAATATAGCACTAGGAGGGGAGCAACAGCACCCCATTGACCACTGGTCATTTGGATCAGGAATAAAAGTGTGCAGTGGAACGAATGAATAGAAGAAATTAATTGCCAGCAGTAGGGCCGCGCACATGTTTTTTCATGCCGCTATCCATCGTGAGAAGATAACTTGAAGGATGGACCCAGCGTTGGCACATGTATCAGCACGAGGGGTACAGAGCGAGCAGGGGGACAGGGACGAGGGGATCCAATCAGGAGAAGGGGATTGTGTGTGGAGGGGCAACAACATAGTTTTTTCCTGGCTAATTTCCACACATAATATCACTGGTCGGTTTCAGTGAGATGCTACTGCCTGCACTGTCTGCAACATAGTGGCCCAATTAGCATCAAGCATTTTATCACCTTTCGCTCTAAAGGTTGCCACCAATCTGAATGCCAAGTTTGGTGCTGCCCAGCAGAGGATGTTGTCATCAAGGGGAAGTATTATTTAGTGATGTGAAAAATTAACCCTCAAATTAGATGATTTAATGTATAGGGATCTTTAGGAGGTCGATGACGAGCAGCCAGTCAACATGTTAGAATTATACTCATTGTTGCAATTTAGAAATTGTTAATTCGTGGTTTTCCTCTTTGAAAGGTATAGCCCGGAAGTGGCAATTTGAGAAATGATTTCCAGATCCGTTCCTTGGAGCTGCCTGTTTTTCTACCAGCTGTTTTTGCACTACTTTTGGATTATTTCTTTGGTTTTTTTGAGGGGGCCACACTTTTTACACAAGTTTCATGTTGCTGTGCCAACAGAAGAGTTTGTCATACGTATTCTTGAATACCTCGCTAGTTCCCAGAAGGATGCACTTAGAACCCACAGCCCATATCGTGCAACTCCTCTCTGCCTGAACTAACCCAGGGAACACATTTCACAGGGAAGAACACATGTAGAATGTTGTCTTGTTAAACCCTGGCCTGCCATTTATTATGTATTATTATGATATTTATTGAGTTCAGACCTAGCTTTGGGAAGCAATGGAGCACTTTATAATCATAGGGGGAAGAACACAGCAATGGAAGCAGAGAAAAAGAGAGCAGGGAGCTAATAACAGAGGGGGGCAGGCAATTGGCAGGAAGGGATCCACAAGCAACCATGGGAGGAAACAGTGAGGAGCAGATCACTGAGTGTACGGTATGGTGGGAAGTGGAGAGTGGGCGTCTGGGCCTAGGTATTAGAGAGGAAGGTCTTGAGCTCTTTCCTGAACTGCAGAAGCGACTGCAGACGCAACAGGGTGAGTCTGATGTTGACGGGGAAGGAGGTGCAGAGAAATATACATAAACATTAATGCAAAGCAAGAATTTTTCTTTACATGTTTGCATTTCCGTTTCTGAATTAGACATGGATATGCAAAACAAGTTATTCATCTGACATTCACTTTGTGGATTTTCAATTGAGATAAACACTCAGGAACTAAGTGAGTGTAGGGGTGGGGGCCCTCTGAGGTCTGCGGGCCCCTAGACCTCCATGTGCATGGTTCCTGTGAATTCACATGGAAGTGTTAGGCATGTGCACAGCAATGCCGTAGATGCTGGGGAGCTTGGCGACACCGTAGCCTACAGACCCTTTTTGTGAAAAAAGGGGTTCTGCATGTTGACAGATTCGATTGCAAGATCTGCTGTGTATTGCATGCAATGCACGCATCAGGGAATATTTGCGAATATGTCCTAGTGTTTGCAAATTACATAAAAACATGCACATTGATCGAATGAAAGCCCTTTATGTCTCTGAGTAGGAATTTCATTTCTATTTGCGTTAGTTTCAAGTCTCGGCTACGGAATCATTGCAGGCTTCCAGCTCTCACCATAAAAGCCTATGGTGTGAGAAATGAACATCAAAATGAGTATTTCAATTGACTTAGAAAAATCACTGACACCCTCAGTGCCATACTTACTTCATATTGAGCTTGTATGTTGAAGAGATTATTAATGGCTAGCCCAGCAGAAAATAACATTATTATACTGAACTGGTAAAATAAATCAAATTCCTGCACAGGTTTCTATTGTAGTATATTTATGCAGAGTACAGAGTCATTAGGTTTTCCAGATAATTAGGTTTTGTCTGCTATCATTAAAGAAAAGATCCAACAATACAGTTAATTAAGACCATTAGTTTAGTTCAAAGACCTGCCTGTGTATTTTCGTATTAAAAATGTTTATTCAATTTGTCTGTACTAATTATTTCTTTTAAAGGCTAGTGTCATACGTGCAAAGAAAGCCGTCGCATTGTTTTCTTTGCTGCATATCGTGAGGGAATGCGTACCAGCAAGGACGTTCCATTACCGCACAACGTATCTACAGTGCAGAGCAGGCGCCACTGCTTCCTGTATGCTTCCTGCATGCTTCGTGTATGCGGCTGTTCGTTTTCCTGTACAGTCAATTTTGACATCAGTCAAGCAATCTAGGCAAAGTAGTTGTTTTACACTGCAGCTCTGAGTGTTACATTGTTAGACTTTGAGTAGAAATATATTAGCATGAAAGAGACATTCAATTACATTCGTCAAGCTGAAGATGGACTGAAAAGAGAAACAATTGAAGAGTTAAAACACGATATGGCCTGAATTTAGGGCTTTCATTGGCTGAATCAGATAGCAGAGGAATCTCCAATTCCAGTCCCCAAGAGCCACATCCACTCCACGTTTTCAGGATTGCCACACACCACAAAAATGGGTGTAGTGAATCCAAATGGGAATTTATTCTTAGGCAGTTGCTATCCTGAGCACCTGGAACTGGACTTTAAGACCAATGAGATACCATATGTTAATTCCTTCACCTATGTACATTCCTACTGTCATCACAAATACATAACTGTCATATCCACCTGAACTTGATTCAGTTTTCAGTTCCATTGCTGTCCATGCTTTGACAAAGATATTAGTCCTTATTTCCAAAATGGTGGATCTTAATGAGGACGCTAGTCCTCTGCTGACATCATTTGCCGCAATTCACTATGAAAAAAATAGTAAACTACCATTGACCTACATGTGCAATAAAACCTGTTGGAATATAGCACTTCCTGAATTTCCCCTGGTTCCTTTCAGTGCACATAGCTAATTATGGTACAAATCCACTCATGCAATGGCAGAAGAATTACTGGGAGCATCATTCTGACAGCAGACCAACATTTCAAGAAAAAGGAATCTGAACAGACATATTTCAGAGATCTGCAAAACCATCGAAGTTTGGTATTCTTTTGCAAGTTGCTAAGGAGAGATTTCTGATATAAACTGGGAAGCCTGGTGTGCCCATAGGGAGCTGAGGGGTCTAGGAAAATGAACAGCATTCCAATAGGACTATTTTGAGGAATAATACAATACAATTCAAATGGTATGTGTATACATAAATGTAATAAGTGTGCTGGAACAGTAATTGTGCTTTTAGGAATTCACCTTTTTTTAACTGCACATATTTTCTATATACATGAGTACCAACCTTTAGCAACAATCGATTATGTAGGACTGTGTGCCATGGATCTTGCGATTCTCACTTAAACCTTAGACAAAATACAGGCAAGTGAAACAAAGTGAAATCAGGACACAAACCCCGCACCAATAATCCACTTTCCACACATTAGTCTAGGTCTATGATTATTTAACACATCAGGACAACTAACAATTATCGAAATTTGTATAGAAAGAAACAACCTAAACCCAACACACTTACAAGATTCATGTATTCAAATTAGGCAACAGAAAAAAGACAGTGGGCCTCATTACGAGGTTTATACCGGCATGGCTACCCCCAAACTCGGGTCCGTGTCGGGACCGGCTCTGGGTCCCGCGAAAGGGGAATCATTGGGCCATTCTGACCTTGGCGGGCCCGGTAATTCCCCTTGCGTGGTACTTTTCCTACCATCCTATTCTGCTCACGGGTGCCGCTCTGCACGCCCAGTCTGAGTGCAGAGCGGCACCCGTGAGCAGAACTCGTAATGTGGCGGCATGGTACAACGGCGCTGGTAGCACTACCGGCACTGTTGTTGCCTTAACGCCACAATCGTAATGAGGCTCAATGACTACCATTAATTAACTTTGTGATTAATTCAAAACTTTGCAAGAACATCAATTTGGTGGGAGGCCATATACTGGAGGAAAATATTAACCTCCTCTTCTAAATCATCACGATTGTGCTCTCACATTTGTTCCCAATTTGCGCCCCAGCCAATCCAATCATGGTACTAGGCATAGCAGCTCAGCAATTGAGAAGTGCCTTACTGATGTCAAAGGACTACATTTTAGGGTTAATTCATAGTTGGCATAAGTAGAAACAGGTCGGTGATGCTTTAGCAATGAATGCACCCTGTTGATGTTAGGCTAGAATCCAGGGAATGGTCTCTGGCCAATCAGGAGGCTGGTAATGCAGGCAAAATCTGGCAATTAATGCCCACGTGCCCTCGGGCAGGTCTCCACATCACCCCCCACTCGACTTCCACTGCTGACCCCTCGCCTCTCCATCAGAGTCCCCCTGACTCTGCCCACTTACCTGCATTCCATATTCTGGCAATTCGACTCACCTCCCAGTCCTGGAAACACTAAAGTGTCCATAACCATATTGGTTTGTAGATTTCTTTCAGGTGAAGTAGATGCACACGAGTCACACAAAAACATCAGAAATCGATATGAGGGCCTGTGGTGCTAAAAGCAATCACATCCGCATTCAGCTGTGGGCAGGAGCGAGAGTGAGACCTAATTAGGCTAGGGCTGGCAGGTCGTTACTGCCCCTGTCTGCCGCCACAAAGATGTGATTACTATAATCATTATTCATAAAAACAACACTTTATGACGGGAGGTATGAAAGATAATTATAAAGGACTGTGTTTCTTCATTAATATCACATTGCTGTGCAGTGCTTTCTGAAAGATTCGTGTTGGTTTAAGTCTTATATTATTATAGTACTCAATTTTTCAATCTCGGAACGATTTATGTATTTATTTAACTGTTTTTATAACACAGTTAATACCTCAGTTTGGTTTCCAAGTGCAGATCTGGGTTTCAAAGTTCTGTTGCTCTGCGTGGTCTTGCTTCAAAGACCAGCACGTTGCCCCTGTGCTATCCTCTGTTCAAGGGCTGAATAAGTATTGGTACAATTTGAAGCTGTGACTGTAGGTTACACAAAGATCTCTCAAACTATCACTTAAAATGCTGTGCTACCGTTCTAGCCAATTTGACATTTTGTTGAAAAATGTGGCTGTTTTGGTTATATTGCTGGAATTGATGCAATCTGATAATTGAACATCTAACCCGGGCTTTGGCTTTTATTATTCCCTGTGAAATACAGTCAGTTTTAATCATTAATGTGTTACAATGTCAACTTCACATTGCCTGATCATGTCAAGGAAGGGCCAACACAAAGAGAGGTTGAGGTGTTACCATACTCAATCATGGTGTATAAATCAAAAGGAAAACATAATTGGTTCATAATCAGTCCACTTCCCTTCAGGAACACCCTCAGCTATCCAAAGAAATGTTCCAAAAAGATGACCAGCCAAAATGATCTAAACCCAAATTGCAAGCAATCCTACTAGCCCCAGGCAAACACTGCTCTAAGCAACACAAAATCTTAAGTCCTGGTCAACAGAAAGATTCACAGCTATCTCTGCTCTTGGGACTTTCGCTTGCATCTCACCCAAAAGCCTTTTCTCCCCCAAATCTTAGGAGTCTTCTGATGTCTGTTTCGCCAGGTATCATACACCTTTGGATTCCCCAGGCATCCTTGTTACCAGGTATCACTTTCACAAGTCATGTAAAAATCCTAGCTTCCTTTCCAACAGGCTTTTCCACTTTATTCCAGTGCATTCACCACAGACTGAAAGTCCCAGAAAAAAGCTATCTTGGAGCCATCCTTCCCTGCTCTGAGGGATTTTGTAGTGTATTTATTTTCTGTATTTGTGTTTTATGCATAGCACAAATCTAGCTCAAGAGCAATGGAACAATGTACAAGAGTTTAGGAAACAGGAGGGAATTTTACAATGAGTCAGGAGTGGTGGTGGAACTGGAGACAGAGTTACCTACCTTGTGCCTTGGAACTCCCTGAAGAGTAACATGATCAGGGAATTCTTAGATATAGCTTAAGTAAGGTGTGAAGGTCTCTGCTTGACCATCTCCAGCAAAATGTCTGCCTTGTTCCAGGTGGGGGCTTTTCCCTTGCTCCATGGGCACAGAGGAAGGTACCTCCATTTCCACTTTGTCAGCACCCTCCTTCTTTAATCAGGCAACAGTTTCCCTTCCAAGGGGGAGGGGGAGAGCAACAGTAGTCATGTCTACCTCTTCCTTGTCCGAGACAGTAATGACTTCCTGCAGCCTCTTTATATATCTGAGGCTGTGGGCTTTCTTGTAAAATCACTGCTGATTGTTCCTGTTTCTTATTGGGCCATAACAGGGGACCAACAATCCTTCCCCTTAAGTGACTATTAAATGTAGTCTTGTATTGAATAATTGGGAAATCCCACTCTATAGGGACTTGGTTTCCATGTTTAACTATTTGTAAGGTTAGAAAGATGTGTGCAGCCTCCCGTGCTGTCTTGTAAATTATGTGGTGCCTGCCTGTTGCACAGAGGGCTCTTAAATCGCTGGATGCTGTATGGCATAGGCTACTGATGATTTCTCATGTTCATGCAGTGAGTGAGCATGTGCGAGGAGACGCAGGAGGAGCCAGGAACCCTTCAGGTGAGCTTGTGGGGGTATTACACTCATGTGATTTATGTGGGAAAAAGCAGCAGCGATTTTGGGAGGACAGTGATACACTAGTCAGTGTCTGACTCTTGGAGTGAGTGGGTGAGTCACATGCCACCAAATGACACATGGGAGGAGGAGCAGGAGCAGGAGCAGGAGGATCTGGGCATCCCAAAGGGGAGCTTGTCATACACATATAATCATGGTGGGAGGGAGCAGCAGAGATTTGAGGAGGTGGGTGACACAACATTCAGTGAGCAAAGAACTCATTGGGACATCATGTTAGCAGTACTCACATAAGGCAGAGACAGGGGGCGTGTAGCTCATGGTCTATTCACCTCTTCAGCATCATTGGCTGTGCTCATTAAGAATGGCAGAATTGCACATGATCATTTTAAGGTATCATCCAACTCACGTTCCACACACCATTACATGTCGTACTGACGTACATGCGACAGTGCAAGCACCTGGGTGGGTACTGCAGCAAGACGATGAGCATCCACCAACAACAACAGAGGAGGTTGCACTTTCAGTTCGATCCCCCATCTCAGGGTTAGAAGTGAGAGCATTACAGATCTTATCTACCGAAGATCAGTGAAAAAAAAACACACAGTTGTACAGTGGGAGGAGATTGGGCATACCAGGTCTATATATCCTCTGCCCCATCCCCTTAAAAATCAGGTAATCATGACAAGGATGGCAATGGCATGGATGATGACCGAGGCAAACACTAGGATCAATCGGAATCCAGATGGGAATGTGTGTGGCTGAGGAATTTGAGGAGAATGATAGCCAATAAGCTATAGTATTAATAGAAGCTCACCAGCCAGCTGTGGACAATGTATTTGAGAAACAGCCTTGTGGTTACATATCACGAAAGCAGGAGGATCTGGGCATCCCAAAGGGAAAACCTACCTGGCGACTTTTTTAAGGCGACATTGTCACATGGAACCGTGGAATTTAGGTAACGTTTCTTTTCCTAACAGAATCATTTATTTTTGAATATTTTGGAATATTCACGGTGTCGAATTTTTAGAAATGTATGGATTTACGAGGTGCACCTAACGTGACTGCTCCTATGGGTGCGAAACGTGAAGCACGCCTGTTCTAAATGTACATAAAGTATTTCTACTGATGGCTTGGCTGCAACCGTGATGTACAGTTTCAAACCGGAAGATTGCATTGTGGTTTGTAAAGGAGCTATGACACTGAGTAATTACAGTGGCTTTCAGTAGGTATAGGTTTTCAGAAGTAAATATGAGAAAAGAGACTCTTCTATACACTACATTGCAGCTAATTGAGAAATATGAGTAAGCAACGTGTGCAAGAGAAGTACCCCACTTCCCGTCGCTCAAGACGGCAACCTTTCAGAAATGCATGATCTTATCAGGCCCCCCTAGATATCAATTTGGTGAAATTAGGAACGTTCAGACCTGTTGAGAAATGTGAGCTTGAAGACACACTTTGGTAGGCTACACCTGCGCACTAGCATTATACTGTGCCATGTGTAAACAAACACGTGACAGCATTTTCTTTTGCTGTAGTTTGAACGTCTGGAGAGATATTGTATCCAATTGTATTTACTTGATTTGCATATGCCATTATGCATGTTTCTCACTGAATGTTGGAAAAACAATTATCTTTTCGTACAAGGCCATGCCAATAGTCAAAGACTTCGCCTATTGTATCACTGAATACACAATGTATGTACCTTTTAGGAATGTGCCGTTTATCTCAGCATGTGAGTATTTTTCTTAAGTACTTTTTAACAATTAAAGGACAAAGAGAAAGTGACAAGACACGATTGTACAATTTTTGAAGTTTTGCTCTGAATATTATTTTCATTTATTGTTTATTTCATAAACTTTTGTTAAAACAGAGCACAATGTGTTGTGCAGGTTGTGGTAATGCATGCCTGGTAGGCGCGCATACGTTTGGTGTTCAGTTAAGTGTTCTGAGAAGTACATTGTAATGTAGTATTGGAATAAGCAAGAGACACAACAGAATGCACACATTTTGGTCTGGTGGTCACCCGCCTATGTGTGAGAGCAACGGGAGGCTCAGTGGGTGGTCTTGGGTGTCAAAAGTTCAGACTTTTTAAATTTTAAAAAATATATATTTCCCCTAGAAAAGATGTGAAGAAACTATAAAGAAAAACTGTGGTGAAACTGTGAGCTGCTGCGGTTTGCTTCTAGTAGTATGGTGCACAATCATGCACTTTTGAGGGCTACTATTTCAATAGCTGAGGAAGATTTGAGATAGTGCCACATTACTCTCCCAAGGTTTTTTGGATGCTATAGGCAAGAAGTGGGTTCAGGGTCACATTATTGTGGACTAAGTCAAAAGGCTGATTACAGTGCTAGCTCACAAACCTTTCTGGCAACGCCTGACACCACACACCTGGCTCTTCATTACAGTACAGCACCTACTCAACCTCTTGATTGAAACCTACTACCTAGCCCCCACACACTTGCACGCCTTACTATTTACAATCCATGACCTGGTTGCCCTTGAACAGACATGACAGCCCCATGGACACAAAAGACACCACCTATCCACCAAACCATGCTCCATAAACGCGTACAACATGGGTGTTGCTACGCCTGGAAAGATCCAGGGCTACGCTAATGTCGGGACTGTCGGGACTCAGGGCTAGTAAGCCTTTTGGTTGTAGCCCTGAGCTTTCATCTGGGGCTACAACCAAAAGACCCGGGGCTATAGTCCCCTCATCCCCACCAACCCCCAAGCAACACCTTGTGCGTACAACAAACACGAGCTGCCATCATACACTGGAAGGCAACCATATACCTCTTTTGTTAAATTTCTTTATTTGTATTTTATAACATGGCACCAGAAGCCGGTGCAACTTGACAGTACAAAGGTACCAACCCCCCCAAAATAAATCAGCACAGTGAACAATCTACCAAACACAACCTCAATTGCATAAACACTACAGTTTGAAGAGCAAAAGCATTCACATTCTGTTTCAAGAGGGCGAGTCAGTTATATGTCAGAGGACAGTGCTGTAGGAGTAGCAATTACACACAACCTGCACCAAAGTGTCCTTCCACTATGGGTCTGTCAAGTGGTACAATGAAGTCCACCCTGAGGTGGCTTGGATTGGGTGATCAGGTATTGAATATACAGGCCCCATATGTCCTTGGGTTTAGCCAAGGGATGCAAAAGTCTGCCATATTGAGTCTCCATGTCATTGCAATATTAAACATCTGCCCGCCATTGCTCCAGCCCTGGTGATAAGGTCCCCCCCACACCATGGCAATCCTTCTTTTGGCCAGAAACCCGAGTAGACGTGTCAGTTTTCTGGTACTATTGGGGATATACTTAGTATAACCCAGCAGTGCAGTCATCAGTGTTTGATCCACTCTTTCCCCCACAATATTACACAGTCTCTCAAAAATGTCATCCCAGTAGGAGGAGATCACAGGGCACCCCCACGCCAAGTGTATAAAATCTCCTGCTGCAGTGCTACATCTCCCACATCTATCCAAAACCTCTGGGAAGAATCTATGCAGCGAGGCAGGTGTATGATAAAACTATTAAAATACTAAGTATTTAAAGTGTATCAATTTGAAATTTGTATTGAGCGCCACACGTTTTGTCTCCTCACAACAATAACTGCACACATCCTTGGATATCGCACCACGCAAAGCGACCTCCCATTTCTCCCGGGGAGATATACCAGCTTTCACCTATTTTTAAGGCAGATGGCATACAAGGCTGAGACTGTCCCCCCCTGTTGCGGGCACACAAGTATCTTGTCAAGTATCGGCCCATTTCAGGTTCCTTAGGAAAGGTCATGAATATCTGCTTCAAAGAGCTCCATAGTCTAAAATATACAAATATGTCCAAGGGTGTGTGCTCTCCTTTATTTTGCATCTTTTCCAGTATTATAAATTGACCATTCGGGAAGAGATCACGAAAAATTGTCGCCCCTATTAGTTTTACATAAACCACGTAACACTTTTCACTGGTGAGCGGGATTCCCGGTATTTAAATGACTGGTAATTCTGGGGAGTAGATGACATCATCTTTGGATTTATGCTCAATCCGGGACCATGCCCTGCAAGTCAGTTGCTTCATATCTTTCACTTTAGATATCCTACCCGGTGCTGTCAATATCTTTGACCGCATGATAAACGGAGTCGCCAGTGCCCTCTCCACTTCAATGTGTCTTCTATCTGATTGATATCCATACCAGTTTAGGAGAAACCCCTCCTGGGTCACTTCGTAGTAAGTTTCAAAGTCGTTTCATGCAACGTCAGCCCCCCCGATTCCCATCATTCAGTGGTGTAATCAACTTCTCCCACGCCACTATGGCCTGCTTCCCCACCCATATGAACCGAGATATTGCAGACCTTAACTCCCAAAAATAATCCCTGGGCAGCACCCTAAGATCATTAAGGAATACATACAAAAACACGGCAGGAGCGCCATCTTTACCAGAGAGATTCTGCCATAAAGAGTAAGTGGCAAATTCATCCACCTGTCCATTGACAGTTTAGCATGTTCCAGCACCCTATAGTAATTGTGCTTATATAGGTGAACAGGTAATGTATATGCCCAAGTATCTGGTCAAGTTCCCCTGCCACTGGAACACCATCCCGTCCGTGTATTGTCTGGTATAATTCGTTAACGGGAAGAGGACCGACTTTGCTGCATTCATTTTAAGCCCAGAGAAATTGCCAAATCTTAATACATAATCTTAATACATGCCTCATGATCGGGTCTAGGTTATGTCCCGGTGACAGAGAGCACCATGTCAACTGGGTAGAGAGAGACAACCACTTTTTGCCCTCACACCCGTACCCATCTATGTAGATGGCGATCCCTGATAACCTCAGCTAGCGTCTCTATCACACAGTGAATAGTAGCGGAGAGAAGGGGCATCCCTGTCTCGTTCTTCTTTACAGTGCTATAGCTGGGGTTAGTTGTCCATTCATCCTGACCCTAGCAGTGGGTGACGCAAAGAGCAGTGAAAACAAGGATATAAATTGGTCCCCCATTCCATTCTACCAAAATCGTAAACATAAAGGTCCACTCCACAGAGTTGAGCACCTTAGTCGCATCCAGCAGTGCGGCCACCACTTGGTCCTCTTTTCGCATCACCGACATCAATCCAAACATTCTATGCAGTCCATATGAGGTAGAGCAGCCCGGGATAAGCCCTGGCTGATCCCCTTTCACTGTTTTATGTATCATCAGGTACAGCCTTGATGCCAATATTTTGCCCATGATTTTATTGTGCAAGTTGATAAGGGATATGGGGTGAAAGGAAGAACAGTCATCTGCTGCTTTATCTGGTTTCAGCAGCCCTACCACCACCGCTTCCCTCATGGAGTCCGACAGCTGCCCCTCATCCAGGCTTCGCTAGTATACCCGAAGTAGGTTGGGGGATAGCTTCACAGTGAAATGTTTGTAAAATTCGGCTGTATAGCCGTCCGGCCCAGCGCACTTCCTGGATGGGAGAGATCTAAAGGCCGATAATACCTCTTCCACCGCCAGGGGGCGACCCAACCACTCCCTTTCCTCTTCTGTACACCAATACAATGCGACTTGGTCTGGATAGCAGGGGCGTTGCTAGGGGGGGCGCTAAGGGGGCTATAGCCCCTGATCTTTTGGTTGTAGCCCCGGATAGAATCTCAGGAGCTACAGCCAAAAGACTAGCTAGCCCCCAGTCCCAACAGTTCCGACATCAGCTTAGCCCCGGGTCTTTTCCAGACCTAGCAACTCCCCTGCTGGATAGTCATCCATCTCTGATTGGGAAGCCTTTGTGTGGGAGGAATACAGTTGACAATAAAATGTATACAGTTCTTGAACTATCTCCAAGTCCCAAATTGTTCTTCCCCCTGACCATTTCTTATTGACAGGATCCGATCCCTAGACTTCTCTGGTCTCGCGGCTTTGCCAGTAGTTTGCTTGGGCGCTATCCCTCCCTGCATTGCTGTACTGCTGCTTTCCCCATAAGTAATCTCACTTCCCTGTGTGCCAGTTCCCTGAACTTCTGTAGGTGTTGTTAAATCTCCAATTGTTCTTTCAGTGACAGTGTGCCCCCCCCATCGAAATCTTTGCCAAGAGGACTCAGTATCCATTAGCAGCTCTCTGATAATTTGCAGTACCCCGGCTTCCTTCGCTATACACTCTCCTCTATTACACATTTAAAGCTCTCCCATAGCATCACATGTGACTCCACCATGCCCTCATTTAAATCAGAGAACGTGTCTATGGCTTTGGCCAGAGCCTCCTTAAACACCCCATCAGCTGGGCCTTCACTTTTAAATACCCATGGCGCCCTTTCCCTTCTGTGGTCTCATCAGCACTGGGGCGTGGTCTGACAGAGTGTGTGCCAGAATTGACACATTGGACACTAAACTTGCAAGTGTGTGGGAAACAAAAAAATAATCTAGTCAGTACGCTGAGTTGTGGACTGATGAGTAAAATGTGTTCTCTGTCTTTTCCTGCGTTTCTAAACCTCCAAATATCAAGGACCTCCCAGACCCAGCACATACCTTGTCGTTTGCATGACCTCTTCTGTAACGGATAATGAACCTCCTGAGTGCAATCCCAGTCAGTTTCCATAAGCGCATTAAAGTCCCCCGCCCGTATAATTTCCCCGGGAGGTGACCCTTCAAGTTGGAGGCCGATGCAGGACCGTAGTAATTGACCAGCGTGTATAGTAGACCCTGTAAAGTGCCCCTCACAAGTAGTTCCCTACCCTCTTGGTCTTTTACTGTAGCAATATGGTGAAACCCTACTGAGTTGCGTAAGAGAATGCACACCCCCCTGGAGTATGATGATTATGACGAGAAGTAGCTGTGGCATCACCACTCACTCCCAAACTTCGACTCCCCACCTGGGGTTAAATGCATATCCTGAATAAACGCCACGTCAGCTCGGTACCTCTGCATGTATAAAAGGACTTTGCAGCATTTGGATGGACAGTTCAGCCCCCTCACATTCCATGTCATGCGGTTAAGTGACTTGGCCATCCCTCCCCCCTAATGTCCTTACCGCCATATAGTATGTTGCATATAAACCACAAAACATTGCTTTATCCTTCCCTTCCATGATGCTGAATAATTAATGATTCAACTGTGCAATCCCAACAATAACACCAACAACACCCCCTCCCCCTGTCATGACCCCTGCCCCTAGCCCTAATAGGCAAGGCATTGGGGCTAAGCTACGACCCTCCATCATGGCCTTAAAGTCCTTGCCATCTCATCCAAAACTCACCTGGAGTCAGTCCTAGCGCCTTTGGCGCCAGGCTCATATATAAAGTGAGGAAGACTTGAGAACTGGACTTGGCAATGGACTTTTGTACAATATATATCCCCCCGCATAGCTCAGTTCAACAAACCGTGCTATGCGGTCTAGTGTTTTAGGTGTGGTCAGGCCTAGGGATACCTGGGGGCTATATAAGCCGTGCGCGAGCAGAGAAACACGCTTCGCGTTACTCTGCGCTCTGCAATGTGACGCTCACCACATTCTGCTTGGACCTTCGCCTGCCTCCAGAGCCACGTACCTGAAAGAACCCGAACACCATCAGTATAACACCTACCTGTAAGTGAATCCTGCTCACCATCCATCGCTCTTTTGGTCCAGAGAACACAGCATCTCGGCGACGTCCCCTCAATCTTCGAAAAAAGCTGCAACCTGAGAAGAAGAGAACGAAACAGCATTAGTAAGCGTTTACATTACAATTCTGATAATAGCTAAAACAATCGCACGCTTAGCTGGGTTCAAGTCACTCTTGGTCAACATCCACTCCGGGCCATAAAAACGACCTGCAAAAGAGAAGAAACACAGATTAGCACACGAAAAGTCAAGATAGCGCCGCGCATCACGCTTTCACTTCCATTTCGGGCTTAGCCCCAAGCAGCATGACACCACTAAAGAGCTCTTCCTGCACCTAGAGGAAGAAGGAGAGACATTAACAGGGGCAATTGGAAAGAAAAGGACAAACTGCAAAAACCAGCAAACTTACCTTGACGGACTGGAGTCACAGCAGGTCTGGACTCTTAGGGCCCGCACCAGTGAAGCAACTAGGTCGCAGTGCGCCCACACCAACAACGCACCCCTACACCGATAGACAGGACGGAGAGCGCATCATACAAGAAAGCAAGGTCAGGAGAGAACTAAGTGGAAGGTTGGGTCCACAAGGGAGGTGGGATCCAAGCAGCAAGAGACAGTAAGATTGAACCCGAAATTCCTGTATTTCAGGCCCGATCCTCGGCCGAACAGAGTCCAAGGGAGGGGTTCGAGATCGCAAGTGGCCCAGTCAGGCTGAGTGGCGTCCCTGTGGATATCAGGAGAGCATTTCAGAATTCGAAGCCTTAAAAATCTATAATCCACCTGGGCGTCATGGAATTGCCAGAAACCGACCAGTTAGCTCAAATGCTGGGACAATTACATGCTGAGGTGCATTCAGCCAGACAGGAGACCAGCGCCCTGCAGAGGGAATTGATAGTCTGACGTCACAGACTGGACAAGCTCCATTACCTGGGAACGTCTCATTAGTGCCAACACCATCAGCCAATCCGGTACAGATAACCCTTCCTGGAGCAGTTCCTTTGGCCCCACCTGAACGATTCACGGGAGACCCCAAGAAGTATGCAACATTTATGAACCAATGTCACCTCCATTTCCTTTGTAGACCTGGGGCCTTCCCTAACGACCAGTCACGGGTTGCTTCCATGCTATCTTATCTGAGTGGCAGTGCTGCAGACTGGTCTGTACCCTTTGTTAGTCAGGATGATCCTCTACTACATGACTTCAGGGGTTTTCAGCAGGAGATGGAAAAGCTCTTTGCTCCTCGTACCCATGGACAGGCATTAGACAATGAATTTTTGTCCCTTCGTCAGGGAAACCAAAACTTATTAACATATATAGCAACCTTCAACAGGCTCGTGGTCGAAGCAGGGTGGCCTGAGGAAAAGAGAACTACATTATTCCACCGGGGCCTACGGGGGGAGCTAAAAGATGTTCTTGCCCAAGTAGTCGATCCACCAAAAGACCTTGCAGAGTTCATTAATCTTGTTGTCAGCTAGAACATAGGTTGCAAGACCGAAGAGCAGATCGGAGTAGATTGGACACCTGCCCTATGTACGTACGTACGTACGTACGTACGTACGTACGTACGTACGTACGTACGTACGTACGATCAAAGGCCAATGCCCAACTTGCAACAGAAAGTTTGGTGGAACCAATGCCAATAGGAGGGGTAAGGGCCCCTTTAACCAAGGCTGACAGGGACAAGAGAAGGTGTTTATACTGCGGAAAATCAGGCCATTTCCTTAAAGAGTGTCCAGTGAGACCGCCGTGTTAAGCGGCTTCACTTCAACACTACAGCTAAGTCAATGCCTAGTCTGGGATGCTGAGGGAAACCCTTATTGATATATTTTTAGGTCCAGTTCATGTTATCTGGATGACAACCCTTATATAACACCCCTCTCTTAGAATCCCCCTTGCCCCACTGAGCCAAGAAGTAGGTCTGTTTTGCAAATTTAAAAGGTTTATTTGAGAAATATAACAATATATATATATCACACTTTTATAATAAATTAATATTGGATATCACACTTAAAATATGACAGTGATGAACAATGGATAATGTTCTACTGGTAAACTGATTTGGTTACTTAGAAGTAGTATAGAGGATGAGGTAGCTGAAATGCTTTATGGTTTCAAGGAAATGCAAGGTGGAATAAATGCAGTACAGAAAATAAACTGATATGGTTTCACAAGAGATAATATGCTCACTTTTCCCCTGGTGGCAATTCACCCCCCCCCCCATATGCAATGCCAGGAGATGGAAGTAACACACA
Organism: Ambystoma mexicanum; assembly: GCF_040938575.1. Classification (NCBI taxonomy): domain Eukaryota; kingdom Metazoa; phylum Chordata; class Amphibia; order Caudata; family Ambystomatidae; genus Ambystoma; species Ambystoma mexicanum. The sequence goes on along the minus strand of NC_090932.1, from coordinate 936,021,272 downwards.
CAGTCTTCAGGAATACAATCAAATACAATACAGAATTCAGTTCCCCCCCAGCAAGCTTAGACAACAGGTATGCTTTTTAAAACACGGGCAAGAGTGCTTTGTAATGTGGGGGCAAGGAAGTGAAAAATGCTAAAATTGCTTTTATTTCCCTACAGGAGGTTCAGGGTGAGTGTTAGACACTTTAAATCAGTTCAGGTCAGCCCTAACAATGGTTCAGGGATGGTTATTAGGTTGCAAACGAATTTTAGCAGTTCAGGCAAAAGCGGCTATCATTTTACAGATGCCGAAATCAGGCCAAATCGCAAATCGCGGTAAATTTTGCGAGTGCGTAAATCGCGAAAAGTATAAGCTTCTAGGCTTTTTGGAAAGCTTAGATTCTAGGCTTTCAGAGGAAAGTTAAATCTCGTTCCTAGGACAAACGGTTCCAGAGATACAGACGATTTAATAAAGGTAGATTTTCGGATTTAAAATAAAACTCAAAATGACAGGTGACAGTTTGCAGCTTTAGAATGACAGATGACAGCTCGCAGCTTTAGAATGACAGATGACAGGATTTCTAGGAAGCAGTTCTAATTAGGTTAAAATTGTTTGGATTAGATTATTTTAACTAAGAGATTGGGTTCTGCACAGTTCTGGCGGATACTCACTCCTAATTTTGAAATGAATGGGCCTCGTCACGGATCTGGTCAACACGTCCAGCGGCGGTTCTCTCTGCTCGGCGGGTCAATCAGGCACCGGTTCTGCTCACAGCGATCCGGATCTCTGGTTCTGCTCACAGCGGTCTGGGTCAGCTCTGCTCTGCTGGTCTAGCCTCTCTGGATACAGCGGCCTCTGCTTCTGGATACTGCTCTGCTTTCCGATCCTGATCAAGTGGATTCTGGATGTAAAACTGCTTTCTGGGTACTGGGAAAAGTTCTTGGCAAAGAATTCAGACAGCTCGCCCGGCTGTGGAATAGTTTGCAAAAGATTTTGAGGCCTGCTGACAAATACTTTTGCTTGCAGTGGGCCTTCTTGGTTCAAAGTTCTGTAGTCTATGGGTCCCTGGTTCTGGTCTCTGTCTGGATGGGATGTCGGCCATCAAAATTCTCCACAGAAATGGAAAATGAATGTCTCTACCTGTCCCAGCAGCCTCTTTTTATGTGTTTTGGAAGTGGGTGTGTGCGTGGCATAACTGAGCCTGCCCCTCTCTACTTGTCATTGGCCCAATTCTCCCCTCTCCCATGATTGGGGGAAGGAAATGGATTGTCATCATGATGAGGTCTGTTTATGGGTCAGAGGATCCTCCCCTGGTCAATTTGCCCACAAATCTATATTTGATTCAAATACATATTTCCCAGATGCACAATTTGTTGAAATTACCTACATTATATATTCCTTATGATCCATGCTTGTCCACCTCTGATCTTCCTGGGGGCTTGCATTAAAAAATGACAACATTTTGCGCTTTTTGACTGGTTTACCAATATCGGACATTTACCAAAAATTACACACATGTGCGCAAGGAGTATGGACATTAATTGATGAAGTGTCAGATTTTTAACATGCAGACATTTGGAGTAAGACCCTATTTTCCGCTAGCAACCCCCCAGAATACACCACAGGGTCCTAACACCTCTTAAAACGTGCACAGAAAAATCACCAGAATAATGAAATTACTTATATAATTCTGACAAGTCCGTACTATGAATTATCCATCTTTTTTTCAAATTATGCTCTGGCCCAGATGGGTGTGGTTTAGGTTCCAAAGCACATGGGGAAGCTTCTGTCTGTGCCTGCCTCCAGCTCGGGTGGCTCCCAAAGGCACTTCTCCTCCCACTTCTCCCAAGAGGAAGCCACTTTACGGCCCCCCCAATATAACATTTGCCTGAGTCCAGGACAAGGCTTTCTTCAACCTCCTGCAGGTGCCCCTCCCCTAATCTAATCAGAGAGGTGTCATCTCCTTTTGGTGGGGAAGCAGGAGGCAGCCAGGCCTGCGAATGCAGTTTCAACTCCTGTTGGGGGTTGTTGTCAGGCAGAATTCAGCTAAATGTCACTTTAGTTCCCAGTTTAAATTAAAACTTACAATTTTTACATATACATTAAATAATTACTTCCTTCAAGTCATTTCAGAATATAGTTTTACATTGTATCCACCTCTTAGCAAGTCCTTCCTTGGCCTGGTTTGGGTTCCTCTGTTCAGTTTTACACAAAAGTCTGGTGGTTTTAAAACGCCGGTTTTCTGATAGTGGTGAGTACCGGTATTGCATCCATTTTTGGGATCTGTCTTGAATTACTGCATTTCAATAGAGTGGTCTTTTGCTTGATAGTATAGGACCCTTGCTTAACATTGTTTTGATGGCATCCTTTCAGTAGAGTGGTGATGTGGAACCCCCCACAAGAAGGTTGTATCTTTGGTGTGGTCTTGTGCCAACTGCGCAGTTCTCCTGGATTCTGGCGTGAATGTGGGCGGCGACAGCTCATCCCCACATCCACCCAGTCTATTGATTTAGTTTGTTCTGGGATAGAATAATGGGCGGCAACAGCTCATCCCCACATCTACCCAGTCTAAGGATTCAACATGGGTCAAAACCCTTGACAGCCGAGGAGAACCATGGGAGCCACTGACAAAGAAGATACGAACGAGGAGTCGGAAAACTACCAAGCCCAACAAGTGTAGGGGTCCATTTGTTGAGCGAAGAAGGTGAACTATAGGCCTCCCATTTTGCGTTGCCTGTGATCCTAATCAACCACCGGCTCGGATGCATACTGTAGAAGCATACATAGACAGCAGAGTAGTGGGGAATTATATTGACCAGGATCTCGCAGCAAAGATGGGGCTTCCTCTATGCCGTAAGTCGACCACTGAAACAGTCAACACTGTTGGAAATAGTTTCCGGTCCAGTATCCCAATGTACAGCAGTCTTAACCCTTCTGTACCAGGATGGACACCGGGAACCTATTTCTTTTGACCTCATCAAGGTGCCCCAATTTAGGATGATCTTAGGGATGTCGTGGTTGGTAGCTCACAATCCTCGAATAGATTGGCGTGCAAAGGAGTTGACCTTTTCCAAAGGTTGTACTCACACTGTTACCACAAATAAAAACAGCCAACAGATACAAGTACATCTGTTCATGGAACAGCGACAATAACTCTGGATGTAACCAGTACCCTATCAAGTGAATACCAGGACTTTCAAGATGTATTTCAGAAAGAACAAGCTAATACCTTGCCGCCGCACAGGCCATATGATTGCCAGATAGACCTGGTAACCGGTGCACAAATCCCTTGTGGTCGAATCTATGCACTCACAGACCCAGAAAACCAACATTTCATGTCCTATTTAGATCAATACCTGCCAAATGGTTTCATCCGCCCTTCGAAGTCACCAGCAGCATCTCCTCTATTCTTCGTGCCGAAGAAGGAAGGAGATTTGAGGACTTGCATTGACTACCGCGCATTAAACCAAATCACCATAAAGAATCGCTACCCCCTACCACTTATTCCGGAACTGTTCTATCAAATCAAAGATTCCCAAATCTACACTAAATTGGACCTTAGAGGAGCATACCATCTCGTTCAAGTGAAAAAGGGTGATGAATGTAAGACCGCCTTTCGTACCCAATATGGCCTATACGAATACCAGGTAATGACCTTTGGGCTTTGCAACGCGCCCGCTGCTTTTCAGTACTTCATGAACGATGTATTGAGAGAACTAATTGACGTCTGTGCCCTAGTCTATATTGACGATATCCTAGTATATTCACCTTTAAAACAGGACCAGGTCAAGCATGTCCGCTCCGTTCTTACAAAACTCCGCCAACATCAACTCTATGCCAAACTCGAGAAATGCTCATTTCATGTCATCCTCAGTTTTGTCCTCACCCTAAAAGGAATCCGAATGGATGTGCACAAAGTCGATGCCATTCTAAACTGGCCGTCGCCAAGTTCGTTCAAGGGAATCCAGAGCATGTTGGGTTTTGCAAACTTCTACTGCCGATTCGTCCCAGGGTTTTCTCATATAGTGCATCCGATCACATGACTATTAAGAAAAAGTAATAAGAAATTCCAATGGACAGAAGAAGCAGAAAAGGCCTTCCAAGAACTCAAGGTGAGGTTCACTTCCGCCCGAGCCTACGACATCCTCACCCAGATCTTCCTTACGTGGTAGAAACAGATGCTTCAAGCATGGCAATGGGAGCTGTTCTCTCGCAAAGGGATCCAAAAACCAGTCAATTGCACCCTGTAGCCTTCTAGTCACGTAAATTCTCACCAGATGAACTCAATTACGCTATCACGGATAAAAAACTTCTAGCCATCAAGTTAGCCTTTAAGGCTTGGCGACATTATCTCCTAGGTGCCAGGCATACAATCACCGTAATAACTGACCATCGAAATCTACAATATCTAAAAACAGTGAAGGCTCAATCCTCACGACAACTATGCTGGGCCCTTTTCTTCGCAGAGTGTGATTACGTGGTCACGTTTCGACCAGGGGACAAAAACAGAAAGGCCGATGTCCTTTCTCGGATGGGTATTGATGAACAGGTATACACAACCCCCGATCCAGTGGCCATTATTCCAAGTGACAAGCTGCTGGGCATTACTACAACAATGACTCAGATTCAACTACAAGAAGAGATCCAACGCTTGATGAGTCCTGAGCTGCTACAAGAGTGGAATACACAAGGAGAACACTATACAATTAAGGACCAACTACCATATTTCAGGAACCATTTATTCTTGCCAAAAAAAGAACTACAGGAACAGGTCATCTCTGGTTATCATGACTTTTTAATTGAGGGTCACCCTGGAATTGCTAAGACTCTAGCCAAGGTAAAACAAAGCTACTGGTGGCCCATGTGGCATAAGAACGTTATTCAATTCATCCTACCCTGCGGCGTGTGTGCGCAAAATAAGTAATCAAAGCAAAAACCAGCGGGACTCCTTAGACCATTGGAAATTCCGCTGGTACCCTGACATACATTATCTCTCAACTTCATCACCGATTTACCACCCAGTCTAGGATTCAATACCATTCTAGTGGTCGTAGACTTATTCTCAAAAATGGCACATTTCCTGATGTTTAAATAATAATAATAATAATAATAATAATAATAATAATAATAATAATAATAATAATTTGGCATTTATATAGCGCTACGAACCCTCAGGTATCTGAGCGCTGCTTATTATTACCCACGGTGTGTGGTGCTCATTTATGAAGTCCGGTTGGCATCAAAACATGTGCCTATAAAAGGAACCCATATGTTTCGCCCATGATATTTAGGTCCTTTTACCACCGAATCTGTAATAAATCCAGTAGCAGTTAAACTGGCCTTACCATCCAACATGCAAATCCACCCTGTGTTCCACGTATCTCTTCTGAAGCCTGTCCAACCTGGAACTTGTATTACAACACCACTCAAACCAGTACTGATCAATGGAGAAACAGAATCTGAGGTTAAGGACATAGTGGACTCAAAGTATGTCAGATCTAAACTATATTATCTAGTAGACTGGAAAGGGTATGGCCCGCAGGACAGAACATGGGAACCATGCGATTATATCCATGCACCATGTTTGATAAGGCGGTTCCATCAAAATCATCCCACCAAGCCAGGACCAGACAGAAGAACTACCCTGAGGGGGGCCTTGTGGTGGAGTGCTGTCATGACCCCTGCCCCTGGTCCTAATAGGCAAGGCATTGGGGCTAAGCTACAAACCTCCATCATGGCCTTAAAGGTCTTACCATCTCATCCAAGACTCTCCTGGAGTCAGTCCTGGCGCCTTTGGCACCAGGCTCATATATAAAGTGAGGAAGACTTGAGAACTGGACTTGGTAATGGACTTTTGTACAATATGGATGCCCCCGCATAGCTCTGTTCAATGAACCGTGCTATGCTGTCTAGTGTTTTAGGTGTGTTCAGGCCTAGGGATACCTGGGATGCCTGGGGGCTATATAAGCCATGCCCGTGCAGAGAAACACGCTTTGCGTTACTCAGTGCTCTGCAGCATGATGCTCACCACGAATCTTCGCCTGCCTCTGGAGCCGCGTACCTGAAAGAACAAGAACACCTTCAGTATAACACCTACCTGTGAGTGATTCCTGCTCGCCATCCATCGCTCTTTTGGTCCAGAGAACACAGGATCTCGGCAACGTCCCCTCGATCTTCGAAAAAAAGCCGCAAACTGAGAAGAAGAGAACGAAACAGCATTAGCAAGCATTTACATTCCAATTCCGAAAATAGCTAAAACAATTGCACGCTTACCTGGGATCGAGTCACTCTTGGTCAACATCCACTACGGGCCATAACAACGACCTGCAAAAGAGAGGAAACACAGACTAGCACACGAAAAGTTAAGATAGCGCCGCACATCGCTCTTTCACTTACCATCTCGTGTTTAGCCCCAAGCAGCACAACACCACTAAAGAGCTCTTCATGCACCCAGAGGATGAAGGAGAGACATTAACAGGGGCAATTGGAAAGAAAAGGACAAACTGCAAAAACCAGCAAACTTACCTTGACGGACTGGAGTCACAGCAGGTCTGGACTCTTAGTGCCCGCAGCCGTGAAGCATCTAGGTTGCGGCACGCCCACACCAACAATGCACCCCTTCACCGAGAGGCAGGACTGAGAGCGCATCATACAAGAAAGCAAGGTGAGGAGAGAACTAAGGGGAAGGTTAGGTCCACAAGGGAGGTGGGATCCAAGCAACAAGAGACAGTAAGATTAAACCCGAAATTCCCGTATTTCAGGCCCGATCCTCGGCCGAACAGAGTCCAAGGGAGGCGTTCGAAATTGCAAGTGGTCCAGTCAGGCTGAGTGGTATCCATGTGGATATCAGGTGAGCGTTACACCCCCATTCCCACCAGCAACACCAATCTGCTAGCTTGTACACCACCCCCTTTCCCACCAGCAACCTCACCCTGTCAGTTCCCTCCCTCCCCTCTGCCTTAAAAACACCCATTTGCTCCTGCTTGGGGGCACACCAGGGCCCTGCCATCCCTGCGACCTCACCTATAGTGTCACCCCATCTGGTAGTATTGCCAACCTTAGTCGGTGTTCCTTTGCCGTATTCACTCCGGCAGTCTCACAGGGGGAAGTCCCCCCTTAGGCATTATTTCTCTTCTCTGTGTAACCATGGGTAGAGTCTCAAGGAAAGAGTTTGCTTCTCCTGGAGTATGGAAAAACAGCACCCTATCATTATGTTCAATCTGAACCTTGGAGGCAAACATCATTGCATATTTGATACTTCTCTATCTAAGTCTCTTCTTCACATCAAGGAAAGTCTTTCTGGATGCCTGTAGCTTATCTGAGAAATCCGTGAAAATACAGATCTGTGCATCATTATACCTTAGAGAGCCTTTCTCCCTGGCCTTCCACAAAGCTATATTCCTGTCACGGTAGTTCAGCAAATGTGCCATCAATGGGTGAGCAGGTACTCCAGGTATACATTTTCTGCCACTCAGTATGCAGTGGGCTCTTTCCACAATAAATATCGCAGAAAATCCTTCATCTTCTAGGACCTCCCTCAGCGGGTTCTCCACAATGGACTCCGTATTGCGCTGATCTACTGCCTTGGGGACACCAATTATCTGCAGGTTGTTCCTTCGGGACATAGACTCAAGGTCATCTTGCTTATCCGTCAGTTCCTTCACTAATCTCCTGAGCTTTGACACATACCTTGCTGGGGTATTGGTCCCGTTCTCCACTGTGGATACTCTACCCTCATCCTCATCCATGCGTTCACCATGTCTATCCAAGCGGACTTCCATGTAGCCCACTTTATATGTTAAGGTGCCCATTTTACCATCCAGTGACTGAATATTTGTTTGAACTTGACCAAGCATTTGTTTAATATCACCTAGCACTCCCCCCAGATCTAACAGTATAGACTGGGGAGTTCCCTCTAGGGGCCCCTCTTCGACAGCTGTTGATTTGGCCAGAGAGGAGGATTCAAAATGCAGTTTTGACTGGTGTTTGCCCCATTTTTGTGCTTTTGACATGGCTCCCACCATCAGTCATAGCTTGTTTTGCCTGGTGAGGTACAGTGACACCGGCCGAACTATGAGTCCATAGCTGACCAGCCCGACTGTGCACCTCAAGCGCTATGCCGAGAGACTGAAGCTCCCCGGTGTCCCCTTCAACAGTTTCCAAGTGTACCTTACAGCCAGGCCAGTCCTTCCGGTCCGTGTGTGCAGGCCACTGTTGGTCGCACCAATTGGCAACAGGGTTGTGCATCCCACCACACCCCCTCCACAGTGCAACTGAAGAGTGCTAGCCCCCGCCTCAATATGCAGCTGGGGCAGAATCCACACCCAGGGGCAGATCCCCTTCCACCGGCGTCCCTTCCTCCACTGTCTACAGTACCTGTCCTAGTGGGGTCTCCCAGAGACGTTGAGTAGTGCATTCCTGAGGTGTCTCTCCTCCAAGTGTTCAAATGGGGGCAATCACACCCCTCGCTGCTAATCAAGATACCAAGGTTTTCCCAGTTTCATAGGTGTCACTGAAACCTTCATTCGGGTCGGGTCTATGTCCCTCTGTGTGCCCCGCTACCAGTTTGCTGCCAAGTCAATGCCCCCCTCAGAGCACAGCATTCATAGCTCTCTAATCCCAGGGTATGGCAGGATGTTACTGGCAAGCTTGCCTGTGACCCATCCAGCCACCCGCAGAGCGCTCTCCATGCACTGCTCCCAAGCGTGTCCTGGGGCCTCCTTTTCACACCAACCTAGGTTGGTCTCTTATGTTGGCCAATGGGATCCTCTGGTCTCCAGCGGGGATCTGTAGGTTACATCACGTCCTCCCTCCATGCGTAGGCAATGTGGTCCAAGTCCAAGTGGTGGACCTCGTCCCACATTGCCAGCCTGCACTGCAGGTCACTGCCAGTGGCACCCCGTGTCCACAGCACTCAGGGGTGCCAGCCGCCTCTCTGTATGCTGCGTACCATGCAGTGCAGGGAAGCCGTGAGGGCTCTGACCCCCACGGTGTCCCTGGCCCGCTTGGCCAACTCCACGCTTGCTATGCGGCCTTGTCTTCCCACAAGCGCTGCTCTCACCAGATCTCTAAGTCCTCTTCACCCGTGCCACAGAGCTCCAAGTTTCTCCTAGCCAGCCACTGTAGGTTCACACACCGAACACGGCTTTCAAAGGACGTTCACCAGCGCGGATGAGGCAGGAGAATGACTGGATTGATCAAGGTTGCTCGGGAGCTCACGGGCCTCTGGCCATTTTGACTGGGCTCTCTAGGACCCCCCACCATATAACTCTTGACACATCTTGCATAATTCCATACTAAACACCTGCTGTAACTTCACACGTTACAGTATTGGAAACTTCACACGTTGCACTGCTGCAAGAATCATCTCCACAGGGGTCCAGTCGCAAAACTGAATTTTGCGAAGAATCTTGATAATACACAGCAACCACAAGCCAGACAACAGGCATCACTTTGCCACATCACACATTTAAATAGACAACATACACAAGAGTAGCAGAGAAGGCAATTCAAACCCATTCCTCCTGACTAGGTCCTTCATCTCAGGCTGCGCACAGTTTTATGATCAAGTGCTAAAGTCTGATGTCCATTACAGAGCCTATACAATTTTCTACGTAATAAGACACCTTTAGTTCACACTTAACACTTAACTACATGAGATTTCACAGACTGCCCATTCTTGTCACTGGCTGTCCTGGATTCTCCCCCAAGCACTTTGAGTAGACTGGCCTAACACTTGTGTGCCCATGGTGGGCTGGCAAAGACTGCCTCATGTGTGCTGCCCAGCCCTAGCCTTGTCAAAGGATGCTTGTTATCCGCCGCTGAGATAACACATCTGATTGACTCACAACTATTGCAACTATAGCAGCACTTTATCTTATCTTGCAACCATACATCCTGGGTGAATGAAGGCTTGCCTGGCCAGATTTGTCTTGAGTGACCTTAATTGCCCATGGTTACCACTGTCAATGTAGGATGTCATGTCTTGCTACATAATTAAAGAAAGATACAATATGTGTTTGCAGTATTTAACATTGCACTGCATAAGCATGTGATTCCTCTTATTCTACCCAATGTATGATATGGCATTGTTCTATCATGGGATGATTGATATCCTTTTAAATAGGTAACATGAATAATGTAAGTACTAAGATAGAGTCCACACTTGCAATCAGTTGAATGAGTCTCACTTACCAATTAGTCACTAAAACCGTGTGTGCACACACACACACATGCACACACACATACACAAACACACATAGATTTATACCCAACACAGCCCCACTTGTCTATGAAACAATCCGACCTGTCACTCATCCAGCACTAGCAACAGACATAGTCTAACACACAAAGCCATACTTCAAACCAACAGACAAATGGACAACTAATTATATTTCAATGGTTTTATAAATGAACCGGATGAGACAGCCTAAAAGTGCAAGAGGGGTCCCCTATGTTATGTGGATTTTGATCTTCCTCTAGATCTTCTACTCTAATGACAGTTTCAGGGATATAGCGCCCCACATGGTTCTTGACTCAATCTCGGGGATATTGCACCCAGCATGATTTTTCATGCCAACCAGACTCTCTGAGATATAGTGCCCAGCTTGAGTCTTAGCCCAAAATACAGTCTCAGGTATGTAGTACCTGGCCCACCTGATATTTGTAACGCTCACCTGGTTCCCACGGGGGCGCTGGTCTAGTCTGGATTGCTGTGGCCTCTTCTAGCGTGATGCGCAGGACCCGGAACACCGATTGGACAGGACCTCCAAATCGTGCTTGCCTGGCCCGTAGGAATATCCTTCTGCAGATGAGAAAGGGGATTAACAGTCTGCAGAATAGTGTGCTAGCTCCCCCCTTTCCCCCTTCATTCCTCTCTAACTTCCTCCAAACCCCGGTTTAAGCTCACCTTATGGTTTGGAAGGATGAACTCTCCATCCTGCTTCTGGTGCAGGGGCGCGCGTTCGTCCAGTTACTTCACTGGTTTTCAGAATGGCGCTGGCAAAATCCACTTGACTTTCCTGCGCGATGCGCCGTAAGTATGAAAGTTCAAAGTTCAAGTGAGGCCCCCTTTATGTTGTCTTTCTAACCTGTGATCTGTCCTTTATTTCAGGTGCAGAATGAAGGCGATGCGTCGAGGGGTTAAACTGCCGACGTGAGTAGTGATGAGGGCGATCCCTCTAAATGTCCTTATCATTCCCCAGAAATGTCTCTTGTCCTTTCCCCATAGGGGCCGGGGTACGGTACCTGCCAACGGGGCGGCGCCGACCCGAAATGTGGAAGAAAAGCCAGTAAGTATTATGGCTGTTAATCAGGCTTTCCTTCTGTGTTCCTTCTGCTCACCTTTTGTTTCTTCCTCTCTCCCCTAGGTGCAGAGATGTGGCGTACGATGCTGACAGCCGCAATGGAGCCGGGAGATGTCTTGAGGACAGGTGAGTGAAGCGTGGCGCTGCAGCAAGCAACGCAATGCTTTTAAATGGAAGTCTTTCTTCAGGGATGCTGGCGAGAAGATTCCGGATGCAGGTAAGAAGTTTGAAATAGTCCTTGGTTTTCACCTTTGTCTTCTCTTCCTTCCTTGCAGGTCTTCCAGGTTCGAGGCGGGCGTGGCTGGAGTCCAGGAGCAGGAGCAGACACAGTGAGCGTTAAGCTGCAGGAAGCAGAACAACGCGAAGCATGAGCTGCTGTCTGGGCGTGGCTTAAATAGCCTCCAAAGAAGTCCCAGGTATATATCCTTCCCCAATTAGGTATGTATCCTTCCCTGGTCACGCCCGAGTGAAAAAATAGTCCCTATGAAAAAATAGTCCCTTTCAGGTCTCAGGGAGGCCTGATGCGTGCAGCATGGTCTGCATCAGGTAAGTGCACAAAACACCTCCCTTTATGAGCCTGGCGCCTATGGCGCCAGGACTGATGTCCAACATGAGCCTGGCGCCAAAGGCGCCAGGACTGAGTCCAAAGAGCCCCTATAAGGGGCCGCTGGGCTTTTACCCGAGGGCATGATGCCTGCTTCCGGGGGTGCTGGGCCTGGCCTGGTGCTCCGGGGGTAGGCATCATGACAGCACTCCTCCCAAAGTCGTTCCTTCTGGAGGTTTCGGTTTGTTTGGGAAATTCCGATGGAACCTTTTTACCAGCCGAGGTGCATGTACGTGATCACTGGGTTCCCAAGACCTTTCCTGAGGCCCGTACCCTTTCCAATCATTAGATAGAAAAGTTTTGATTTTGAGATCTTAGAATCCAAAATGTTCTTCACCTCGAATTCAGGCTCCCCATCTATCTGAATCGGTTCTGGTGGCTTTGTTAATCTGGTTCCTGGGTGCACTGGTTTCAAAAGTGACACATGAAAAACGGGGTGAATCCGCATGTTAGCTGGTAGATCGAGCTTGACTGCCACTGGGTTGATTATAGCTTTGATCGAGTAAGGGCCTAAATACCTTGGATTAAAAGTTTGAGGCCCCTTGAGTGATAGGTGCTTGGTAGCCAACCATACTTGATCCCCTACTTGGTATGGAGGCGCCTCTCTTCGATGCAGATCCACATTGTTTTTGTATTTCCCTTTCGCATGTTGCAAATGTGCAGTTGCATCCTTGAAGGCTTGAGTAATCATAGAATGTAAATGGTCCACTGCGGGCATTTCAAGGCTCAGAGGTGAGTCCAAGTCTGAAGTACGAGGGTGATGTCCATATAGGGTATAAAAGGGGCTCTGACCAGTTCCAGAGTGTATCTAGTTATTGTATGCATATTCAGCCACCCATAAAATGTCCTTCCAATTACCCTCCGATTGGTGCAACATACATCGTAGATATTGTTCAAGGGTCTGGTTCGTTCTCTCTGTCTGACCATCGGTCTGTGGGTGGTGGCTGGTCGAGAGTCTTAAGTCGATTTGTGTGAGTTGACAACACTTTTTCCAAAAATGAGAAATAAACTGGCTTCCCCGATCGGAGACTAGTATGGACGGGAATCCATGCAAACGGATGATATTTTCGAGGAATTCCTTGGCAAGAACAAAGGCTGAAGGTAATCCTTTCAACGGAATAAAGTGGGCCATTTTGGAAAATAAATCCACCACGACCAGAATAGTATTGTAACCATTACAAGAGGTCAGGTCCGTGATAAAATCTAGTGACAGGGTGTGCCTTGGTGCTGGTGGAATGTCTAAGGGCTGAAGAAGACCGGCGGGTCTTGTCTTTTGACCTTTGTTTTGGGCACAAGCTCCACAGGACATCACGAAAGATATAATATCCTTTCGCCAGGAAGGCCACCAGAATTGTCGTTTAACCTTTTCCTCTGTTTTGGCAATGCCAGGATGTCCTTCCATCAGGGTATCATGATGACGGGAAATAACCAGTTCTTGCAATTCCTTTTCTGGCAAAAATAAGCGTCCTTGGAAGTAAGGTAAGCCATCCTTGACTGAAAAGTTAGACCCCCTTTTGATCCAATCCTGCAAGGCTGAAGAGTCCAGGAATTGTTTCACTCGTGCTTGAATGTCTTCAAGGGTTTGTAAAGTGGTTATCCCCAAAATTGTTTGTTCGGGAATTATCGGCACAGGTTCTGAGTTTGTGTCTATTTCTTCTATTCCAATTCGGGATAGAGCGTCCGCCTTACCATTCTTATAGCCGGGGCGGTAGGTGATTACAAAATCGAACTCAGCAAAGAACAAAGCCCATCGGAGCTGTCGAGACGATTGAGCCTTGGCAGTTTTTAAATATTGTAAATTTCGGTGATCAGTGATCACGGTGATGGTATGCCGGGCGCCGAGGAGATAATGCCGCCAAGCCTTAAAGGCGGACTTAATGGCTAATAGTTCCTTATCGGTGATCGCATAATTTATCTCCGGCGGCGAGAACTTTCTGGACCAAAATGCTACGGGGTGCAGTTGGTTGGTTTCAGGGTCTCTCTGAGACAGGACAGCTCCCATGGCTAAGCTGGACGCGTCGGTTTCGACTATATATGGGAGATCGGGACGCGGGTGCTTCAAAATAGGTGCGGACGTGAACTTAGCTTTCAACTCCCGAAAGGCCTGTTCGGCTTCCTCTGTCCATTCAAAACGTTTATTTTTTCGCAAAAGTGCAGTGATGGGTTGCACCACACGTGAAAACTCCGGGATAAACCTGCGATAAAAGTTGGCAAAACCAAGCATGCTTTGGACACCATTCACCGAACTAGGTGATGGCCATTTGAGGATGGCATCCACTTTCCGTGAATCCATTCGGACCCCTTTAGGTGTCAGGATGAATCCGAGAAACTCAACCTCGGTGGTATGGAAAACACATTTTTCCAGCTTGGCAAACAGTTTGTGCTGGCGCAGTTTCTCTAGGACGACCCTGACATGCTTTCTGTTATCAGATTCCAAAGAGGAGTACACAAGAATGTCATCGATATACACGACAACACAGACATCGATGAGTTCCCGAAGGACATCGTTCATGAAGAATTGGAAGGCTGCAGGCGCGTTGCACAACCCGAAAGGCATCACCTAGTATTCGAATAGTCCATATTTTGTACGGAAGGCCGTTTTCCATTCGTCGCCTTCTTTTACTCGTACCAGATGATAAGCTCCCCGGAGATCTAACTTGGTGTATACGTAAGCGTCCTTCACCTGGTCAAGGAGTTCAGGGATCAGAGGCAGAGGGTAACGATTTTTAACAGTTATCTGGTTCAATGCGCGGTAATCGATACAAGTTCTAAGGTCGCCATCTTTTTTAGGCACGAAGAACAAAGCTGAGGATGCCGGGGACTTTGACGGGCGAATGAAACCATTGGCGAGGTATTGATCTAAATATTGTCTCAAATGCAGATTCTCTGGTTCAGTAAGGGCGTAAATCCTGCTACAAGGGGGTTGTGCACCGGGCACCAGATCGATTTGGCAATCGTACGATCTGTGGGGAGGTAACGTGTTGGCCTGTTCCTTTTGGAAGACGTCCTGAAAGTCTTGGTACTCTGGAGGTAGTTGCACGGGGACAGAGGTTACTGATGCTAGATTAATCTTTGGATTTTCTGGGTAGCAGGTTTGTGCACAATCCGGGAAGGTTATTCTCTTCGCTCGCCAATCAATTCGAGGATTATGTGTCTCTAACCAAGGGATTCCGAGAATAAGCTGAAACTGTGGAGCCTTGATTACATCAAACACAACTGCCTCCCGATGGCCATCCGGACCTACAAGTGTCACCTCAGCTGTGGAATGTGTTACCGGTCCAGAGGCAATTTCGGTTCCATCTACTGTGGTGATGACATCTTTGTTGTTTTAGGACGCAGAGGGAGGTTTATCCTAGAGACCAATTCTCGATCCACATAGTTTCCTATAGCCCCGCTATCGATGTATGCCTTTATAGCATGCAACCGTTTAGGCTGTTCCGGATCTACGAGGACCATTGGCACAATGAAATGCGAGGTCTGAGAGTTAGTTTTCAAGCTCGGCAAGCGGACCCCTAAGCTTGCCGGGCGTGGTCGTTTCCCGATACAGAGTTTCCATGGATTTTATCAGCGGCTCCTACCACCTTCTTGGGGGGGCTTAACCGGGCAATCTCGTAGAAAGTGTCCAGAGGACCCACAATAAAGGCATAATTGCATCTGTCGTCTTCTTTCCGGTTCTTTTTGAGTTAGGGGTCCTTTAACCCCTCCGATTTGCATAGGCTCCGAGCCATCAGCCCCCTTGGGGTTAGCGTGGGTCTTAGCCAACACCCGGGTTTCAAACTTGGACCGATCTGCTTTTCTGTTTTGCAGCCTGTGATCCAATTGGACCACTAAGTCTATATATTCAGTGCATTCTTGGGGCGGATTTACAACTTGTGCCAGGACATCTTTAAGTTCTCCGCGTAGACCTCGATAGAATAACGTGATTCTTTTATCCTCTGGCCAACCAGTTTCCACAATTAGTCTATTGAAGGTTGCAATGTAGGATAGAAGGTCTTGATTGCCCTGTCACAGAGATAGAAGTTCGTCATCCAGAGCCTGTCCCTGGGAGTGTCGAGCAAATAACCTTTCCATGCTTGTTTGAAATCCTTGAAAATCACAAAGAATCGGGTCATCTTGAGTTACCAGTGGGACTGACCAATCGGCAGCACAGCCGCTGAGATATGACAACACAAAGGCTACCTTGGTCTGATCATTAGGGAAGGCCCCAGGTCTGCATAGGAAGTGCAAACGACACTGATTCATGAATACGGCGAATCGTTTGGGGTCCCCAGCAAAGCGTTCAGGTGGGGCCAGCGTCATGTTTCCAGGTAGATTAATCTGCACCGGGTTACTGGAAACCACAGGAGTGGGGTTCTCCCCGGAACCGGGTAAAGGAGTTTGTCCAGCTTGACCTTGCAAAAGCTGTCTAGCCAGGTCATCAGCTCTATCCTTTATTACAATCACTTCCCTCCTGAGGGCACTAGTCTCTTGACGAGCGCCGTGTACTTCGGCCCGTAATTCCCCCAGTAATTGGGCCAACTGGTCAGTTTCGGAAGTTTCCATAGCGCCTGGGTGGGAATTTGTAGGAAGGCTTTGTGTTCTGTAACGCTCACCTGGTTCCCACGGGAGCGCTGGTCTAGTCTGGATTGCTGTGGCCTCTTCTAGCGTGATGCGCAGGACCCGGAACACCGATTGGACAGGACCTCCAAATCGTGCTTTCCTGGCCCGTAGGAATATCCTTCTGCAGATGAGAAAGGGGATTAACAGTCTGCAGAATAGTGTGCTAGCTCCCCCCTTTCCCCTTTCATTCCTCTCTAACTTCCTCCAAACCCCGGTTTAAGCTCACCTTATGGTTTGGAAGGATGAACTCTCCATCCTGCTTCTGGTGCAGGGGCGCGCGTTCGTCCAGTTACTTCACTGGTTTTCAGAATGGCGCTGGCAAAATTCACTTGACTTTCCTGAGCGATGCGCCGTAAGTATGAAAGTTCAAAGTTCAAGTGAGGCCCCCTTTATGTTGTCTTTCTAACCTGTGATCTGTCCTTTATTTCAGGTGCAGAATGAAGGCGATGCGTCGAGGGGTTAAACTGCCGAGGTGAGTAGTGATGAGGGTGATCCCTCTAAATGTCCTTACCATTCCCCAGAAATGTCTCTTGTCCTTTCCCCATAGGGGCCGGGGTACGGTACCTGCCAACGGGGCAGCGCCGACCCGAAATGTGGAAGAAAAGCCGGTAAGTATTATGGCTGTTAATCAGGCTTTCCTTCTGCTCACCTTTTGTTTCTTCCTCTCTCCCCTAGGTGCAGAGATGTGGCGTACGATGCTGACAGCCGCGATGGAGCCGGGAGATGTCTCGAGGACAGGTGAGTGAAGCGTGGCGCTGCAGCAAGCAACGCAATGCTTTTAAATGGAAGTCTTTCTTCAGGGATGCTGGCGAGAAGATTCCGGATGCAGGTAAGAAGTTTGAAATAGTCCTTGGTTTTCACCTTTCTCTTCTCTTCCTTCCTTGCAGGTCTTCCAGGTTCGAGGCGGGCGTGGCTGGAGTCCAGGAGCAGAAGCAGAAGCGGTGAGCGTTAAGCTGCAGGAAGCAGAACAACGCAAAGCATGAACTGCTGTCTGGGCATGGCTTAAATAGCCTCCAAAGAAGTCCCAGGTATGTATCCTTCCCCAACTAGGTATGTATCCTTCCCTGGCCACGCCCGAGTGAAAAAATAGTCCCTATGAAAAAATAGTCCCTTTTAGGTCTCAGGGAGGCCTGAAGCATGCAGCATGGTCTGCATCAGGTAAGTGCACAAAACACCTCCCTTTATGAGCCTGGCGCCTATGGCACCAGGACTGATGTCCAACATGAGCCTGGCGCCAAAGGCGCCAGGACTGAGTCCAAAGAGCCCCTATAAGGGGCCGCTGGGCTTTTACCCGAGGGCATGATGCCTGCTTCCGGGGGTGCTGGGCCTGGCCTGGTGCTCCGGGGGTAGGCATCATGACAATATTGTGCCCAGCTCACTTTCCCAATCTCAGGAATGTAGTGCCCAGTTCAATATCAGGGGTATAGTGCTCTTTGTCACACAGTAGCCAGCGCAAGATATTCTCACCCTCTGGTTTGGTCATCTTTGGAAGAATTCAAACTCATAGATTATATTGCTGCTAGTCTTCGCAGATCTTGCAGACCACTTTGTTGTACAAGGACCTTCAGCTTTCACAGGTCCTTTAGTTCCTTCGGGTCTCTTAACTCTATTCGTTATTCGATTTTGTAACGTTCCTCCTTCCTCTGACTGTTGGTGGATTTCTTGTTGGATTGTGTAGTTTGGAGCTTTCTTTGTGGCTTTGGGATTAGCTGACCCTTCTACCACACTCTGTTAGCCTTTCTGATAGGTTTGGTTCATCCAGCAAGCAACCTGGTTCATCTGTGGCCCTGATGAACTCCTCTGAAGAATTAAAAATCCTAGAGGCCATCTTTGAACTGAGAGGAAGTCCTTCCTCCTTACTGTGTGTCTGCGGCAGCTATTCATGTGCTCCTGGGATCAGAGACAATCTCTTTAACTGTACTATCTTTCAAGTCTCTGGTTGCCCTCTGCACATGGCCTTCCTCTTGAGCCAAGAGTGAGTAATCAGCACTGTTCTCTACTCTCCTGTTGGCGGGGCTCCAGCATGTTCATAATGAGCCTGGGTACTGCAAAAGGTACACAGGGCATTGTTATCAGTATGATGCTTGTTATCCATATTCTGTTTTCTTCAGATAGTAGAAGAGGTGGCTGACCCTGGTATTGGGTATGCCAAGTGACTGGGGTTCTGAGGAAAGCTGTCCGGACTGGGTTGACAGAAAACATATGTGCTTACTGTCTCTAGAAGCCTAAGGAGCAGCTGACGCTGGCCTCAAATTCAACAAGACAAGAGGACATAAAGAAAGGGGAAGATAACCTTTCCTAACGCTTGTATATTCCAGCCTATGGCACCAGGACTGATGTCCAACATGAGCCTGGTGCCAAAGGCGCCAGGACTGAGTCCAAAGAGCCCCTATAAGGGGCCGCTGGGCTTTTACCCGAGGGCATGATGCCTGCTTCCGGGGGTGCTGGGCCTGGCCTGGTGCTCTGGGGGTAGGCATCATGACAATATTGTGCCCAGCTCACTTTCCCAATCTCAGGAAAGTAGTGCCCAGTTCAATATCAGGGGTATAGTGCTCTTTGTCACACAGTAGCCAGCGCAAGATATTCTCACCCTCTGGTTTGGTCATCTTTGGAAGAATTCAAACTCATATATTATATTGCTGCTAGTCTTCTCAGATCTTGCAGACCACTTTGTTGTACCAGGACCTTCAGCTTTCACAGGTCCTTTAGTTCCTTCGGGTCTCTTAACTCTATTCGTTATTCGATTTTGTAACGTTCCTCCTTCCTCTGACTGTTGGTGGATTTCTTGTTGGATTGTGTAGTTTGGGGCTTTCTTTGTGGCTTTGGGATTAGCTGACCCTTCTACCACACTCTGTTAGCCTTTCTGATAGGTTTGGTTCATCCAGCAAGCAACCTGGTTCATCTGTGGCCCTGATGAACTCCTCTGAAGAATTAAAAATCCTAGAGGCCATCTTTGAACTGAGAGGAAGTCCTTCCTCCTTACTGTGTGTCTGAGGCAGCTATTCATGTGCTCCTGGGATCAGAGACAATCTCTTTAACTGTACTATCTTTCAAGTCTCTGGTTGCCCTCTGCACATGGCCTTCCTCTTGAGCCAAGAGTGAGTAATCAGCACTGTTCTCTACTCTCCTGTTGGCGGGGCTCCAGCATGTTCATAATGAGCCTGGGTACTGCAAAAGGTACACAGGGCATTGTTATCAGTATGATGCTTGTTATCCATATTCTGTTTCCTTCAGATAGTAGAAGAGGTGGCTGACCATGGTATTGGGTATGCCAAGTGACTGGGGTTCTGAGGAAAGCTGTCCGGACTGGGTTGACGGAAAACATATGTGCTTACTGTCTCTAGAAGCCTAAGGAGCAGCTGACGCTGGCCTCTAATTCAACAAGACAAGAGGACATAAAGAAAGGGGAAGATAACCTTTCCTAACGCTTGTATATTCCAGCACTCAGTACACTTGTGAATACAGCTCTGTGGATCCCATTCATGACCACCTCCATGTAGGAGACAGCTCTGACCTCTAAGGCCTGGTAGGCCAGCTGTCTGGTTCTATGTGATAATGTTGGCTGGGAATAAGTCACCTACCTGAGTTTTTCCTGCACTCCTAAAAGCCTCCCCTAGGTTGAATATAATTTACCATTATATACTTCAGTCGTAGAATATTTGTGGAAAGTGCAAATTTGAGGAAATGCCTCCTGGCAACCATATTCCAATGTGACTTTAATACTGGATACCAGCTTTCCTAGTCTGCAGGCACACACGCATCATACACCACACTACCACACCACAACTATGCATAGCAGAAAGTGTGGCATTGCCATGTTGACAATAAGGCACATGCTGATTCAACAACACACAATTTCCCAATGCCAAGTTATCTTAATACTAATGAAATCAAATGTGTACACTGATGAAATGTACAACAGGTTTTAGCAAGTTGCCACTATCTCTTGAAATGTAACCGAAGCATTCACAACAGTTGTTGCTATCACTGCCAATGAGGGTGGCAAGCCATTACATACATGGCTATATACCTGCAAAAATGTTTTTACTCTTAAGAAAATATAGACGTAAATGATACAACTTGTTGCCACTTGAAGCTTAGATTGTTCAGGTTTAAGTACGGTGTATACTAAGCACGAGAAATGCACTGAACAATGCACATGAATATCCATGCTTGTCTAGCACATTGCAGCAGCCCTCCTTCTCCTTGCCTTATCAGCTGTGTATTACACTGTCAACCACAGCACACTAATACAACTATTAAAAAAGCAAATGGTGATTGAAGGAACATTCTTTGAGTGGATAACGAATTATTTTGAACACAGTACCTGAGATTTTAATCATTCAAACCTCTGTTACGTGCATGGTACTACAAGGATCCACCCTATCCCGTTGGTTACTTTATATATATCTTAAATCTTTGGCAGACATTATCGATCCTTTTATTCTAATCTTTTCAACTGAAGGCAAATGAAGTCCTCCCGAACAGTCCATCTGAAAACGACAACTTACAAATGACCAAACTCCTTCAGGTAATCCAGGACTGGATGATAGATAATAATTCCTTTATCACTGGACCAAGGATAGAAGTATCTTCTTCAGTGTACCTACCTCCACTGCATCACAGTCCAAATGGCCACCCCGCATGCGACTGGTCCTCGCCTGCTTATGCCAAGCTAAATACCTGGGAACAATGTTTGACACTAGACTTTCACAACAACCTGAGATTGACTCACTGGCTTAAAAGTCCAATTTTTCATCTCCCCAACCTTACGAGGATTGTTCCTTACCTCGCCATTAATCAAAACATTGAAGTTACCAGAGGACTCAACCTCTCCCACTTGGACTGCTGTAATATCCTCTATCTAATGATGCACATCTGTCAGCTAGAGTAACTGCAACTGATACTAATCAAAGTAGCAAAGTTCAAAATGGCTTAAAAGCCTTAGGATCACATCCCGCCTGCTTGAAAGCATTATTGCAGAAAACAAAACTCTACACAAAGTCCTCGGATTCATTACTTGCTTGTTGGGAAATTGTGGACTAAAATAACTAAACTCGTATTTAAACAAATTTACCCCTAGGAGAGTGGTGATCACACAGAACAATTATCTAAAATTCCCCAGGTTCAAAAGAATGAGGCATGTAGGGGGCTCTGTTGCAGTGTTAGGCTCTGAACACTGGAACAACCGTCTCCTCAAACCAGGGCCATTTTAACAGTATCTGGGGCCTGGGGCACAGACTGCCTTAACCCCCTTGTGAAACCCATGTCCACCCCGCCCCCCCCCCCATAAACCCATATTCCACCAGCCTCCAACCATGCCCCCTCCAAATCTGCGCAATGAAGGATTACATACCTCAAGCTAAATTGAACAGAAACTCTAGGCTTTAAATGGATTGACTAGTTGTTAATGAAATATTAAACATTACACATCTATATGACCTGTTTCCATAAGAGGGAGCTATAAGAGAGTGCTATAAGAGCTATAAGAGGGTGCTATAATGAAGACATGTTCACTCTGTTTTTTTGAAAGAACATGAAGGAAAATTATTTTTAAGCAAGTATCTATTTAATAAAATGATAACCTAACAGGCAGCGGAGTAAACAAAAAGGCATGTAACAAACATCAAATTCACTTAGCATTTCAGTTCATGCCAAAACAGCAGGCACAATCAAGTAATCATAGAAATAATTAAATGAGAAGGACCCAGTGTGTATATGCTTTCTACTGCCCAGGGCTGATGTGCCTGAAACACTGCCAAGATCAAACTACACATTTCCATTTAGATTTTCATATGGCAAAACCATTAATTGTGTCAGAAAATTATATCGCTTGAAGAATTCCATTCTCAATGCTTAACATAGCCAAATAATTCAATCACAAAGGTAAAACAGGGACTGTTAAGAGATATACCTTCCTCGCCTTTTGTGGCAACGTGGGCCGAGGGAAGGCTATGCTCTTAAGATGTGTCTGAAGGTGAACCAGTAGTGACCCAAACAACACAAGATCACAGACCAAAATAAAGGGAATGCCCAATCAAGGTTCAATAAAAATATAAATACTTTGATTAAACACACCACCTGTAATAGAACAAATAGAAAACACTATACAAAAAGAGAAGATGTAAGAAGAAACTAGCACTCTGAACGTGGTTCCAGGAGAATTACTAGCCACAAAGATATGTTGATGTTGAAAAAAAGTGCGCTCCTGACCTAACCAGTCTCTAGGGCCCAAATGGACCAAGGGGGCAGTTCAGGGACAACAGTACAAGTATTTAGTTCTTGGTGTGTGCCGAGTAGAGGCGAATGTGGCTGCTGTCTGCAGCAGAAGGGGTTCTCTCAATGACTAGGTCATTGTAGTCCCAGGATTGCTTGACAGTTGAGCCAGGTTGAGTCAAACTTTAGCCGTTGGGAGGGGTCGATGAGTCAGCGGGCAACAGCCATCGAAGTGGTGACTTTAGGCGCATCGATATGCAGGTCGATGAGGATACCGTTCAAGGGCTAGCTGGGCTGAGTCATGGTTGTAAACCCTGGTCAGAGTCGATGTGTGACTCACCAGTGATTCGGATCAGTCCTGGGTTCGAGCAGTCAATTAGGGCATATCAGGTGACAGGGTTAGATAGAGCATGAGGCAGCGTCAAGCTGGTTTGAAGTGCAAGCAATTTGTTTTTCAACTTGGTGGGGGAGAGCAAAAGCCTTCCCCGGCATCTTCTCTCTCATTCACAGTGCAAAAACACAGAGCAACCAGTTTGGTATAACAGAGAGCTTTGGCTTGTTGGGCCCTCTAGCTGCTGTGAAGCCTGCTCAGGGGGACTTGAAGACAGAATGGTTCCATTCAGGGTCTTCTCTCCCAGATTCAGGAGATTCTGGCGCAGAGTGGTTGGTCCTGGACCACTGCAAAGGTTTCACCCAATGTGCCCTGGGAGTGGGTAGGGGGCAGACCTTCCTTCAGCCTTGGACGGCTCCTTCTTCACCTCAGGCTGAGGATTTTGGAAAGTACAACTTTCGCAAAGTCAGTCCAGTGTGTTCTTCTCAGGTGAATCTCCGTGTCTTGAGAGGATTCAAGAGGATCTGAGAGAATCTAAACATGGGGTGGGAGACCCATTCTTTCAAAAAAAAAAAGTCCCCAGGTGATTTTACTAAAGCTACCCTAATTTAGTGGTCCAATCCCTGTTCTTGAACGGAGTGGACTTTGCCCTTCTGATCTCACACCCAAAATGCTTTGCTCCAGAGGAAGTGGAGGGGACAGGAAAGAGAGACAGAGAGAAGCAATATGGTGGCAGTCTTCCTCCATTGACCAGGGAGTCCTGTCTACTCTAATACCGCCCCCTAACTTCCCACTAAGAACAAAGGCCCTTTGAGATGCAGCACCTTTGTGTGAGGCTACTCCTTTTGAATGGGTTTGCACCTTTGATGCCCAGTGCCTGGGACAGCTGTCTCTGGCAGAGTGTGTCACCTGCCCTCATAAAGAGATCAAAGAAGAGACCCTGTCCTCCAGGTTCCTGTTCTGCCATTTGGCAGTATACACTCGGCTGGCCAAAACACACATCACCTTCCACAGCAGAGCTGACTCACAGGAGCCGACACATGTGCAACATCAATTGGGATGTGGTGGCCATGATCAAATGTAGTACACACAGTATGCCTTAACTCAGGCATAGCTTTATTTAGAGTTTACCCTGCCACCAGAATGGTTACTAATGATCATCGTAGATTTGGTATGGGAAGAGGTATATCTTAAATGCAGCCCCTGCAGGGCAGAATCATAGCTGTCGCTGTGGCTGTCGAATGGGCATCTTCTGAACATTCAATGTTTTCTAAGCCATGAGCAGAGCAGGTGCTGCTATCAGGCTACTGATGCAGCAGGGAAAAGGTACACTTTGATGTTGGCAAGGAGTTGAGGAAAAGAGGAATCTGGTTGGTAGATTACCCTTTTGGAGATAGAATTACCTGCATCAATTTATGTATTAGCAAAAATCAAAAAAGCCAGGGCTTTGCACCCTTGCCAGATGGCAATTCTTCACACTGTGTACATAAGAAAGCACACATTAAAGCAAAGTAAAGTAGAGATGAAGAGTGCAATTATAAGGGGGCTTTGAGAAACACTAACATCACTTCCCATGGCAAATTTAGCATAAACCAGTAGATGGTTGACCCTGAGAAATGTAGAAGCTATCATTTATCTTGCAATGCTGTTCTTGAGATACAAAATATTGGTGTGAGGATAGATACACGCCACCACTAACTAGACCAGCAACATAATGAAGATATTTTAGTTTACATAACTTGTGCTTTTTATTGCAGATATGTTGTTTAGAAGCACAGTCAGTGCTCCTATCAACAGCATCTATATACAAACATATGAACCCCCAGCACACAGACACAGATCTCTGCAACAAGTGCTTAACTCACTGAGCTATCTTCTTCACAATGGTGGTTGATTATTGCATTGTATTAATGTATTTCCCAAAAAAAGATGGAATCTCCACAAAGTCTGTGCTCTAGTGAATGCACAAACTAGGCATTTAGAAGTTCAGTTGATCTGATATGAACTTGGTTGCAATACCCCATCAGCACACTATGGGCCTGATTCACAGAAGCATTTTACAATGGCACAATCCCATAAGAATACGCTCTGTGAATCAGACCCATTATCATGATGTGTTTAGGTCTTTAAAAAACATTTAACCATTTATTCTCCGGGTAGCCCGATGGAGGTCCCTCCCAAAGTGCAACACCTCAGTGTATGCAAACAAATAGATCACATTTGTCCTGCCTCGTATCACTCTCCTTTTGTTGTCAGCCACCACCTTAGCTAGGAGCTGATTGAAATGTACAATGTGCTAATGACTAGGGTTTAGATGTCAGCCCTGCAAAGCGCCCACTCGCAGAGAAGTAAGCATGTCTGTGTTTTTGGTTTTTCAAAATGTTTGCCAACATTGTCTGTTTATTAAATATTATCAATGAAAGTCTTCACACACCAAAACATATTGATTGTGCATTGGGTCAACATAATTTCCATTACTATTATTTTCCTGTTACATTTAGGAACGTGGCTATCTGTCACCTGCTTTTGTTTTCTCTTGGAGACATAGGCCTTCATTTCGAGTTTGGAGGTAAGTAACGTCCCTTACCGGCATGGCTCAAAGAGCGTGTCCGTTCTGGCACCAGTCCGCTAACAGAGGACTATTACGACTTCACGGGTACGAGCTTTGCGCCATGCCAGTAAGGTACCTAGCGCCATGCCGCAAAAGGCTCCCAAAAAGCCCTTACCGGCATCAAGCTAAGCATAGATAACACTACCGACATAGTTCAATGCGTCATTAGCGGTGACCGTAAATAGCGGTGACTGTAATTAGTGGACACCACTATCTACAGTCACCACTAATAAGCGGAACCGGAAATAGCGTAATCGCACAGGAACGGGAAGGAGCATGACGGCCATCTTTAAAAACACAATCCATTGCCATCCTCAGCACACAGGACCCCTGGGACACTGCTGATCGTCAGAAAATGTCCTCCTACAAGACAAGAATGCTGAAGGCCCTGAAGAAGGGATCTGCCCGCCTCAGAAAGGAAAGATTTAATCAGGACAAGCTCCAGATGCTTGTGGACACTTTGCACGAGCATGCAGGCACAGTCTTCTCCAGCAACATGAGGAGAGAGGCAGTGCTACATAAAAAAGAGATCCGGGCACTTGTTGCCCAGAAGGTTAGTGCAGTGGGCAACACACCCCGCACAGTGAAAGACTGCCGTAAGCGACGGGACGACCTGCGCCTAAGGGTGCGCAACATATTATCTGAAAATCGCAGCCAGGAAACTGGAGGAGGACCTAGTTCACCCATAAAGCTCACCCTGTGGGAGGACACATGCGCAAGCATGATTGGGACAGAATCCATCGAAGGCGTAGGCGAGATGGAGTGTGGCGCCACTACATCTGGCGATGGAGGTGAGTTTCCAAAGTGAACACTGCTATGCCAAATCTGATGAAAGTCAACACCAATGTCAGTTCAAAGAGTCACGCCATTGTCGGCCACACACACACACACTCCCTGTAAAGTAGGCTGAAGCATCAGAGACACATGCTGCTGCAAGGCAATATCGTACATGACACATACCACACAAAGTAGGAAATTCCATGAAGCACACAGCGTGCATGACCAAAATAGTATACATGTCAGACAGCACTGTTCCTGGCCAACATGAGTGATGCCGACATATGCCTGCATTAACCACCCATGTATGAAATGACATGCCCTTCCCAACACAAATGCCTATTACCCACAATTGTGTGGATGATCAATTGTCCCAATGTATGTATGATGCCTATCAAAACATCACTCATGCCGTCCCTCTCTTCCACCCCCACAGGCAGTGACCATGACAGCGATGAGCAGGACACCACCCTTGCACAGGCCACACCCAGGAAGAGGTCCCAGGAGGACAGCAACCGGCCGTCAACCTCCAGGGGCAAGCCAGTGGGTGCCATGTCCCAGCAACCAAGCCACTGCAGGTTGCTGGGACAAAGGGTTGAGATATGCCAAGCATGTGCCCCACTGTGTGCTGGTAGGTGCCTGTTGCAAGGAAGTGGAGCACAGACAGTACCTTCAGTAGATGGGGGGATGGCGGTGCGTATTTCAATGAGGCTCACTATGTCGTCGTGTATCAGGCCCACTATGCTGGTGATGGTGTCCCGGTCCAGGCGGTACACGCTGTGGATCTGCTCTGGGGTTAGGTTGAAAGGACTGGCTCTGATGCGAGGGATTGGGGGCTGCCGGCGTGGTAACGATGGCTGCGCTGTTGGTGCATGCTGGGCCTGTCTCACCCTCCTTCTCCTCCTGCGTGTCCTCTGTGGTGGCGGCTGTTGTTGTTGTTGATGTTGTGGCAATGCAAGCAAGTCCTCCAGCTCCAGTAATGCTACTACTATTGGAATCATCTTGGTGTGGGAGGGGGTGTGGTGTGTGGGTGTGCTCCTTTTGTACTGGGCCAGACTCCATTGCCTCCCCCTGTGCTGATTGTGTGCACCTGTGGCAGTTGGGAACACTGATCAGGGCATTTAACGGTCAGTCAGCGATGCCGGTATTTACGGCATGCCGGTAAGCACTTTTTCCGACTTCATGAGGCCGTTATTTACATCTCCGCCTCACTAGGGATCTACTCCAGTTTACGGCATGCCGCTAATGCTGGCATGGTGGGTCGCGTGCGCGCGCCCAGACTGTTATTAACGGCTCCGTACTTGCCGTTAATAGCGGTCTGGTAGGTCAGAATATCC
Organism: Ambystoma mexicanum; assembly: GCF_040938575.1. Lineage (NCBI taxonomy): Eukaryota > Metazoa > Chordata > Amphibia > Caudata > Ambystomatidae > Ambystoma > Ambystoma mexicanum. The sequence goes on along the minus strand of NC_090932.1, from coordinate 935,993,515 downwards.
CGTAGCGGTAATCGATGCCGGTATTCCTTTACCGGTATTGTTTTTCCCTTAGCACCAACCTCGGAATGACCCCCATAGGCTCGAGAAATGTTACCCCGGACAATAACGGCTGTGATTAAATGTGCCGTGGATAATAAGTGGCCCAGTGTCTGACTGAGACAGCATTTCATGGCCTATGTGTGCTACAAGGCGCTATACAAAAAAAGAAGACAAAGGGCCTCATTACGAGTTTGGCGGTAGCCCTGACGGTGCTTCCAGCGGGTTGCCCCCAGACTCGTAACATTTTACTGGTGCCTGACTTTCCGGTGCCACCGGGACATTAAAAGTCTGGCAGACCTGGTGGGCGTAGTGGCCCCGGCAGGCAACTCGCAGTTTTCCGGTCTGGAAACAAGGGTACCAGTGAGCTCACCGGCACCCCTGTTTCCAGACCGTCAAACTTGTAATGAGGCCCAAAGGCATAATTTAGCTTGTACAGCATGCTGTGCGAAAACTATACTCAGTTGCTTTCTGAATTGTTGCCCTCTCAGTCTATACATCCCTGCTTTCTGAAACTATACACTTATTTATGGACCCCGTGGATGGAGGAGCCCCCACACTGTGTGTGTTGGGGGGCTGCCACACCAGAAAACCACTTTCCACTAAAGTGCAGACCTGCAATGCCTTCCTCATTCTCCATCTCCCAATGTGATGACCATATTTCTTCCTCAGACAAGCATTGTTCTTATAAATCTATGAGTAATGTTATTTTGGGCACTTTAAACTAACCTGTCACTTAAGTAATCTGGGGTTAGAATGCTTAGCTAAACGGTACACATTTTATCTGCCTCTGAAAGGATGAAAGGCTGAGTCAGCCCTGATGGGGTCCAGAAACAGTTTCCTGCAGGTTATAGAGGTCAGCCTCCCATTTCCTTTTCCTTTAACATTGTGTATGTTTTTTGTACTCTGAGCAGGTTATTACAAATCCAACGTAATGTAAAAGGTGAACGGTTACTGCCCGTCTCCCATATGCTGACGGATAATAGCTGATATTTGAGATAGATGGCAGCAGGGCCCCTTCCAACATGCGCTGCCGTACGCATAACAATCTGGCCTTTGGTCTGTGGAGACCAAATTATAGGATCTTAGAAGTAATGGGAAGATATTAGCACACGACAGCACAGCAGCTGGCGGCTACAGTTTCACATCACATTCCATATAGCGGCACTTTTAGATATAGGGAAATATAGGGAAATGCACAGATTGGTCCAGAATAACACCATGCTGATCAGGTACTGATGCAAAGATTTGAATCGAAGTGTCTGTATGCTAAACTCAGTAATGTGGACACTAGGCCACACATCCCAATTCATCATCACTGGGATTTGGCCGCAGACACCAGAAGTACTATGCAAATAATAACCTACAACACAATATATGAAGAACCTCTACCCAGCGAGGCTGCCCTACCCTGGAAGGTCTGGTGCAGTTTGTCTCTCTGACTAGCACCCCCCTTTTAAGGACCCTACATGGATGATGAATGTACATACCTTACCCAATCTGATGACCATTTTTCTTCCTCGCCTCAGGCCTCGAGGAGGAGTGACTCGAGGAAAAGATCCTCAGGCTCCTGGCTGGATATCCTTCTTTGGCAGGCAGGATGCAGGCAGAAAAGTGAAAGTGATGATTGTGCGGGTCAGGCAAACAATAACAGTTGTTGCGTCCTGCTACACCATGCACTGAGGGAGGGCAGAGGCAGGGCAGCCCACTCTAGACAAGCTACTGCGGTGTGCCACCCACACAGGAGGAGGGGAAGCATCCGATGTAAGGCCTGCAGGAATGAAGCTAGTGCCTGCTGCCTCTCAAAGCATGGGCCCTCATGCTGCTTGCCTCTGAGGCTTGCACAGGCGGCCTCATTCGCTTTGGCACCCACCGCCACACCCAGAAGTCAGGGAAGGCAGAGAGAATAGTGATGAAGGATTACCTCACTGCACGGAGGGGAGGAATTATCAGACAACACAAACACCTCCATGTCAATTATCATGACTGTTTTTTTACTTTGGGCTATTAGGTGGCACTTTAGCACCACCTATAAGCTGAAACTATGGCATTAGTGAACCGATAGGGAGAAACGGCATATGAGGAGGACACAAAGCTTGTAGGTTATTTGCCCATCAATTGACTGCCCCGGGTCATGCTAATCCCTACGGTCATGTCCACATAGTTCATGCCACTCCCTGCCCAAAAGACCTACTCATTGGAACTCGTTGAGCTCACTTTAATCAAGCCTTACCATCAAACTTTGCAACTGAAGCACCTGCCAGTGTTCTCTAAGCAGTCTTCTGAGATGTAAAGACTTAATTGGAGTAATAACTGATGAAAGAAAAATGTCTAAACCAGGTCTGCCTTCAACCACTCGATTTATAAACACTATGCGTGGCCTTCATTGAAGGCAAGTAAAATTCAAGCAATGGCAAGGCCAAGAGTTTTGTCTTTTGTATAATTATTAGGCATTTACACGCACTGCTATCAGACGCCCAGGAACTCACACCATTTTGCACATGCTACCATCAATAGCCAGTTAATACCACTGTGGCAGGGCCTGGTAAGTACCTTTCCTTTGCCTAGGGAAACGCCCAAACTGTTGTCGTCCCTGCTCTGATGCCAGCAGTGAGAAGCATGTGTCCAATCAGCCAACTGATTGTTTGCCATGTTGTGGGGGCTACGTGGTCGGGGGTGAGCAATAAATCATCTCATTTGTTTGGGCTATTAGGTGGCAGAGTCACCTATAAGCCGAAACTATTTAATTCGTTTACAGATAAGGAGACATTACATCTGAGGAGGGACACACAGCTTGAAGGTGTTATTTGGTGATTTGCCACCCATTGACTGCCCATTGCTATGCTAATCCCTATGGCCATTCCCTCCCAGTTCCTGCACCTTCCCACCCAAAACATGTCCTCATGCGAACTCTTTCATCTTGCTTTATTCAAGCCTTGCCATCAAACTTTGCTCTCAAAGTGCCTGCCAGTGTTTTTTCAAAGCAGTAATCTGAAAGTTAATGATTTAATTTGAGTTGTAAACAAGCTATTGGTGTAATGAAAATATCAATCAGGTCTTCCTTCAGCTACTGGATTTATAAGCACTCTGCGCGTCCTTCACTGAAGTCCTGTAAAACACAAGCATTGGCAAAGCCAACACCTTTGGCTTCTGTATAGGTATAAGCATTTGCCAGGTGCTGCTATTAGATGTCTAGGTACCCGGCCCGCTTTGTCCTTGCTACCATCAACAGCCAGTTAATAGCACTACGCAGTGCCTGGTAAGTACCTTTCTCATGCATACACAAAAGCCCAAACTGCTGGCATTGCAATGCCTGTTTTTGTATGTGTCAAATGTGCATGCAGCCATGCACGCACACAGCATATGTTCTTTTCAGTGTCTAAATGATTATGTAAATGAGAGAAAGAAAGAAAGAAAGAACTCAAAATGGTTTCTTGCCTTGTGACTTGGCCACACACCATAAAGTGCCAGCCAGGACCCCACAAGCATTACCCCCACGTCCCCCAAGTTGGGCAGCAGGTGGGCCACTCTGCAAGAGTGGGGTCTCGGGGCACGTGCCCCATTTGCCCACCAATAAAAACATCTCTGCCTCAAACTAAAATCAGAACACAACCACAGGAGATTCAAGAAAAATCTACAAACCTAGCTAAACCACTGCAAACACTTATCAGAAAGTTCTCCTCTGTGGCAGTATGGGTTCACCCAGATAGCCATGGCCCACAGGTTCTCTTGCATTTACCACCAAAATCAAATAACACTATTACAGCCTTCGTCCAGCTATTGCCATTTCTCTTCCCAATTTTGACCTGTGCCTACTTTGTCTCACCATTTTCTTAATGACTACATTGTCAGCACAGCTGAAAGCTTGTTACATGTCTAGTAAAAAATTAGAAAAGTGTCCGTTGTTCCCTTTCTATAACACCCCGATATCAGAATGAGTGACACCCTGGGCCTGTTACCCACTGAATGCCTGTCTATACATTCGCGGTTGTTTGAAGTTTTATGTATATCCCTTCCTCATCTTGTTTTTTACTGTATACTGTCTGTATCCCTGACACTTTGAAATAGTACACCTGCACATTTGCACCTTCCAAAACACCAAATAAAATGTAGGAAATAAATCAAACCCAAAGGCCCGATTCATGAAAATTTGTGCAGAAATCCTGCAAGGGCTGCACACTGAGAAGGACACCGCGCGAGCCTGTGTGCAGATTATAAAATGTGCGCCCCTCCTTTCATGGAATTGTTTGCGCAAAGCAACCGCATTTGCAAGTCAAGGCTGGAACACCCCAGACACGCCCACACGCAAAGCATAAACAGCCACCTTTGCGCGCTCCCCGGGGGCGTGAATACATGCACCCTTCAAACAGTTTGTGGGGTCCCCCGCAATCAGGCCTGCATCTCAGGAACCCTGCGTAGGGCCCCGCGTAACTGTTCCCAGCACCATGACAACCTGCATATGAAAAATCATAACTCGGTCTAAACTCGGAAAATCTGCTTGCGAACCTCCGTAAAACACTCCGCTACACTGCTTACGCACATCCCCTAAGTAAGTTCGGAACCCCGGTTGTGTACACGCACCCCAAAATCTGACTTGCAACCCCACCTCTACGCTGAAAATCCTACGCGCAAGTGTACTTACGCCTACCTTCGGGTGGCGGAACGTATGAAGGATTGGCGTGGCCATTACCCGGGTGAGATTTTGCGTGATTGAAGCCATGAATATGCCTTGTGTCGTGCATTTGTGGGTTTGCGAGAGACTGCCTGCAGGCCGTCCCTCGGAACGCCCATTTGTGAGCAAGTTCTTCCCCATTTTTGGTGTTCTGTCCCCTTCCCGGCCCTCTGTGCAAACCATGTCCACGTTCTGCATGGAGTCTCGCGCAAGGCCCTCGATGGCTCTCAGAGACGTGCCGAGCATGCGCGAACTTTACGCAAGTCCAGGAAAAGTACCACGCATTCGATTCCATCTATCGACGAACAGGGATTTGCGCGCAGAATGGCACGCAAGTAGCATATTTTCTGCGCAATTAATTGCATGAATCGTGCCCCAACGTGTGACTTTAAGGACATTCGCAGACCTTTACATTGTCCTTCCCCGACCCTCACCTGGGAGCTCCCACCTATGCAGCAAAACATTAGGCACGAGTATTGTACAAATGTGTGCATAAAATAAACCCTGGTGTGTTTCGCTTGTACACATGGAAATCTAAGGTGGTAATTGGGATGAACCTATAGAAGATGGTCAAATGACCACTTTGAAACGACGCAAGCGGTCATGGTATCCGCATTATCTTAATGCATTTCTGTCCGTTGTGATATCTACATGCAGTATAAAAAATACATGCATAGAAAGACGACATTGCAGGCATACAGAAGAAGAAGTCAAACCTGCACGTAATGTCTGTGTGTGGAAGCGCATACATTTCCGGTTGCAGTAAATGAATATAAAAGGCTTGTAAAGTGAGGATTCTGGCGGATGTGGGAGTGGGAGGATGATGTGTGTAGAGTTCAGCGACCAGACAAGCGACGTGGCTTGAATCAGCATCCAGAACTCCTAAAGGCAAGGTCGGACTGCAGCGCCCACCAGCACCTAAATCATCCCCCATCAGAAATACATCGTAGACTTTTGTTTTATCTGTACTTAAGTCTCTAAATAAGGTTGTGCCCCCCTCCCGACTCCTGTCCACCCTCCTTGATGACTCTGCCTCCTTTACTCCTGTGCACCACCTGTTGCTCATGGCACCCGCATATTACCCCTTCTGCCTGCATCCTCACCAGCTTGCCCCTAAGGGCACTCTTGAATCTCCTCCCCCTCATGAGTAGCTTCAGAGAACCCCAGTGGCCCACTCTGTGCTTCTGCAGTCAGTTATGGTGACCCTCTTCTTGATTTAATAGCTTGCCTCCTTCATTGCCCCACACCATTGGGCAGCCACTAGGACCATGTTGAAGGGGGGAAGATGTAAATTCTCTAGCGATGGGGTTAAGGTCCTGGTAGAAGACATTGTAAAGCAGTTCCCACACCTCAGCACTCCAGAGTAAGCGCAAACGGTCACACACTAGCACACTCAAAGCTCAAAAGCTGCACAGCCATTCTGCTCAACATCAATGCCATGGCGACCACCACACGTATGTTGGACCAATAAAAGAATGCTGGTGGAACCTTAAGAGGTGTGTGAGGAAGCTGGCTTTGGACCATTGCAAGGAGTGCCCAGCCACAAGAGGTAGTTCAACCCCATCACCTCTGAACCTCTGGTCATAAGAAGAGCAAGCAATGACTGGTATTGACCTGAGTGGCTTAGACAGACCTGGAGGAGTTGGGGTAGTACTCATGTCAAGTCTGAACCTTGAATCCCCTGTCTGCTGTCATCCACTCACAGTGAATATTTGTTGCCCTGCAGACACATCAGAACACTGAGGTCCCACCCGAAGGAACAGTCACATACCAGACCCCACTCCTAGGCCTCACCATAACAGGCTGGTTAAATGGTTCATTGTGGTATCTAAAGTGTTGGCCACTAAAATCCCTGCAGAGAGATGCACTGAAAGCAACTTTCCCTGACTACTGTATGGTTTCCCCAGTTAGATGGGGACTTTACCTTACCTCACATGTTCAGGGAGATTGACTACTTGTTGGCCACAACGAATATCGTGTAGAGGCTAGAATTACTATTTACCAGGCAGAGGGACAGATGCAGTCACTGAGCATGTGTCCACCCCAAACGTTTGAAACAATGTGCCCTGACAGCCAACTCCTCACCAATTACTATTTGTGTGAACCTTTACAGTCTTTGAGAAATGTGACATGCAATGGTCATATATCCATGTAGTAATATCATGACATCACTTATCTGCCAAATACATATCCTCCATGCATTTAGTACGCCTGTCAAATCTGAATCATTAATCCCCTGTCTGACGTCATCCACTCACCATGAATAGTTGGTGTCCTGCGGACCCATCAGAACTCTGAGGCCTCACCCGATGAATCAATCAGGTGGACTTACATGGGTTAAGGGGACATTGAAGGGAAACGTTGCCCTCTGCTTCCATGACTTTTGAGACACATGAGAGGGGAGATAAAGGGACACATACAGTCAATTTCCAGCAATCTAGTATTGTGGCAAACAACTATTGAGCACAAACTCCATGTACATGTCAAGAAGGCGTCAGAGCTGCCATGTGGCATGTCCAGTGATAGCCAATACTGACTGTGGGTTGTTGTATACAGTAATGGTATCCCAAATTCAGAAAGGCCAGAAAAAGGACAGCAATGGGGTCATGTTTGTGGTCACTGTGTTGTCATACACACTAAACTAGGAAAATGATGTTACACCTCCCAACTAGATAGATTGAATGATGTTGGACACAACAATGGCATGGCTACATGATATGATATGTTGTTTATAATGCGCTTACTACCCAGAGGTTTCTAAGCACGGACCCGCGGATCGAACCTGTGTTACTCTGTGTCGTCTTGTTTCCAAAGCAAGCACGTTGTCGCTGAGCTATCCTCCCTAGACTCGTGGGATGAGGTGGCATCACCACAAAAGCACATAGGTATGGTGGCATGAAGAATGTATTCAACAAATGGTCATGCATGGCAGACGTGAGCCACAGGATTATACAGCCAAAGGTCTTAGAACAATAGCTCTGAAGGCCGTGACAGGATTGACCTGTTATCGGCTGTCTTGTGTATGCCCAAAAGCCTTTTTTTGCATGTTACAGCCGCTTGCATAGGAAAAGGTGGTTGACACTGCTTTACTGTCCGTATGCAGCACAGTCAATTATTCACAATGGTGACAGTAGAAAGTCAACATTTCTGTGGATCATAATTGCTCCCTCAGATTAGCACTGGGTTTAACAGGGGTAGTGCATGCAGATGTCATTCTGATCTAAGTGCTGATAGTGCATTTTCTTTCACCTGTATGCCATGTACCATGATGACAAAAGTTGTACCCCCACTCAGAGGGGAAAGGATGACGGGAAGGATAATAGCAATGATGAAGATGACATGGAGGCGGTAAGTGAGCCTGATGGACAACCTGAGGAATAGGCAACTGCTTCAACACCCACCATCTCCTCACCTGCAACTATCATCCAGCCCTGCCCTCCACCAGTAGTGCCACCTACAGCAGTAAGACCATGGTGACACTACCACCACCATCCTGGCTTCTGACTTTGACACAATAACCTCTCCCAGCTTCCAGCAGCTGAGGATAGGCAACATCCTGAAGTCAGTGGATGGCATAGCAGACAACATCCCTCCCATGGAGCAGCCTCTATCCCGGCTAGGATCTGTCCCATCCAGGCACAATTAGTCACAGTCCCATCTTATCTCCCTCACCACTCAATCCTGCCCCAAGGCTGACAGTATCATAGTGAGCATTGCAGAGACACTGCTAGCCACAGAGCCAGTCCAGGCCTGGGTAGAGAAAAATGGGACAGAATTGATGTTTACATGCTCCTTAATGATGCTGATCCTGGGGGAGGTACAACCATCACTGGAGACTGTGCTGCAGAAGTTGCAGGTCACCGTCCAGTTGAGGGAAGAGTTGATGGAGGAGACATGGGAGGCAGATAGGAAGGTAGTGCCACTGCTGCCAAGAGTGTGGCAGTCTTGGCAGCAGTGGATGATGAAGCTGCTGTGGAGGCCTTCAATGTGCCCAGGGGTGATGCTTCTCTGGACCGAGAGCAAACCCTTCAGGCACAACCAGGCCTTTGTGAACACTGCCTATGTTTCCTCTGCAGTGGTGAGACCTCCCCAATCAATATCTCAGGTGGCAAATGGTGGAGGCAAGTCAAAGACATTCGCATTTTCAGGCCGGCATGACTGGACTGCTGACCCATCCTTGAACAGTCACGTCTCCACATGCAGACTTGTGTGCAGATGGCATTTATAATGCCCTAAACCTCTCCTGTCCCCTCGCCCTACACCTCTGTCGCCTCATCTGTGAATCATTCCCCTGTCTTTCAACCCCAGCACTGCTTCTCTCACTGGCAGCCACTTGAAGCCCACTCTTCCTTCATCAAATTCGCCAAGGCTGAGCACCCACAGGGGAAGAAGTGATTGCCGACCCTCTCCAGTTCCTTTTCCTGACCTTTATTTGTCTGCTTCTGAGCGGGAAGTACTATTTATGTTTCATTATACCCAATCTACCTTTCCTGGGAACTTTGGACACTGGATTTTCTTTAGATGGTCTGCCCCGTACATTGGACTTTCTTTGGAACCGTGCATGGAGACTGGATTTTCTCTGGACCCTATAAGAAATTGGATTGTGTTATATTGCCACACCCCCATTGCAGCTGTTGCCACAGCTGTCCCCAAGTTGAAGAAAGTGTTGGTTTGTTTCAGAGTTACAGATGCCATTTAAATTCATGCACTTTCACTGACATTTCAGGGAGGGGCAGGAGAGCGAGGCTACGGTATGTGTTTCAGTGAGGCAAATTGTCGACAATGTCATGGTGTCAAGGCTCACATGCATGGCCTTACTGCACATCACCAATGCCATCTCACCCATTCTCCTTTTCCTTATCAGGCATGGGTACATTGGGCCTTATGGTGATGTTGTGCACCACGTAGCACATGGTCATGATCTGGCACACCTTTTCTGGTCTGTACATGAAGTCGCCATCTGTTCAGTGAAGACACCGAAAGTGGTACTTCATGGCACAAAACACAAGCTGGATCATCTTGAAAGTGCGGTGTGTGCAACATTTTACCTCTGCTGCCAGGGTTGTATGCCTGGTGGGGTCATTAGCCCAGCATCCATGGATTATCTACAGTCACCAGTTGACTAGAGGGGAAGATGGTCAGAATCATTCATGTACCTGTGAATGTGTAATTGGTAACATAAGTATTCTGTGCAATTTGGAATGGGCATGCATCTCAGTGCTTTTAGGCATGCTATGTGAATGTGCACATCCCTACCTGCAGGACAGGTAATAGTAAAGTGTTTGGCAGGGACCACACCTTGCCATTACTCTTCACCCCACAGGCACATGCATCCTGCGTTTATGACAGACGGCGTTAGGTAAGGGCCTTACGTGCCTAACGTTCATTTCCGTAAATAATGCCATGTATGTTCCCTTTACCATTTTGTGCTTCCACTGAGCTGTGTGTGCATGTTGGAGGGAAACATGAAGTGTTACTCTTTTTCATATCATGTTTTTTGGGGAGTAGTGTGGTTATATGTACATACCCAGCATCCACACACGGTGTTGTTGCAATCCCTCCATGACGCAGGGCAGATTGGTCTGAGCCAGCATCATGAAGTCCTATGCAGATCTGGGGAATGGCGGGAAGAGCAAGTCAGCATCACAAACCATTTGCATGTTGATTGAATGCTGCCTATGCCTGTTCTGGGAGACCTTGTCTTTTGCCCTGGGTGGTACAGTCAAGGACAAGCATCATATCGGGGAACCCCAATATGGTATACAACCCCCAGTTCGAATGGCAAATGAAAACAGGGTCAATGGGGAATGCTGTGGGAGTGGGCATCTGCCTCATCATGTTGGTTAAGACCTTTCAGGGGATGCAATAAAAGCAGGGCTGGCTGTTGCCATGTGGTAGGGCCACCTCCTGCTGCAATGCACAGAGGTGAAAGGTAGTGAACAGCGACAACTGGGTTTGGGTGGGGATTGATGTTATACATTTTCTGCTGGGACGTATGTCTTGCTGTTATATTTATTTATTTATTTATTAATTACATGTATTACACGCCCAGATCCTGGGGTATCACGGCGAGGTTACAGACAGCTTGGTAATAATTAGTCAGAAGAAATCAAAACATATATACAACATTATATTTATTTATTTATTACATTTATTACACGCCCAATGCAATAGCAGTGCATGTTGTGGGCCAGTGCTGGTGGTAGGGGTCTAGTAGGTTCTATTCAGTCAGGTGTAGCTGGGACAAGTGGGCCATGTAAGTCCTCCATCATGTGCTGCCCCCCCCCCCTTCCTGGCTTGACCTTTCTGCAGGGGTAGCGGGGGCCAGGTTTATAGGCTGGTGGGCGTGCTGATGGGTTGCCTGCTGGGGAGATGCATCTGCTGCTGGCCCGGCAAGGATGCTGTCAGGATTCCTTGCAGGTGCCCCATGGTGAGCGTAAATTGCGCTGCTCATTACTGGTGCTGCGATTTACAGACTGAGGAATGCCCTGATTAATAGTTGCAGGTGTAGCCTGTTCCAGGGGTGGCATGGATTGTTTCTCTCATTTGGGCATAGTACGAGTGTCCACATCGCTGTTTACATTTGTTCGGATCAGGTGGTATTTTTTGGGGTAAATCTGATCGGTGAAATGCGAGTAATGGACCACCATTAGCCTTGGATTTATATTGTGCCCAGATTCTATGCAAAGAAAGGGCCTCATTACACGGACGGCGGTAACCATGGCGCTATTAGCACCATGGTTGCCGCCGGTATTTTACCGAGTCTGCCATGGTGAATGGCGGAATTACCGCCCTATTCCAAGGTGTGTGGGGGTGGTAATTCCCCATTCACCATGGCACTTCCCCATTCCCATTTTTGCCCCCATAGGGCTCAATAGGAATGGGGAAGGCGCTAATTACGGTACCGCAAATTGTAGTACCGTAATTACCTCCAAGGTCCCTTTGCGGGTCCCGTCCTTAACAGCTGGTAAAACCATCCGTTAAGGTAGGGTCCCACAAAGGGACCTCGTAGTAAGGCGGTAAGGGTTTACCGGCACTGGTACCCTTACCGGTACCGGTAAACCCTTACCGCCATCCGTGTAATGAGGCCCAAAGTGTTTTCAAGTGGTGAAATCGAACCTTTCCCAGGTGTGACAGCACCATATGCACACTGATGCTCTGTTGTCTTGTGTTTCCTGAGCAGACAGTTTGCGCTTACAGTGCATCATGTGGAGCAGATAAACCATCCGGAACACACGTATGCATGTTTTTATATGTGGTATTTCCACTCTGGACATCACCAAAACGAGCCCCTGAAATATTTCTTTGTCACACACACGTGAACTATAATTTTTCCATGTGCAAAATCACTATGACGATGGCCCTATGCTTTAAAGGGGATCTTGACAAACCTGCTCTGTTAAAAGAACAACCTTTGCACTTCTCAGAACAATTCTTTTACAGTGTGTAGTTGAACTGCAAAGGCTGGAGACGTGTTTCTGGAATTTAAATGGGCTCAGTGCTGAAGGGAGCCTCAATAGCGAGAGATGGGAATGTAAGCAGGTTGCCAAGCATTGAGAAATGCCTTTTTTCTCCTACATTTGCCAACACAATGTACCTCATTCTAAGTTTTATCAAGATGGGCAAACCCAGAAAACCTTTAGTGTTCTTTCAGCAGACCATTCCAATTATGTCTTAATTTTGGTTAATTTGACGAAATGTTTTTTTCTCAAACCCCACCTTCATTTGAAAAGGTCGAGATTGCAGCTGCACCATTAGATGATTACATGCAATTTATGTGATAACTGAAGGCATCAATCCTTTTCAGTTATTAAAATACCGGAACACTATGCTGAGTTTATGAATTAAGCAATAATGCTGCATTATGTGGGCTTTTCCAGGTGTTAATGACCCATGGCCCAAGTCACTTAATCCTTTAACGAAGGCCAAGGGATATTACCCTCTTGATAATTGCCCAAGGAGGGGGTATTATTGCAATTACAACATTATTGCTATTAGAACATTACCACCTTGGTAATGGCCCAAAGATGGGGTATTATTGCTATTAGAACAGTCTACCCTCATTCCACAGAATTCTGTTTAAAACAAAATAACAACAAAAGAGACACATTAGAATTCTGGGACAGAAAACGTATACCAGCCATGCGGCAGCCAATCAGATTGCCCCAAACCTGGGTTGAATCAACCAATGCAAGCCCCAGTATGGAGCAACCTGAGTGGTCGCAGCACCCGGCTCTGCTGTTTTCCCACTTCCCCTAGCTTTTGCCTCCAAATCCAGCCCCTCAACACCCTCCCCCGACAACTGAAATGGGCTCCCACGCCTGTGCCGCACCGTCCACCTAACTTCCTGCTTATTGCCATGGAAATGGAAGAGGGGCTCAGAGTGATACCCCGCTTACCTTTTCCATGGCAATTCTGACTCTCACCGGTGGCTGCTGTGAACGAAGCAGGAGTGCAGGTTTTGATTATTTTATTGCTATTAGCACCTCAAGGGTTTTCCTCAGCATGCTAATAGCAATAAAACCACATTCTACAGGCTTCCCTAGCCCGGTTACAGCAAGGGGGTCTGGCATTACAGGCCGGTGAAGCCTGCAGAACGCAGTATTATTGCTTAATTATTGTCCTCTGGCACACAAAATGTAAATGGCAGAATTCCAATGTTCTAAATGTACTACCATTTTTCTGTGATGAAAGCATAAACAAAGCTAATATGTTTGAGGACATGATAATTATAACCCATTCATTAAGATGATGAGTCCAAACAGGATGGTCTCTGAGGAAGACTTTCATGTACCCGCTTGATATAGTTCCAGCTGCAGGTATTATGCCAAGTTTACACTAACAATGGTGAATTTTAAAATCAAGCTTTGCAACAAAGATCTATGAAAGAGGCCTGTGCCGCCTATGGTTCATGTTGCAGAGTATGCTTGACAGTTCTATTCCAACAGCACAAATCCAAAGGTTCTGAAATGCAATGAAATACAAATAAAGCAGATTTGTGCAAAATTTGATAACTCTCAGGAATGCTTGGGCTGCCCTCTAGGTCATTACTCGAATACCCGAGGGATCAGCCTGTCAGGCCAGTGTGGGTGGTTTTGTGGGCAATATTAATTCATTAATACATGTTGAAGATACCCACAATTGTACAGACTAAGTTTATTATTATGACAGACTTCTTTCAATTTGGTGTGCAATTGACAAGGGTTTTTCAAACTATTAGGTTGAAACAATATTTCGCCAATTTGAGTGGGCACCTTCTCAAATCTCCATGTGCCATCTACATTGTTACACCCCACATATTCTATAGGTAACTCCTTATATTTGAAAATGCTATCCTCAAATCTGTTACATCTTTAGAAAGCCAATGACATTTAATTAAATACAGTCCTACTGAGGATGAATGTGCTTCTTTCATCAAGGTAGGTGATTTATCTGAAATAATCACAAAAATATGAGACAAGGTAGAGGGCATTGTCATTATGGATGCTGATAAATATGGAACTGGAGATTCCGAGGCAGTTGAGTATCGATCTCTTTTATAAGAACATTGAGACTAATCCAACTGTAGAAATGCAAACACATGGTTAAAAGCATTGCTCTATCGGCATTAGATGTGGGCTTCACTAGTGACAGAGAAGCACAATTTATTATAAAACCTAACTCTATGGTTGCGGCTATTTAGCTATTACCGAGAATTCATAAAGATTGTCAAAATCCACACTGCAAAGAATTCTGTGATTGGGCCTTTGTCTATTTTTGTAGACAAATTCATTAGACCCGTGGTGGAAACAACCCCAGCTATATACAGAATACTTTACATATGACTTGCCTGATAGAGTGCTGCCCTTTCAGATAAAATAAAAACGTTGTGGTTACTATTATTGTTGAATCTTTGTATACCAATATTCCACAGGATGAATCTTTACATGTTTTAACTAAATAGCATAATGAACAAATACATCCACATTCAGTACCTATGCAATTCCTTATCCATTTGCCGGGAATTCATTTGGAAAATAATGTCTTAGTGTCTCATGGCCAGTTTTTTTTTCATAAAAAAGTTGCCAATATGGGCTCAACCTTTGTTCCTAACCTAGCGAATCTACATACACAAAATATGAAGCCGAATTTATATATAATCTGGCAAATCCACTTATGGACAAAAATAAATTCTTTCCTGGCAAACACTATATTGATGATGTTCTTGTGATTTGGTCAGGAAGTTCTGATGAATACAAATTTTTCAAAATTATCTGGAGGCACAGAATAATAATATTATTTTGATTATGCAATCCAGTCATGTAGAGATTCATTTCCTGGATATCAAGATTAAAACACGTTGACTGCTCATTGACAACTGATCTTATTAACAAACCAACGGATACGAAAACACTTCTTCACTTTTCAAGTGATCATTCAGCTGGCCTCAAATTTAATTGACCGATTGGGCAATTTCTATGGATACTTGGAAATTGTACTTATGGGTCTGATTATGGCACACACACCATTGTATTGAAAGAATGTTTGATATTAAGGAGTACCCTAATAAGGTGGTTAACCAGGGCTACAGAAAAGGCAAATATTGCGATTGGGAAATGCTACTTACAAAGAGCAAAAGAGACTTAAATACTGGAAGGCTCTTATGTGTGGCCACACTTTCAGCAGTGAATTTTGCTATTGAATATTACATTTTGTTCAACACAAAGATGAGTTAATAATATATTGATTATGCATGATTTGTTTTTAAGTAAGATGAATTAATTAATGCTAAAATGAATCCCGAGCTATATTATTCTTGTATTGCTCAGTTTATTTCCAGATATACCTCGGGTCACTCCCTTTTGCCGTTCAATAGCCCATCAAGCCACTATTAGAATTGGGGAACATATATACAATGTAAGGTGAGGAAATGAATCCCCTGGTTGGACATCAGCAATCACCCACCAGGTTCCTTAGAGAGTTTTGTAATTAAACGAGATTGGTAGAACCCACCTGGAGGTCATCATACACAAACATGATTGTACAAAAGCAAGAATGGATTTACCATGTAAGGACTAATGAGCATGCTCTCAGCGGTCAAATACAATGGTTTAGTTAACTACAATCTTGATCTGGGTTTAACATACACATGATGCTATAGATGCATGTGTGGATATCTAAATCATTAAAACACTTGTAAACACCATGTTTCTTATGAAATATGCAAAGAACTTTTCATCTTTCAACAAACGATAATGTATCTTTACAAAATGAACTCACGGGTTACTTTTTACATAGCATCAAAGCTTGCAAATTCTTCACATTTAAATGGATGGGACACCTGTTTCTAGGCATATGTTTCATACATATTTCTTCATGTATCTATATTAACGGTCTAGTCATTCTATAACATGCCTTTTTCGACCACATATTGCAAATGTACAGGTTGATGAAATGGTGCTGCTGGGTACACAGACGATGTACCGCATATGTAAAAATTAGAGCTAAAGCCGCAACGTTGCTTTCCAGCATGTACACGATTGATGAAATAGCACATTGCTTCATTACATAGTCAGTACTTAACCTACTTTTCTAAAAAATCCATATAACGTTTTCTATCGAGAACTACTTCAGATATTGTGGTGTCAACATAGTACCTATAATTGTATTGCAGCTTATGGATTGAATGCAATGGGACTTGACAGGAAATTATCATGTGTTACAAGATGAGAATATAAAATGTTCATGTGATGAATGATATTAAAATTATAAGACATGCATGTGACTTTAATAAAAATTGATTTTTTGACATATATCCGACCATTGGCCAGTAATTTGTTCATCACAGATCTTATCGTTAAGAAGCCCGTCGAGAAGATACACTACTGTCTTGCCATTAACAAAGACACATATGCAAATCACATACTTTTTTAAGTTTCTGGATAATTTATTTCTACTTATCAATCTGGGTTTTCTCTCTGTATGTTGCATCTTAACATCTCCAGTTACATTTGGCCACCCCACTCCCACTCCCACTCCCACTCCCACTCTCTAAATTATACTATTTCACTGATTGAGAATCACAAGAACAGGAACATATGCAACACATATATTGAAATTGCACAAATAGTTCAAGGATTGATCTCACCATTACAGTTATACTTACCTGTCAATCATCCACCTTCCCCAACATTATTTGTATATACTGTCTGTTCTCAAAGTGCTACTAAGCAAATGTAAGGTAGTATGGAACAAGTGGCAAGCAGTCTTGCAGTAAGCTCTGCTTTGGTGGTGTCATTTTTCTTATATCAACTACTTTGGGTCGCAACCTTGGCAATCTGCCTTTTGCTTGGCATTTTAAAACCTTCAAGCACCGCATATTCACGTGCATGCATTTTGCAAATGTGGAGCAAGAGGGGAGCAGTCCTGCAGTCCCGTGGGACAGCGGTAACGGTTGAGGTGGAAAAGTCAGTGATTCGCTTGATTTGTTTAGTACATCCCTAGAAAAGTCTCACAAGTGCTGATGTAGCTGTCATACTCTGAGTGCTATCTCTTTTGAGTATATAAGTGCTCAAATTATCATGCCACTGCATAGAAAGTTAAAATCTAATAATTACAACATTCGGCCAAGATCTAAGGAGACCACTGAGTCTCCTATGAAGCGTGACTCTAACATGGTGGTCAATAGGCAATCTTAAACCCAAAAAAAACAATGAGGTTACAGAGGAAGAACCTTGTGGGGGAAAAATCAAAGATTATTTTGAGACAGAGTCTGGTAATCTTGCGCCTTCTACTTCACAGGTGGCGAGTGACGATGTGAATGAAATCCAGCAATCCTCGTCGACTATGCTGGACAATAACTCTCTACTAAACCTATGTTATTCACTTCAAAAATAAATAAATAATATCGAACTGGTTGAACCGACTGCTGGTGCAGGCTCGGCAGTTTAAATCAGGTGATTTAAACTGATGAGATAGATGCCAATGAAAATCACCTGTCGGCCTTGATGACACTGTTTGCTGAAACATCATGAGAAGATAGTGATTAGGCTAACTGCAGTCACTTACACTTAGATAATACCATGCTATAGACAATGCAGTTTGCTGTAAAAACCCTATTAAATTATGTAGTATGTCAGTGTGGAGAAGTAAAGCTCGTACACAATTGTGGCATGTTTTGGGCAGAAACTTTTATTATATTGAAACGGGTTGGAAAAATGCCTCTCTGTCCATAAAACTAAGAGGGGTTTTCCTGCCTCTAAAAAAAGTAAACTTTCAAGATGTCCAAATTATACATTCTGTCACTGTTGTATCTCAAAAAGCCTACTTCTGACCCTAACACTAGCAACGTAAACCAACTGTGCAAAGATGATCTCATCCTACAGAAAAGTGTTCTTTGCAGATCCAACCAACATAAAAGTTCCCAGTCTCTATGCTAATCAAAAGTGACAAAAATAAAGAAGTGATTTGGGCCAATCACATTCATGAGGAAGCTAGAACGCTTACTCTGCTTCTCCATAGTGATCCTTGGACTCCTGATCATCTTCTTCTTCTCAGTACATTACACAGAATCAGATGTAATATACTTTGCATTCTCTGAGAATGGAATATTGTCAGACATGTTAGTTTGACTAACTTGCCAATACCAGATATTGGCCCTATTAAAAGAAGGGAGGGGAGGATTGAACATTGGAGAAGTGTTTAGATGTACTAACGCAGGGGAGTACCACGTTCTCTGAACATGGTCGTCCTTAATCCGATAAGGGGGTTCCTCATACTTACATACTTAGTTGACATGAATATAAGCCAGATTGCCAAGCATGAGAGAGTTCGCTAAATACTCCTCCCATATTTAATGATATGGACAGTGAGGCTAGCGACAGTGATTGTTTGTCTGTTACATCTTCTAGGTCTCATCGCAGAGGGGGGCTAACATCCATACTGAGACAGTCTCAGGGGGGAGACCAGAACTCTTCTAACGGCTCTCTCAGTGCACCTCCCCAGGGAGACTATTATACTGTGGACTCACTGCCCTGCCCCCATGGGAAAGGTCTGTCCCTAGGGAGAAGGGGTGACATCCTCAGATTCATCATATATAATCCATGAAGACATTGATATACAATCAGCCACTCTGGCCAGAATTGAAAGTCTTCAAGACAGCTTAATGAAAGGCAGTGCAGTCACATCAGAAAACTTGACAACCAATTCAGAGACGGTAACAGTTACGGTAATCTTCGCTGACACAAATGAAGAGGTAGAATACAAGATCCAAATTGAACCTCTGGATAGTGAGAAACCAAATGAGCTGGATAATAGCGGAAGTTCTCTATATATGACTTGGAAAGAAAAATGCCGTTTGAAGAGACTTGCAGTTTTAAAGTAAATAAATGGGGCGAGGCAAAAAGAGATATTGCAAGACATTATAGTCTGACAAGTAATCGATACAAATGTGATAGGGAGAACAAAAAGAGACAGAAAGAGAGCCAAGAGGTAATCGAAAAGAGTGAGCAAAGAACTGGGCACGCTAACAAGTTGGTTGGTGAATACCCCGGCAGAAGATAATAAAGAATTGCCTGGTGAAGAACGTCTAGACAGTCTTTCTTGTGTTGACGTAAATATAGCTGAGATGTAGGTGTGCTCTACACCTGACAAAATAGCCCTTCAATCCTCACCAGCATTTGCTAGTTACTCTAATGATAATAAGGTCAAAGTGGAATCGGTCAGTTTAATGGGTAATATAAGAAAGTTCCAAATAAGTAACCTGTTCCCAAACAGTGGAGAAAAATGTATCAAAAGGCAAGTTCTATTACATGTCCTCGATACGGTACAGCAGCAAAGAGTGTTTCGATCGAGTGTCATAGAGTATGTTGAACTGCAAGGAGATGTTAAATTACTATCCTCCACAGTGAATTAGTATCCTAGTGCTACGGTCAACCTAGTGCATCATTCACGCCAATTTTGACCCTTAAGGTTGAGATATGATACTGAACTAATAACTCTAAATAAAGAGACAAAAGCACAAGATCAGCGCCGGCTACGTTTCTAGAACAATATTATTGATATCGCCCCTGCTTTAGGTAAAAGGGAGGTTGGTAGAACCTGGGGCGGTCTGAAAACTACAACTGGCAAGCAAGGACAATTGGTGATGCATGAGAACGAAGGCTCTGATCGTGCCCCAGATGGATCAGAGTGGGGATGGTTGACAAGCTATCTGCATTTAAATCCGCAAAAAAAAGACTGTGACCTCTTAAAACAACATCATCAAACACCGGTGGCTTCTGTCATTTTATTTGTGAAAAGGGGGGACATAAATTGTTACATGAATATGATGTATTTCTTGTGCAAGAGTGCTGGTTAACACAATTAGTAATCTTAGATAAATGTACAATTTTTAAGGCTGTGGCTAAAAGGGGATTAGTTGGGAGGCCTATGGGTGTCATGTTAATAGGTGTAACAAATGAGCTAATGGTGCCAGAGATTGTGAAGACTGAAAATAAGGCAAACATCTTTGCAGCTGTGATAAACGTTCCTACGACCAGGGGGGTACGAAAGGTTGATGATGATCAAGGTTAATGATCCACCTGGGGGCTACTTAACGGAAAATATTCAGGCGACGTTAGGAGCTGTCATAGCTGACTGGTATCAAGTGCATGGGGAAATGTCTATAGTTATTGCCGGTGATATAAATGCCCACTGTGTGGATGACAAAAATCGACACCCCAAAGACCATTGCGATATTACATGGCCACGGTAGTGGCCATGTAGTTATGGTTAAGTTGGTGTTTCCATAGGAAGAGCACGTTTTGGGCGGCTTATAACTTCGCTCCCCTTGGACGAATCCTCACCAAACTTTGCAAAAAAAGTATATGGCCCAATCTGAATTTTTGTGCATAGTTTGATGAGGATTCGTCCAGGGGGGGAAAATTTATAGGGGGGGTGCCAAAACTTTTTTTTCCCCCATAGACTGAATGGGAAAAAACTTTGCGCACGGCTACAGCCCGAACCGCTGGACGGATTTACACCAAATTTGCGGCAGTAGCAGCGGCCTGGTCCCGAAAGCGTGCTTTTGCAAATTTGGTGTAAATCCGTCCAGTAGTTTTTTAAAAAATGACCAAAATGTAAGGCAAAAAAATTAGTGATATCTGTGTTCGCTTCGCGGACGGACTTCCCTGTTCGCTCCGCGGACAGCACCCCGATTGTCCCATGGCCTTGCGTCATGTCCGCGGACATGTGACGTGTTCGCTGATTGGACGGCGAGGGGCGTGGAGCGCGTCAGATTTTCTGTGGCGCCCGCCATCTTGTATTCGCCGTTGACCCCGTACAGCGTGGTGAAACGTGGATAAAAAATTGTATTTAGTGCCCTGTGTTGGTGTGTAAGAGTGTGGGGGAGTATGCGGGGGAGTATGAGATAGGTTCAATGTTTTTTTTTTATGTGCGAGATGTTTTTGTTGCGTTCGATTTGTGCGTTCGATTTGTGCGGAGAACACGGCTGTTCTGACATTTTGCAAATAAACTAAATGGTGGGGTGTTTAGAGGACGGAGTATGTGTCATTTTTGTTCACAAGGAAGGTAAAAATTAGCTATGAACACTCGCGGTGTACTAAATTGTTCGTAAATACACAAACTGGGGGTGTCCTCAGGACGCTGTCCCTATTGTAATCTGTCTAGTTGAATGTGTTCTAAGAACACTCGCGGTGTCCCGAAATGGTTGCAATTACACAAAATGGGGGTGTTCTGAGAACGTTGTTTGTATTGTTCGTTGTCAGGGTGAAAGTGTTTTAAGACCACTCCTTTTGTCCGCTAACAGTACAATTTCCTATGGGCGTCAACCGACTTTTTGTCCACTAAAGAAACGATAAATCCGGCTGGTGTGCGCCGACATTATGTGATAATCCTATGACTGGCACTATTGACCTGGCTGACTTGCTTTTGCGACACTAAATCATATCTCCCGCCCCTAAGCCTGATATTATCAAAGCATTCATATTCCCCGCCTCTCTCCGTGACGTTACAGGGTGCGTCATCAAACGCGCCCAGTCCTCTCCAGTCCTAAGTGACTTTACACAGAACTCGGAAGACAACACATATTATGTCACAACACAGCGCACCACAATTCGGAATATGAAACAGTGATTTAAAAGCAAACAGTAAGATTGTAAATTTTGTAAAGTACATTTATTTGACATCAAATGTTTAGAGAATATTCAGCAATTTGCTATTGTCTCTGCTGTCGATCAGCAAAAGTTTATTTGGAGCCACGCGTTGTTCCTTTGCGGTAGATAGGCTGTTGGCTTATGATAAAAGCAGTAAATGGTCGCTCTGATAATCGGAAGGTAACGAGCCATTAGACCACCCTATTGGTTGGTATGTTGTTTGTAGCCGCTAGTACTGCGTAAGGGCATATTGGTCCTTGGCGATTGTCCCATAAAATGGTGAGGGTCATGAAGTTGCATATTTGGACCTGCACCTGGCAGTTGAAGACCCCATCCGCTGGAGTCTGTAAATCGTGACATAGGCAAAATGGGGCCACATACCTGTTCTAAAAACATAAATTAGTGTCACGAGCCGATCTTCATTAAAAATCATCATTTTATTTATTAGGGCGTGAAACTATTTGCTATCGAAGATAGTGCAACGGAGTATGTTAGTAATAAGATAATAATATTTTCCCATTCATATAGCGCTAAGAACCGTGAGGTGTCTAAGCGGTGCTTATTATTAACCACAGTGTGTGGTGCTCATTTATCGACCACGGAAGGATGAAAGGCTGAGTTTGGCCTTGCCGGGATTCGAACTTGCGTTAGCAAGCTGTGCACGGATGTCAAAGTGAGCGTTGTACTCGCTGTGCCACTTGACAGGCTACAGTGAAGTGGCACAGCGAGTAGAGCGCTTGACCGCCTATAGACCGGTTAAATTATTTATATTAACCCACCCTGTGTCGTCTGCCTTTTTCAGAGCCCTCTAAACGACAGGGGATCAATTCGGCGGTGATAGTGCACGGTAGAAAACATTATGCCACTTTCAACGAACAAGTTCAACTTGAGCGGTCTTTAATGCTACGCTATTGTAATTATATTTGGTATAAAATAATCTAAAGGGTTACTTACAGTACAATTGCAATTTCCATTGTCTACGAGTGGTGCAGTCCCAAAGTACGACTCCGCGTGTGCCAACGATCTTTCGCACAGTGATATAATATATAAAAGTGGTTTAGTTTCAGAAATTTCATACTTATCTTCTCTTACGTTTTAGCAACACTACTTCAAGAGAAGTCTTTCATCACAATCTCTGTCTGTCAAGGTCAAAACACAATACAACCTTATAGTCCGCTTCGTGAGCCTCTCCGGTGCCCGAGAAAAAAATGGAAGCAGCTGACCTTCACTGTGAACAAGCATAAATTCTTACTTTGCAACATTCTGTGTAAAGCCTTCTGTAGAAGTTGGTTTTTGCACGCCATGTTTGTATATTGTTTGCGTGATATTAAAAAAGTTTGTTTAAAGGACGTTATGGTTCTAAGTACAGCCGAAAGACCCCTGAAAATAGCAAGTTATGGTAAGCTATGAAAAATAATTTGCGCCACCACCGTGCACTGCTAAAACTAACAACCAGGACATCAAAGATGACATCGCAAATGTCATTGATGAAATCACTGATGACATCACATGTTTATGTACTTTTCATGGAATTTGTGTACTAGGGATTTTCATTATAATGTTCCGAAAAAAGTGGCAAGGATATTGCAATAAATATCATACCGTTATTAGTGCTTTGAACGATGCATTGATATAAATAGCATTGTATTATGGGATTCTATCTAGTATACTGAGCTACTAATGGAGAAAGATAGCATTGTGTGCAGAGTACAAGATGAAATATAATATTTGTAATGTTAATATGTTGAATAATGAAATGATAATTGTCCTGAAATGTTCGAAAATTCACAAAATGGGGGTGTTCTGAGGACGTTATTCGTATTGTGTGATTGCTTAGCTGTATGCAATGAGGGAATGGCACAGAGAGTAAAGTGGACGCCGTCCGCAGACACCGCGGCTTTTCGTGGACAGGGCGTGCTACATCCGGGTTTTTCCGGGAAATCCAACATGGAAAGAAGACTGTACGGATCAGCCAATCAGATGTCGAGGTTGTGGATTTGTGTTGAAAGAGACTGTGTGTGGTGAAGATGGCAGAAGTGGAGAAAGTCAGGGTGTTGGTGCTCGGAAATATGTTTGTGCATGGTTTACAGCAGTATGCTGAATGCAGGCACGTTGCAAAGAACTTTGATGTGAAAGGAGTGGAGGTGGTGTGGAGCACTTTGCCTGATTGCAATGTACAGGGAATTGTACAAGTTTGTGAGGATATGGCCACGATGAACAGTCCGCATGTGGTAGTTTTGCACTATGGTGCTTTCCATTTGGGCAACGTCAGTGCCCTTACTTTGTTGGCTCATTTGGAACGCTTGGTTCAAGCCGTAATGAAGATCCTTCCAAATGCGAAAGTAATTTTTTCTGGATTACTACCTAGGGCAATATGGGACAATAGTTCAGTTTTTTGTCCTCAGCAAAACATTGCTAGGTGTGTCATCAACTGAGGCATGTGTGCCTTCATGCTTAGAGCTGGTATGTTCTTCTGTAACAATGAGAATATTGATGCCAGTAATGCTGTTAATTTTAAAGAAGATGGCATTTCTTTATCTTTTACAGGAAATGCCTTTCTATTTTGGAATGTAAGGGTTGCTTTGGAGAAGGTTATGTGAAGATTTTAGGAGTAAAGTAAGAAAAAAAAACAAGAAAAAAAATACAAAATAACAGGTGTCTGTCAAGCATCTGTAAAAAAAAAAATGGCTCTTTTCAGAGCCAACTTCAAAGGGGAAATGGGGCACACTATTTAAATTTACATTCACCACGCTCAGATTTTCGATGTGTCCGCGGACATGGCGGTGGTCCGCGGACATGAAAATCACTACGAGGGGGTTAGTATCTTCTATGTTACATGTATATGAAGTCAGGGATATTATGGTTAAGTTGTGCTACTAAAAACCTGTGAAATTCAGTGAAAAAACTTTGTTAAAGGGACGTTATGGTTAAGTTGCGCTACTAAAAACCTATGAGATTTAGTAAAAAAAACTTTGTTAAAGGGACGTTATGGTTAAGTTGCGCTACTAAAAACCTATGAAATTCAGTGAAAAAACTTTGTTAAAGGGACGTTATGGTTCAAAGTAAAACCGAAAACCCCCTGAAATTCGGCAGTTATGGTAACATAAGCAACCATAACTCGCGCCGCCACCGTGCACTGCTAACACTAACACCCAGGACATCAAAGATGACATCACAAATGTCATTGATAACATCACTGATGACATCACATGTGCATTTACCTTTCATGAAAAGTCTGTACAAGGGATTCTTAGTGTAATGTTAATAAAAAAAAAGTGTCAAAGATTATTGGAATAAATATCAAGTGCTAATCAGTGCATTAAGCTATGCATTGATATAAATAGCATTCTATTATTAACTTCAATCCAGTATACTAAGGTACTCATGTTGAAACATAGGCATTGTGTGCAGCATACATGATGGAGGTGCAAAGCTTGCCATGTTGAATATTGAAATGATAACTGTTTTCATATTAGAGTTTTGCATACAGTGAAACTTGTGATAAGTAGGGAATAAAACCCACTTACTACATAATTGCATTATTATACACGAATCACAAAGAGACAACACCACATACAAATATGAATATATACAAGGGAATTGAAGTAGGAAAAAGAAACAGCAATAGTAGCAGAAAGTGTTCATAACCTAACTGATTACCTTTATGGAGAGAAATGATTGCTCTGTTTCAAAGCTGTTTCTTACCCTATCTATATATATCACATGATGTGTCTGGACCCTAAGGAAAATAGTATAGTATGAGTACAACATATAAAAATATGAGCATATACAGGGAAAGTACAGTAATAAAAAAACATCAAAAGTATCAGAAAGTGCTGATAAATCTACTGATAATTTTAATGCACAAAAAGGATTGCTGTCTTTCAAAGTTGTGACTTCTCCTATGTATATGTTTCATATGATATGACTGGACCATAAGGGAATTATTCTAAGAACATACTTGAAAGATAAGTCTACGAATATAGTCATTTACAATTTTTAGTTCCTGACTGTTACTGAAGAAAATCATGTGGCCTAGATATGTCAGGAAAGGAAAAAAAGGGAGAGCCAGCCACGTGTTGTCATCAGTGATGTCATCAATGACATTTGTGATGTCATCTTTGATGTCCTGGGTGTTAGCAGTGCATGGTGGCGGCGCGAGTTATGGTTGCTTATCTTACCATAACTGCCGAATTTCAGGGGTTTTTCGGTTTTACTTTGAACCATAACGTCCCTTTAACAAAGTTTTTTCACTGCATTTCATAGGTTTTTAGTAGCGCAACTTAACCATAACGTCCCTTTAACAAAGTTTTTTTTACTGAATATATATATACAGGGCCAGCAGTGGTTACGTTCTGTTAACTGCTGGGGCATGTGTATCATTAATGGTAGAGTGACCAGGCATATACCTGGGGATTACACTGAGTAGGCGGGTAGTAGGGAGCCTACATTGGATTACTTCTTTGTTAATTGCTACGATATTGGAAAAATAATGTTCAAGAAAGGTCAAACATACTACTTACAGTGGCGACACAATAATAAGCCTAAATATGAATGCAGACAAAGCGGAACAGTGCCCCAGAAAAGTAGGGTATATCGATATAAACATGAGGAGAAATTGAATAAACTGGACTCCAAAAACGTAAAAGCTATGAATGCGGTCATAATGGAAAATTGGGAAGAGGTGCTATATAAAAAGCCTAGCACTTCCGCATGGTGTATACTGACCTGGATATCTCAGTGCGTCTTACAAATAGTAGTTGCTGGTAATAGATATGTGCACTATGTGAGTGTTGAGCAAGCATGTTTACTCAACCCAACAATTCAGGAGGCAAACAGCACCTGCAGCACACTATTATGCAAATCTGGAGTTCACCCCTGAAGGTAAATGCGACTGCATCACACGTTACAAGTGAAAAGTGTAAATATAGGAATTGGTTAAAAATGTGGCACTGTCAGTCAAAAATGCACAATGGCAGTTACATGTGGAGTATTATTTTAAAGGGAGACACCAAGAGCCTCTGGGAAACATTAAATGGTATAAAAAGGCATAAAGCAGCCCCTCATTACGAGGTTGTCGGTAGGCCACCGGTAGTATCTGCGGCCTACCGACAGCCACATCTTACTGTTTCTGCCACCCGATATCCCAGTATTACCAGGATATTACCGGTGGTGGCGGGACACTACTTTGGAACACTGAAGCACCGGCACCGTTATCAACGGGGCCAGTGTTTCAGTGAATTATCTGCCGGCAGGGGCCTGAACTACTGGCAGGTCATCATCATAACACAGCATCATCATAACATAGCAGTTTATAAGAAGTGGCAAAATATACCACCTCAATTAGAAAAGGATAGCTGATGAGCGGTATAGGAGGTAAATGATAGACAGTTTAGATAATAAAATATCAATGACTTTTTTTATAACAAATGGTAATAATGAATGATCCTAATATATTTTTCAGCCTTTTTAGATTGATTATTGATGGAACAATTAGATGTTTATATTGTGTGGTATTACTTGTATTTTTATATGAGTACGATTAGGTAATGATATGTTTCTATTGTCTGAATATCTATATATATAAAATGCTTAGGTATGTTTCCGTACTCAGCTGATGCAATTTATCAGTGTTAGGTTGCCATCTGTTTTCCAAATGGCAAAGTGTACCCACTTCAACAACAGGTATCATTTCATCATATATATGGAATTTATCAGTGTTAAGTTGCCCACTGCTGTCCAAATGGCAAAGTGCACCCACTTCAACAATAGCTACCATTTCAACAAACAGAATGAGCATGGTCCTCCATGGTCACCTTCACCTTCCACTATTAGAAATATTCAGAAGTTACTTCTTTCCACCTCCACTTCTCATCACACAGGGCACAATGTTTCCAATGTCAATGAACAGTTAATTACTGGCTCAACATTTTGGTCTTTAAAGAGGGAAACGCTATAGGACGAATGCCTGCTCAGGAGCTAAAACAGAAAGTGAGTGCTGTAATGATGCTACTATGTAATTTTATGCCTTCACGGGGACTCTGCAATGGAACAAGATTGACAGTTACGCATCTACAAAGACATATCATACAGGCCTGTGTGAGCAATGGAACGTAGATACTGTTCTTATACCACGCATACCTCTCATTCCATCTGTTTAGCCATTTAATGACCATTAATAAGTCATAGGGACCTAGACCCCTTCCTGGAAGCAGTCAGTGATAATTCTGATATTATAATAATAATAATGTATTTCTTATATAGCGCTACAGACCCATAGGTCTCAGAGCGATCAAATAACAGAAGACATTATTATCCCACCGAGCTGTACTAATTTTATCGACCTCGGAAAGATGAAAAGCTGAGTTGACCTTGCCAGCCTTCGAACCTGCCACAGTAGGCTGCACGCAGATATCAGGGATGAACGCTTAGCTCGCCGTGCTATCTGACCAGCTAATGGCATATGTTACGCCGGGAACAGCTAGCACTATATTAACTGTGTAAAATACGTGAACATTTCTATGAATGAGAACACATACAAAATAATAAAAAAATAAAAAATATAAGGGAGCATGTTTGTGCTATATTAAAAAAATCCATATTGTTTCAGCCACTGTTTTTTAAAATGATCGACCAAGCCCCAGTTTCCAACTTGATCTTCATAGAGGGTAGGCAATGAACAGTCCACACATTTTCATAAATTAAAACTGCATGATGAAAGGGAAGAGCAATTTGCATCAGAGTGGAACTAAGCTGGGTTGTGCGTAGAAGTTCATTTGAGGACATCGCACTGCAAGGAATGACTGCACATTGGAACTTGAGTGCGCATTTCATTTATTCCGTGGATATTGTGACCAGAGTTTGGAGTGCAGTGGACTACAGAGAGCCCTTTTTTAATTTCACTGTAACATGGGACGCTGTGACCAGGAAACAGCTGGGAGGTGTTTAAAATCACCTACCTTCTCAGATGTTCACAAGAGTGCGTAGAAGTGCTGTTGAGCATGTCTCACTGCAAGGAGGGGCAGCACATTGGAGCTTTAGCGCACATTTCATGTATCCTGTGGGAATTGTTACCAGTGTTTGGCATGCAGCAGACTTCAGTGATTCCTTCTTCAATGTTGCTGAAATGAGGGACGATGTTATTATGAAACAGTGCAGAAGTCATAGAAGTGCAGTTGAGCAATTTGGCAGATTTGGCAGTAAGGTGAGACATTTTGATTGGAACTGGAGTTGCTCAATACATGCACGAATTAAGAAGTAAGAACTTCCAGCAAATATACTCTCTAGGCTGGACTATTGCAACAGCCTCTTTATAAATCTTCCTTCCTCTACACTTCAACCATCACAACTTATCCAAAACAGGACTGCAAGACTTGTCCTTGTCTCAAGCCCAGGGATCATATCTCTCCAGCTCTGAAATCTATTCACTGGCTCCCCGTGGCTGCAAGGATCAAGTTCAAGACCCTCTGCATCATCCACAAGGCTTTCCGGGGCCTGGCACTGCTCTACCTCCAACTTTCTCTTCCAAAACATCTTCCTTCTTGAGCTCTCCGCTCATCCACCTCCAACTCTTTGAGATTCAGACGCTTCTCCAAGCTGAGAGTTGGGGTCAGATCTATCTCTTCAGCTAGGGTCTCCCTCTGGTACAGCCTCCCTGCCTCTCTCAAACTTGAGCAGAACCACCTCCAGTTCCAGAAGCAACTCAAGACCTTCCTTTTCACTTATGCTTTCTTCCTTTTTCTCCACTGCTGATGCACCTGACTGTTCCACGCACTGGTCACCTGGTCACCCTCTGAACTCAGGCACAGGCTCCTGCATGTCCAGTTGTCCTCACACTGCCTCCATGCTCCCCAGCAGTTAAGGGTCTTTATCGGCTTCCCTACAGTCCCTTCTCTCTGCACTCATGAGCCACCCGCTGGCTACAATTGTGAGTTAACTGCACTTCCTCTTTCTCCTCCCCCGTGGCACTTCTCCCCTTCCCTCTTCTCCACACTTGTGCAATATGAATGACACAAGGCCTAGTAAGATCTCAATTTTGTCCTCCCTTGTTTCCCGCTCCTTCTCTTGTCGCACCTAGAAACACTTGTGTAAAGGCGTGTTATAAATGGCACATCATATCATATCATACCCACTATTGCTTCTTTTTCAGCCTACCAATTAGAAATGGCAAGGGCTGTTCCACTGCCGGTTTCCCCCACTGACACCCCGACTCGACCCACAAGTGGCCCCGTGTTCTGGTAAAGGACACGAGAAAAATTACATTTTAACTAAAATAACTGAACCAGTACCCAAAGAGAACCTGGTCAACGAAGGCAATGGGGAAACTCTGCGAAGCGCCCCTGCGAATGAGAGACTCCCTGGATCTGATACAGATTTAGTTCACAGTAATATGAGCCAGATTACCTGCCATGAGAGAGTTCGCTAAATAGATACTCCTCCCATATTTAATGATATGGACAGTGAGGCTAGCGACAGTGATTGTTTGTCTGTTACATCTTCTAGGTCTCATCGCAGAGGGGGGCTAACATCCATACTGAGATAGTCTCAAGGGGGAGACCAGAACTATTCTAGTTGCTCTTAATTGTGTATTTACTGAATTTGTGGCTCTCTATGAAAAGAAATTAATGCAGAACTCATTACTCTCTATTGTAATTAGTTATGAAGAAATTAAATAAAACATCTAAAGTCGTGAATGCATGTTACTATGTGTAGCGGGGTAGAGTGTAAAAACCAAATTATTCAAGAGTGGCTATTACGCCCGCACTCATTGATTCTCAGAATGTAATGATAAGTCAGGTCACTCAAAATGCAATCCAAAGTTCCCGGATCATCATTCCTGATGAAATGGAGACCATGTTTGTCAGGGCTGGGGGCAAGAGGGACAAAACAGCAAGCAAGAAGGGCACTTTGAAACAGTATTTGCTTCCTCTATAAGCGCCTAACAAGTGAAAAATAAATAAATAAAAAATTAGGGGCGCAGTGCAGAAAATACATGGCATTAACCATGCCATAGACAATATGCCAATGCCCAAAACAAAAGCCACATTGCTACTTTTTGCAGGGCAGCCGCCTACTGGACTACATTTCCCAGCAGCACCCTGCCCAAATCTTCAGAAAGTCCATGTTGGGAGTGCCACGTGCATAGAAACAGAAGTACAGGGCTTGTGCTTGAGTCCTCCCAGTGAGAAGACATGTTTCTGAGCAGCTCCGGCTTCCAATATTAACACGAGGGACAACGCCCCACCGGACCAGCATCCCAGCCCCTCGCCAGACACAGATACGTTTTGCAGTGCCTTGGTAACCTACCGGGGATAGGGGGTTATGCTGGGGCCCCAGCCCTACCAGACAACTGGCCGCTGCTTCCTACAAAGCTAAGTCAGCCAGCAAGATGCAATAGGCCACGTAACGAAGCACATTATTAATCAGTGCCTTCTAGCAATGCACAGCACAATAGTTACTTGGAAAGCGGCTTACTAGGTGCACACACTGTGGCGTGTTCCGAAAACATTACGGAACACACTTCCAAAACAAGTACTAATTGTGAAAACTCCAGCATGACCAAATGCCTAAGAGCCATGTGCGGCCCCATTAAAGCACCTGCATTAGAAGAGCACATGAATTGCCACATGTGGCAATTAAGAAAAAGCATGAGTACAAGCACATGAATAGCCACGTGCAGCAGTGAGAAGTGTATGCACTAATTGTAGTACTTTTTTGCAGCATTTGAACTGCTACTGGCACACAGCACAACTCAACTGGCTCGTAGGAGACAACAAACAACACTCCAGACGCACAACTAACCGAAGCTAAGTGCTGCACTATATCATATATCATTGTGTTCATGTTACTGGGCTTTTGTTTTTATTACTACATTGATTTAGTGTGAGTGTAATGTGTGTTTGCATGAAAGTGTTAGCACATTGGAAGCATGCACAGTGGTCACAACCTTACCCTAACACCCCCTTCGTATCCCTAACCCCTCCCTAACCCTCTTTCCAGTTTCCCTACTTCCCCCATTCTATCCATCCAACATTACCCTAACCCTCCTTCCCTGCTGGGGTTGCGTAGCCCTGTGTAAGCACTGGCTGGCAGGTCCCAAAACTGCAGTGGGGGTGGTTGGTTTATGCCACTCATGCACCTCAGAGCTGTAGATCCTGTCACCGTTCGAACAAAAGGGGTCGTCCCAGGAAAAACAGAGAGTGGATTAAGTTTAAACTACAATTGAACTTGGTGGTGACACATCTAAAGATTCTCATACGGTCCCAATGAGGAGTGATTTGAACAGAGGTCTTCCCAAGTCAACCTTAGTTGGGAAGGACACTGTTATTGATATAACTATCGCAAATGGAGTTAGAGCCTCCCATTATCGATATTACTAATACTCAGAATGCTGGAGGGGAAGCATGCGGTCTGAGTGTTATTGGAATGAATAATGTGGAGGGTCATTCATCCAGCCCCACGATAGCTTGTAAAAATAAAGCATCAGCAAACACAAAGTATATGAAGCCCAAAAGAATAAATGGCAGCTTGTCAAGGACATTTTCAAGAAATCTGAGATTCCCGACAGAGGTCCCTAACCATGATACTGAGACAGGTCAACAGAAGAGCAATCCAGAGAGTGGGACAGCGTCATTAGGGTTCAGTGACTCTCGTGAGAGATATTAAATCAATGATGCAGGACTTGAGTGGAAAGTTACAAACAGAATTAGCCCTAAAGTTGCAATATGATCAACATAAGCTACTCTTAACACACTCATTGCAAAATGTGGGTATTAGCATGAATGATTCAAGGGAAAAGGTAGTATTGGTTTTATTGACTGGCAGGTCAGCTTTAGATAATATAATAGCACCAATAGTAGTAAGTGATACTGTTCTGGATAATTTAAATCAGAAGTGTATTTCAAGTTCCTCTGATAGGAGTGTTTTGACTGCTGGAAAAGATTTATTATTAACACCTGGGAACAGCTAGCACTATATTTATATTTAAACAAGCTGGTGACCTAACAGCATATTACATGGGGCACTTTCCTCCTTTTATAGAAACTTGGATAAGGCAGGTACTGGGTCATCACGTTTTATTTCTCAGGGTAATAATCGTTTAAATACAAAAATGTTGAAGCATTACCAATGCGTCTCAATCGATTGCCATTAGAGTATATATTGCGGGACTCCTGTCCAGTTCCCTTGAACCAAATGAATATACCAGCTCTCTTTTTTGAAATTTCAAATCCCAGGGCTATATCCTCTATTTTTTTTATTTTTTTATTTATTAGCTCTTTGGTTTACACAGAAGTAAAACCTTTGGCTATTCTTACAAAGAGAAAAGAAAAGAACAAAAACAAGCAAAAGGATTCAGGTAGCCAAATCAATCGGATCAATCAAACAATTAAAACAAAACAAAGAAAGAATAACAAACAACAAACACCTACATCTAAAACCAACAACATTTTCACTTTAGAAACTACAATTCTTGAAGTATACTAAAAATATGAATAAAAGTTTATGCAAGAGCCAGCCTTATTTCTTTTCTCTTTCTGTTCTTTTGCAGTGCTTAGTACTTGAGACTGAGAGAGTCAACTATATTTCAAATCCTTGTCATTGTCCTGAGTTTTAAATCATCTCCCTCAATTTTCTCAAAAATGACCAGGATAAATTTTATTACCACAAGGTTATTTGAAATGTTATCTCCTTCCAACAAGTGTGACCACCAAAGATCAATTTCCTTGAATCTATAGTCCTGCCAAATATGGCCTAAATAGGTCTGTCGTTCTCCTCTCACTGTTGGGCATTCCAACAACAGATGTTTCAGCGATTCCACCGTCATTGCATTTTTGCACAATCTACATTCCTTTGATTCTTCTCTCCCTCTCTTTCTGTAGTGATTTGCTCTATTTGGCCACAGGTTGAGGCATAGTTTTAAGAATCCCTTTCTCAAGAACCAGTTAGGAAAAAGTGTTAGGGACTCTTCCGTTTCGTTCAAATTAAGGAGGATTATCTGGCATGTTTTAGACCATTCAGCCAATATCGGTTCCGAACTCTCAGCAATTGCTTTTTTTATGGCTGCAAACCCCCCCTTTGTTGCTGGTTCCAGGCATTTTCTATAAAAAGACATTAGCTTCCACTCTACGATAACTTTCAGAGAGGATAGTGCCAGTTCTCTTTGAATTATTTGGATTTGGAAGGATTTTGGCAATCCCAAGGTTGTTCTCCAAAATTTGCCTTCAAGACAGGACCATATGTTGACGTCCAAAAGAAGCGAGGTTTGTGATCCATAGGTGAGGATTGCCACTACTTTTGCACGATAGAAGTCTATCAGGGGTTTCATGGAAAATCGACAGAATCGTGCCAATAGGATCTTTGCTTGTCCTGTTAGATTTCTAAGTTTGTTTCTTAAATCTTGACATCTTGGTGCTTCGTTTCTGTCGGTGTTAACGCGGACCCCCAAATACGTAATGGCGGTCACTTCCGTTATCTTTTTCTTGTTTAAATACCATTCAGGGGGTTTTGTATTTTTCCCCTTTTTAGTGTTGGCGAATGTCAAAATCCTGGATTTTTCCCGGTTGATGGTCATTTTATTTTTGACTACATATGCCTCTAAGGCTCTTAGTTGATGTTGAAGACCTATTGGAGTTTGATTGATTAAAACTATATCGTCCGCGTAAATTAGTCTTCCAATTGATGTATTAGCAAGCTTTGCCGGAAAGATTCTTGAGTCCGCAAAGGCATCCTCTATGGATATTGTGAGGGTGGAATTCATCGATGTTAGGAGATTGGAAATCATCACTTTGAATATTGCCCCTGGAATTGTTTAGGGTTTGATTTTAAGCAAGTCGATTCCAATAAGAGAGATGTGATATGATATCACACCATATATACTGCCAGTAAATTGTTTAGAGGAGTATTCAGGGAACTGCAAGCAGAATAATGGTTTACAGGATATGATCATTTTGATAAATGGGCATGCTGACGTAAAATTCAGTTGGCTTTTCTGTCTAAAGCCAGCACATCATTGGAGGGAGACTGGTCTTGGATCTCCATATGCTTGAACAGTAGGGTTTCAAATCCCAAATTGAAGCAGTTTGATCTTTACTAAATTATTAGATTTGATCTCATGTAATTCATCCAGTAACTCACATCTGACTACCAAATTCAGGGGTTTGTTAGTCAGTCAAAGAATGTTTGACAGCTAATTCAGTCCCTTCCACTATATAGTCTTCTGGTGCTACTGGTAATCTTGCCTTCTTCTTCTCCGTCAGTGCGCTACGAATCCCTGCTCTTGATGCACTAAGCGGGTGTGTATATTGCAATAGAGGAGTATCAGATTTGGAAGGGGCAGGGAAGCTAGGTGGCATAGAACTTAAGAAGCTCCGGTGTGGAAGGTGCAGGAGGCCAAGATTCTGTTTTGGGTACACGTCGGGTACACTTAGCACTGGTCGAGGCAGCGCTGGCGGTGAAGGTACATATGGAGGTGGTGCCCTATCACAGTCTTTCTGTTGTTTTGGTCATGCATTAAAGCCTTTTTTTCTTGGTCATATGTCTGCAAGCTTGGTTCTGTCTACATTTGATGCGCTGGGTTGGATTTTTGCGCCAATCCCGAACTGCATCAAAAACATTTGGCCTAGCCCTTTTCTGCAATAAAATGGACTCCAAATGCTACATTCTTGCTGATTCAAATGAAGCATTGTCAGGCTATTGTAAATCAGGTACATGTCTGGTATGGCTGTGCCAAATACTATTAAAAACAATTTCTACTAACCCATATTTAATATGCATGCCATAAGCGGGAGAAACTTCAGGCGGGGCAGGCTGTCCATATTCTAACCAAGTGGGTTGTTTTCTACAACAGTACAGCATTTCCCAACAAGTGCACAGTCTAATGAACCCAGGCATTTTTACACAAAATGGTATTTCACCTGGTAAAATATGTTGCAAAATATTTGTGAGGAACCAACCCGAAAAAAGCTCACCTGATTTCAATTAAGACAATCATCCCCCATAAAACGAAATCCGTGACTGGTGGTCTTCAAAATAGTAAAAGACAGTCACACAGCTACGGTCCGGAACCCTCGTCGGGATGATCGCTGGGCGGAGAGGTCGATGTGGATCTCTATTAGCAGCTGCAAGAAACTTTGGGCCTCATTCCGAGTTGGGCGGTAAGGGTTAACATTCACCGGTAAGGAACCTGGTGCTGGTAAACCCTTACCGCCCAATTCCGAGTTCCCTTAACGGGACCCGCAAAGGACGTGTGGTCTGACCACATGTCCTTTGCGGGTGCCGCTAAGGGACCAGGACGCTAATAACGGGCACGCTATTTGCGGGCCCGTAATTAGCGCCTTCCCCATTCCCATTAAGTGCTGTGGGGGCTCAAATGGGAATGGGGAATGGTTGGTTGAATGGGGACTTACTGGGTCCGCACAGGTCGGAATGTCCCGGTAAGTACCCATTCAACCAGACCAGACCCGGACCCGGGTTTGGAGGCTGCCACCAAACTCGTAATGACCCCCTATGTCTCAGATTTTGTAGGGATCTCTGGTACTCAGTGGTCCCAACGCTCGGTCACTCCATGCTCAAAATACAATGGATCATCCTTGAAAGGGCCCCACGTCCTGGGCGCCAATTGTAAAAAACAAATTCTGGTAACTGCAAATAAGATAAGATAAGACCATCAGACATGGATGCAAGTATAAACAACAGAGTTAATTCACTTCAAACGGACCCAGGTTCAACGCAACAATAGTCATGTAGAAGTGAACCATTCACAGAAAGGAAATCACGTTTTGTATGCACACCAGTTTACATGAGTTCTGCTGCGAGTGCCATGTTGTAGATAGTTTACAGCTTCCTTCTGCGTATAGGGCTTGCTAACACAACAACACCCCTGAAATTCCACTAAGGCCACCTTCATACATTAGTTAAATAAACATTGATGTCATATATGATATGATATGATATGGCATTTATAACGCGCCTATACACAAGTGGTTCAAAGTGCGACAAGGCAAGGGAGGGGGGACAGAGGGAAGACAGACAACGATCCTACTAGGCCAGGTGTCATTCAGATCGTGCAAGTGCAAAGGAAGGGGGAAGAGGAAAGTGCGGGGGGGGGGAAAGTGCAGTACATGAGATAAAACTAACAAGATAAATTAAGAGCGGCCAGCTGGTGGCAAGTGCAGGGTGAGTGCAGAATAAGTGCTGGTGGGGGGACTATAGGGATGCAGAAAACAGTCCACAGGTGCTGGGGTTGCCAGGGAGGCAGTGCAGGCGTGCAACTGGCAGGGCTTGGGCCCGAGATCAGATGGGTGGCCAGGTAGCCAGTGCAGTATAGTGTCAGCCAGGGATTCAGCAAGTGAGAGGGGGAGAGAAAGCAGAAGCAAAGAAGAAGGTTTTAAGGTGCTTCCAGAACCGAAGATGGTTCTCCTCAAGTTTCAGGGAGGCAGGTAAGCTGTTCCAGAGGGAGGCTCCAGCTGAAGAGAGAGATCTACAACCAACTTGTTGCTTGGAGAAGCGACTGACCCTGAGCGAGTTGGAGGCGGATGAGCGAAGAGCTCGAGAGAGGAGATATTTAGGAAGAGAGAGTTGAAGATATTGAGGCTCCAAGTCCCAGAAGCCCTTGTGGACGAAGCAGAGGGTTTTTAACTTAATCCCCACAGCCACTGGGAGCCAGTGCAGAGATTTCAGTCCTGGAGAGATAGGATCCCTGGGCTTGATGCCAAGGACAAGTCTTGCAGTCCTGTTCTGGATGAGTTGCAGAGGACGTAGAGTGGAAGCAGGAAGATTTACAAAGAGGCTGTTGCAATAGTCCAGCCTAGAGAGAACCCGGGCTCTGGAGACAGTGAGCTTTTGGGGGAAGGAGAGGAAAGGAAGAATACCTCTGAGGAGGTGCAGCTGGTAATGTGACTTCTTGGAGACGCCAGAGATGTCAGGAGAGAAAGAGAGTGTGGAGTCAAAGATGACACTGATGTTTTTAGCCTTGCAGGTGGAAGCAAGAAGAGGGCCAAGAGAGGCGGGCCAGAGAGCTACAGGAAAGGAGGGAGTGGGTGTGCCAATGAGGAGAATCTCAGTCTTACTGGCATTAAGGCAGAGGTAATTGGTGGCACACCACTCCTGGATAGCAGACAGACAGTCAGAGATGAGGGACGGAGAAGAGGTGGCCGAAGGTAGCCTGAAAACGAGGTGAGGGTCATCCGCATAGCACTGGAAGTTGGGGCAGAGAACAGCAATGCAGTGGGCAAGGAGTGCCAGGTATTTGTTGAACAGCCAAGGAGAGAGGTTAGACCCCTGTGGCACATCACAGGTAGAGAAAAAGATAGCAGAGAGGAAGGACCCAAGTTGTACCTGGGAGGGTCGGTCAGAGAGGAAGGAAGTCAGCCACGCCTGGGCCTGACTAGTGATACCTAGGTTATCATGGAGACAATATAGCAGGGTGGCATGGTTGACAGTGTCAAAAGCAGAAGAGAGATCACGCACGCATGATGAGGACACAGGGGGTGTTAGAGTCAAGGTTGGAGAGCAGGTCTTCACGGATGTTCAGAAGAGTAGTTTCCATGCTTCTGGCAGCTCTGAAGCCAGACTAATGGTCATGAAGACAACCAACAGATTCAGTGTGGAGATTAAGCTGGGAGATGGCCAGTTTCTCCAGGAGCTTGCCCAGGAAGGGAGTGATGGAGTATGGGCAATAGTTTGCCGGGCAGGAGGGATCGGCAGAGGTTTCTTAAGAAGACGGTGCACAAGGGAGTGCTTCAGGGGGATGGGAAGACACCGGTGGCAAAGGAGTGGTTGCAGAAGTCAGCCAGGGCAGGAGCCAGGGTGTCAATGTGGTCCTTGATGGTTTTGGAGGAACAGGGGTGAACCTGTTTTGAGGAGACTTTCATAGATCGGACTTGTCTAGAAACCTCGTCAACGGAGAACAGGGGAAAGGCAGAGAAGGAGGGGGGGTGGCTGCAGAAGAGCCAGAGGAAGAGCAGGGAGTAGAGGGAGAGGAGGAGGGTGAGGACAGGATGTCCTGAGTTTTAGAGATGAAGTGAGAAGCCAGTGCCGTGCAGAGGGCCTGGGAAGGGACAGGAGAGGTAGAGACTACGGCAGGATTGGCCAATTCCTTGCAGATTTTAAAGAGTTCAGCCAAGTTGTTTGATGCCGCTGAGATGCGGGCTTGGATATGAGCTTTCTTCTTGGTGAGAACAGAGAGTCGGTATTGCCTTTGGTGCAGGCGGCAGGCCAGTAATCGATCCATATGATGTTACTGGTGATTTCACCGGTGATGTCATCAGGGATGTGGTCCCCTATCACATGACTGAAACAATGGTAATTTATGCCAGAGCCAATTAGATAGCACACCTGCCATTTCCCTAGCACATCCAGACACATAGGATGCATGCCAAAGCCATGAACAAGACTGACAGTGAAAACCCAGAACTGGGAATGAGTGGGGAGTATCTTCTTTAACTAGATTATAGCAGTACACGCATCCCGCCTTCCTCACCACAAAACTTGGCACCTCTTGAAGGAGGCCAAGGCCGATGAGATAAGACCTATCTAATCACCTTGTGCTTTTCTCATCGACCAATGTAGTATAGTACCAACCAGTTAGATGTTAAGTATAAATATTTCATTGTAGAAGATTGAATTTAGGAGGAGCCACTAGACATAAAAGAACCAATTATAATGAGGTTTGCTTATAAATAACCACATATCCTATATTCTACCAACCAATCCAGGACTAGAATAGAGGTGTTATTATAATAGCTAATTGTGACATCATTTATATAAAAAAGTTGTTGTTCTTGTTGTCATTTTGAGACTGTTTTTCATATGCCCTCCAAGCAGCAATTTGCTTCTGAATAAAGCTGTGTTTTCTCGTGCACCTGAATTTACACTTATTATTGAGTTATTACGTGTATGGGTACATCTTAACATCAGCGCAAATTCCATTGAGTGCAAATCGTTTTCTCAAACACCTACTTTATTTGCTAGAGTTCACATACCAGGATGTCACGGGTAGCATTATGGTAGCAAAAGTTGATGTAGAATGGTGTGGTGCAAATGTTGGGAAATGTAAATGCTCCAAAAGGGGAAGAAACCTGATTCATATACACACTATCACAGAAAGTACCCGAGTAACAGTGTGCAAATATGGTAAATGGAGGGGATTTGAATACATGCATAGATCAGTGCTAGATGGTGTACAGTAGGGGGAGCCATAATATTCCTTACCAGAAAGGCAATTGTAAAAGTAATGGATCATTTAAATGGTTCACCCCCAGACTCCCCTTGCTAAAAACTGCTCTGTAAATGTACAAGGAAACCCAATAGTTTCAATGATAATAAACTCAAACTTGCTAGGTAGGTTTATACATATGCTATTGTAGAAGCAAAGAGACATTTCTTTTCTCAATCCATTGAATTCATATCTTATTCCTCCAAGGAGATTTTCAGAACTTAACAATGTGTGTGCAACAACTCCATCTTTGAGCCACTCCTCGTTGTGGTGTATAACAAGTCAGGCCTTTTTTATGGACAGGATTGTGAATGCCACCCCATACATTCTGGTTCATACTTGGACAATCATATCCTATGGTCCCCTCTGGTAGCCTGGATCCTGAACCTGGCCTACATTTGTTTGACTTCCATCCTGTTTCTGTTAATGAAACTACTGCTATGCTTGACTCTCTTAAATCTTCTAAATGCCACAGTGGTCGCTGCCCAGATCAGGTCATGAATGTGATGTTCTCTTGTGTCGCTTTATCAGCAAAGTTATCAGATCCCATTTTAGAAATTAACTGATCCCAGATGTGCTGATTCAAGCCAGGGTATCTCCTCTATTGAGAAATACCATACCAGGACCCTGAGGAGTGTGCCAGTTATTGTCCCATCACAAATAAACTATTTTGTATTGAAAATGTTGGATTTGGTATCTTCTCTACAATTGCAGACCCATCAGGATTTACATTAATATTTGGGTGACTGTCAATCTGGCTTCTGCCCAGATAGAGATACTGAATGGACTTATTAGTTGTAAAGGAATCCGTCCATCAAATCCTGGAGAGGTATGTGCATCTCTTGATGCTATTTGACCTTCCAGCTGTGTCTGATACAATAGATCACTCTCTATCATGCCCACATATTAGAGAGGTGCTCAAGTTATCTGAGAATTCTGTTAATTAGTTATCTTTGTTCTTGAGTACAATAACCTTGCGAAAGTGAAAGTTCATCAGTATGTCTCAAAAAGTGAATCTATCGATTTTGTTGGTATCAAAGGATTCTTGAATTTCTCCTTTTCTTTTTAATATCTACTGGAAGCTACTACATGCTCTTTTAGAGAACCTGGGAACAGTATCCCAAAACTATGCTAATGGCAACCAAACCATGTTCTATTTTGATCAAGATGACCCTACTAATATCATCCAGTTTCAAAGTATCTTTTATCATGTGTTAAAATAGATGAAACAAAACAGACTGGGAATGAATCAGAATAAACTGGAATTTCTGCTTGTATACTCCCCATTCTCAATCTCCAAATCCTTGAAAACTTATCACAAATTTTCTCTTGCAGGACATGTTATTAAAGCCCAGACAAAAGTACACATCTTCTGCTTTATTTTTGGTTCTACCCTTTCTATGACCCCCAAGATGAATCAGGTACTAAATATTATGAATTATCTCCTAATGTTACTTAGGCAGATCAGGCTTACTCTGAATAGCATTGCACTTTCATTGCCAGAGTCCTTGTTGCCTCGAGACTGGATTACTGTATCCCTCTCAGTTTTGAGGAAATTGCTCTGGCTCCCAGTAAAGAGTAGGACCTCATTTAATCTGCAGAGGCTAGCTCACAAAGCCCTTTTTAGGTTGGCTCCACCCTATCTCTAACATCACTTCAAATGGCACCTGTCTTCTCAACCCCATAGATCTACTGCTCAGTACACTGTGTACACTCTTCATTAGAAACAATCCAGGAACTTTGGCAGATCTTTCAACTTCTTTGAAACTGTTTCAGAAGTACATGCTCCTCGTGAATACTCCATAGTGTGTTAGTAAACACATGTCTGCAGTACTCAAATTACAGATCTTCCAAGAATGACGGAATACACATGCATTGCTGGCCTGCGATTGACTCCCGGAAAGGCTTACAGAAGTTCAGATTTGGCCTGACGTCTTGCAATTCCCACTACAACTGCCCTTATTTCATTGACTGTGAATGAATGAAGGTCTGCATTGTTTCAAACCCTGAACCTGCAGGTTATTTGCAAATCTATAGAGCAGGCCAACTAACCTATTGAGATACATATGCAGATTGTAATGTGTTGTATACTTTGAATAACATTCACAAATGTGCAGCAGCATTTTGCTAACCCTTAGATCCAGGCATGCCCTCCCGTTTCCTTCAACAACCACAATTTCCTGTAGTCTTTGCTTCCTTGGCAATACATTCGTTACCACAAACGCAATTGCTGCAGTCTTTGCTTCCTTGGCGATACATTCCTTATCACAACCGCAATTCCTGCAGCCTTTGCTTCCTTGGCAATACAATTCCTTACCACAACTGCAATTCCTGCAGCCTTTCTCCCTTAATATATCTAAAGAGGTCATCCAAACTTAGGTTCTAACTCCAGAGGGCAAACTAACCCCCAATTCCACTTTAGGGTTATAAAAGGAGGCACAGTATACACAAGTAAACCCTGTTAAATGTAACATTTGTAATTAATGCTTTGAACCCTGTGGTGTAAGAGAGACACATTTCCTTTAAGCTGTCTCCTCCACCTGAGGCGTTAACTCAGCCTTCCAGGCACGAAGCGCTGGCACGATAGTTCGGCGCAGGAGTTAAATGGATTTGCTGGAGGGAGAATCTTTGCTATTGCTGTGAACCCTGTGCTGTAAGAGAGACACGTTTCCTTTAAGCTGTCTCCACCCCCTGAGGGGTTAACTCAGCCTTTCAGGTGCCAAGCGCTGGCGCAAGAGTTTGGCGCTCGAGTTGAACATAGTTGCTAGAGGGAGAATCTTTGCTATTGCTGTTAACCTTGTGCTGTAAGAGAGACATGTTTCCTTTAAGCTGTCTCTTTCCCCTGAGGGGTCAACGCAGACTTTCAGGTGCGAAGTGACAGCGCGAGAGTTCTGCGCTGTAGTTAAACAGAGTTAACTCAGAGGGATGAGAGGGACAAGAAGCTGATGGACGTCGGCCCATGGATGAGAAATCAACTAAAAAGGTATTTGATGGCACCCCGAGACTCGGCTTCTGGACCTGAGATGGGCAGAGAAGAACTGCACTCCTTTGACTGACTGGTGTCCAACGTAGTAGAGGTGAGTGTGACCGAATGATAGCTTGTGTCTCCTATTAAGTTTTGGACGTTCGAGAGGTGAATGCGGATCAGGCATCCACTGCTGCCTGTGACTTAATAGCAAATACTGATTCATGGGGGTCGAGCTTGAATTTTCCCAGAGAATGTGACTCATACGAATTGCCATCTTCGCAAGTTGAGCCCATGGTTCCCACTTCACCCTCCCCTCGATGCCTCCAGGTACGATTTCAACCCCGCAACCCACGACCTTGTCACCAGTTATTGACTGTCAGTCCACACACCTCTAAACAACTAATTACCATACTACCATAACGGCAGGAATAGAACATGTGTGTAGGCCACAGGGACTCGATATACTAAGCGAGCATATTACAATCCCGAGAAAAATGATATCAGAAACAATGAGAGAGATGTGCGAGAAATCTGCTGACATGGCTGACTCTGCTTACATTGCTAGCGAAGGTCAACCAATGTCCATTCTGACCATACCGCAATCTGTGAATATCTTAAGAACTTTGGGGAAAAAGAGCGGTAGCGAGAGCAGCGCATCTCTCATTAGACATTGTGGAAATCGAATCCCTGATGTTCAACCAACAAAAGAGAAATGCAGTATTTGGTACGCCGTTCAAAAAAAATGAGCAGATAAATGATGGCACATCCATGCCACGTAATAATTTGAATGTAACACCGGTATGTCGTCTTCACAAACAAAGTATTGGTTTCAATTCCTTGCAAAAAGAAGCAAGAGAGCTACCAAGGCACCCAGCCAATGACTCGACGCCGACATCACCAGATCCTGAATGAATGGAAGAATTTAGACATAGTCCTCTATCTACAGATTTGCCTCCATACCAACGAGTGAGTGTGCCCTCCTTGCCCAATGACCATCTGGATTAAGTGAACTTGTCATCCAGAAGCCCT
The DNA here is from genome assembly GCF_040938575.1 of Ambystoma mexicanum. NCBI lineage: Eukaryota > Metazoa > Chordata > Amphibia > Caudata > Ambystomatidae > Ambystoma > Ambystoma mexicanum. Next base: position 935,949,464 of record NC_090932.1, on the reverse strand, counting down.
TTCAGACATCAAGAACAGAAGAAAGGTAAAGAAAATGAACTACACTTTGCGTCAGTAGAGAGAATGGATTCACAGAATATCATAATGGCTGCCTTATCAATATCTATATCTCAGTTTTTGAAGTTATATGAATCTATCAGTGATGGCATGAGGTATCAGGTGGCCCTCTTAGCTATGGTACACTCGAAGCAGATTTATATGGAGGCCTTTGCAACGGAAATTCAAGCTCATCTAGATAGAGAGGCTGAAGTGACGGCCCAATGGCAAGCAAGACTTTTTGACCTGGCGAGAGGAGAACATGCCGATAAAACAACGCTGATGACCTCGATGTTGGACATGATGAACATCCTGCGCCGAGAGAAAGGTAAAAATTCAGGGCATAGCCTACCCTGTAATAAAGGCATCAAAACTTCAATTGCAACGTTATCGATAGTGGGAGCAGCCGTTAAACAAGAGGCATCTTTATCCCTTCCTTCTGCAAACTGTAGTCCTATTACCTTATGGCTGATGGATAAAGGGTAAAATGTCTAAGCAAACTCCCTTGCTCAACTGGAATTACAACAAAACTGCACAGACATTGGACAGCAATGTCTTGAAGATCACTCCTCACAGGTTGAGAACCGAACAGCAGATTTCCAGTGGAAGTTGAAAAGACAAGAACGCTGAAATCCCTACATCGTGCCTCTAAGGAAATGCTGCTGCACCAGCAGATATTAATGGATGATGAGACATCATGCCCATCGACTAAACAGCCTTTCCCCATGTTTATATCTAAAGTTCACAAGTTAAATTGTGCTGAAGCACCTACCAAGAAAACGAAAAGCCAACCCATTGTAAACTACTTTCTAAGAAAACGAAAAATCAACCTAGAGCACCGAAACCCAGGATGAAAGGGTTGAGATCATTCCTTTTTTTCATTTTTTTTAATTAGGTTATATAACAATACAACATTATAATCGTTAATGCGCCTGTTAAGAAATCTCAAATAACCCCCCTCCCTCCCCTTCCTCCCAACTCCCCCAAGACCACTCTTTTCAGTATTCAGTTCAGAATTTGCCGGATGACCATATTGGGCTGCTTGTGTCGTCATTGGAGAAAACGTCCTCCCTTGGATGGAATAATGACACCGTGAGCACCACCCATTGTTGTAGGTCTTCGCTAGTGTCCAGTTTCTGTTCTCGCTGTGCGTTCTCCCACGCCTCAGTTTCTTCCGCCGACCATTTTCGGAGGTTCTCCCACCACAGTGTTACGCTGGGGATATTGGGGCTTTTCCACCTAATAGCAATGCGTCTTTTCGCTAGAATGTACATCAAGTCCTTGAGCCTGTTCAGAGGTTTGTTCTTCTTGTTTTTTTTATCTGACCAGGATATACGCCTTTGGTGACTGCACGTCCAAGGTGATTTCTGCCCCGGCCACCTTTTTAGCAATTTGTGACCAGAAAGATTGTACCGACCAGCATCCCCAAACATGTGGGTCATTCCCGCAGGGGGTTCGTTGCATTTTGGGCATTCTACGATTCTTGTCCCCTTAAAGTTGGAGATGACTTCAGGTGTGAGGTATGCTCTGTTAATGATATAAAACTGCATAAATTGCAGTCGGGCATTTCTAGATACTTTTTTAGGATAGTGTGTTATGGATTCCCATTCATTATCCTCGAATTGCAGGCCTAGCTCCTGTTCCCATTTCTCTTTGCACTTAAGGTCTTGCTTGGTTTTGCTGTCTAGCAATGTCTCGTAGAGCCTCAAGGTTTTGTGTCCTCCCACGGCGGTGTTCAGCGTGTTTTCTATGGCTTCGTGCCCAGTTTCAAGGTTCACAGCCTCCGGCCATCGGTTCGTGAGCTTTCTTAACACTGCTCCGTGGAGTAGGAACTGCCCTGTTGGTAGTCCCGAGGCCTCATGCAACTCTGCGAACGTTAAGATGCCCTGGTCATCCACTACGTCACCCATGGTGGCAATTCCGCAGGATTGTCATATGTTTCTTACCTCTTTCAGGCCCCCTGGTCTGTTTGTCATGATAGCTGCTATCGGGATCTGAGGGGAATATGGGTCATTTTTTTTCGTGGCTTTGCAAGCTCGTTTCCAGATCTGGGACCCTAGATTAATTAAGTATGAGTTGTGTTGCAATTGGTGGGGCCCAGAATAGGTCTCTGAGAAGAATGTGGGGGATAATTGGTTGTAGGAGTCGGGTGTCCGTTGTAGTTTCGTCTGCCATCCATTGTATTACATGTTTCAGTTGGCCTGCTAAATAATATAGTTCAAAGTTGAGGATTTTCATGCCTCCCTTGTCATAGGGTTTCTGTACTACTTCAAGTGCGACTCTATGCATCCCTCCTTGCCATAGGAATCTTCTGCAGAGTTTGTTTAGATCTTTGAAGAACTACAGGGGGATGTTGAATGGGACGTTGGTGAAGAAGTGTAGGAGTCGGGGCAATGCCACCATCTTAAGAAACCCCGCTCTTCTAGCCACTGAGAGCGGTAATCTGCCCCAGAAGTCCATTGATTTTTCCAAACTATCTTTGGCTCTCACCGTGTTCAGGGTGTGTTCGGTTTTGGGGTTACGATGAATGGATATGCCCAGATATTTGAAGGAGGTGGTCTCCCAATTAAAGGCCATGGTTGGGAGACTTTCTTCTCTGGCCTCGCTTAGAGCCGCTAGCGGAAAGAGGCATGATTTGTCATGATTAATTTGTATCCCCGTGTATCTATGGAACCCATCTAAAGTCTCCAGTATGTATGGTAATATGTGTTCTGGGTTGTTTAGGTAAAGGAGCATGCCGTAGCGTACATTGAGAGCAGGTGGGTCACTCCGTCTATCACTATGCCACCGTCCCCATACTCCTGCCTTAGGTATGCTGCTACGGGCTCAATAGCTATGATGTACAGCATGGGGGAAAGTGAAAATCCCTGTTGCATGCCCCTGTAGAGGTGCCATTTATCCGAGTAGGTATTATTTGTGCGTACCCTTGCCGTGGGATCAGTGTATATGAGTTTGGTCCACTTCAAGAAGACCGGTCCTATTCCCATTTTGGTCATAGTGCGTGCAGCCAATTCCACCGGACTGAATCAAATGCCTTGGTGGCATCCAAGGATGCCACTGCGCATTTCCCAGGCCTGCCATTACTGCTGTATATAACGTGATATAGTTTACTTAGGTTCTCTGTAATGGATCGCCCTGGCACGTAACTCGTCTGATCGTGGTGGATCAGTAGCTGACTGCCTCCCGCAGCCTCCTCGCCAGCAGCGCTGTCAGGATCTTGTTGCCTGCGTTTAGCATAGATAGGGGCCTGTATGACCCACACTCCTCTCCGTTCTTGCCCGGTTTCAGTAGTGGGATCATTACGGCTTCTCTCATGGTTTCAGGGAGGGTGCCTATTTCATATGCTTCGTTGCTAGGAGAGGTGCCAGTGTGTCCTCATATGTTTTATAGAACTCCACTGGGAGCCCGTCGGTTCCTGGAGCCTTTCCGGATGGCAGAAATCTAATGGTGGCCATAACCTCCGCTGGGGTGATGGGCTCTCCAGGGCCTCGGTCATTTGCGCGTCTAGTTTGGGTAGCTTAATGATGTCCAAGACATCCTCTATTTTGGTGTCTGTGGGCGACGGGGGATCAGTGTAGAGGGCTTGGTAGAACCCAGTGAACACCAAGTTTATCTCGGCCTGCGTGTGTGCTACTGTGCCGTCTGGTCTGCGTACTTGGCAGATGGGCTTTCTGGGGGCTTCCTGTTTGTAGAGCCAGGCTAGTAGCTTCCCCGGTTTGTCCCCGAGGGCGTGACTCCTTTCAATATGTTTTGCGTAGCTGAGTTTCCCTAATTTTTCCCAGTGCACTAAGCAGGCTTGTTTAAGCTCTACCAATTTTGGTATATGGACTGGGTCCGTGGAGGCCTTGGCTTCTAATTCCTTCAGCTCATCCTCGGTGCGTGCTAGTGAGGTTACTATAGACTTCTGGGCTCCGCCTATAGCTGCAATCATTTTCCCCCTCATAACCACTTTGTATGCCTCCCATGCTGTGCTAATGCTTTGCACACTATTTATGTTTATTTGCCAGTAGTCTAGCATGCTCTTCCTAATGTGTTCGCAGAAGGCCTTGTCCAGCAGGGCTTCACCTCTAAGCCGCCACGTGGGCACGGTGGATCTGGGTGCGAGCACCGTCCAAGTGGTTGTTAATGGGGAGTGGTCTGACAACACTCTGGACAGGTATTTTGTATCCCCAAACGAGGCCTGGTGTTCCTCACTCACAAATATATAGTCTATTCTTGTGTGTACTGCGTGTGGGGGTGATTAGTAGGAATACTCTCTTTTCTCGGGTGCTGCTCCCTCCATAAGTCTCAAAGCGTGAATTGTTGTGTTAGTGCTTTCAGTATTTTGGCAGGTGGGGAGGGGCGGATGTGTTTACTATCTGATCTGTCTTTACAGGGGTCTAGGGTGCAGTTGTGGTCTCCCCCCATATCAGGGTGCTATCTCTTTCTATCTCTTTTTCTAGCCAGAAGCACTAAAAAACCCACTGCAGAGAACATCAGTGCCTATTTCAACCTCCCATGCCTTGCCATGCACCACCATTCTCACCTGACCCCATCATTCTAGCGGAATTATTCAAAGACACACTGACCAGTGCCATCAACACTGTCGCCCCGCTAGAAAACAAAAAAGAGAAGAAATCATTCCACACCAATTCCTGGTTCACAGAAGAGCTCCGAAATCTGCACCACTCCAAACGTCAGGCACTAAAAACCTGGCAGGCGAACCCCTGTGACACCACTAAAGATATCTTCCGATCCAATGCAAAAAAATACAAAGACTCCATATTCAAAACCAAATCAGAAACCTACAATAATAGAATCTCCTCGGCCAATTCACAAACCAAAGAACCCTTCACCATCTTTAAAGAATTAACAGTACCTCCCACTTGCACTGACGAAATTGTTAAAGATGAAGCCTGGTGGTCCAGCATTCAAGCTGCTATGCTAAAAAAATAGACCTCCTCCAGAACAAAATCTCAGACCATTACAAAGCCTTGCCTAAACAGAACCACCAGAAGCGAACCCATCACAAACTCACAGGTATTAACCCTCCTAAATTCTCCTTCTCTGAAATATCCGAGGTAGATGTTATAGACATCCTTAAACATCTCAAACCCTTGCTATGCAAGGGCGATGTTTCCCCCCCTAAAATCATCGAAGAATGCGCTGAGCAACTTGCTCCTCTTATTACCGCCTTCATAAACGCCTCATTCAAAACAGGCATAGTCCCCGACTGCCTCAAAGAGGCTTGGGTACGTCCACTCCTAAAAAAACCACACTAGACCCCTCTCAACTTAATAACTACAGATGGATAACAACAGTCCCATTTCTTCTTAAAATATTAGACAAAGCTGCCCACAGACAAATCCAACTGTACCTTGAAACCAACTCAATCCTAGGAAAGAGACAATCGGGGTTCCGCAAAGGACACGGAACGGAAACCACCTTACTAGATCTGAAAAACCAAATCACCACCATCCTTGACAAGGGAAAGCCTGCCCTACTTCTGCTCCTAGACCTCTCAGCAGCGTTTGATCTGGTCGACCACAACATCCTCAACAACCACCTCACGCATGCAGCACACTTCTCCAACCACACAGCAACTTGGATCATGTCCTTCTTAGAAGAAAGAGCCATGGAAGTGTTCTCCAATATAGCCAACGCAGAGCCCAGTATCAGGGATCCTGTACTGCCCCTATGCTTTATAATCTATTTACAAAGCCTCTTTTTGATAAACTGGATGCACTTGGGATCACATACACAAACTATGCTGATGACACCAAGGTGCTCCTTCCCCTCACCGGGAGCTATCTCCAAGATGCAACAACCCTTCAACAAATTTACTCCACAATCCAAGCATGGATGGCCACAAATGGCATATGCCTTAATGGGGATAAAACTGAAATCCTCATTCTTGGTCAAAAATCCACTCCAGCCAAACTGGGTCCGACCTATCTAAACGTCTGCATTGACAACTGTGTCATCCCAGTCCTGTCCTCAGTTAAAATGTACATTGACGCTACACTATCCATGGATAAACAAGTTAGCGCCATTGTATCGGCTTCCCCTCTGACTACCACACTGATCAATGCCATAAAGCCATTTCTAACAAAAGACAATTGCCTCTCCATTGCTAGAGCCACTATAGGAGCCAAATTGGACTACTGCAATTCCATCCTAGCTGGTACGTCAGAAAAAAAAACTTAGCCAGACTCCAAACTACCCAAAACAACTCTCTCAGAGCAGCTCTCAGTATTCTTAAAAGAGAATACATCTCTCAAGTAAGAAAAACTGTACATTGGCTACCAGTAAAAGACCAAATCAATTTCAAGATTCTCTCCATCACACACAAATGCATCAATTTGACTGCACCCTCTTACCTTTCTGACACGCTAGCGGGAACACAATCTACAAGACCCACCAGACTAGGGTACACCAACCAACTCACAGTGCCGCGAATCACTAGGGCCAAAGCAGGAGGAATAGGATTCGGTTATCTTGCATCTAAGCTATGGAACGCGCTCCCCACAGCCCTTAGAGCTGAAACCTCTCTCCAGGCCTTCCGCAAAAACCTAAAAACTACCCTCTTCAACTAGCGGCTAGGTCATTGTCTGTACTTTGCTTACAGGTATGTTTCCTGCACCTATTGTTACAAGCGCCACAATGCCATTTCCTTCAGCTTGTGGTATACTTGACTTTAACTAAGATATGAACTTCTACTGTAACCAGCGCCACAATGCCCACGGGCTGCTGCGCCCTTAACAAATGTGAATAAATAAAATAAATAAATAAATCTCTGTATGGGCCGAGTTGATTGTATAATGAAGGAAAGAAGACTGTGGCATCGTGGTTGGGGGCATAAGAGTTAATCAGGCAGACTTCCTTTCCTTCTATGGTGCCGTGTATCAAGGCCATTCTGCCTCCTTCATCGTCCGTTTTCGTATGCATCAATTTTATGGGAATGGTTGGCCCAATCCAGATTAGGACTCTTCTTGAATACGTGGAGTATGTGGTGCCTATCAGTGTTCCTCTCCAGGTTTTGGCCAACGCTGCTAGCTTTTGTGCATCCAGGTGAGTCTCCTGCAGGAGGGCGATTCCGACCTTGCTTCGTTTCATGAATGTGTGGATTCAGCGTTGCTTGACGTAACTATTCATTCCTCTGACATTCCATGTCATGATTTTGATTTTGTCAGCCATGGGTTTTGTGTGGCTGAATGTTCGAGGGTGGCGTTTGTGGCGAGTCCTCTTTCAGTTCCGGTGGCTTTCGGTGCTCTGGGTGGTCTTGGTTCGTGTGTATATAATTCCCCAACTGAGATGCCAACTCCCGGGTCCCCTTTCCCTAAAACTTTAAACTCCCTGTAACAAAACGTGTCTAGCGAGGCTTCCCCCGTTCTGACTACCCCGTTTCTGCTCCATTTGATCTCTTAGTGGTCTTTTGGTGCCCTACGGGGGGGTTAAATGTACCCAAACTACTTCTGGGGGCAGAAGAAGTCCGCTTTGGCTGCTGTCGCGTTAAGAGCAGTCCGTCTCCAGTATGGCTCCTGTAAGGATCTGTCTTGCTGCATCAGGATGTGAGTTCTACTTTTTTCGTGTGTGCCTTGCCGAGTTGCTGGCTAACGATGGTCGCTTCGGTTGCGGATTGCCGTGGATTGCGCTCTTTCGCTTCGAGGTCAGGGAACTGCTCTCTGTCCATCCACTCTCTGGCTTCCGCCGCTTATCAAACAAGTGCGCTTTGTTTTTATGCAGCCCTTTCAGTCTTGCTGGATATAGGAGCATGTAGCGCAGACCTGCGTTTTTCAATCTTGTTTTAGTGTAAATGAATTGGGCTCTTCTCATTTGGAGTTGGAAAGTATAGCCTGGATATATGACTATCTATGCTGAGTCTCTTTGTATGCGGCCACCTGATCTCGAGAAGGCTAGGTTCGTCTCCCTGTCTCTGTAGTTGAGCACCTTTGCAATTATTGCCTGGGTGGGGTCCCTGGGAGCGGCTGTTTGGTGAGGCATCGATGGGCTCTCTTGATGGTGAAGTCTTGTGTTAGTTTCCCAGCACTGATTTCTTGCAGTAGGAGATCTTCAATATAGTTTGTGGGTCATTTCCTTCGATGCCCTCTGGCAGGCCTAAAATTCTAATGTTATTTCGGCGCGCCCGCCCTTCAGCCTCATCCGCTCTATCTTCCAGGTTTTTCACCTTCTGCACCAGTCCGTCGACGTCCTTAAGGAGCTGAGTTTTGATCTCAGTGTTCTCTCGAACCTGGGTTTCAAGCGCTTCGGTTCTGCTCGCTATGGAGCGGATATCTTGACATAGTAAGTTTTGATCAATTGCTACTGCGTCTATTTTGCTTTCTATTGCCTTCTGGAGCGTTTTGATGGCCTCCAGGAGCTGTGAGTTCGCTGGTTCTAGAGGCTCGGTCCGTGTCGCCGCGGTGCCAGTGGTGCTGGTGTCTGGTCTAGCTGAACCACCAGCCGTATAGGTCTCCATGGTGGTCTGTTTTTGTAAGCTGGCTGCACCGTTGATGGCGGTGGTGCAATGCCTAGGGGTCGCACTGCTGTTGTGCATGCTCTTAGGGTCTCTTTTGGTAATCTTAGTGGCTTCTGGGAGCTGTGCGGGTTGCACGTGTTCCCCTGGATGTAAGTTGAGTGGGTTCCTGGAATTGCTATGATGTTGCCAGCCACCTGTACTTCTCTGTTCAGTGTGTGGGAGGTCCCATCCGGACGCATCCGGCTGATTGCCTGTGTTTCTGTAGTCACTGCTTCATATGGAGCACCGGGGGGTTCTTTGCTGCTGTGGAATGCAGCCCGACCCCAATCACATCCAGTGGGGCTGCCAGTAATTATTATTGTTATATATATATTGTTATTTTTGGCGCCACCTGCCTGTACCTGCGGCGGTGGCACATTGTGTACAATTCGCACTTATTGTGCGCAGTTACGGCCCTTGCATGAGCCGAGGCCATGGCCTCTGCATTTCCGATGTGAGCGAGGGCCCAAGAGGGGAGGGGCGCTGCTCGCCTCCCAGATGCAATGGACGTGGCTAACCCAGCTGGGCCCCTCCTCCCGCCGGCTCCTCACCTTGTGTCCTGGTTTAGTTCTGTTGGGCACACTCGTGCGCTGGCTCCGGACTCCTGGTGTGGCATACCTCGCCTGTCTCACCCTGCCCGGGACCTCTAAGTCTGGTCCGAGTGCTGCTTCCGTATGCGCTGGAGGCAGTCTCCCTCGGAGCGCTTCCGTGTCTCCTCTTCCGAGGACCAACGCGTCGCTGCTGGTGGTGCGGGCCATGTCCGGAATGCAGCGTTTCAGCCACCTCCCGGACTGCTCAGGGCCAGTCCTCGTGCGGGGCTCAGGGGTGCCGGGTCTCAAGTCCGTCCGGCATCTCCAGGTGCAAGCCTCTCCTCAGCACGGTCCCAGGTGCGGGAGCCACGTCAAGCCCCGGGTCGCCTTCAGGGTCACCCCAATGCTCTCTGGAGCCTCAGGGTACACACAGTCCCAACCTGTTGGGTCGGGGCCCAGTGCTATATGCTGCATCAGCCGTTCATGCGGTGGGTGCCATTTTCTTGTGCCCGCCATCTCTCTGCGACTCAGCGCCCTGTGGAGGAGGAGGGTTGTAGCCGCTTCAAACTTTGGGCGAGGCTGCCCGGTGTGCTTTGCAGTGATTGTAGCAGCTTTCCATTGTTTGAGCAGCACAAAAACCATGGTTTTTCAGCAGGATTATGGGCACATCAAGCAGAGCCTTCTGGATAAGCGTCCTTCCTCCATGGCGGTTAGCCACGCCCCCCGGTTCAGATAATTCCTATGCAATTTAAGACTGCCAGCAGATAGTCTAATGTTGCCTTTAAACCACTGATATCGAAGCAGACAGAGATGTGCACACCCCAGCTACAAGATGAGAGAGCAACTGTGATGAAGCTTTCTGAGGAGGAATTAGAACAACGCAACATTCTTTTGAACTTATCAGTCTATCATTCTGAGGATGAAGATGAGGAAGATGCTCCTCACCTGACAAATCATCAACTTTCAGTAGAAGAAATCTCTGAGTAAGATCTTGAGGACTCTAATCTCGGCAATTCCTCTTGCTCCCAAGAACCCTTGTGAATTGATCCCTTGTCAGCATCTAGAGGAAATAGCTTTATTACTCTCGCCCAAAAACGCCTAAGAACCATTGGAAAAGATGGCCAACTAGAGAAGAAGCGAAACAGTAAGGGCTCAATTGATTAAAAAAATAAAGGTCCTCTTTTTGATCTACCAAATTATTTGAGGCTACCCAGTACATTGGTGATTAAACAGATCCTTAGAGCATCCGATGGTCTGATTTTAAACCATACCAATGTACTGAAGTTGTTACGGTTCATCCCGGAACTTAAACATCTGGACTCTAGAGACATTAAAATAGTCCAGTTTGTGGAGGAAGCACAAAATGATTGGGTAATAGTGCATCTATTTTCAGCCCAAGTAAAATCAACAATCCTTGCACAGAGAGATTCATTCTTGCCATTGGGATTTGATGTAAGTCCGACAAAAGCAACGCAGAAATCAGAGTCGGCAGAAGAACCATGTAAAGAAAAGACAAAAAGCACAAGACCGGTGCCACCCCAGCAAGACGTTCCTATTCAACAAAGACTTGAAGTAACTAGGAATCGGATGGATAATAGAAATAATAACATCTAACTCTTATTGAACTTCGACACAAGTGTTCAGGGGTTCCCACGTTCTGTTAAGCTAGCAAGCTCAAATTTATCGAGCAGAGATGAGAAATATTCCAATAGACACGAGGAACCAAGAGCCTCATCGTATCAAGTAGATTAGCAACCAAGAACTTGGGCTATGTTACCCCTAAACCACTGCTGCTGGAATACCCGGGGATTCTCCCACCTGTTCTCGGAAACTGAAACAGAACTGCAGACGTGTGACATCATCTGTCTCCAAGAGACGTGGATACAGACTTTATTGGTCTGAATTTGATATATGACTTACATAAATCCAGCCCTTAGTGGGAAAACAGGGCATCCTTTCTCCACCCTTCTTACCTTGGTCAAACCCGCCCGTAACATTGAAGTTTACAAAGAGTTGAATCCAAATCCATTCACTCAAATGTTGCTTATTAAGAGAAACTCCCAAAATGAATGCCGGCCCAAATAACTGGTGCTCTGCAACCTGTATTAGAACCCCACAGGCATCACAGAGACATTGTTTATCAATAATGTTCTGGCTGCAATTGATGAGTTACAACTTCGATATAAATCTTTTCAAACCATCATATGCGGAGATCTTAACATCCATCTGTTCAATAATGCTGGAATGTTGAAATCTCACAAAATCCTACCTAAGAAAGCCCAACTGTTGGTTAAGGAGTTACAAGCAAGATCATTCTTGCTGACTAATGGACAGCTACCAGAAGACACTCCACTGATTCCTACATGGCAAAAGGGGAATCCTCTTGCCTATCTGGATTACATCTTCGCTTCGTGAAAAAATAATTCCAGAACTTGACACCCTAAAGGTGATACCAACTTTAAAAAGTGACCATCGTTTAATGATATTGACTTGGAAAGAGAAACAAGGTGGACGGACCATGAATAATTATCCACCACTAATTGTGAATAGCAAAAAAAATAGGCTTCGAATATACCGTAGGGATGTATCAGCAATGACAACAAGATATTTGAAATTAACCACTACTGGTGATGACAGACTGGCATACAACTTAATGCTGATTCCATATATAGCTAATGATTCCAAAAGAGCTGTTAAACCCTTCCTCTATGAGCCATGCATTCAACAGATATCTAGTCGAGCAAAGAAAAAAGTATCAGGCCGATCTAAGAAAGCTCAACGCCCTCCTTTCGAGAGATCGACAGACCCTAATTAAAAAGAGAAGACAGAAATATACAAATTGGAATTTTATGTCCAAGGCTTCAACTAGATGCAGGAAGAATGCTCAAAACTCTGGCTAACCGAAATACCTGGAAACTTTGGGCGCTACTGAATGATCAACTTGATATTTCTCCATCAATGAAGGGGCAGTGCCTGAAGCAAAATGGATTGCGCACTTCGCTTCACCCTATGCAATGTCCCCAACCTGGGAAACCCTGCTGAAGAAAAGTAAAGTTCTGAAATGGAAGAATGAATGGGACAGGGATAACATCTTGATGTTAATTAAACACCTTAATGCATCACGAGCACCAGGCCCAGGCGGTCTATCTAATAATGACCTGAAGTTAAACCCGAAGGCATGGGCAGACTTTTGTGTCTCCCTCTTCTCTAGGATAATGGAGACAAATCAAATACCATCTTCATGGAAAAACGTGACGCTGATCCCTATTTTTAAACGAGGGGACAGATCTTCCCCAACAAACTATCATCCAATTGCCCTCTTGGACCTATTGGGAAAACTGTTTGGTTTACTACTCCTCAGATCATTATTACGCTGGTCGAAGCAGGCGAACAAAAGAGACCCAAGGCAGACTGGTTTCGTGAAAGGAGCAGGAACAAACATAAATCTCCTATTACTAAATCTTTTAAAGCTGGAATCATTGCACGCAAAAACAAAATTCAAAGCAGTGTTTATAGATATCAAGCAATGATTTGACAGTGTCAACCGTTTGAAATTATGGCAGAAACTACGGATGTGAAATTGTCCGTCTGATTTGGTAGCAGCCAACCAGGCGCTCTATACTGCGGCATCTATCCAGGTCAGGTTATCTAATCAGTTTGCAATATCGTAGAAAATCGAAAATTGGAATGGACTAAAACAAGGTTGTCCACTTGTGGCAATCTTGTTTAATTTGTATATCTCATCCACCGATTTTGAATGGTACTGCAGTACCCTGGATGGTATATGCAGATGACCTTGTGCTGCTAAACAAAACAATGATTGGCCTGCAACGGAGCTTAAACACACTAATTAAGTATTTTGAAGCCAATGGATTATCTATCAACTCGACAAAAACCCAAACAATGTCCTTCTCTAATCGTATGGGGCTTCGAAAGAGAATTTTACCGTATCCTAGGGCCAACTAAGTTGGTACAAGTGAAAACTATCAAATTTCTAGGGGTCTGGATACATTCATCTCTAGACGAACATGAATGGGGAAATGCCCTCCATACAAAAGTGTGCTCCCTTGCGCGGTAAGCATACGTGATACATCGTAAATATGGGAAATTCTCTGTGAGTCCAGTCTATCGACAAAGCCTGATCCCATTCCTATCATTCGGTGCTGAAGCAGCCCTCAATTTATCCTGGAAGATTTGGGATATACTAGAAGGTATCTTTTGAAGGAAGGTTTTTTCACTCCCAAATTCCTTCCCAATCGTTAGGATCCGGTTTCAAATTGCTACGCAATCAATTCACTCTATAGTTTTATGGAGGTCAATTGATTTGTATGGAAAAACTCTTGCAGATAATGACGTTCCCCCGATGGAGAACCTGAGATCGATTCCGATTAACCAACAACCAGCTCTGGATGGCTACAACTATTGGACTCTTCAGAAGAGGTGATACAAACAAACCCTACTTTGATCAAAAGAAAAATTAAATGGATGGACTGGATGGAGACACAGGAAACTAAGGCAAAATGCAAACTTTCAATAAACTGTGCAGCGGACTCCCGAGCAATAAATCACCCTGCACAATACTTACTCACATTTCCCTGTCCCAAATTCCGAGATCTGTTTTTGCTCCTGAGATTGAATCTCCTCCCAACAAGAGAGTATTATCACACCTGAAACAAATAAAATGAAACTTGAAACATTGCTGCTTCTGCTTTAAGTTCAATCAATTGGAAACTATTTGGCATATTCTTATGGTCTGTGAGGCCCTTGCCGAGATGAGACTGAAACATCGGAATACACGGAGATAAACAATGGGCCTCCTTCCTTTTAGGCGTACAAACAGCCTTTATATTTATCCTCCTCCAATTTTGGCTGTAAGTAACTACTTTAAAGAACTTTTGAAAGATATTTTAGATGAAATAGATAACTATTGATGTGCACATGTGAAGTGACCTGACTTTTAATTGTGTTACTTTGAATGTAGTAAAACGTTTGTAATAAACCAAATTACTAATAAAAACAACAAAGAAAACAACAAAAAAACATTAATTAACAGCACGTATTATTCAGAATTGATGGAACCATTTGCAGTTAGGGTGTGGCAAAAGTGCATCAAGCCAGCATTGTACGCTGTCCTTTATCATGTTTTTATTTCATCACTGTCATGGAGGTATTTGTGAGATGATGAAACAAGAAGCTCTGCTGTGTGCAAATCTGAATCCCTGCAACTCTTGCAACGCATCGAACCACACCTACACTTGAGTCAATAGTTGTGTCTGGTTCCTGCCTCCCACGATGCTTCACTTCATTTGTGGCTGTAGATATGCACCGTTTGAAAAATGATGCTATGAGTTACCAGCCCCCTGCTAAGGGAATTCTTAGGAAAACTGAACAATGAATGCAGCTCGGCAAAGATGTATGATTGCATCCCCGTGATAGACTGCCCATCACGCAGCACTTACTGTGCGCGCAGCGCCTTTGCCTGATAGAACATGGAAGGCGGCTGCATATGCCAAGCGTGGCAAATTAATCTTTCTGCGTAAAGCCGTAAAGCATTTCATGTGAAAGCAGCAGTACTTCCTGGAAAGGTCATGCGAAAAAATGTCCTATTTCTTATCTCCACTTAATCGAGTCATGTTTTAAACTTTGTTTCACCGCTTAGTTTTTAAAAATGTATTGTGCATTATTTATTCTCCATAAAGTTGTACTATTTACACACATATGTCCAATTGTGTACATTAGCAGATAAAGTATACATAAGTTCTATATGCACAAGACCCATGTCCTTTTCCCATCTTTTTTATTCACCCATTTGGATGATTTGGGCAAAGTACACTGCGATTATCAAGCACAACAAAATCCTATGTATATAATTCCATATCTGTCAACCTTTCCAAATGAAAAGGCGGGTGAAAACCGAAGATTGATCTTTTGCGGGTGAGAATTCCATTGACACCTATGGGCGGTCAGGGAGATTGGAGGGTGAGGGAACTGACTCTATGGTGGGTGTCAATTCTCTAAGGATATGTGTGCGTTGGGGACTTCCTTAATCTTCTAAAATAAATGGAGGCTTCCTGGTTTGGGGTGAAGAACTATTATTTCCAAAAACGAAATTTGCCCTCGACTTCTAAGTCAGATATCTCAGCTATTTTATCCTCACATCATAATCACAAGGCTGTTCAAATGTGTATATTTGGTTCCTGGTTACAAACTCTTGCATGTTCGGGTGAGTGATTTGAAATCTGATAACAGAACCAAGCAAACCTTTATCACAAATATATTTGTTAAATATAAAGAGGTGTGGGTATTGTTAAATTTCCATATTCTCTTATATTTCATGAGACCATCCAGGAACCCCCATTGGTGCTATTTGTGACTTCCCCCTTTCTCGTAGGGGAATTTTGAAAATGTACAATAGGACAGTACCAGAAATGTATTTTGGAATGACATCCTTCCATTAGAACATAATATATATGGTTATTCTAGCTTGTGATAAGGTGCTTTGCTCAGTAAAACAAGTGTAACATTCTTATTATGACTAAACTGTATATTGGAAAAGACAGGCAGCTGTCAGCAGTGGCTATGGTGTCTCTAGCAAACATACACCTGAGAACGTGACACATGACTCTCAATCACATGGAAAGAGAAAGAGATGTAGGGCCTGATTCACAGAGCATTTTCCAATGGGATTTCGCCATTATAAAACGCTTCTGTGAATCAGGCCCATAGAGTGAACGAGAGAGAGAGAGAGACATAGAGACATAGAGAGAAAAATAATGCAGAGATAGATTGAGAAAGAGAGAGTATATGAGAGATAGCAGGATTGGCTTATGATAAGTCAGATACTGGTAGTTGCCTTAGCTTTCTGTAGATCATTTGATGCTGTGTGTTGCGCTCACTGAATTATCATGTCTCTGAAACAATGGTATGGTTAGGGTCAATTGTACCAGCCAGACTGCCAACATCCCTGCAGTCATGATGTTCCGCCAGAGCAACATCAGCCATTGTTGGCACTCTTCCTGGGGTTGTCCTCTCCCAGAAAAGGGTGGTGCAGTTTAGGTGTTGCCCTGGCCATCATATGGGATAGTGGCAGTGATACTATGCCTAATGAGATCCCTGTCCTGGGACTACACATTTCAGGAGCACTGGTGAAAGGCCAACTTTGCAGGGACGTCATTTGGGGGTCGCTAAGGGTCGCAGCTGTGACCTCTGGGGCCTTAGTTGCAACCCCTGCGGACTCCCTTGCAATCCCAAATAAAAAAAACAAAAAAAACAAAACCCTCCAAAAAACAGAAGCTCCTGGTGTAGGAGGTCTTACGCAGTGCGCGTCCCCACCACACGTCGTCTGGTGGACCATGGAGGTGCCTAGTAGGCGTTGGCGTTGGAGCTGACCGTGACATGTTGCAGATATCACATGCCACGTTCATCTCCAACCCCTTCTCCCTCGGCTTCCTTGCAGCTCACATACAGGAACCATGAAGCTCTTGCAGCTTTCCGGTTCCTGTTTGTGAGCAGCACAGAGGAGACAAGGGTGGCCTGGAAGGATGGACTGGAGACACAAGAAAATGTTAAGAAGGCTTTTATTTAAATATGATGTGTATTTTGCATGTGTGAAGATCGTGTCAGATGTATGTATGTGAATGGTGGGCGAATGTGTTGTGATGTGTGTTTTTGAATGCTCTGTGTGGGTGTGTGCCTTTGTAGAGAATGCAATGAGTGGATGTAAGAGAAGGTGTGAGTGACTGGTGGATGAATGAGTATGAATGCAATGGTGCGTTTTTGAATGTTCTGGGTGGGTGTGTGTCTGTGTAGAGAATGCAATGAGTGGATGTAAGAGAAGGTGAGAGTGACTGGTGAGTGAATGAGTTTGAATGTGTCGGTGTGCTTTTGAATGTTGTGGGTGAGTGGGTGGGTGTGCGCCTGTGTAAAGAAT
This sequence comes from Ambystoma mexicanum, assembly GCF_040938575.1. NCBI lineage: Eukaryota > Metazoa > Chordata > Amphibia > Caudata > Ambystomatidae > Ambystoma > Ambystoma mexicanum. Next base: position 935,932,471 of record NC_090932.1, on the reverse strand, counting down.
GCAATGCGTGGATGTAAGAGAAGGTGTGAATAAGTGACTGGTGGGTAAATGGGTATGAATGTGATGTGTGTTTGTAAATGTTTTGGCTGGGTGGGTGTGTGCCTGTGTAGAGAATGCACTGAGTGGATGCAAGAGAAGGTGTGAGTGAGTGACTGGTGCATGAATGAGTATGAATGTGATGGTGTGGTTTTGAATGTTGTGGGTGGGTGTGTGCCTGTGTAGATTATGCAATGAGTGGATGTAAGAGAAGGTGTGAGTGACTGGTGGGTGAATGAGTATGAATGTGATGGTGTGTTTTTGAATATTGAGGGTGGGCGTGTGTGGGTCTGTGTAGAGAATGCAATGTGTGGATGTAAGAGAAGATGTAAGTGACTGGTGGGTGAAGGAGTATGAATGTGATGGTGTGTTTTTGAATGTGGTGGCTGCGTGTGTGCCTGTGTAGAGAATGCTATGAGTGGATGTAAGAGAAGGTGTGAGTGACTGGTGGGTGAATGAGTATGAATGTGATGATGTGTTTTTGAATGTTGTGGGTGGGTGGGTGTCTGTGTGCCTGTTTAGAGAATGCATGAGTGGATGTAAGAGAAGGTGTGAGTGAGTGACTGGTGGGTGAATGAGTATGGATGTGAAGGTGTGTTTTTGAATGTCCTGGGTGGGTGTGTGCCTGTGTAGAGAATGCAATGGGTGGATGTAAGAGAAGGTGTGAGTGACTGGTGGGTGAATGAGTATGAATGTGATGGTGTGTTTTTGAGCATTCTGGGTGGGTGGGTGTGTGCCTGTGTAGAGAATACTATGAGCAGATGTAATAGAAGGTGTGATTGAGTGAATGGTGGGCGAAGGAGTAAGATGTGATGGTGTGTTTTTGAATGTTGTGGGCTGGGTGGGTGTGTGCCTGTGTAGAGAATGCAATGAGTGGATGTAAGAGAAGGTGTGAGTGAGCGACTGGCGGGTGAAAGAGTATGAATGTGATTTTCATTGTTAAATGTTCTGGCAGGGTGGGTGTGTGCCTGTGTAGAGAATGCAATGAGTGGATTAAAGACAAGGTGTGAGTGTGTGACTGGTGCGTGAATGAGTATGAATGTGATGGCGTGTTTTTGAATGTTGTGGGTGGGTGTGTGCCTGTGTAGAGAATGCAATGAGTGGATGTAAGAGAAGGGGTGAGTGTCTGGTTGGTGAATGAGTATGGATGTGATGGTGTGTTTTTGAATGTTCTGGGTGGGTGAGTGTGTGCCTGTGTAGAGAATGCTATGAGCGGATGTAATAGAAGGTATGATTGAGTGACTGGTGGGTGAATGAGTATGAATGGGATGGTGTGTCTTTGAATGTTGTGGGTCGGTGGGTGTGTGCCTGTGTAGAGAATGCAATGTGTCACTGTAAGTGAATATGTGAGTAACTGGTGGGTGAATGAGTATGAATGTGATGGCGTGTTTTTGAATGTTGTGGGTGGGTGTGTGCCTGTGTAGAGAATGCAATGAGTGGATGTAAGAGAAGGGGTGAGTGTGTGGTTGGTGAATGAGTATGGCTGTGATGGTGTGTTTTTGAATGTTCTGGGTGGGTGAGTGTGTGCCTGTGTAGAGAATGCTATGAGCGGATGTCATAGAAGGTATGATTGAGTGACTGGTGAGTGAATGAGTATGAATGGGATGGTGTGTCTTTGAATGTTGTGGGCTGGGTGGGTGTACGCCTGTATTGAGAATGCAATGAGTGGATGTAAGAGAAGGCGTGAGTGAGTGACTGGTGGATGAATGGGTATGAATGTGATGTGTATTTGTAAATGTTTTGGATGGTTGGGTGTGTGCCTGTGTAGAGAATGAAATGAGTGAATGTAAGAGAAGGTGTGATTGAGTGACTGGTGGGTGAATGGGTATGAATGTGATGTGCATTTGTAAATGTTTTGGATGGTTGGGTGTGTGCCTGCGTAGAGAATGCTAGGAGTGGATGTAAGAGAAGGACGTGAGTGACTGGTGGGTGAATGAGTATGAATGTGATGGTGTGTTCTTGAATGTTCTGGGTGGGTGGGTGCGTGCTTGAGTAGAGAATTCATTGAGTGGATGTAAGAGAAGGTGTGAGTGAGTGACTGGCGGGTGAATGAGTATGAATGTGATTTTCATTGTTAAATGTTCTGGCAGGGTGGGTGTGTGCCTGTGTAGAGAATGCAATGAGTGGATTTAAGTGAATATGTGAGTGACTGGTGAATGTGATGGTGTGTTTTTGAATGTGGTGGGTGGGTGTGTGCCTGTGTAGACAATGCTATGAGTGATATAAGAGACGGTGTGAGTGAGTGACTGGTAGGTGAATGAGTATGAATGTGATTTTCATTGTTAAATGTTCTGGCAGGATGGGTGTGTACCTATGTAGAGAATGCAATGAGTGGATTAAAGACAAGTTTTGAGTGTGTGACTGGTGCGTGACTGAGTATGAATCTGATGCCGTGTTTTTTAATGTTGTGGGTGGGTGTGTGCCTGTGTAGAGAATGCAATGAGTGGATGTAAGAGAAGGGGTGAGTGTCTGGTTGGTGAATGGGTATGAATGTGATGGTGTGTTTTTGAATGTTCTGGGTGGGTGAGTGTGTGCCTGTGTAGAGAATGCTATGAGCGGATGTAATAGAAGGTATGATTGATTGACTGGTGGGTGAATGAGTATGAATGGGATGGTGTGTCTTTGAATGTTGTGGGTCGGTGGGTGTGTGCTGTGTAGAGAATGCAATGTGTAAATGTAAGTGAATATGTGAGTAACTGGTGGGTGAAGGAGTATGAATCTGATGCCGTGTTTTTGAATGTTGTGGGTGGGTGTGTGCCTGTGTAGAGAATGCAATGAGTGGATGTAAGAGAAGGGGTGAGTGTCTGGTTGGTGAATGAGTATGAATGGAATGGTGTGTCTTTGAATGTTGTGGGTGGGTGGGTGGTTGTGTGCCTGTGTTGAGAATGCAATGAGTGGATGTAAGAGAAGGCGTGAGTGAGTGACTGGTGGGTGAATGGGTATGAATGTGATGTGTGTTTGTAAATGTTTTGGATGGTTGGGTGTGTGCCTGTGTAGAGAATGACATGAGTTGATGTAAGAGAAGGTGTGAGTGACTGGTGGCAATGAGTATGGATATGATGGTGTGTTTTTGAATGTGCTGGGTAGGTGTGTGCCTGTGTAGAGAAGGGTGTTTGCCTGTGTAGAGAATGCTATGAGTGGATGTAAGAGAAGGACGTGAGTGACTGGTGGGTGAATGAGTATGAATGTGATGATGTGTTCTTGAATGTTCTGGGTGGGTGGGTGTGTGCTTGTGCAGAGAATGCACTGAGTGAATGTAAGAGAAGGTGTGAGTGAGTGATTGGCGGATGAATGAGTATGAATGTGATTTTCATTGTTAAATGTTCTGGCAGGGTGGGTGTGTGCCTGTGTAGAGAATGCAATGAGTGGATGAAAGACAAGGTGTGAGTGTGTGACTGGTGCGTGAATGAGTATGAATTTGATGGTGTGTTTTTGAATGTGGTGGGTGGGTGTGTGCCTGTGTAGAGAATGCTATGAGTGATATAAGAGAAGGTGTGAGTGACTTATGGGTGAATGAGTATGAATATGATGATGTGTTCTTGAATGTACGGGGTCAGTGGGTGCGTGGCTGTGTAGAGAATGCAATGAGTGGATTTAAGAGAAGGTGTGAGTGAGTGACTGGCGGGTGAATGAGTATGAATGTGATTTTCATTGGTAAATGTTCTGGCAGGGAGGGTGTGTGCCTGTGTAGAGAATGCAATGAGTGGATGTAAGAGAAGGTGTGAGTGTCTGGTTGGTGAAGGAGTATGGATGTGATGGTGTGTTTTTGAATGTACTGGGTGGGTGAGTGTGTGCCTGTGTAGAGAATGCTATGAGCGGATGTAATAGAAGGTATGATTGAGTGACTGGTGGGTGAATGAGTATGAATGGGATGGTTTGTCTTTAAATGTTGTGGGTGAGTGGGTGTGTGCCTGTGTAGAGAATGCAATGTGTGGATTTAAGTGAATATGTGAGTGACTGGTGGGTGAAGGAGTATGAATGTGATGGTGTGTTTTTGAATGTTCTGGGTGGGTGGGTGGTTGTGTGCCTGTGTTGAGAATGCAATGAGTGGATGTAAGAGAAGGCGTGAGTGAGTGACTGGTGGATGAATGGGTATGAATGTGATGTGTATTTGTAAATGTTTTGGATGGTTGGGTGTGTGCCTGTGTAGAGAATGAAATGAGTGAATGTAAGAGAAGGTGTGAGTGACTGGTGGATGAATGAGTATGGATATGATGGTGTGTTTTTGAATGTGGTGTGTGGGTGTGTGCTTGTGTAGAGAATGCTGTGAGTGGATGTAAGAGAAGGACGTGAGTGACTGGTGTGTGAATGAGCATGAATGTGATGGTGTGTTCTTGAATGTTCTCGGTGGGTGGGTGCGTGCCTGTGTAGAGAACTAATTGAGTGGATGTAAGAGAAGGTGTGAGTGACTGGTGGGTAAATGTGTATGGGTATGATGGTGTGTTTTTGAATGTTGTGGGTAGGTGTGTGCCTGTGTAGAGAATGCTATGAGTGATATAAGAGAAGGTGTGAGTGACTGGAGGGGGAATGAGTATGAATGTGATGGTGTGTTCTTGAATGTTCTGGGTGAGTGGGTGCGTGCCTGTGTAGAGAATGCTATGAGTGGATGTAAGAGAAGGTGTGAGTGACTGATGGGTGAATGAGTATGAATGTGATGGTATGTTTCTGAATGTTGTGGGTGGGTGGGTGGCTGTGTGCATGTTTAGAGAATGCAATGAGTGGATGTAAGAGAAGGTGTGAGTGACTGGTGGGTGAATGAGTATGGATATAATGGTGTGTTTTTGAATGTTGTGGGTGGGTGTGTGCCTGTGTAGAGAATGCAATGAGTGGATGTAAGAGAAGGGGTGAGTGTGTGGTTGGTGAATGAGTATGGATGTGATGGTGTGTTTTTGAATGTTCTGGGTGGCTGAGTGTGTGCCTGTGGAGAGAATGCTATGAGCGGATGCCATAGAAGGTATGATTGAGTGACTGGTGAGTGAATGAGTATGAATGGGATGGTGTGTCTTTGAATGTTGTGGGTGGGTGGGTGTGTGCCTGTGTAGAGAATGCAATGTGTGGATGAAAGCGAACATGTGAGTGACTGGTGGGTGAAGGAGTAAGATGTGATGGTGTGTTTTTGAATGTTGTGGGCTGGGTGGGTGTGTGCCTGTGTAGAGAATGCAATGAGTGGATGTAAGAGAAGGTGTGAGTGAGCGACTGGCGGATGAATGAGTATGAATGTGATTTTCATTGTTAAATGTTCTGGCAGGGTGGGTGTGTGCCTGTGTAGAGAATGCAATGAGTGGATGAAAGACAAGGTGTGAGTGTGTGACTGGTGCATGAATGAGTATGAATGTGATGGCGTGTTTTTGAATGTTGTGGGTGGGTGTGTGCCTGTGTAGAGAATGCAATGAGTGGATGTAAGAGAAGGTGTGAGTGTCTGGTTGGTGAAGGAGTATGGATGTGATGGTGTGTTTTTGAATGTTCTGGGTGGGTGAGTGTGTGCCTGTGTAGAGAATGCTATGAGCGGATGTAATAGAAGGTATGATTGAGTGACTGGTGGGTGAATGAGTATGAATGGGATGTTGTGTCTTAGAATGTTGCGGGTGAGTGGGTGTGCGCCTGTGTTGAGAATGCAATGAGCGGATGTAAGAGAAGGTGTGAGTGAGTGACTGGTGGGTGAATGGGTATGAATGTGATGTGTGTTTGTTAATGTTTTGGATGGGTGGGTGTGTGCCTTTGTAGAGAATGAAATGAGTGAATGTAAGAGAAGGTGTGAGTGACTGGTGGATGGATGAGTATGGATATGATGGTGTGTTTTTGAATGTGGTGGGTGGGTGTGTGCTTGTGTAGAGAATGCTATGAGTGGATGTAAGAGAAGGACGTGAGTGACTGGTGTGTGAATGAGCATGAATGTGATGGTGTGTTCTTGAATGTTCTCGGTGGGTGGGTGCGTGCCTGTGTAGAGAACTAATTGAGTGGATGTAAGAGAAGGTGTGAGTGACTGGTGGGTAAATGTGTATGGGTATGATGGTGTGTTTTTGAATGTTGTGGGTAGGTGTGTGCCTGTGTAGAGAATGCTTTGAGTGATATAAGAGAAGGTGTGAGTGACTGGCGGGTGAATGAGTATGAATGTGATGGTGTGTTCCTGAATGTTCTGGGTGAGTGGGTGCGTGCCTGTGTAGAGAATGCTATGAGTGGATGTAAGAGAAGGTGTGAGTGACTGATGGGTGAATGAGTATGAATGTGATGGTATGTTCCTGAATGTTCTGGGTGAGCGGGTGCGTGCCTGTGTAGAGGATGGTATGGGTGGATGTAAGAGAAGGTGTGAGTGACTGATCGGTGAATGAGTATGAATGTGATGGTATGTTTCTGAATGTTGTGGGTGGGTGGGTGGCTGTGTGCATGTTTATAGAATGCAGTGACTGGTGTGTGAATTAGTATGAATGAGGGGTTTGTTTTAGAATGATCTCGTGGGTGTATGCCGGTGTAGAGAATGCAATAAGTGGATGTAAGAGAAGGTGTGAGTGACTGGTGGGTGAAGGAGCATTATTGTGATGGTGTGTTTTTTTAATGTCCTGGGTGGGTGTGTGCCTGTGTAGAGAATGCAATGAGTGGATGTAAGAGAAGGTGTGAGTGACTGGTGTGTGAATGAGTATGAATGTCATGGTGTGTTTTTGAATGTTGTGGGTGGGCATGTGCCTGTGTAGAGAGTACCATGCATGGATGTAAGAGAAGGTGTTAGTGAGTGACGGGTGGGTGAATGAGTATGAATGTGATGGTGTGTTTTCGAATGTTCTGGGTGGGTGTGTGCCTGTGTAGAGAATGCAATGAGTGGATTTAAGAGAAGGTGTGAGTGACTGGTGGGGGAATGAGTAAGAATGTGATGGTGTGCTTTTCAAAGTTCTGGGTGGGTGGGTGTTTTCCTATGTATTTATATTGCAATGAGTGGATGTAAGTGAAGGTGTGAGTGAGTGACTAGTGGGTGAATGAGTATGAATTTGATGGTGTGTCTTTGAATGTTCTGAGTGGACGGGGTGTGTGCCTGTGTAGAGAATGCAATGGGTGGAGGTATAAAAGGTGTGTGAGTGATTGACTGGTGGGTGAATGAGTATGACTGTGGTAGTATGTGTTTGAATGTTGTGAGTGGCGGTTTGGTGTGTGTCTGTTTGGTGAATGAAGTGTGAATGAACGTGAGAGAGGATATATGGGTCAGTGACCGGTGGGTGAAAGGCTATGCATGTGTGCATTTGTATGTAAGGCCCTGGCAGGACTGGGGATCACTGGAGCATTTTTGCCACATACTTTATAGACTTTGCATCTGTTACTGGTATTTCCGGGCAGTGACAAGTTCATGTGTGTCGTTACCAGTCTAGAATGGCATTTTGGCGTAGTCAGTCTAGCCATAGCTTGCTGTGGCATGACATTTATTACTCAGCATCTTTAAAAAAGCAAGCATGATAAGTAGTGTTACATCGCTAGACTGATGTTTTGGTGTAGAGTCCTGTATGTTTTTTTTGTTGCATCATGTTTTATTAACTGAGCATCTATGATGAATCAAGTATGATAAGTGTTCTTATGGGTCTAGACTGGCCTACAATGGAACCAGTTTGGACAGGTTTTTCATATTGTGACATGTCACTTTTAATGGCCAAACTAACAGGAGTATGTACTTACATAGGAATACTGGCATATAATGGCAACGCCAGTTTTGTGCCCAGTGCCAGTAATGATACTATTAAAAAACTCTGAACATGGGTATGGCCTTATATGGGAATACTAGCAAATGTTGGTGGAGCCAACATGGAATTGTATGGGCACAGTCAGCATGAATATGTTTTTTATACTGGCATATATTTCAGGGATAATGGATTGGGAAGAGGCCTGTGCACTTTTGGAAACTTGCATCTATTGTACTTTTTTCATGATTTACCCTGCACCCTACAAAACTGATTGTTGGCCTTTTACCCAAATTGTTGGCCTTTTACCCAAATTTACACAGAGAATTTGCTGTATGATGCACCACTTTAACCCATTATTAAAAAGTGTTCTCAGAGGAGGGAGAAGAATCCCACCTGTCCCCTCCCCAAACAAATTTTCATTAGTTCGGACTCCCTAGCTAGGCTCGGTCGCAATCACATACTCGTGGCAAATATTTACAGCCTCCAGAAACAACTCACCAGCCACCACTATATTTGAGGACCAGGCACCGCCTCCTTCTTTCTCCCCTACATGAAATATTTAAGCTTTGATTAAAAAAACATATGAACTTCTTTCACTTGTGCAAATGCATGCCCCTGCAGCGGCATAATCATCGCGGTCATTTGCGCACATGTGGTGGTGCGGTCTGGGCCGGGGTCTGTATTGTGCCCTGTGCTTTCTTAGAGAATTTGGGGGGCCCCCACAGCGTGGCTCACAGGGGGGCCACCACAATTTGTGCTACACCATTGGGCACCACTGGGTCTGACATAGGGTAGTGTGCAGTGTGCGCCTTGAAGTCTGCCAGTGAGTCCCCGGGTGATAAGCAATTTATGGTTGTTTTCACTTTAGTATAACTGTGAGGTGCCCCAGATTTGTGTGTGCAGCAATGATATTATATTAAATGGTTTGGGCTTTTTAAGTCCTCTGCACCCAGTGTTATGCTTAGATAATACAAACTATAGGGGGTCTTGAGTATATTGAAAGAACCTTTGCCAGGTATTATACTCCAGCAGGGATAACATTATCAGGTGCACTCCCCCGTGTGCTTGCAGAACAGTCTAATGGGTTTCTTCTATCGTAGTCGTAGCTGACTCATAGAAACATTTATTACCAGGAAATTGTGCTGATCCTAAATCCTGGTCAATTATTTCATTTTCAGGCCTTGCTATTTGCTTCTGGCTAAACCTCAGTGTATACCTCCTAGGTCAGTGCTTTTTTGGCTAATTTAACACAGCAACGCCACAGATAACTAGTACCTCTGTGTCCATTGATCTATAGATGTTTTGTACACTGGCTGCAGCCTGCATTAGAGATTTCTATTACCCTGCTACAAGTACTGCATTATGTATGTTTTACATATGGACCCTGTGTTGAATCTGGAAAATGACATTCCCCCAATGTGTGATTGTAGACAAATCACGCCTCAGTCTTTGCCTCGGTTCTTATATCCGGCTGAAATGAGAGTTCCTGCTACCACGGGTGCTAGACGCATCTGAATAATCTGAAGGATGTTTGCTATCAACTCCCCTGATGTTTCTTGAGGGCGGGGTCAAATGACATCACTTCCTGTGATGTCATCAGGGGTCAAGGGTCATGTGATGTGTCACTTCCGCTATCCCTGATATTTTGGTGAAATGACATCCCTGCAGCTTTGCTTTCCCACTTAACATCAAACAGTGTCTTCTGACTCAAGAAAAAGCAGAGCAGCAAGCTGCTGTATTGTGGCCTGCCTCAATGAAAACTGTGATCTGTGTTTGCCCTGCAAGAACCTTTAACTCCCTACAGGTTGGCAACTACAGCAACTACAGCAAGCACCATATTCAACGTGGAAGTGGACTCATTGATATTAGTCATAGATAATAAGGCACAGATGCCTAGAAACACAATAAACATGGTGCACAATCTTAAGTATACAGCCGAGACTTCTTGCAAGAAGAAAAGCTGTGTATTGATCTTGTGCATAGGGTCTGAGCCCCAGTACAGTTTATAGTTAGTTGTGAAGTAGTTACCCACAATACAGAGTGAGTTTGAACTACAGTCACTAAGACACAGATTACTACTATACGAATGACTGCCCATTTCTGCAACTTCATAGTTTATAAGGAGTACCTGAATACTAGTGTAAGAGTAGCACTTGGAAACAACAACACAGCACTCAGTGGTGATGCGACCAAACGCTCCAAATCATCTCCCCAGTTAAAGTGTTCCATTTTAAGATGGAATACTTTTAAATCACATGTTCATAAGATGGGCCATCCATTCAATGGACTTGGTCAGGGCCAGGAGGATAGTCCAGGGGCAACGTGTTTGTCTTGGAAGCAAGACAACACAGAGCAACACTGGCTTGAATCTCAGTCCTGCACTTAGAGACTGATCTCCAGTATTAAGTGTGTTATGAAAGATTAATTAATTAATTATCCCCATAAACTCCTCTCTGTTCTTCTCACCATCACTGTCCCATTCTCTACCAGCACTCATCCTAACCCCTCCCATCAATTTGCTGCCACAGAATATGTTTGAAACCTTTTCCTAAAGTCATGTCCTTTGTCCAATTATCCAGTTGTTTATTTTTGAAACACCTTAAATATTGTTCTCTGGGTTTGTTAGAACTTTCAGTCTGCATATTCATCTGTGGGCAAAAAAACATAAAACAAAGCCATCATCAGCAAATCGCCCAATGCTCACTATATTTTCAATGTATGTTGTAGATGTTGATTGCTCGCAAGCACTGAAGGAATCCAATTGGGATAATAATGCTCTTTCAAAAGTATTTCTTCAAAATGTACTTCCAATGGTAACTCGTTTTATGTAAGTAAATAGCACTTACCTTTTCTAAAAAAAAGAATTCTACTCTGATCAAAGTTATATTTTGCTATGATACTGGCAGACACCTATCAAAATTCAAGGATTCTGTATTAACACATTATTTCAGTTTTCGAAGGGGCATCAGTAAACCTTTGGTTTCTCATTTGATGATTTTAGCTATATACCGACATCACACAACTTCTCTTTTTGTTTATTTTCTTTATTTGTTGGGATCCACTGCCACCAATCTGAAATCCACTTTATTGGCTTTACTCTTAATTCTTCTAGGATCTCTTCATGTCAAGTTGTTTTCCTTTCACACTGTACAGATGAAGTTTTCTTTTGTTTTGATACAATTACTCTAAAGGAAATGAGAAATGCATGTCTGCATCAATCCACTAATCCTAAAAACAGGTTATTGGATCTGATGGTATGTTAGGTTATAGTGGCACGTTACAGATAATCTGCTCTTTAGTTTCGAAATATGCATTTTCTTTTCTACAATTTTTTCCAAGTCACCAACTGTTAATTCCAGCAAATCTGGAACATGCATCTCTAAATTGTCTCTTATTGACAGCTGTAATTAGGCCTCTTAGACTAAGGGATGGGTCATGGTAGCTGGATAAGGGCCTGTTCACCCCAAGTTATTGCATAATCTCTGTTATAGGCCTCATGCTGAACATTCTTGAGCAGCAGAGAAAATCATAAACAAAATCAGAAGACTAAATTTTCTTTTTAGCACAAGTCGAAGTGCTAGTAACCTTATAGACTGAATGAGAGATCATGATAATAGGATGTATTCCCTGTATCCTGAGTGGATGAGAGAAGGTCTATAATGGAATCTGTATATTAATTGTAGTTAAACTATTATGGTTTTTAATCCCAAGTCAGTATTTTACATCGTCCACATAATGACGCCATCAATTATATGTCTCTGTGAAGACTAACATCTTTACTCTGGAAAAGTACCCTTAGCTTCTGTTTCAATGATGCTTATTAAAAAATAAGCAGTGACAGAGTAGTTACAGAGTCCCCGACAGCAGTGCCCTACAATAATCCACAATAAAATATCAAAAATGAAACGTATTCTTCTTGCCATACCATTATTAAACAGAAGATGAGCACATTAACTGTTTCATAAATTGGATACAAGTTGAATCACTGAGCATTGGGGACAGCCCTTTTCTTCTAAAGTTCAGCAAGATTGCCTGTTTTGGGGAAGGGAGACATTGGGCCTCATTCCGAGTACGGCGCTAACCAATGGCGCTATTAACGCCTTGGTTGACGCCGTACCCGGACCGGCAGCGCCTTGGTGGATGGCGGAATTAGCGCCCCATTCCAAGGTTGGCGGGGCGGTAATTCCCCAATCCCCATTTACCCTTCCCCATTCCCATTCTTGCCCCATAGGGCATAATGGGAGTGGGGAAGGCGTCAATTACACCACCGTAAATTACGGTGGCGTAATTAACATCAAGGTCCCTTAGCGCCATGGTTTTTAACACCTGCTAAAAGCAGGTGTTAAAACCTCCATGGCGCAAAGGGAACTCGGAGTATGGCGGTAAGGGATTACCGCCACCGCTCTCGTTAGCGGTGGCCGCTATCCCTTACCGCCATACTCAGAATGAGGCCCATTAACTCCAGAAATGAAAATGGATCTTACACCAACTTAGTATATATGCTTCATGAGTACAAACAGGTTAATGTTAGGGTGAACAACGTGAAAAGAATAAGCACCCCACACAGCGTGCATTATATATTTAGTGATTCAGACAAATAACATTTTGGGGAGATATGTTAGTCAATAATATAGAGCTGTCATCATTATATTCTTTAATTGCAAACAAAGTTGCTAGGAACCTTCACTGATGCTACTTGTTCCCTTCTCCTTTCTCATAGGGGTATTTTGAAAGAGAACTATTGGAAATAATGTATATGGTTATTCTTCGATTCTATAATGTGCTTGGCTCTATAAGACAAGTATAATATTCTTATCATGACTACATTTGAAGAGGAAGTGATCATTAAAAATAAACATAGTACAATTTTTATAAATTTCCAGTGTAGTGTACAATGTTTGTTTTCTATCAATGACTTTGTTTACCATGGTTTCAAGGAAATCCAACAAACAAAAATGTAAAAACAAACAAAATCAAAAGCAAAGCTACAGGTCCAGGGTGATTCACAAGAATTTAGACTGAAAAGCTGTTGCTGTACGCGAGCCAGTCTAACAAGGTCCACGTCAAAACAAATCAATATGCAGAGCATCGAAAAACATTTACACAATGCACACAACCTAGTCCCAAGCCTACAGCCCCCTAGCAGCAATGGATCGCCTGAAGGCTAAATCATAGATAAATATTTAAGACACTGCAGTCTAACTGAGTGGAGAGGATACCTTTCTCAGAACTTAAGGAGAGGAAGCCACACCTTCATGTGACCAGACAGATGACCCAGAGTGGTGGTACAGACTTTCCTGGCCAAAGCTATCTCCCACATTTTGTACCACCATATATTGATTTTCTGAACCTCCTTCAATTTCCAGCACCAAATCAACGTGATCCAGGCTGCAAGTAATAAGAGTCGTGCAAGGGGTAGACAGACTCTACCGTCTCATCTAACAAAACCACCAAGGGATGCATAGGTAGCTGTAGCCCAGGAATAGCCTTGATTAGAGCCAGAACCTCCTTCCAGAATGTGCAGGCCCTCCCACAAGTTCGGCAGAGATGTAAAAAATCATCGTCCAAGCCGCAGTCCCTCTGACATATAGGGGAGAAAGTGCGATCAATCTTATTAAGATGGGACGGGTACATGTACCACCTAAATAAGGTCATATATGCATTATCTTTATTTGTCACACACTTGGATTCTTTGGCGACTCTGCCCATTTCCTTCCCCAAGACACCCCATAGACCGGCCGCCCCAGGTCCCGCTTCCATTGTGGCATTTAAGGAAGATGCAATATCTGACCAGGCCTAAACAGCAATTTGTGCAGTCTAGTGACCTTTTTTCTGTAAACCACCCTCCTATGAAATGAACTCTGGTGCAGTGGGTGAACGCGACACAGGCCTTCAAGTCATGGTATTAGTGTCTAAGCTGATAATATCTAAACCGCTGAGACTCGGAGACCCTGAACGCTACCTTACATTCCTCAAATGTCAGTGCAGTGCCCCTACACTTACTTTGGATTCTGGCCATTTCATCCAAGGACTCTGAGATGTTCAGTCCCATAAATTTGCCCATATTAACCGGGAAGCACAAGGTACATTCAATGTGTCCAAGTTCTAACATTAAGGTGACATCATCAGCAAAACTTCATCGGCATATAAGGCTGCTTTGTGTTCAGTCTGTACAACAGGGATGATCCGTATTTCTGGATTATTCCTAATACGATTGGCCAGGGGCTCCATTATAAAAGCAAAAATGAGGGGGGAGCAATCGGTATGGAGCGGGAATAAAGCTCATTAAGGCATATCCTAGTTTTTGGAAATCTGTAGCAGACCCAGCATTGGGTAATAAACTTGGGGCCAAACGTCCAGATTGTTGTAGAGATAAAGACCCAATACACTCTATCAAAGGCTTTTTTGGTGTCAAGTGCCAGCAGCGTCATTGGCATTCCATGTCTACGCCCGACTTGTTCAACATTCATGGCTCGTCTGATATTAACATGCATACTTTAGCCCAAGATGAATCCTGTCTGTTCTCGGTGGATCAAGGAAGGAAGAACTCCCATCAACAAGAGGCCAACACCTTAGAATACATTTTAGCGCCTGTGTTGAGGAGGAAAATTCGTCCATAGGAATTGCATAATTTGGCATCTGTACCCATCTTTAAGATCAAGGACAACAGTAAGTCACCCATAGTGTCCGACATTGCCTCTGACTGCAGAAAATAATTAAAGATAGGGGAGCAAGCAACAGGGTCTTAAAGGTTTTATAAAACAGTGGAGTAAATCCATCTGGGCCCGGGGACTTTTGATTAAGGAGCAAATTAATTGCCCTTTCAGATTTCTCCTCTGTGATAGGGAGCTCCAGTTGGCCCTGGAGCACCTGTGAGAGTCTGGTAGGACAGCGGAGGCAAGATGAGAATCCTGCTCACCAGAGCCCAAATTGTCCAAAGACATACGGCACTCCTGAAACTTGAAGAACCTCTCTATGTTCTCTGCCTCTGAGAACCGTATGGTCCTGTATTCGTCCCTGATTTCCATCACATGTTCCTGGATATCAACTTCTTCAATGTATTTGCCAACAGCTTATTGGCCTTATTACAGTGCATATAATAATACTGTTTCATACATACATACTAGAGACATGGCAGTATCGATTTCTTAGGGATTTCTTTTGAGCATGGGCACTTTCCCGCTCTCGCACTCGGGTTTCCAGGTGCTCTGTGTCCTGCTTGATCAACTAATAAATTCCCCTTTATAACAGCCTTCATGGCATCCCAGAGCATACCATTTGGGGTCCCCTCTACATCATTATAAACAAAGAAGATAACAATGGCCGCTGCAATTTCCCTATGAATTACCAGATCTTGAAGAAGCGGGTCATAAAGCTTCCGATAAAACATCAGTGCTGGGTGAACCCTACTCATACGCAACTCAGTAAAAACCATAGAATGATCTGGTAACAACCGCTTACCAATGTCACAACCTGATACAAAGGGAACCAGTCAAGCAGATAACAAATGGAGTTCAACCCGAGAAAAGCCCCTGTGCATGTGCGAATAATGGGTATACTCCCTATCAGTCCTATGAAGGAACCTCCAGATATCAACAATGCCCAACTCCCGCAGGGCCCTCAAAAAAGCAAGGGAATTTCTGTAGTCTGTGTGAAAGGGCGGGAGTGTCATATCCACCTCCGTGTGTGGGACCAAATTGAAATGTCCCCAAACGCTGCAAGGGTCAGGAGGAGCGCCGCCAGGAAATCATGTTGGTTGTCATATGGGAAATACATAGAGGTCAGTGTGACAGGGTGGGCCAACAGGGTTCTCATCAACAGTAGGTACTTCTCCCCAGCATCCTTTTGGATACCCCGCTTAAGAAAGGGGAAGCCTCTCGCTGTCAAAATTGTGGCTCCCTCTATTTGGAGATGACCAAGGCAACACATTGCACGGGATGATAATCCCTCCACCTCAGCCTCTGCTCATCTTCTGACAGTAAATGAGTCTCGTGAATCATAGCTTTGCCTACGTCAGACCTCTGGAAGCTCCTCCATAACGACCTCCTCTTAACCAGGGAATTTAAGCCCTGAGCTTTCAGAATTACTAGCTCATAATTCTCCAACCCTGTCAATCTGGTCTAGCAGGCAGAGTATAAAGTACACAACAATATACATCTAAAAAAAGAACCCACTTTTCAAGAAGAGTCCCAATTTCCCACCAACCAAATCAACCATCACCACCCGCCAACTCTGGCTACAGGGGTAGGATAGGATGGGCGTAGCCCCTTATATAAACAAGAGCACCCATCCCCTGCCATGGCGTAACTGAAAGCACTCAAGTTACATTCAAATCACCCACCCTCCATTCAGCAAAAAGGAAAAAAAGATGCATGAAGGCTAATACACTAATACACTATGGCCCTGATTTAAAAACATGAGCTGCAATTAGAAACGCTCAAGCATAAGGATATCCAAAGAAAGCAGCGCAGTCCCTTTGCAGGGAGGTTTACAATAAATGTTAGTGAAACGGAGCAGAACGTGAACCAGGTGGTCTAGGGGCACGTTACCATTGGCAACATGGAATGGGGTCAGCGCAGACTGAGAGCACATTTGATACAGTGCATGGCGGGGAGTAAAGGGAGCCAGAGTTAGGGACAAATCGAGGTGGAGGTACCCCAAGAATGGCTTTGAATACAAGAGGGAAATTGAACTACGATGCTTAGAGAACCACCGCACTTGCCAGTGGTGGAGAGAGGTAGCAGTGCTGTGTGGGAGGTCGTGGAGAGCAGAGGGCCCTCATTACGACCCTGGCGGAAACCGAAAAACGATGGCGGAAATGCAATACCGCCATCGAATAGCGCTCGGTGCGATTATGACCCGTCACCGTAAAGTACGATGCCATTAGCGACACCGTAGTGAACGCCAACGCTAACTGCACCAAGTACGCGCACGCGCGCCATGCCAAACCGTAATTACCACCATGGCGTAATGGTACGCGAATTCCGATCCAAGCGGACATGTACCTAACGCCATCAAGCATGGCGGAATGTACCATTCCGCCATGGTGAGAAGTACGGCTTCGCGAATCAACCGTAAACGGCCCTACTGAGTGCCTGTACACCACTCCCTGGCCACATTGCACAACTCCTCGTAGGTGCAATGAAGACACAAATGCAACCAGTGAAATGTACAAGCCACCCATGCATGCCAACAAACAAATGAATCTAGGGGCTCCAAGTGCCTTGTGAGTGGCCATCCATTCATGCCATGGCACCATTGCCCCACTGATGCAGCACAGGCATGTGAAGGTTCAAGTACAGCAACATGAGCAGAAAAATGAGACAAACAAAAACAGGCCCCCCCATCGACTGACACCAGTGTAAGGCAACATACAAAGCAGTATCCTGAGGGAGACTGCACCAGCCCTGTACTCCTGCCAGTAAACCAACCAACCATCAGCATAAGCATGGACCACACAAGTTGGCAGAGTGACTGAGCAGCCAGGCACATCTCAAGAGGGGCCAATGGGAGCTGCAGGGCACAGATGGCACGAATACAGAAGCCATTCCAATGGACATGACCTCAGTCTCCCTCCAAGAAACGCACGCAAACACAGGCACCTGTGACCAGCCATATTCTGATAATCACATCATTCCACCAATCCACCTGGCTGACCGGCATCTGTTACACAAAAGCAAATCCCCCGCCCATGAGCAGGACATCATTAAAACAGTCACAATGGTAGCCCCTATCCCTGACCACACTGGGCTTCGTAGGCAAACGCGGCCAGTACAGTACCACGCAACTATACTCAGAAGCCGGAACCCAATGCAGATCTTCTCACAAAACATCGCACCACAAATAGGAATATGCTACATTACTTGCAAAGAAGAACGCTACACGGTTAAAATCAGAATAGACATTTAATGCACCACAAAATCACCAAGCCCATACAGCCATTAGGACATGAACCCCAAAATACATTTCATCATTGTGGGCTGCATCCGCAATAAATGACCAGCTTCTTCTTGTGTGACGCCCTGTTCCTTCATGGTACACAGGGGCTACATTCACGTTCAAAAAGGCAACATGGAAGCGCCTAGAACGGCAGGGCCGTCCCATTAGGTAGGCACTAGTCCAGCTGAAAGCTCGAAATGTTGCTCCTAGCCACTAGTACTGCGTAAGGGCATGTGGCCCATTGGCGATCGTCCCATAAGATCGTAATGGTGCTCCACTGATTAACTCGAAGCAGCAGGTGCCGGGAGTAAAAGCCATCTGCAGGAGTGGCATACAGATGGCAGCGGCAAAAGGGGAGGAGATACCTGTCACCCAAATGAAATGAAAAAGAATAGTAGGCCATCAGAACTTGATTCGTATTACTCACTTCAATGATCACACTAAATCTACAGCCATATGCATGCTAGCCCACTCCAAAGGATTATTCACACCCAAAAATAACTTGCGAATCATAACTATGAAAATCGAGCTGGAAACACTATTACACACGAGTGCTTGTGTGCATGCGTCTGTCTAAACAGAATCCATTTGATGGGATTAGTAACGTGCATAGACACAAGTGTATGAAGGCGCGTCGAGACAGGGAGGGTACAACAAGGGCAGATAGACGATGGTCCCACTATGGCAGCTCTGCATCACATAGCGCAGGGGAGGTGGATAGATTACAAAAAGCCCTGTACATGGCAAACTCTCCATTAAATCATCTGTCCATGCATCCATACATCATTTCCTCATCCCTGTATGAAAACACCTGATTATTTACTCACATCACATGTGAAATTTCCATTGAGTCTGTGCGTAAAGCAGTCTGCAAAATCCACTGTGCTCCAGGCCGGGATTCCAGTGTTGTGAAGTAAGATGTATTTGGGAACGTCCTGCCTCATCGTCCACTACGCTATTGCGCATCCCATACTATTCATATCAATCATTGCATTCTCGCCATGGCCCCTGTCCCAAGGACACTAAACAATAGAACGTTATATTTGCAGTCAGACCTGTGGGCGTCTCCTCGCCGCTAGCTGAAGACCGAAAGCGCCGTCCTTCGAATACCTCATTTGCAACATCACGTCGGAAAGGCATCTGTGACCGCTCGAAATCACAAATTCATCCATGTAGTGCGGCATTGTGTGTAAATGCAAACTGGCTTCACTCACAAATGGGACGCCCCGCCCGTCGGTGAACCGCGGTACAGTGCTGCATGAGGGTCCACCGTTAATCGAGCACTACATTCCACTGACCCTTCACAAGTTTGTTCGCGACTGCAAAGATAGTATGTGAAACAATGGAACCATAGCAGAATGAACATATGAACCAATATTTCACTGCCATCGGGATCATATACATGATTGTAATAGCAAGATGCCATGCGTCGAATTGCAGCGTTGTGTGCGGGACGTGCTCGCCCAAAGGGGATTGCAGCTTGCACAGGTGGAATGAATCACCACAGGTGGAGGCAATAGAGCTTGAAAACACATAAATTGCACACCCAACCCCCTCCCACACCCACACCAAAATGCTACCGGCAGGACTAGCGATGTTGGCCCTGGGGGACCTGATTGCACTGCAAGTACTCCAACTTCAAGAAGAAGACGAACAGCAACTACTACAACAACCGGCCGCACAGAGGAGACGCAGGAGGAGGAGGAGGGCAAGGCAGGGCCAGCAAGGCCCGCCAGCACAGCCACTACCACCACGCAGGCAGCCCGCAATCCCACGCCTCCGAGCACATCCGTTCAACCTCACGGATGAGCAGATCCACACCCTCTACCGTTTGGACCGGGACACCATAACCGCCATTGTGGATATGACACAGGCTGACCTTGTCAGCATGATAGATAGCCCAACCGCCATTCCACCCCTACTGAAGGTGGTGTCTGTACTCCACTTCCTGGCCACAGGCACCTACCAGCACACAGTCGGACAGTTGCATGGCATTTCACAGCCAGTGTTCTCACGGACACTATTGCAAGTGCTCGATGCCCTCCTGAAGCACGCAGACGACTACATCTCTCTACCACGCTCGGAGCAGGAAATTACGAACACAAAAAAGTGGGATTCCATGCACCTGGCGGCATACCGGGTTGCATTGGTGCCATCGACTGCACCCATGTGGAATTGGTCGTCCCGCATGCCATGGAGGCCCAGTACCGCAACCGAAAACAATTTCATTCTCTGAATGTACAAATGGTGTGTGACTCCAACAGGATCATTACCCATTGTTGTGCCCGATTTCCTGGATCAACCCATGATTCTATGGTTTTGAGGAACTCTACAATACCACGCTACATGGAGCGACACGCAGGGAACAGATCCTGGCTACTCGGTGAGTCTCATTTCATGCATGATAATGTGGGGTATGTGATGCGGCAATGACCTGGCAGGAAGGGGGGGGGCGTACGTAGCAATGTCATTCCACAAACATCCTTTATTGTCCACATACAGGTGATGCCGGGTATCCACTGAAGAGATGGCTCCTTACACCACTCCGGAACCCACAGAACCAGCCTGAAGAGGACTACAACCATGCCCACTCACGTACCCGTGTAGTCATAGAGCAGGCATTCGGCCTACTGAAGACTCGTTTCCGCTGCCTCAGCAGGTCTGGCGGGGCACTCCTGTACCGCCATGTGAAGGTGGCAAAGATGGTCATGGCATGTGTCATGCTACACAACATGTGCGTACGTAGAAATGTGCCCATGCCCCCTGACGCAGAACTGCAAGCACCTGTAGATGGTCATGATGAGGGTGGGGATGTGGCAGCACCTCAAGGAGTCCGCGAGGCACAGGAGGGCCGAGACATTCGTCAGATTCTCATAGATTCATGCTTCTAGCACTCACGCCTGGTGGCTGATACATGGACACGGGACTTGTGGCACTGTGTGTGTCTGGAACATGCACAATATGGACTGTACGCCTATAATGGCCTCGTACACAAAGATCAATGTCCACACATCTCATTGGATGATAGTGAAATGTTTATCGCATATGTGAAATTATGTTACACACCCCATCTACCCGCCACCCAAGTGAGCCCAACATACCCCCTCCACCCTCCTACCTCCCCCCCGAACACCAGTGTCCAAAGGTGCTCATTGTCAGTGGGCAGACGCTATTGCAAGCCCCCTCTCCGGGTATCAGGGGCACCCCTGCCTGTGTAGCGCAGGTTCCTCCCAGATCTACGTTGGGGGCTGCCCTGGATGGAACTTGCAACGGATGATGTCTCTGCCTGCTCACGTCCATGCATGTCCCTGAGGGTTTGTGAGAGCTCAGTGAGCACACGGCGCACAGCGGCAAGTTCAGCACATACGTCTTTGGACGTCGCATGCAGTTCCCCCCCTCAGGCTCTCGGTGCTTCTCTCCATTTGTACTCTCAGGCTCTCGGTGCTTCTCTCCATTTGTGCCCTTAGTGTCTCTGTACTTCTCTCCATTTCTGCCCTAAGTGTCTCAGTAGATGTTTCTATGGCTGACTTAGTACCCCCACATTCATCAGCATGGTCCTTGAGGAGCGTGGCCAGTTGCTGCTGTTGCACGATCACCTGGTTGAGGGACTGTTGCCTCTGCTGGGCCATGGCCATTTGCGGTGGTGTCACAGAGGGGCTGGTCACCTCATGTTGCCTTGCCACAGGGCTTGTGGGGGATGGCCAGTCGTCGTCTTGTGGGTGCCCCTGCCTGGTATCCTCATGGTGTACGGGATGGAACAAACAGGGGGATTGAGACAGGTCATGGATGGATCTTACTTCGACATCCCCGTTTTCTGTGTCGGAGCATGCTGCCATTAATGCAGTGTCACCTATGGTGCTGCTGCCACCAGAAGCAGTGCCTTCTGTGGCATCCATTGGGGGGACCTGTGGTGGTGCTGTTGTGGGCATGCTGGCTGCTGGGGTGCCTGTTGAAGTCCCCTCCTGTGTGCTGCCACTTGATTTGTGCTGCTGCCGTGTCTTGATCCGTGCAGCTGAGGTGGAGGGTCTTTGGCCGTTGGTCTTGGCCCTCTTTGCAGGTGTGCTGGTAGGGGTGTCCTGGAGCTCGTCGTTTGAATCGGACCCTGTGGTGGAGTAAAGGAGGGCGAGCGTTATTAATGGGTCTGTTGAAATTGGAATGGCAATGTATCACATGCATTGGGGTGGTACCTGAGGGTGATTTGGGTCGGGGCCTTGGAGGTGGTTTCATTTTTGTGTGGATTGAGGATGCAGTTGTTTTGCAGCCTGCAGTTAGGGTGTGCATGCTGCACGTGTAGAGGGTGTTTTTAGGGTTTTTAATTATTTATGTATTTATTGTGCGTTTTAAAGTGCGCTATCAGGCCAATGTATGTGGACGTTCTCATGGACATGTGTTACTGTTGCACTATGTGGACACATGGTACTTCACATGATTGGACATTGTGGTTTTAGCATTGTTTTATTTGGCCCACCTACCTGATTCTTCGGATGTCTGCACTCCTTTCTCCATCCCTCCGACTCCCTTTATACTCTCCATTCCAATGGTGGAGGCACAGATTTCTTCCCAGGGGGTCAACTTGATGGGTGATTCCGATCCTCCCCCGGTGGCTGTGGCAATGTTTCGGTTGGCAGAAAGTATGCTCCGGACGCGTATCCGCAGGTCGTCCCATCGCTTTCTGCATTGCTGTGGGTTGCGGGGTGCGGTCCCCACCGCACTTACCCGCTGTGCCACCAGGGCCCATATGGCCTTCTTGTTCGCAAGTGCCGTCCTGGTCATTTGCGTCGAGAAGACGACGGCAGCATTCACTTGGAGGGTCTCTGTGAGCACGGTGAGTTCCTCACGGGAGAAGTGGACCTGCCGCTTGCGGTCGCACGCTTTTTTCGCTACTTTTCCCATTGTTATTGTTTTCACTAGGCTGGATGACGGGTTGTGATGTGTCTCAGGGTAGTATTTTTAATGGTTGTGTGGGAATTCTGATTTTATAGGTGTACGGCGTGCTGTTTCCCGTTCCGGGACCATGTTTTTACTTCCGTTTCCGTATATTTACGGTCACCGTACTTTCCGATTGCCGCTCATTACGGTGACCGCCAAGTTGGGTGGCGGAATTGCACCTAGGGCGCCGTACGACGGCGGTGGGGGGCGTTTTGGGGACATTTCCGCCATCGCGGACATTGCACTTCCGCCATGGAGTAGTGCTCGTGCCCGATGGGTCGGAATTAGCCGCACTTTGCTCCGTCGTGCAATGGCGGAAACGCTATTTACGCTGTGGCGGTCCGGTCAGTCACTTTCCGCCAGGGTCGTAATGAGGGCCAGAGTATTTTGTTGCGTTCACCCTTCACATGCACTTATGATGGACCTTTAAAAGTGACGCCTTGAAGGGAATAGCCTCAAGACAATGGAATGTCGTGTCCCTTGCCACCAGGGAAGGAACAGGGTGTCATGAAATGGTAAACAGCACCATTTTTTATTGAAACTCTTAATTAAAAAAAAACATTGAGTTAGAGCCGCACACGAAGTTCGCCCAATAGATCTCATACTTTTAAAGCATCAATCGTGAGCCAACCACTTTGGAAAAAAAACACCTTTGTGGAGACATGGTTAGCATCTGTTTACCTCAAACAGCAATCACCCCAAAGAGACATGCAGCAGATCATGGAAACACAACGCAGCACCATTTTAAAGATCTGCTCCATGTCTACCTAGGATTATCACTGTTTGAGGCCAATGTCCTCTCCACAGACAACACACCAATTGTAAACCCAGGAAGTAAATGTGCTTCATCAGGGGGTGGACTGGGAAACAAAAGAGGACCCTGGAAATGATTTTCAAAGTGGCCTCATGTTACACATTTTCAGCAAGCCCAACCTTTTTCCTATGTGACAATTTGGAAATGCAACACGGGAAATCTCCAGAGTTTCCTATAGGCCGGTCCAGTACTGGCTTGTATGCCTGAAAATCCACTTGTTGGCACTTGGGGTCTGTAATGGCAGCCATAACCTCTGCTGTTGCACAACTCTAGGACCACAGGAGCAGCGCTCATGCTGGCCCTTTCCCCATACATTGGTGTGCACCAGAGTTACTAAAAATGCTCCCCCTGATGCATATTTGTGATATCAGTTAGGTAAGAAAGGAATGATGAATTATATACATTAGAGATTAATGTAAGCATACGCCAAAATAAGATAAATATACATTGTGCCACCAGAATCACTGGGCTAGCGACATCATGCCATCTTTGATCCCTGAATAACATTACAGAAACTGACATCACATGGTCTGTCTTTGAGCTCAATGATGATTTATTGTATGTTTTTTCAACATCCGTTAAACATGTGAGGCTGCAGAGTGTTAATAAATAGTGACTGTTGGCAAGTACAAAGAGCTACTGAAACCAATGATAAGAAAACACATATTTTGAACACACCACTGGTGTCAGGATTCAAATCATAAGTATTGCCAAGGATCCCACACGCCTTATCTGATGCAGTGACTTACTGTTCAATCATAAATGACAGAGATTGGTTGATTGATTGATTGATTAATGCACTTGTATAGCTGTCCCATACCTGAAGGTCTTTGGGCACTGGTCATCGTAGCTGCTACTGAAATAAGAAAGGTTTTATATAGGACCTAAAAGACATCAAACTATGGTTGGATTGCAAGAGAGGGTGGAGCCTATTCAAAATTTACACAGCCTTTCCACCTAGACTGACCCTTTGGAAGAGAGATTAAAGGAAGGAACCTCTAAAGAGTAGTCGGTTTGACCTTCTAAATGGCAATATGAAGTATATCTACCAAGCCTAGAGGAAAGAGACAGTGGAACTCGATTATGAATGCTTGTGGACACTAAATGATTTCAATTGTATTCTATGTTGTATGTCAGGGTTGTCATACTTCAGCCCTCGGGGGCCAGAAACAAGTTGGATTTTCAGAATACCTCTCATTAATATTAATTAATACATTTTGTTTTATTTCTTTAATTGTTTTTTTAGATCTGGGATTCAAACCACTGTTGCTCTGTGTGGTCTTGCTTCCAAGACCAGCCTGTTGCCCCAGTGTTATCCTCCGTACATTTGAATACAATGATTCTAAATATATGCAATTTCTTCACATGAATATGAATAAGGGATATCCTGAAAACCTGCCGAGATTCTTGCCCTTGAAGTCTCGAGTTGGACAACCCTGTTGTATCTTCAACCAATGAAAAGCCCTTCTGGATTGATTTGTATGGTGTCTTTTTTATCAATCCCAAAAATCAAGCATACAGCTACTTTTGTAAACAGCTGGGATAGAAAGGCTAACTTAAAGGGCAGCAATAAAGTCTAAAACATAATTCACCAAAGATCCCATAATGCTGGCATGATCATGATGGTCTAACAGGGGCATATGTTTTTTAAGTAACCTAAATTGATAAAACAGCTATTGATTACTGCAGTGATTGGAGGGGATAGAGACATTCCAGGGACAAAAATGACCACAAGATTCTTTACCTTGGAATTCAGATACCAATAGAGGAGAAATAGAATATCTCGGAGAATCTTTCTTTTACCAGAGCCAAATAGGTTCACCTGGTTTTGCCACCATTGAGCTGTAGACAGTGTCCACTAGACCAAGACTGAATAATATTTAGACAGTCCCCGAGAGGCCTAGGGTAGCAGTCCACCATTGCACTGCCACATAGACGTTGTATGCATAGGACTGTATCATCACAGGATAGTGTTTCAGAAGATTAAAACATTAAGCCATATTTATATGTTGAAAAGTACCAGGGAGAGAGAGGATCCATGAGGTACCACACAAGTGACATTTAAAATGGTGGAACGGAACAGGCCCCATCTGCACCTTTCTGAGTTCTACCAGAGATAAATGCTTTGAATCAGTTAAGGTTGAACAACTGTCCAAACTTCACTGGTTACAATCCTTTCATTCCATGCACAGAGGCTATGGAGCACAGAGGTGTGGCTCACCATAAAAAAGTAGTGGAACGATCTACCATCGCTATTTCTTTCTTTTATTTATGTGTTTTGCACCGTATCCCACAGGCTTCAGGGCGCACATGAAAAGAAAAGACACAACATAAAAAAGCAGGACACAAGATGAGAATATGGCCAATAGAAACAGGTTGAATAATGTTTTCAAACAAATTGATTTTCCAGAGTTTCTGGAAGGGGGGCTGGTTCCTTTCCTGACACGCGCCCATAGGCAGAGAGTTCCAGGTATTAGCTGCCTGTACTGGGAAAGAATGGCCATTTCGATTCACACGCCAGGCTCTGGGGCAGGAGAGAAGGCTAGTTTTGCTAGCGTGCAGCGCTCTCCTTAATTAAGATTTCCTTAAGATAAAAAGCAGCCAAACCGTAAAGGCATTTATGTGCCATGGTAAACCTCTCTAACTGTATTCTAGCAGCCACAGGCAGCCAATGCAGTTCTTTTCTGGATTCAGAGATGTGGGCTCTGCAAGGAATTTTTCTCAGAATGCAAACTGCCTTCTTCTGAACAACTTCTGCACAACTTGATGTTTGCAAATGCTACCTTTACTAGCATTGGACAACAGGGCATTGCAATAGTCAGTCGTAGTCAGGATACTGTGAATTTTTAAGGATGTTATTAGTTGTGCATCTGCACCAAGAGAGGATTCTAAATAGATTCCAAGTGTTTTTACTTTATTTAGGACAGGAATATTACAGTTCTCAGTCATGAAATTAGAATACCTTGGATCAAGTTTTACTATAGCCTGAGTTGATCCAAATACAGGGCTGTCACAAGATGTGGTGAGGCCCGGGGCAAAACATTTGGTGAGGCCCTCTTATGATTTTATCCACTGGGCCAGCTGCGGCACGCCCGCTAATAGGAGACTCGAGAAATCTCCCCTTGAGTTTGTGTGGAGGAACCCAAAAATGGTTTATTTCTACAACTGCAAATCATCAACTACAGCAAAGTTAGATGTTTCTACTGAAGAAAGGTTTATGTCAGACTAGCTTTTGTATCATATGCATGAATATATATATAGGATGGCATGACGGCATGTGGTGCGTGATACCAGCATTAAGGAGCACCCTGTCCCTGTGTGCACATTAAAACACACATCATACACAGTGGCAGTCAGATAAGATGATGTACAGTGGAGGCTAGTGAATTTCTGAACTGAAGAGGCTTAAATGTTTAAGCCAATTATGCAGGATCGACAGAGCACAGGGAGGGAGCCCAAACCAAACAAGGGTTGCTTGAGGGGGTTTCTCACTCCCAGGAAAATGTTTGAAACATTGATTTAAAATTATGCATTTTACAGCACTTTCTAGGAAAATTTGGGTAGAAATCCATACAGTTTGTAATTGGTTTTGTATGGTAGCACATGGAAAAACCCAATAGATGAAAAAGTCATCAACCGTGCACAGGAACATTTTCCAATACATTTCATGCCGCCTTTGAACACAACATATATTAGTACAAAAATATATTCATGCTTGTTGTTCCCATGTATGTCCATGTAGGTTGCTCCAATATATGCCATTATTACCATGTACGGACTCCCAGCCTGTAAAAATGCAAAGCCCTAGAAAGTATGTCGAGGCTGACTGTGTACCATAAGTGTTATTGCTGGCTAGATTGGCCTAAATTCAAGTTGGGCCAGATTAGCCAAATAGTAGGTTTGCTTTAACCTTGTTGTATTGTCCTGTGCATCAAGAGTAAAGAAAAACAAGCATTGGCAATGCTAACAGTTTGGGCCTCCGTGTAGGCATGGGAAAGGCACTGCTGTATTGGTATTTACTAACCATTGATGTTAGCAGGTGCAAAATGGTTTGAGTACCGGACCATCTAACAGTGGTGCTGGGCAAATGCCTAATACGTATTCACAAGCCAAAACCGTTGGCTTTGTCAGTGTTTTTTTTCTAACAGGACTTCAGTAAAAGACACAAAGGGTGCTTTTAAATCGAGTGGCTGAAGGCAGACCTGGTCAAGACATTTGCATTACACCGGTACTGTGTACAACCCCAACTGAGTCATTAACTCTCAGAAGATTCCTTTGAGAAAACACTCAGAGATACCGTGAGGACAAAGTTTGATGGCAAGGCTTGATTAAAGCTAGCTCAAAGAGTTCCAATAAGGAAGTTTTTTGGGTGGGAAGGGCAGGAACTGGGTGTGAATTGCCATAGAGATTAGCATGGCCACGAGAAGTCATTGGATGGGCAAATAACTAAACAACATCTACAAGCTTGTGTGCCTCTTCATCTGCCATTTCTCCCTATCTGTTCTCAATGCTGCCATTGGGACTGGAATTTGGCAACAAATTACTCATAGGATCTCAGATCCAGCTCCACAATCCTGGGAAATCTATGTGCACTATAAGTTTATTTATAATGCTGTGGTGTGTTCATGCTTTAAACTATGTTGGGCAGGGCGTTGAACTGTGGCCGCTACGTTCAAAAGTGAGGCACTTCCTCTCAAGACCGTTAGAAGGTCTGAGCAGGAGCCCTGTGAAATCCCTTGTCAATGTTGCACTCTCCTGGAAATATTGAAGTGCATTTTTTAGGTTTAAAAGGGGTGCAGATTGTGAACTTTGCTGATGATAAATCCCCTGAGGGGAAGAGGTAAATATTATGATATGGCATAAGTCATTTATAACGCGCCGTACACAAGTGTTTCTAGGCATGACAAGACAAGGGACGGAAGACAGAGGGAGTGCAATACAAATGATCTTACTAGGCCTTGTGACATTCAGATCGTGCAAGTGCGACGGCGCTACAGTGCAGGGGGATCGAGAGGGAGAAGTGCCAGGGAGCGGGAGGGGAATGGGTAGTGGAGTCGAAGAGGTTTGTTGCCTCACAGGAAGGCAAAGGAAGAGGGCCCAAGGAGGGCGGCCAGAATGAGAGGGGCAAAACCGGCCCAGGGGTCCCAATGAGAAGGATCTCAGTCTTACTGGCATTATCTTCATGGGGGTGACTACAATACTTGACTTACACACTCCTAATCCTACCATCATTGTACCCAGCCCCTTTCACTTTGGTAGGACGGATGCCACAGTAAAAAAAGTTTATTTCCACCACTGTTAGTTCCCTATAGCAATAGTTTTGGCTCATTGGTGGCACACCTAATACCCCAAACAAAAGGAATGCCAGCAGTGGAGCAACACATTTGAGCAGATCGGGCTCTAGCCCCCTCATGAAATGTTGAGCTTTGTTGACTCGACCTGGCTGCATGGGCGGCACCAGCCCTTGGCTGGGGAGGGCTGAAGCCCTCCCACTTTGAGGAAGATGCCTTCTTTCGATGTGTCACCAACCAGTAGCACTCATTAAGGAGCGGCATCAGCATCAAACATGCAGAGCGCAAAAGCCTATTCACGTGATATCAACAGACTCACTTTGATAAAGCCAAAGTCTTAACTTCTGTTCTCAGCTTTTAGATGGCCCACCTCTCCCGAGACTAGCATAGCATTATGAAAGTAAATAACCTCTGAATTGGGGTGAAAGGGGCGACAATGGCAAAAGGGAAGGTGCAATAGCTATTCAGCTTCCTAGCTGGGCTCAGGGAATTGGGAGGGATGTGGGAGAAGGGCTGGCTGACGATATGCCAGGACTAGTGGGGGCCCATTTCTTTTTGATGTTTGTGGGGCACCCCTTACAATACAGATTGGAAAAATAGGCCAAGGCACCTATGGAGTGCTTAAATTAATAATGAAGTCAAAATAATGCAGCAAGGTGGTTAAAAGCTGCAGATTGTCATTAGGTTTCTGTGTCATAAGACTGCCAACATGGGGGCAGCTGCTTGGGGGCCCATTTCAACTGTAAAAGCTGAAAGGCCCAGGTGCCCTCCCACAGTGGGGAGACCGACAGCACAATGGGTTTATTGGCCCCACTCACTATCCGCTTTCAGAACTGTCATCCAGCCCCTGCCGGGCTGACCAACGGAGCCATGGCCAGACGCAACGGGACACAGACATTAAACGGTGCCTGGGCTTCGCTGTCAAGAAAGGCCCTGCAGTTACTAACATAAAACATTTTGCTCTTAGCACCTGCATTCATATGCATACATATTTAGGTAATTGAAATTGTGATGTGGGGTTAGCACTTGTATACCAGGGGAGTGATTAGAAGGGAAATGGTGCTATGAGACATCTCATTCTCACTGGCAGTAGTCCTTAAGTGTGGGGTTCCAGAAATGAAGGAGTTAGCTGCTTTAACATTGAAGCTCCACCAGAATAGTCTCATTTGAATTTGGAAAGATGTTAGATACCCCTACAGTATTTTTTCCCCTCTCCCAACATTTGAAGTGTTAGTCCCAACCCACCCCCGAAAGTATAGCCTAGGTGCAGCGCTGATGCCGTGACCCCAACCCTTAATTAAGTGGGTTGCAGGGCTGCTAAATTTAGGGGTCGGGGCTGGCACACGCACTCACATACCACACTTTCATAGATGCACTCATCCACCAGTCACACAACTCCTTAGATGCATGCATAAATAAAAACCAAACATAGAGTTCACCCTAACATAAACACCAACATGCACGCATGCATTTATGCCCATATACATTCTCATTACACATATAAACACATTTCATTTAAAATAAAAATAAAACACTAAACTTACCTCCATGCACCCTCCAAAAGCAGATGGCCCTCCCTTCACTGCGACACGTAGACATGCTGCCTGACAGGAGAGGAGTCCTCTCTTGTTATTCAGCATGTCTGAGTTGTCAGCTGAATAACGGGAGGCAGCAGGGTTCACTTCTGAGCCCTGCTGTTTCCCATTATGTTGCTGTTTCTTGCAGAGCCTCTACTCGCGAGAGGGTGCTGCGAGGCCCCTGGCAAGCATGAGGCCCGGGGTAGTTTGCCCTGCCCCCTCACCCCTCCTCGTGACGGCCCTGTCCAAATATCATGAGTTCCGTTTGGGAACTATTTAGGCTCATCCAGTGCGTGGACATCCAGTGTTTGATGGACTTATATCTGAAAGTTAGCCTCTCTGAATACATGGTGTAATTAATGTTCAGTTGCAGCAACAATTGGGTGTTGTCAGCATAGTTCATAAACTGCACTCCCATTTGTGTAAGCAGGTCTCATAGCGGTTTGATATAAAGATTGAAGAGTGCAGGTGACATGCATGGGCCCTGGGGAACTCCACAATATAGTGGGACGGGGTCCGAAGCAGCATCATCCCAGTACACTGGTGTACACCATGGATCTCCTGTTATTGAAGCGCGTAACTGCTGAGCTTTAATCAAGTCTATACGAAAAGGATGAGCATACTCATTCTTAGTACTTAAGGGGTTAAAAAGGAGAAAACCCATTGCACAGTGTTCTCCAAACATTCTCCTGTTGTTGATTTCATCATCTGGAGGTGTTTGTGGTCTAAATGTTTGAACACCGCTGATAGATCCAACAACACCAATAACCCAGTCCCGACATTTCCATAATGTCCAACATGTGGATCTGCAGGTCTAACAAGGCACTTTCGGTGCCATGGTTAGGGCAAAGGCCAGATTGTCTCAGATGAAGAATAGAGGAGGTCCAGACATTCCAGGAACTGCATAGTAGCTACTTTGTTGACGATCCTTTAAAAGGAATTGACCATTCGTAATCAATCTTAGGTTTGCGGCCTCTCTAGGATTTAGACCTGCTTTTCTCAGAAGGGCTAACCATGACCTCCATCATGGAGTTTGGAACAGTGTTGTGTGCGAAGGTGCCATTCAACAACAATCCACCTGTCAGAAGGCCATGATGCTGGATCAAAAGCCAGTCTGGGGCAGGATCCATATCTGAATTGTTTTGCTCCTAGCTTTTTCTGGGGAGTCTCGAACCCTGTGGATGCCAGCCTGGGGCAG
Organism: Ambystoma mexicanum; assembly: GCF_040938575.1. Classification (NCBI taxonomy): domain Eukaryota; kingdom Metazoa; phylum Chordata; class Amphibia; order Caudata; family Ambystomatidae; genus Ambystoma; species Ambystoma mexicanum. The sequence continues at coordinate 935,901,026 of NC_090932.1, read as the reverse complement.
GATCCATATCTGAATTGTTTGGCTCTAATCATTTTATGAGAGTCTCGATCTCTGTGGAAGGCAGCCTGGGCAGCATCCCTAGCTAAATTGTTTGGCTCCAAGCGTTTTATGAGATTGTCGATCTCTGTGGAGGGCAGCCAGGGGAGCATGCCTATATGAATTGTTTGGGTCCTAGCTTTTTCTGAAAGTCTCAAACTTTGACGAAGCCAGCTTGGGTTGGGATCCATATATGAATTGTTTGGCTGAAGCTTTTTATGATAGTCTCAAGTTGTGAGGAAGCTGGCCTGGGGTGGGATCCATTTCTGAATTGTTTGGCTACAAGCTTTTTATGAGAGTCTCGATCTCTGGAAGCCAGTCTGTGGCAGGATCTATATCTGAATTGTTTTTCTCCTAGCTTTTTCTGGGAGTCTCAAACCCTTTGAATGCTCTAAGCATTTTATGAGAGACTTGATCTCTGTGGAAGCCGGCCTGGGTTAGGCTCCATATCTGAATTGTTTCACTCCTAGTCTTTTATGAGAGTCTCAGTCTCTGTGGAAGGCAGCCTGGGGCAGGATCCCTATCTGAATGGTTTGTCTCTAACCGTTTTATGAGAGTCTCGATCTCTGTGGAAGGCAGCCTGGAGCAGATTCCTATCTCATTTGTTTGGCTCTAAGCTTTTTATGAGAGTCTCAATCTCCCTGGAAGGCAGCCAGGGGCAGAATCCCTACCTGAATCTTTTGGCTATAAGCATTTTATGAGAGTCTCAATCTCTGTGGAAGGCAGACTGCGGCAGCATCCAGGTCTGAATTGTTTGGCTCAAGCTTTTTATGAGAGTCTCAAGCTCTGAGGATGCCGGCCTGGGGTGGGATCCATATCTGAATTGTTTGGCTCAAAGTGTTTTATGAGAGTCTCGATCTCTGTGGAAGGCGGCCTGGGGCGGATCCCTATCTGAATTTTTTGGCTCTAAGCATTTTATGAGAGTCTCGATCTCTGTGGAAGGCATCCTGGGGCGCATCCCTATCTGAATTGTTTGGCTCTAAGCATTTTATGAGAGTCTCGATCTCTGTGGAAGGCAGCCTGGGGCAGGATCCATATCTGAATTGTTTGGCTCAAAGATTTTTATGAAAGTCTCAATCTCTGTAGAAGGCAGTCTGGGGCAGCATCCCTTTCTGAATTGTTTGGGTCCAAGCTTTTTATGAGAGTCTCGATCTCTGAAGAATGAACTGGGGTTAACAACAAGCCTTATGATGGGAAAGCAGGGTGGGAAAAAGGCGGAAATCAATTGTCTCCTGGGTGCTTATCAGTCAAATGCAGCTCCTGCTTCATTTGCAAAAATGTTATCAATTGAAAAAGGGTGAGAGACACACATTAAAAGGAGGAGAGATAAAGCAGGAAATCAAGTGGAGGGGTTGGTGAGAAAATTAGCAAAAATAAAGAGAGTCTTGCTTTTATTTGCTACTTTTGTTGCCACTAAGAAGGCTTTTTAACGGCGAAATAGAATAAAAAGAGGCTGCACTTTATACGTAATGGGGTCTTCCTCACTGAAGACAAAGCTTACATTATCTGTCCATCTATTATAGCGCTACATCCTGCCTTTGGAAAACATAATTCCATTTAGCAAAGCGTAGAAGGTACCTTTAGAAAGGACGTCAGTTCCTTAATTTATCTAAAGTACCCAAAGGACATATCTTCCTTGATTTACTACTCAAAATGTTTTCACTTTTATATTCACACATATCCTCTATTTTAAAACCTGAATTAAAGAAAATGGTAATAACCAGAAAGAAAAAAAATATGTTTTGGTTCTTATCAAAATGCTATTCTTAATGAATTATGATATGCAGACAAAGTTTATGTTGTGGACTTGTCATTGTGCGCGTTTCAGCAGGACCTGGGAACATTTATGAAAATAAAAAAATACCACCAGAATTCTTTCTTCATCAGTATATGAGCGAAAAGAGCGCGTCCATTAACACATGCATTTTATAATGCCCCGCAAAGAGACTAAGATAAGTAACAGCCGAGTAGTGAGTAAACTGACGCTCAAGGCTATTCCATTGTCTGAAAGACATAATAAGGTATGTTTCCAAGCTCGGTTTCTTTCTGGAATCATTTCTTCTCTGCATGCCTCATTTTGGCACACTCTCCTAAGATGAATTTAAGTTCAATTTGTGGTACTTAGCATGTCTCTCATTATCTGAATTTTTCAGAGTATAATCCATGTGACGTTTTTTGATGACCGCTGAGTGCTCGGTTTCATTAAATTATGAATTTACCATTAGTCTGGAAAATGAGGAACTGAAGATGATCGGCATCGTGTAATCCCCCAGAGCCACAATGAATTCTAAATTCTGCGCATGATCAAACAGGATGCAGTGGGAACGATGACCTGTCCACTGAACTGCATGACTGGTATCCAAGCGGTGCTATTACGTACATTATTAATCGGAGACGCAATGAACGTGTTGACAACAAATGCTGAATAGATAAACCGCTTTCTCTACGTCATCTAAATTCGTCGGCATGCGCAGAACTCCCACATGTGGTGGATTGGCATTGTACCGAAAGCCAACGCACCTAAAAGTTGGCATAGTATGTTTCTGTATGTTGCCTGCTAAATCCGTCACGCTCATTTTACTGTAAACCTGTGTAGTCTCCAAGTAGCCAGTTATAACACTGAAAGAGGTTTACTATGGTACTCTGGTACTTATTTAATTTAATTCAGCGAATTTCGGCCAAATTCTGCTCTGCACCTCTTCTCTTCAATTAGGTGTTCTGTGAAATCTCCCACCGAAATGCGCCCTTCACAATAACATTGACTTAAAAATCTAAGGGGAAAGGGCAAAAGTGTTAAAAAAAACAACTCTAAGAAAGGAAGGTGGGTAAGATCAGCAAGGCAGGAGGTGCGACTGGCGTTGATACAAAGCTCCCAAACAGGACAAACAATAACTAAATTAAAAGTCTTTCAAAATAAGTTCATAACGTTTTGTTGATCAAAACCTTTTAAGCGAAATCGATTCACAAGGAATCTGGTCACTTCCAACCTCAGGCTTAGCTTAGGTATTGTCCACCCTTGATGCAACATTTCTTTTCAATTGACGCATTCACAAGAATTATATTTCCCTGAGTAACATCCCTCTCTAGATGCTTGCATCCTGAACTTTGAGTAACATCCCTCTCTTGATGCTTGAACAACGCAACTGCGGATAACCATGCCCATTAATGTGGTCTTTGATATGCCCTAATATTGTCTTGACCTTTTCCATCCTACACATAACACCCTCAGACGCTCATTGTATGATGTCCTTGTAAATATATTTATGCGCTCGCCCAACCAATTACCTTGGGAGGCAGCTAATGATGGGTGCCTATGTGCAACGCAGTGATTGCATAAACACGCCTTCAGTTATTTAATACCTATGTCCTCAATCACTCCACTCCCTCCCTAGATTGTTAATGGACGATCGGTCTCCCACCCAACAGGATTGCTCCCCTGGTTGCTTGTAGATCCATTGCTGTCTAATTGTCCCCCCTCCACAGTTAGCTCCCCACCGCCTCCACAGTTAGCTCCCCACTCCTTTGCAGTGATCCCTTGCTTACCACTTCCCTGGCTGCATACTTCATCCTATGACGTGTAAAATGCTCTGTTGTTACTCGAAGCTAGGTCCACTTTCAATAAATACCAATATAATACAATGAATAATAATCATAATTATTACGATTATTAGGCATAATTTGGCCGTACAGCTTGTAATCAAATAATGTAGGCACCATTCTCTCAACAATATTTTCATCCCATAACTCATGAAATCTGACATCACAGTCGCATCATATCATCAAATCATATCTCTGGAAAAGCTTCACTATCAGTAAGGATGGTGCAAAGGCAGACATCGGCAGGGACCTTATGATCACAGGGTCTATAAGAAAATGTCGAGCCCAACACTGCGAACCCCATAATCTCGTTTTTTCTCTCGATATCTTGCACTTTTGTGCACTATCTAATGATAACACAGTCATGCATGCCATGTTCAACATTGTTTTCCAATACCCAGCAAGAATAGCCAATGCTTACTCATTTCCTCATGATGTGCAAGTGTATAACGCCCCTGTGATTTCAACAGACCAAACATCTGCTTATTTTCAGGAATGTGTACATGAACGTCACAATGCCGCCACCTACCACCCACTTCTGAAACCTGATTTGGATCTTTCTGCTCTATACGTAATAAGGGCAATCAATGTGATCATGTTTCCCCGATTCCACCCTGGTACTCTCACTTCCTTTTGAAGCTAGAATTAATTTGTTAATTAGGTTGCCAATTTATGAAGCTATCATTGTCCAGGAACCTGCTTATCTAGCAGCTAAATTACAGATTTCTGGGTGGCCACGTGAAACACAATGCAAGTCTTTTCTGTAGCTTGACAACCCTCAAAACAAAACGTGTCTACTCACAGCCAGTCTGCTTGTCACAGCATTCCACGGATCTGGAATTAATTGCCTTCGTCCTCCCCGCTTGCGCCATCTCTTCTGTTTTTTTGTAAGAATTTGAAAACCACCTTTTTTCATAAATGGTTGAGTGCTTCTATTTCATTACTAGGAGCTGTTGATTTTTCTGTGATTTTTTGTTACTCTATTTGTTTTTTCTGACTTTCTATCTCTATGCTGTTTTAATGTACTGTGCCATGCCTTAGATTGCTATGTATGCCCTTGGCTAAGTTTTTTTTTAAAGTAAATACAATAAATTAAAAATCCACAGGGCCATGTCTATGTTTCCTTTCATGTGAGTTCCACAGATTTTAAAGCATTTGTGGCAAAGATAATGGACACGACTTGACTTGTACCTTGGACTGAGCAACGGCACCACCTTATGGGTACTGGAAGTGTTGTTCATGATACTAAGGGCCACAGTCTCAAGACTTGTATTGCAAAAAGTTATTAGATGCTCTAGCATAGGGTTGTCCAAATCCAAGCCTTGAGGGCCACAAACCTGTTAGGTTTTCACGATATCTCATGAGACAAATTTGCATACATTTAGAATCCGTGTATGCACATTTATCTCATGAATATTAATGAGGGATGTCTTGAAAATCTGACATGTTTCTGACCCATGAGGCCTGGAGTTGGACAATCCTGGGAGCGTATCTACTTCACTTGCGCCAAAAAGGTTCTGCCAATCCACAAAGTGGATGTCAACGTTATAGTGACCTAAAACATGGTTGTAGACCATCCCAGAGAACAGATTATTTATTTGTGATCGTTCTGAGTAGAGGGGCTCCCACAACTCGGGCAAAAATGAAAATAAAGTCATCAGTGAGTCAGAGACTGTGCAAGCATTAAGGAACAGCCTATCCAACATGTATATATATGGAACAGCACAATAGGATATAGGTGTAGTATAAATAATAGTTTAACGTGTTACAGAAAATATTCTCCAAGCAGGTGTAGCCGCGGTCTTCTTCCAGGCTGAATTGTTCAAATACAGCCCTCCTCGTAGTGAGATAGCCTAATGTTACCAATAGTGAGACAGCCTAATGTTTCCAATCACTCACGTAATTGCTTGAACAGATCTGTTTCCGATAGCAATTGTGTGAGTGATTGGTAACATTAGGCTCTCTCACTGGGAGGAGGGTGGTACATGAACAATTCAGCCTGGAAGAAGACCGTGGCTACACCTGTTTGGAGCATATGTTCATATTAAATACTTTGCCATTGCACAGAACGGATGTGTAATTTTCTGTAACACGTTTTGTATTTTGGACACCGTGGGCACAGGTCTCCACCAATAGACAGCACCTGCAGCAGGCACACACTAATTAATTGCAATCAGGAATTGATTATTGCTTTGGCATCGACAAGCGCACTGGGCTCCGGCTTGTTGCCCGACTGAGTTGCCCCTAACTCATAGTTTAAGCCTGATCAAACATTTAAACAGCCAAGTTAGAAGGCTGGCCGCAGCAAGTAATTGAGCAAGGTCCCCAGAGCGGTTACTAAGCAGTAATGCACCCTGTCAAAGAGTTTGTAATGGATAGCACACTGGAACAAACTGCGTGGTCCACTGCGGTCACTGATGGCTAATTCCTAGAGGTGGCTGGTGGAAAGGGAATGAGCAGCTGAAAGCCTGGGCTGAGGACATGGCTATTGGGGGAGACAGGAGAAGAGTGGAGAGCCAGGACCAGTGAGGCAGGTGTTTGCATAGATCCGTGACAGTGGTGGACTTTGAAGGCGTTATTCACAGCGAATTTTACAGAAGGGTGGTGTATGGGAAAACTGGTGATCGGCAAGACGTCTGACCAAGACATACAAGCTTAGAGTTTAAATAATCAGAATCGAGTATTTCGCTAAAAAAGGGTACTGATAAGAATTAATTTCCACAAGCAAGGTGGAAGAGGCAAAGAGTTTTCGAATGTAACATGTGTATCAAAATGAAATTAGAAAAACACGAGGATTAAATATAGTAGATCATATTATAGTATACATTATAAGAAGTAAACACCCGAAGACGATTTTTACTCTATTTGGCTCAATAAGTGAGCTCTTGCTTCAATTTAGGTTCTTGATATAGCATGGACCTAGCTCCAAAAAGCAGTGTAGCGCTTTACAAAGTACTTTCTTTGTAGGAGGAGTATGTCGATCAGGAGGACTCTCCCTCCAACAGTGTGGGTCCAGGTTGAAATCAGATTACAGAAACTCTGATGTCATGGGCAGAGACGGGGCAGGCTTAAAATGGGGACTAAACTAGAATAGGCATTTTACATATAAAGCACCATGAGATAAAGGTATTTGCTCCAAAGTCAACAATTTTGTTTGGCAATTTTTAAAGCCAGTATTACAACCCAGATTGCACCCCTTTTTCCAAAGTAAGCAATTTAGCTGTTAGACTACCCCTCCTCAACAAGGTCCTCTTCAAAGAAAAGTGTGATGGAATTGCTGATGTTTTATAGGACAAGGAGTTATCTAATGCAGTTCATTCGGTTCAAAGGAGAGTCAGCCTCATTACTAGTTTGATGGTAATTCAGTGGTAAATCGGCTGAATTACCGTCAAAATCAGCTACCGTTTCCGACACCGGCATGTTACCACACTGGCAAAGTACAAGTTTGGCGATGGGGTGGCTGGAATTACCTTCAGCTCAGAGCTGGAGGTAATTCTGCCACCCTACTGGCAAAAATAGCTGGTATTACCGGCACTGTTATTACAGGTGCCAGTAATACCAGCGACCACCCCCCACCCCACAGAGTCCTATAGGACTCCATGGAATGGGGATTTAGCGCCCTTACGCCACTTGTGATCTGGCGGTAATTCTGCCAGCCCAAGTGGCGGTAGCAGTGTTATTTGTTGCCGGTATCCTGGCGGTAATGGAAGGGCACCTGTTTGCACATTTAAGAACATCAACTCGAATGTGCTCATCTGAACTGATTTCCAGAAAGAGTTGTCATGAAAAGAAAAAAGTTAATTCATGTGTGTAAATATAGAACTTTAAGATCTTGCCATTTATTGTAAGGTTGTTTAAAAATAGTTTAAACAAATAAGCACATTGAGATCATTACTGACCTCTTAAACAATTAGAATGTTCAGAACACAGTCAATAACTCGTATACTGAGCATCGCGCTGGTGCTGCGTACGTGTTCGTGGGAGCTCTTGCTTTGACCTTGAAGCCAGACTCTCAATGGTGGAGTTGAGATGGCGATGTAGAGCAGGGAATCAACCCAACTCCCTCCCCTGTTCTGGATACAGGCGTCAGGGCTGGGTCAGCTCCCAGCGCCACGGGATGGCTCTTCCCTGATTTTTGTGATGTTGGGACAGTGCAAGCACTGATAGGGAAGGCCACGGTGAATCCAATGGTATAGCAGGCTGAAGGTCACTAGGTGGAACGGGAGCAAACGATGCATACAGCCAAGAAGGGCTCCACGGGTAGCAAGGTAGGCGATGAAACAGGAAAGGTAGATTGGCAGCCAGGAATCCAGACCAGCCAATAGGGAATATCCCAGAGCAAGTAATGAAAGCCAGGCAGACAGAAAGTACTAGACCCCCAGTAAGGAGTACAGCCAGGAAGGAAGAAGCAGGCAGGGAAAAAAGAGAACAGGAAGGAGAGTGGCCAAGGAAAGAGGGTACCTGGCAGGGAGAGGCAAGGCAGGGACAAGACAGGGCAAAATGACAGTGAGCCTAGGAGGACAGGGCAAGGCAGGACCCAGCAGACTAGGCAAAACCTAAAGGCAAGGAGTGTAGAAGCGGAAAAACGGACTAGCCGGTAACCACGTTGAGACATACCGAGGAAAGAGGCTTTGGTAATAAAATAGGGCTGCAGGGTGAAAGTGAGGCTTGGGTAGCAAGCGGAAGCAACCGTATTGCTTTGAGGACTGCGCATGCGCGAAACACCGAACATGGGCATTCACACATGTGCAGTGATGGGACAATGGCAGCACCCAGAGGAATGGGACCCCGCCGGGCACCAGCATGGAGAAACTGCCAGCGTGGATACAGGCACCAGGATGGGATCCCGCAAGCCCCCAGACGCCACCCCAGAGGGCAGTTAAGTGGCGTGACAATAACTACTGGTATTGACTGCATTCTGAATTTTCTAACTTCAAAAGCAGATAGGGAAACCACAATGTAATTTCCAGGCAAGTTTGTTATCAACTAGATGGTTTCTTTTTTTTAATGTTACTGCAACATCCTATTTAACACACCACAAAGCTAAAACCTGGGCATATGCTTTCACTTTCTTATAGATAAACGGTGTACTTTTTCATGCTGCCTAATGCATGCTAATGTTAAAACCCCTCAAGACATCCTTGTTTTTTAAACACTACAAGTAACATTTTTACTTCACCACCAAAACTCTAAAACATGTATTGTTACTACAACTTTATGCTAATAACCTTCTAGCCCCCGGGAAGGGTCATTATCACTTGAAATAATAGACCTGCACAAAACTATGGCCCGAGATGATAACAATGTCTCCCTTGGTCTATAAGGATATGGCAATGTGCATTTTGAACTGTTCTGTAGTAAAATACTGAAACTGAAGAAACATTTGTTAAAACAACGGATCATTGTTTGGGCACAAAAACTGCAGAGTTGGTAAATGATAGTTATTTGGAAAGTGAGGTGGACACCATAGACAGGAAAATAATATAATCATAGGCTATGTGAAATGTCCATGTTTGATCATTTCAGTTGTGGTGAAAGGGCTAGAAGAATTTTATCCAGATGGGATTATGTGCTTTTGTTGAACTGCAACTGCTTGATTCTTTTTATTGTGTTTTCCACCTAAACGTATTTGGGGGTTGGGTCCAGAAATATAAAATGAGGAAGGGGGTAGTGGAGTGGAAAGGGGTGTTTGAGGTCTTGCCCCTCATTGAAAGTTAAAAAAGATACAAAATGCAGTAAAAATAGATTTGAGCACTCAAAATTCGATGACAACTCATAGATCCATCCAGATTCTGTATCAATGTGAACTCAAACACTTTTCTTTTTATTGCATTATTTTCTTTAATTGTTTAAATTGCTGATCTAGCTTGAGAGCCTCATGGTCCTTTATCGGGTGTGGGTATACAGAATTTGGGCTTGCATCTTTAAATACGAGCATAGCACTGTGAGTGTGCGTATCAGTCTCTGTGAATTTCCTGTTTTCGATTTACTTAAAAATTGCTAGAATTTATCCTAAATATTGATTGAGTTGTTTGTCAATATAACATGATGTCGTGCCCTTGGAAATTAAAAACATACAGTATTTTACTCAATGCAGCAATTGATTGTGTTCACTTTGGAGTGCGTCAAACTTGTTTGTGAATAGGGAATATTGTGTCTCTGTGCAAAAGGGTCTTCCCTCCACTTCTACAATGCAATCAAGTTTCTGTTTTTGGAAAGAGGAGACAAATTGGGCCTCATTACACATTTAGCGCGGTGGTAAAAATGTACAGGAATGTGCCAATTCCATTGGTGAGGTAAAGTGGAAGATACGCATTTAGTTGGAGATTTTCCTCCATAGAATAGAGGAGTTATTTACTGTGTGTGGCACTACCATCAGATGTGTGAATTAACACCACTGTTGATGATCTGGCAGTATTAGCATGATTAAAAATGGCAGAAACAGTGTGCAAAACTGGTATTTTCATACGAAATACCACCAAAACCTGTAATTAGATCCACATTAACTCCTGAGAAAAGGTCAGCCCTTAGACCCAAATGAAGAGGCAGATATAAGAACCATTTCATCACCATTTCTAAATTTCATAGCTGTCATAATGAGTTATTTGGTTCCCTGTTAGGAACACTGGAATGTTAGTGGGAGTGTTTTGAAAAATGTAATGAGAACCAAACCCAGTGTGCATTCTGTACTTAGTTATATAAAGCATGCAGACCTTTTATCACAATTTTTTTTGCCAACTATGTAGATCTGTGCTCCTATGTAGATCTGTGCTCCTATGTAGATGATGTCATTAAATGCTCTTTGATTTTATATAAATCCTCTATCAGCTCTCATTAGTGCTATATCTCCCTTCCCCTTTCTCATAGGGGTATTTTGAAAGAGTACAATAGAACACAATGTATATGAGTATTCTAAGGTTTGACAATGTGAGTTGATCAATAGCACAACTATGAGCAATGGTATTATGACTATAATATCTTTCCTGGACGTTATTAAAAAGAAATTAATATACTACATTTTAAAAGAGGTAGTTTACACATTTTTTTCTTCTATTTTAAAAAGCTTCTTTAACCAAGAATACACACCATGTTGTCTTTCAAAAAGTCCTTCCTTCTAAGAAAGCACTATGCTCAGATTAAAACCAATAACCTGTTTCTTTTGCTAAGCCCGAGGTAAGGTTTACCTTTGCAATCTGGCCACTGATTAGTGCTCTTTAGTAAAAATGTCAAAATTGGCCAATGTTCAAAATAGGTCAATGCTCAAAATGTGTGCCATGCACCTAGACATTATCAAGAATAATAAAATTCCAGGTGGCCAATTTGGAAATATTGATGTTTTAAGTTTTAACCATACATGACAAATTCTCAACATGATTTTGCATCTCTTACATGAACTGTACACATGTGTGTTCAGGACGATGTGCATGGTGCACAGGACGGTCGGCGGACGGGGAGCAGAGTTCCTGCGGAGGAAGGTTTCAGTCTGCAGGCCAGCGGGACCCCTTCGGTCGGGCTGCGAGGTTCGCCTGGAACTCAGGCCAAGCCTTAGGAGGGGGCTTGAAGGCACCTCCTTCTGCCACTTGGCCGCGGGGGCCTGGAACAACATCCCAAAGGAGGTGGAAGACGCTGAAGATCGCCTAGGGTTTGGGAAATCGCTGGAGGCCTGGCTCTTCGGCGCCACAGACTAAATCTAGAAACCAAACCAGAAAAAGGAGGACTAAACCGGAAAGGAGACGGACATTCCGGACCCGAGAGGGTGACTCCCACGGGACCTGGACGGGTGGCACCGGATGGAATGGAGCACAGGCGGCACGCACGGAGACCGAGTCAACTACCTCAGACAATTCCACCAGCGCTTTCCCCCACCACTTGGTTGCCGCCAGGTGTCCCAGTGGTGTGGAGTTGTCGAGATGTTGGCAGTCAACACACTATCTGAGAGGTTGACATTGCCAGGTGCACAGGCTACAGGAGTATGAAGGGAGGATAAGGGGAGCTATAAGAGAACATGTTAGAGGTGGGTGCCAGAGGAGTAAGGAACCTGTATGCCGGTCGGACCCAGATCAGGACAGAGCCGCATCAGGGGAGACTGCGCAGGCCGAGCGCCTCAATTCAGGATACAGATGCAAACTAACCAACCCCACTAACAATTTCCCTTTCTGCATACACCTCTCAAACTCCAAACGAAACACAACCAAAACCTACAGCACAACAAACCGCACAAAATTCACTACATTGCACCAACAAAACAAAAACACACATAGTCTTGCACAACAGTACACGATGACTACCGGCCGCAAACACCCCAGGCCCAGCCAACGGACCCACCGGGCTGAGGCCGCCAACAGCACATCATTGCTCTCTTGCACTTTTCCTGCTTCCTCCCACTAACTCAACCTCCCCTCCTCTTTCAGAGCTGCCAGAGCGCCAGGGGACCACTCCGGTGGTGATAGTGCGCGGTACAAATGTCCTTTAACATTAACATTAACATTAACATTAACATGTGTAGGAAACGTAAACTGTGTGCATGTATACTACTGTAGGTTTGTTAGGACTGACTTTGATGTCAGTTTTGTTATGCATATAAGATGCATAGGAGATAAAAATTGTGTACATGTACCAAATGTCCTATATGCCTCTTAGACTTATTGTGGTGTATACTAAACGAGCAGAACGAATGTACAGTTTTATTTACGAACTGTACACAAATGTGTGGGAGATGTACATTGCGTACATGTACATAAATATACGTCTGAAAACACCCATGCAATTTAGGACTGACTTTAATGTTAGTTTTCAGGAATTGTAAATTACTTACATGTGGAACGGTACAACTCTTATCCACCATAACCGTACATCAAAGTCAAACCTGACTTCAATGTCAGAAGGCATACATGACGTGCACTTCATGTCATTATATGCTACCTTCCTATTCCAAACAATTTCACACCAAAATCTCATCCGTCTTACACAACAAAATTTTCTAACACAGGCACTTATGACAAACAATGACATACTGTCTTATGACACACATCCACAACACATGCACATATGACACACACACACATGCACACACTTAGGATGCAGAAACGTATGACTCAGACACAAGACATGCTTTTACAACACATGCTCTAATGACGCACACTCTTACAACATGCACTCTTTTAGCAGACACTCTTGTGATACACGCATATACACCACATGCCCTTACGACAAACACATGACACAGACATGTATAGCACTTGCACCTACGACACACACACTTCCAAGACAAGCTCTTATGCCACAAGCTGTGGCGACCCACATGCTTACGGCATACATTCTTACAACACACACTCTTCTGACACACAACCACTCTTATGATACACACACCCTTATGGCACACACCATACACCACACACACACTTATGGCAGCACACTTAACACATAGAGACTTACAACACAGACATTTGCATTGCTCAATCTTATAATATACACACACACACACACACACAAAACATGCTCTTACTACACGCACTCTTATCACAAACACACACACATGCTAATGACAGACACCTTATGGCACACACTCTTACAATACATGCTGTTGTGACACGCCAGACACACGCACATTCGACACACACAATTTAAACATGCTCTTAGAACACACATACTCACGACACACAAATTTACAGCACACACTTAGACCTCTCTCAAATGTCTAGAAAATATGCACTATATTAATGGACATGTTCTATAATAACTCGACATCTACGTGTATGAATTAAATATGTATATGTATACAGTTTTACGTATAAAACCTGATACCCAGGTCTGGACTAACTTTGATGTTAATTTTCTTATTTATAGAACATGTATACAAGATGTGCATTTAGTAAATGTATGAACTGTAAATCATATGGCTTGTACACCATACCGTCATACTTTTATACACTCATACGACAAACACTCATACTGCATATACGTATACAACAACCACTCATATGCTATAAGCCAAACTCTTTGCAAAAAAGCACAGAAATTAAATATAAAATAACGTTTTCAATTCAGAGTTTAGGTTAATCTCACAAAAAGTAAAAGTCTACAAAGAGTGTGAATAAAGCGGTTAAGGTATAAACACTCACACTATACCACTACAAATCCAACCTTAACACTCACTTTGAGTATTAGACAGGTTACTGCAATACCATAGTTGAAGTGAGAGTTAACAATGGACCTGTGGAGGTATCGAGTGACTATTTATACTTTCGCGTTTTATGGTTGAATTTGTAGTAGTATATAGTGAGTGTTTGTACCTTAAGTATGTTATTCTCACTTTGTGTGCGATTAACCTCAGCTCTTGGTTTGACAGGTTTTTCATATTTAATATAAATAAATATGTTTTCTATAGTGGGTCTGACTCTTGCAGGTTTGCTTCATCACTAGTTACTCTCCCCACAGTCTCTTTCTTATAGATCTCTTGGCACGTGGACTTCCATTCCTGGTAAATGGTGATTCTACATCAGAATGTACATCAGGTTGCCCTTTATCTTAGGTTGGCCTGGAAATTTTAACTTTAGATCCCTGTGGGCCATCTTGCAATATTTTATCTCCTATGCAGAGGGTGCTGGTGACTCTGGGTTTATTTTTCAGCATACAACGTTGTTAAACTCTCTTTTTGAGGGTTTTCTGGGTTCTTGTACTACAATTCCAAGTATTTAACAAATGGTTTTAATGTCTCCTAGTCAGATCAGTCTCCAAACATAACATACTTTGCCTTTTGCTCTGAAGGTTCTAGAGACTCTGAGGCAGATTCTCAAAAAATAGCACAAATATGAATGTGCAGAGAATGTGCTCATTTCATTTGCGATAAGTTTAGAAATGAGCGTGTCATCTTACTTTTAAAGATGACCTTACATTTCAGAAGAATCTGGACAGTAGCGTAAAGATACTCTGTCCATCCCACTTTCATACCTTAGTGTCGGGAGTGCACTCCAGACACCAATGTATGACAAGCTCCAGCAACCGCTTGAAGATGGGTCCTTATGGGGCCGGTCTCTGTGAAATGATCAAGAAAGAAACAATAATTTCTATCCCCTTTTGGCGGATAGAAATGCAACAATGACAGCTGTGGTTCAAGCCTCAACTGTCACACTTAAAGAAAAAATCATGACTGAGTAAAAAATGATTTGCCCCTGCCCTTTGCTTGCTCCCAGTAGGCACCGGGGGATGACCCTCATTTCTGTGCATCTAAAAGCGTATCCCGTTTGGGAGTTCTGATGCGCTTTTAATGCACAGAAATCCCTCATGATTTGTGCAGATTTACATGGTGTAAAAAAGGGCATCTGAATGAGTTCATCCAAGGTGCACTCATTTAGTTGCCAATTGTAAATCAGGGTGCTCCTTTTTTTGGTAAAAGTGATGAGATGTGCTAGTGCATCTCATCACTTTGCCATGGTTTTGGGAATGTAGAATTCAGGTCTAACCATGCAATCCTAGCACACAGTAGACCTGCTTTACAAAGCGTTTTCAATGGGTTTGAACCATTGTAAAACACATTTGTAAATCAGGAGTGTGTTTTTTCTCAAAGGTTCCTGGAAATGTGGATTTCATTTCCCAAGAGCTAATTTGATTCTGTTCTCGTCTTCCTCAGTGTATTCTGGCAACAAGCACTTTAATTCCCATTGCATGATACTCAGTGAACTCGATGTCTTTCATTTGTGGAGTTCAGTTCCCAAGAGGCAATCTTGTTATCTCCTCCGCCTCATTGAATTCTGCAAATTGGACTTTAATTCCCAGTATACAATTTTGTCACATCCTAGGACTTTAGTCCACATGAGAAAATCTTCTCTACTTCTAAGCATATTCCAGGACATTGGTATTGAAATCTTGCTTTGCAAACTTGCCATTTTCTGTCTCTTTCTCTCCGGCGTTAACTCACACATTGCAGTGGCTTTCCTCTTGAATAGTTCTCCTCACAGCCTCTTCTTCACGTTATCAAGTGAAAAAGTAGATTTAGAAAGACTGCTCTGTGACCGCACTGAGCGGTCTTTCTAAATTGAACTGTCATGCCCATGCCACAAACGGTCAGGCTCCGGGGCTGACAAGCACAAGCAGGAGAGGAACAGTGCATCTAGTGAGGTAAGTGAGTTTGTGTTGTGTGTGTTTGGGGAGTAAGTGTGTGTTGGACTGGGAAGGGGTGTTGGGTGAAGAAATTGGGAGTTTGGGGTGGGTTTAAAGTCCCCCGATTAATAGGAAAACCAGTGGGAGAGGGTGGGGGGATCGTCTTCTGAGGGGGGAGTTCAGGGCAGTATGTGATATTTGGGAATTTTAAAGATCACACAGAAATGGACCCAAAAACTCAGTCTTTTAAAATGCAGAAATATCACATAGAACCCTTCTTCACAGGTAGCAGGAATTGAGATTATGAAATCTTTACATGCCTAAATTATTTTTTACTCATCGTCTCGGTCAGAGGTATTGGGAATGTAGACTTCCTGAGAGGTTTTGGGACTAGAAACTACAATTCCAGCGACTGAGCTGACTCTTGCTCTGAGTCCTCCTCTGAGATAGATGTAGACTTCATTTGCCACAAGGCACTCTTCCTTCCCTACAATGAAAACTCCTTCCACCGTGGCATTGGGAGTATGGACCTCAGTTTGCATTATGCAATCATTCGTCACTTGAATGAAAGCCATTGGCTTAGAGGTATAGGGAACATGGGGCTCAGTTCTCAAAATAAAATATTTCTCCTTTTGAATTGCTCCACGTTAGGATCCACTATGAGGACAAGCCCTGGGTGTCACTGCTTTTCGGCATCTGGCGTTTCTCTGCTTCTATCCCATCTCAGTTGGGTTAGCCTGTTCTTTTCTGCTTGAGTGATGTGTCAGAGGTATGTGCTACTTATAGTAGGCTAGGTTGTATGACTACACAGGTTTTCTACTAGAATCACTGGTGAGTAGCACATGACTAAACAGCCGACACAAGCTCCACAGAGCATTCAGGGAGCATTCAGAGCTGCGAAAAGTTTCCAAAGGCAGCTCCTGAAATGGATACCTAAAGTTTATGAAAAAGGCAAACGTGTTACCTGTCTATGCTTTGGTATCATGGGGTTTTGTCAACACAGGGGTCTTACAGATAATTTAGAATGAGTTGTGCAAGCGACTCCTGGGGCTCTGCGTTACAGTTTCATTTTTTCCAAGCTGGGTTAATTTGTACTCAACTATTTAAACTAGCAGCTCAATGTGATTGAATATTTGGAACAACCACAAAGTTAGTATCAAACTTGATAACGCCTTAGTATCAAATTTCTGATAAACGAGTTATCTCTGGTTAACGCTTTGAATTCAGGCTGGTTACTTGGCAGTAGCGTTCACTCAAAATTGGGTCATATCCGAGGCAGAACAGGCAGGCCTCATCGCAAGACAAAGATTCAACCATTTACAAATGAAATCAGGATCAGTCCTTTATAGTGCGAAAGGTCTGAGTGTTTCGGCTCAGTTTCCCCTTTTGAAGTGTAAACTGTGATGCATGTTGTCATTGTT
This sequence comes from Ambystoma mexicanum, assembly GCF_040938575.1. NCBI lineage: Eukaryota > Metazoa > Chordata > Amphibia > Caudata > Ambystomatidae > Ambystoma > Ambystoma mexicanum. The sequence goes on along the minus strand of NC_090932.1, from coordinate 935,883,873 downwards.
TGCCCAATGCACCCTCATATTAGATGGAACCATGATCACCAACATTACAAAATACTCATTTTCATCACTGCTGTCCTGCTTTATTGTATCTGCTTTGGGCAGACTGCTTCATAGTGATCCTCAACTTTGATGTTTCTTTTTAAAAAAGAGCACTTTATACAAGGGAGAAAGCAATAAACTTGAGGCGAGGATGACCAGTGTTATAAACTGTAAGAACATAGCATACCTTCGCCAATTAGATTGAAGCAAATTATTAGATAAGAGTGAGGTTGTATTTGTGTGTAGAGCATGCTTTATACTGATGATAAGTTGAACATGGAGGAAGCTTGATTATTGTGTTATAAAATGTAGGATAGTGTGCTTTCTATGTTCTCATGAAAAGCGTCATGATTCATGATGGGAACATTGATCACATGTCTTTTGTGTATGTTCCTCTTGGTACACTGTTGCAGATGTTTTATTTATGGCATACTCCATTTTTATTTTATTGAACTTTAGTGAGATTTATAATCTCGTAATCAAGTTTTACCGACTGAATGCTACTCTCACCTAGTTCATGTGCAGTAAAGCAGACAAAAAGCACACACCAGTCTTTCCCACGTATACGCTAGAAGAAATTGCTGTCATGACAGAAACTTATGCAGACACTATCCAGAAAGAGTGGGTTCATCCAGATGCTTACATTATCTCACTAAGAGTCAAGGTTATGGAACTCCCTCCTTGTATGTCTTTGCCACAAACCCAACCAACTTAGGTTTTGAAGGAACAAAGGTCCAGCTCTTGCAGAACCAATCACCCCTTCTCTTAAGTTGTATTTGCCTCTCTGTCCATTTGTGTTCGCTCTCTCATCCCACCAGTAACACAGAAATACACAAATACAATATATAGCCCATTGGTTGAAGTCATAGATTGTAAATGGCAAAGGAGAACAAAAGTCCTGAATATTTTGCAAGATGGAAACACATATATTTCCTTCTGCATTGCCTTCACTATAATTTGACACCTGTCACATGCCAACCTGTCAGTATATTGTTTGTTTTGTTTATCGAAACCTGCAGTGCAAATAAATTTTTCTAACCATGCCAACCTATCAAAATGTCAAAATGATGTTGTTTGTCCATGTTTGCAGCATGCAGCTATGCGGAAGAGTTGCACCTTGCTTCAACGATGTAAGACTTAAAACGTATCTGTGTTTAAGCAGTGTTCACACATGCTGAAATGTCTCAAAATAAAATCTTTGCAACAGGAAAAATATAGATTTTTTTTTGGTCGGTGTCAATTTTCCTTCTTGATCTAAGAAAGCAGTTGAGTAGCCAGGAGATTGTGGGCGAGAGGGGAGTGTTGGGGGCGGGATACCTGCACATCAAAAGAAACTATTAATACACAACAAAATGATGTCCATGCACATTTTCAAAAAACAGATATAATAATGTTATTAAGACCAGACGGAGCTAGACAGATAGCTGTGAAATCCAGGAATAATCAATGAAAACCACATATACAATCTGAAATTCTCTTAATGGACCATGAGATTTAAACGCCTCCATAAAGTTTGAAAAGTTGCACACACGCTTTGGTAAATTACGGACCTGTGCGATAATAACAGGCCATCGTTGTTGCCTTTCCGTGGAAATCAGATACATATGACTGACTGGCAACACCTGTGCATTATCTGCTTCTATATGGAACAATTTGGGAATGTTATCCAACTCTGTAAAAGAGAACAATGACCACCCAACGTCCTCTGGGAGCCAGCATTATCATAAAGTTTTGAAAGGGCAAGATTAGTGGTCGGGATGCTACACATGTCGAGTATGGAGAGAGCTATGAGGGGGAGGGGCAATGATCAACTATGCCTTTGAGTCTAGGATAACCTGATATGGGAGTAGCCAACTCATCAACTTTGGCTACTACAATGGTCATAGTACCAACCAACTTCTATGTAGACCTAGCTAGCACTACATTTGCAGATGTTCTGGGTAGTAAGGATTTGTCCTATGCCACTGTGACAGAATGCAACCTGCAAGCGTACAATCCTGAGCTTTTTAGATTTTTGCCAAGGATGTGGTGCTGCAAAACAGAGACCCTTTCCTTACTGTTGTTAAAATGTTACTATTAGTGATTAAACCTGGGCCGATTTCAGGCCTTGTGAGTGTGTAACATGTTCACTGTTAGTCATATAGTGGGCACATGTATACTTTGTAGTCATACTAGCATCTGAAATGTAAACTGGCCACCCTTCAGAGAAAGGGATTTTGCACTTCAAATGTGCAAATGCAGGGGTTCAGTAGCAGCCTCTGATGTTATCACCCAGAGGGTCATCTTGGCGCTATTGATAAATCACAGATGTATATTGCTACCCAACTTAATGGTACTCATTTTATCGACACCTAAGGGATGAAAGGATTAGTGGACCTGGCCGGGATTCGAACCTGTGACCATGATGGAAAACACAGGCCACACTAGTGCATGCATTAGTCCACTGAGCCACAGACCCAGCTTTTCATTTCTGTTTAAAAGTTCTATTTGTGCAAAGGAAACACTTTGGTACCATCCAGCTGTCTAATGAATCCCCTTACTTTCTGTTTCAAATATTCGAAGCTAAAAAGTATGGTATGAAATGACAGTCAGCTAAAGTGAAACTCATCTTTAGCAGCAGCGGAGTGGCACTTCGGGAAGAAAAACAGGCACTTGCAAAGTGGAAAACCAATTTCGGTAGTCAAACTCTCTACAAAAGTGTTCGTACTGTACACATTGATGGGAACATTATTGCTTGCATCATCCAGCCATCCCCAAACTATTTATTTCAGGCAGGAATTCACTTGAGTGTAAACAAACACAATTCATTTTTAAATGTTAAATTAAAGAATGTGGTGACTGGACAACAGTTTTTAAAGATACAGCTATGCGTCTGATTAATGGAATTTCTTGCATGCTGACTTTTCAGTGCGCAAAACTCCATTTCCCGATTCATGGACCGGACTTTGCATGTTTTTCTGGGACTCTTCTCGGGTCGGTCACGTCTTTGCATGCAGTCGAGCACTTTCTGTGAAACTCCACGTAAAGTGTGGGACGTACCAGCGCAAAGAAATAAATAGGGGGTGGAACATGCATATTCCCCATTCTCCAGGCAAAACGAGGAAGAATATGGGCGTGTTGAGGGATGGGCCACGCATAGAAATCGCACACCCAGTCAAGCGTAAACCTAACCGATTTCACAGAATCCAACGAGCAACTTCACATCGGGAAAAGTTACACGCAAACCTTGTGATTCACCGCCACATGATAGGAGGCGCAGAGCACTTTGCGCATAGGATCCAACATGCTAAGGTTAGCTTTACATAGCAATTTAGGGGTGACAGCACATAGTTGAGGTGACGCTTGGAGTTAGGGGTGATCGAATGCAGATTAGCAGGGTGCAGCCCTACAGGGGTTCGCACACAGATTTACTGGCTGCTGCCTTGAGTTACACCAAATGGTACGCAGATTATCGGGGTGCAGTTTTGGGTAATGGGTGTTCATACACAGTGTTCGCAGGGGTGCTGCTTTGGTTGCAGGGTGGACAGCCTGTAGTATTGCCAGGGTGCTTGATGGGGGGGATAAGATAGATGCAGAGGTTTGTATATGTCACCGGTTTAGGTTTACGTGGGGGCATGTCGTGGGCGTTCTGGGTGCTATTTGTGCCTCACGTTACTTTGCGGTTATAAATCCATGAATACGCAGAGTGCGCAAAGAAACCTTTGCGTGCAAGGAGGTGCAAAGTTGTTTTACACAGTCAATACTTTGCAGGGTCTTTTTACTGCTTTTTATGACTCGGGACCTAAATCATAACAAAAGATAGAAATAGTGATTTAAAACTGAATTTGCTGACAATGCTAGTATGCCTCACTAGGGATTCCATTTTGGCCTAGTAAACAGGGAGCCTGCCCAGGACTGTGGCTGGCCCCGGAAGCAGCTCGGAAATATTTCCCTGGACTGGTAAAAGCAGGGCAGGCCTCATTTTCCTTCAAGGCGCTTAGTGAAAGGACCCACAGCTGCAATCCCAAAGGGGCTGCCATTGACAATGCTGACTCAGCATTTCCTAAATCGAGCCACATGAATCCAACTGAGCCGAAATATAAATACCACCGAGCTGCCGACACAAACCGACATCCCTGTCGCCTGCGCTTCGAGCTACTCTGCTGCATCGAGCCACCCGGGGAATCCAGTCAAGCCTTGAATTAGAAGCTGATCCCATACTGGAAGACTGACTAGCTGCATCAAACTATCAAACTATCAAGAACACAACATATCACCTGCTATTTTATTGAGCCAGGATTTGCACCATTGGAAAAGCACTAAGAAGACCGGCTTTACACTGTTGGGCCACTGCAAAGACGAAAGTAAAGTTGTGAGTGGACTCAGGACCTAAAATGGGTTTCTAGGTCCTGCACTCATACGCTGGGCCCTAGAGGCACCTGGGGCACAGTCCCTTACCTTAAAACGCATTTCTAAAGTAATCATTTTAAATGTCTGCCTTCCTCCTGTCATTTACACCCAGTGCCACAAGCACCTGTGTATAGATGTTCCTCAATCTGTATTTGCTTTACAGGGTAGACTTGTTTAGGGATTTGACCGCGTATCTGTGCATGAGTACATTAATTTATATTTATTTATTTATTTGTATTTATATAGCGCACAAGACACAGCCCACAGGCATAGTGGTGCTAACATAAGAAAGCCATGTTCACCTTTCTTACCGGATCACACTGCTGGGCCAGTACTAGTGCTGGATAGAGCATACGTTTAAGGGAACACTACTCTCCCCTGCACTATTGCAAGGCAACAGTCACTTGGTCACAACCCCTCAGCAGCATCAGTTGATACAGCACTTGCAAACATGCATAATCTTAAAGTTCAAGGAAGAGACACGTCTCTCCGGCAACCCGGTGTCACTGGAGGTCTTGCACAGTGACTGCGTCTGCCCAGCGAGACCTGCAGTATATGGTATACAGCCAAGAGGCAGCTGCGGGTGTTGACATAACTGTTACGGTCCCTCTAAGGAGAACTCCAAGAATGAGGCATGCTTCGTTGCCTGAGCTGACTTTGCACGGTCAGCAAGAGCTCTTCCCGTGCTAAATTAGCTACTTGCAGAACATGGGGGTGGGGGGTGTCCAGAGATCAATTATTGGGGCATCTAATTGTCATCCGGACTCCGGATTTGTACAATCTATTAAGATTGCTTAAAGTGCAAACTGTTGGCAGCCTTTTACCCTTTGATGGCTGCCAGAAACTGCTCTGGCTAACGGATCATGAAGTAGAACAACAGCCTCAAAATTGGGTGAAGTCACAGTTACCACTCAATGGCAATGGCAAATGCCCGTATACATGTCTGGTAAATGGGTTGAACTGCACCATATGTCGTAATATGGTGGTGGATGGTCATGGGGCAGTTTTTTGCAGGCGCCCAACAAATTCCATGGATCTTGTTAAAAAACTATTGTTTTGGTATCTGAACTCACCCTCCTGTGCGACTGACACTCAAAGAGCTAATGAGAGATTGGTCTATAGTTAGTACATTGTTGCAGCGTGACCATTGCGTAGATTTTAGAAAACCTGGTTTACTTGCTGTATTATAGTCTTCTTTTTCTATCTCTTGTTTTATTTGCATCACGTACTGCGTTTTAACAAAACAAAAAGAGATACCAACAACCATGGCAAGGGGTAAGCATGCTAGGACCCGTGGCAAGAGTCCATAAAGGATACTTTACTTTACTTTACTTTATTACATTTATATTGCGCAACCATAAACCCATAGGTGTCAGGGCGCAGACAAGACAAAAAGGTCAAAAATACTAGACGATCCGGAAGCAGGAGGAGAGACTGAAGATTGTGTACTACTACATAAAAGGGAAGGTTTTTAGGTCCTTCTTGTAGTTGCTCAGGGCTACAGAGTATCTCAACTGAGCTGGTAGGGTGTTCCAGATAGCTGGTGCCACAAAGTCGAAGGCACCCCATTGTGCTTTTTTGGTTTTGACTTTGGGCTGGTGAAGCAAGTCATGATTGTTGGAGTGAAGATTTCTGCGATTGGATTTTATTCCTATGTATCTTTGAAGGTAAGTGGGCATAATGCCCTTGAGACATTTAAAGGTAATAACCATGAGTCTGAAGGTAATACGCGCAACCACGGGCAACCAGTGCAAAGCGCGACGTGCCTCAGACACATGTGCTCTGTAGGCCAGACCAGAAATAACTCTGACCGCTCCGTTCTGCACCACCTGAAGGCGACTGATGATCTTTTTGCTAGCACCTGCTCAGAGGCTGCAGCAATAGTCCAATTTAGAACCTATGATGGCACGAGCAATGGACTCTGCATTGGGTTGAGAAATAAATGGTCGCATGTGGGATAACAGTTTAATGTAGTAGGTGGCCGAGGACACAGTACTAGCCACATAAGAATTCATAGCAAGCGATTGGTCCAGAACCAACCCCAGGATCTTAACTTTGGAAAGTGAGGGAATGAGAGCATCTCCCAGCTGAAAATGTTTATACGCTGGGTCTAGTTTAGACAAAATGCTGTCAGAACCCACAATCATGAGTTCAGTCTTTCCTCGGCTTAAGGCGAGATTATTCAGCATCTTCCAGTGTTTGATGATTGTGAATATGCGCTTTAGTTCTCTTTCGTCCTGATTGTGCTGACCAGTGAGGGGGATGACACATTGTGTGTCATCTGCGTAATTAGAGAATAAAATGCCCTGCTGGGCAAGGTGGGCAAAGAAGGGAGTCATGAAAATATTATACATGCAAGGTGACAAGCTGGCTCCTTGAGTTACACCAAAGTGTATCTTAATAGCAGGAGCCTTGGCATCATGAGCGCATACTCTACTAGATCTATTAGATAGGAGAGTAGCCAATTAGTGGTGGGCCGCAAGCAGTTGGCTACTGACATAAGCCTTTCTGCCAGTATGACATGGTCGACAAGGTCGAACGCTGCAGATTGGTCCAAAGAGATGAGAAGGGAGACCTTCTGATTGTCCATTCTTTGGAGCAGTTGTGACTTGAGATCCAATAATGAGGTTTCGGTGCTGAAACCTTGTCTAAACCCTGACTGGAAAGAGTTGAGAATAGGGTGTGAGCTAAGGTGTTGAGCTAACTGAATATAAGCAACCCGATCCAATAGCTTTAATAGGAACGGGGTATTAGTTATTGGCCTGTAACTAGTGGGTATCCCTTGATCTAAACTGGGTCCCTTCAACAATGGAGTAACCCACGCTTGTTTCAGGTCATCTGGTCATACATTGTACATTTCAGGTCATACATTGTAGGTACAAATTAAATATTATGCCACATATATGAACGGAGCTCTTTTAAGTAAGTTATTACATCACTACTAACGAGGAGATTGTAAGAGTGATTTGAAAAGAGGCAGGGGGAGAGGGATGAGAGGATAAGATTGAAAGGGCAGAATGCAAAAAATATATGAAAATATATTTATAAGGGCCAAGAATGTAAATGTTTTTGAAGGATAAGTGGCCAGAGGTGCTCCCCAAGTTGAGAAAATGATGTATTATCATTAAGGTGGCACGTGAAGAGTTGGCATGAACACCCAGTTGGCCATACATTTTTACCCTTGCATGGAGGGACGGCATCCACTGAATTGAAGATATATGGTATACACTAAGGCTTGTTTTTGGCCTTGTTGATCTTACAATATTCACCCACTCCAGGGTATTAGGGTTCTGGGGAAGGTACCGAAATGTATGCATGAAGAATTCCTTTCAGTCTTGAATGGCCAAGCCATCCTTTAAAGTTGAATATCTGTAAGTGTTTTAAAGGCAGACATGCACTTTTGCCATGCCCTTCCTGAAAGGATTTATACAACACTTCCAGCACACTGACCTGTTTTTCTGGGTAATGAACAGTCATACTGGTAAAGATGTAGAGATCATTCGTTAGGATCACCATCTTCATGAAATAAATTGTTCCAAAAAGATGAGCTATATAGATGATGTCTTCTTTCACATTCTCCTTTCATTGTAATTAGTAGAGGGTCCTGGTTCCTGTTTGTGATATTCTTACTGTCCTTTGGAATCACACCTCCATTATATCTAAATTCATCCACCTTTCATCTCAACTCTACTACTCAAAGTCTGTCTTGAAGCCACAGAAATGGAAGGAGGATAAAAACACTTGATTTTGAGAAATGTACTCTTTATAGGGCCTCATTAAAAGTCTGGTGGTATCCCGGCAGCAAACATGGCAGGATACCACCAGACGGTAATAACATTTCCGCCACTTGGACTGCTGGTATCACTCGCAGATTACAAGTAGCGCGAAGGTTTGTTAATCCATGTTCCATGTAAGTAATACTGGGGCTGGTAATACCGGCTGTTTTTCCAGGTGGGGTGGCTGACCTACCTCCAGCTCTTGGCTGGAGGTAAATCAGGCCCTCCACTGGCAAACCTGTAGTTTGCCGGTGCAGAAACCTGCCGGTATACGCTATTGCTGGCACATTAATTCTGCATTAGCAGATTTATAATGAGGCCCATTGCAATACTATTCGGAAATCTGTAATGATCTACAATAAGTCAGGTCCGGAGCTAACTGCGCTGGTGATAAAAAGCAGGGCATCACCAGCATCAGATAATAGTTTTTATTTAGATGCTCCCTGTTTACACTAGAAATGTTCACACCTGTCCGAATTTCAAACAACAATAAAGATTCAATGATGTCATTGAATCGATGGTGTGAGAGCAGGCATTCTTGTGCAGTTACTTCATGGAGACCAATCGGATCAGCATGGTCCTTTTCGTTATGACACAGGCTTTTTTAACAGTAGTAGAGTGATCCTAGAGCACTATTGAATTTCCGACCGCAGTTCAGCATATGGATGCAAGCATGTAAGTGCTTTCCTACAATATCAAATACTGTCTCTGTGTCAATTACAGGACACTAGGGGCCGGATTCTCAAAACCTGTTTTGCCGCAAATGTGGAGATTCTCTAGTGCATCCCCTTACTTGTGCCCAAAACAGTATCACAAAGGGCATCTGAATGAGTGCATCTTAGATCCACTCATTCAGATGCCCTTTTTTCCACATTTGCACATTTGCGCAAATAAGGGGGGGGCATTTCTGGGCATTTCGAAGCGCATCCTGAATTCACATACCGGATACACTTCAAAATGGCCAGAAATGAGGGACATCCCCCTGCACCTTTTATAACATGCAAGGGGGAAGAGCAAATCATGACTGGGTAATTTCTGGCCGTGTGATGATTTTCTTTTGAAGTGTGACCTCCGCGGGTTAAGCTGCGACTATCGCACTAGAATTTCCATTCCCCAAACGCAGATGGAAATACATTTTTTTAAACTAATTTCACCAAGATGGGCACCTGACTTGGTGAAATGCAGTCCTAGCAACCACGTGGTTGCTAGGAGCATATCATACATTAGAGTTGGGAGCACGCTCCAGATAATAATGCATGCAAAGGGGCTGGACAGCGCTTCTTTGGTATATTGTCCAGCCACTCCAGAAATGCGCAGGTCACCTTTGTGAATAAGGTGACCTGAACATTTCACATAATAGTGCAAACGAAACAAGAGCATTTGCTGTGCTCCTTTCATTTGCACTATTATTTGAGAAGCTGACCCCAAAGTCTTTGAGAGCTGTACAAGTCACAAATCCATATAATGTTGTTTAATACTGAAGAACTCATCAATGTGTTTAATTTGACAAGTGTCCTATAAAATGGTGGCATTAGGATCTTTGATTACGTGCATTGTTTAACTATTTTCTTGTTGTTTCGTTGAAGGTATGTGACAAATTTACTTCTGCCCTGCAGGAGTATACAGATCAAAAGAGGCTAAATCACCTACTAAGCTCATCCACTTAAACAAAAGAAGAGCCAACCTAACCATAAAGGTAAAAGAGCAACAGTTAAGAGATACACCCTCTTTTCCTTTTCTGGTATCGTGGCCCGAGGGAAGACTATATTCTCAAGAGGTGTGTGAATTTGATTCAGTAGCAACCCAAACAGCAAAGTACAACAGTCCAAAATAAAGGAATGTCCAATCAAGGTTTCATAATCACAGCATATCCAATCATAATAACATTTTAAAAAACACAAAAACCCACCTTTGTAGAAAGAGCACAGAATATGCACGATAGCAAGATGCAGCACTCTGGGAAACGAGCCAGGCGTAGTAAAGGCAATAAAAAACACAATGTTCAAAAATGATATGTACTTGAGTTGCAAAAAGCATTAATGTGACCTATCCATTCCCTAGTCCCCAAAATGTACCAGGTGGGCAGCTATCAGACAATAATACCTTTGCAGTGTCTTGATGGTTCAACAGCGGCAAACCAGGCTTCTCTGTGCTGCTCAGCGGTTCCAATTGGTTTGAAATGCGGCAGCCGCAGTAGTTCTGTGGCCAGCAGATGTAGAGGTGTGGTTGAACGATGCTGCGAATCCAAGAGTTACTCGAGCAAAGAGAATCGTGGAGATCATAAAGTTCAATTTGACGGGCTAAGCACAATGTTGGACAGGGTAATGTAAGGGTGTGCAAGGAGAGATAGTTCGATGCTGTGCTCAATGGTCGCGGTTCCTGCCAAACTCTATGATCAGTCTGACTTTTGGTTTGAGCATTACAGGTGTAGCGATGCTTCATTGTTCGAGCTGAGGCAATTACATGCTTCAGCTGGCAGGGTGTAAAATAGAACTAGCTTGAGCGATTGCCAAAGGCAGCTCCTGCAGGATATTGTTGGTTTGATCAGGTTCAAACAGGGTCAAGTCATAGTTTGCAGTGGTTTGATGATGATACTTCAGGAATCCTGGCCTTCTTGGATCTCAGGTTCTATGAGTCCCACTCGACGATGTCAGGTGCAAGAGTAGTCCTATTCTCAGGCTCATAAATATGGCAGAGGCTGGCACATGCAAGAGTCATTCTGCATGGTGAGGTTCGGGGTACCAGTGTGGCTGTCAGAGACGCAGGTCTGGCTCCAGCAGCAGGCCATCCCCAGTGTGGCCTGGGGATGGTTAGGGGCCAGAGCTTACCTCTGTCTTTGACTCCACGTATTCACCTCACAACTGGAGGACTTTGGAAATGATTGTCCTCCCAACATTTTCCAAACAAAATCTTCAAGGGTAGAAGTGCAAAGATGATTGAAATAAGGTGGGGAGAGCCAATGTTTAAAGGCAAAGACTACACTATATTGGACAAAAGCAAGCCTTCTTTTGTGGTCCAATCTTCGTTCTTGGAAACAAAGTGCTTTGTATGAAAGGAAGTGGAGGGGGCAGGAAGTAAGAGAAATACAGAGAGAAAACAAAAGGTGGAACCTTCTTCCAGCTGGTTTGATCTCCATTTGTCATTTGTCTATAATAACCCCACCCATTCCCTTTGATGCTACTCATCAAAGGTCCAAAATGTGTGTATGCAGCCCCCTGGTTTGAGGCTAGTCCTTTTGTCAATGTGTCCCGTTTGATTCCTGTTCCCAGGACAGCTTCCTGTAGAGTGGTTGTCTCACTGGAGTGGGTGTAACCTGCTCTCACAAAGTATAAACTATTCCTCAGCTTAGAGTTTACATGTGTGTGATACCAAATTGATTTGGCTTGGATAAATATCAGCCCTCTCTGTTACTCCATTCCACAGCCAGCTTGACCAGAAATACCTACTCGGGTTCACATAAACTTCATTATGAACTTGACTATAATGGAAAAAAGAGGCAGTATTAGGGAGTTACCAACTGGTTATGTGTTTGGAAACTCATAGGTTATTAAACTGATTGCTTGTGAATGGTGATAATCGTGCAGATGGTATTAGTGCACACATTGCTCCCTCTACTCCCCAATGAAGTGCTCTGGGAATAGAGAGTCACTTAAGACTATAATTAGGTGGTGAATTACCATTGCAACTTGAGGTAACAGAAATTCACATTGGCAGTATTTGCACCACTAAAGCTGCCGAATTTGTGAAGAGTCCTCACATGTTGCATTACCTCCTGTTTTTTCCCTCTTCTCTCTTTCTCGCCCTCTTTACCCATCCCCTAACCTTTCCTACAGCAATACCTTAGTTCCATCTTTTGGAATAACTGCACTAGTCTTTAATTTCTGATATATATACCTTTATTAAACTTGATCCATCCTGTCATGAGCCAGGGCAGCTAATAGGGTGTTGTAGCCTTGCCCTTACTATTGTTATTATTATGGGAAACAATTCTACGTACTTGTCTCTCTTTCTTACAAAATCAGCATTCAGTATGTTTTCTTAATGCTTATTGTACTAACAGTTCATAAAAAGAACATATTAAGTTGTATGAAACTTTTTCTAATGACTTGATACATTAATTTGTTTTCTGTTCAGATTCCTGCTTATACAGATGGCTGTGATATAGAGTCCAAAGTTGTCGCCGTTCAAAAATAAATAAAGAATAATTCTTCCAAAAGAACATGAGTAATTTAAAAAATGGTGCCTTATGACAATTTCACACGTGTATGAATCTCTGGTGATAAGAACTTTATTTCATATAAACTGCACATACGAACTGTGGCCGAGGTTTTGGAATACTTTATATCTACCATGTTGTTCCAAAGATTCATTCAATACAGATTCATGTCCGTCATCTTTTTATAGTATTTCAAAATCCCAGTTTTTTTTTATCGGGGGGACGACACTATCAATGGGAGACTGATACGCTGAAAGCAAAGGATAATAGGTCGCCTTCCCCTACCTTAAGACCCTGAGTCACACCATGTTAAATCCAAGGTAATCTCATGTAATTTTAAGATTACTCATACCACACGTAATTTACAAAAATATTTTCTTTTTATTGTTCAGACAACACATGCCTAAAATAAAAAAGGCATTCAAGCGCCTAGATCTAAAAAAACAAACTGTGCTAGTCACTTACAATCTAACTGGTGTAAACCCACAAAACCTTTCGAGATGCCATATTACATGGAGAAAGGTAACGGGAAAAAAACAGTATGTATTACTGCAAGCATGGACCCATATAATTTCAGGGAAGAGTCAAATATATTGGAGTCTCCCAACTGTAATGTATGCCTTAAAGGTTTTTCGACCAGAGCGGTTGATCTAGTTCTGTGTTTTATTTCTTACCCACTCTGTTCTAATTTACCTACGTTGGTGTAGGGTAACTGCGAGTTGCTTTTTACACGCCAGCTGCCCTTTTGCAAGTTACTGAAAGTGAGAGATAGGAATCAAACAAGTGAAAAAGTTCCTATTAGCAAGCTGACATATGTTTCGGCCTTTCTGACTCATACGGAACTCTCTCAGGACAGTGACAATTTTGCTGTTTTCAGTAATAGATACTTTCCCATTAATAGAACATCTAAAATGGAATACATAAAAAAGGTGTTTTACTAAGAGCATTTTATCAGCCAAAACTAAAAACGGTGGTAACTGACAGTGTTGGAACTGTAGTTTCTTGGACTAACCTAAGTGTTTCTCAATTTGTGTGTATCTTGCAGTCTTTCCTTTCACCTCTGTTGCATATTATGGTGCTCATTTAGATGTTGGCTGTGGTTTGTAATTCACTGGCTAAATTACATACTGTGCGATTTGTGTGTATTTGCTGCACAGAGATGAGGGGGGTGGTGCGCAAATTCCACGTCTGCCACTCCATCCTCTCAGTGCAGAACATGCATCTTCACCTGCATTGAATTTTCATGAGCGGTCCAAATCCACATAGAATTCCACGTAGTTTTTGGACTTGGGGTTCATGTAAATGCCGCCAGGCATACCTGGACATGGCAGGTGGGATTTATGACTGTATTTGTGATTTGTCGGGGAAACCCAATTCTGACCCGATCTGGGTGCCAGAATTACAGCCATGCACATAAACAATCAACATTGCATGGGGAAGACTATGCATATGCAAGTGTACGAGTATGCAGTCCTCTGTGGTCTGATAAATACGACCTTCAATTCTGCCTATGCCCTGGACAAGTAGTTTTCTGATTCTTTGGAATGTACTGCATTGGTGACACATGTTTCGAGTGCTGATAAGGGCAGGGGAAAGGGACGTAAGTTGACCAAAATGTCCGGGGTACTGGCATCACATTCATGATGACATCAGAGGAAGTATCATCAGATGACCTTCTACCCTGATGACATCACAGGATGTTATTTGCTCTTAGACCCCAGTGACACCACACATTGTAATGAAACTTAAAAGTGTAAGATTAATAAAATAAGAAATACTGCTAAAGGGTATTTCAATTTCCCACCGTATATGAACTGTGGTGCTGTCTAAGTCTGCCATGTGTGCTACATGATATGCCAGAGGCACATTTAGCAGAACTATCACAGGCCAGTAACAGTTCTTTCTTTTGCCAGTACAGCCTCATATGACCAGTTACTGCCATCTCAGACCAGTTGAAACTTCAAGTGCCAGGCACAGCCATAATATAACACTACTCTATATACCCAAGTGGCATCATTTTATGCCAGGCAAATCCTCATGTTCTGTCTTTACTTATCATATGCAAGCTAAAGCCTTAGGGGCCCAAGTGCTGTTAGCACAAGCTAAGTGCAGCCTAAGATGCCCGAGTACTGCCATGTATTGCCAGGTAAAGCCTGATGTGCCTTGTATAACCATTGCATGTTAGATGCAGCCTTGCATGTCCAGGTGTTTCCATCACAGGTAAAGCGTAGGTACATTCGCCCACTAACAGCCTTGTGCCACTGGCCCTTCCATGGCCCCAATACCCCCACTCACAGATTTAAAACAAATAATCCCATAGTCAACAATGCCAGGATGAATAAATGGGGTGTGGAAGGGGGCAGAGTGATGGGTGGAACTTGTGTGTGATGAGGGCACATTTTGTTTGGAAAACTGCACTGAATCACTTTTATGTGATCTCAGTTTGAGCAGCTAAGGAAAATATGACACTACAAGAAAACGTGATTTGCCCAGTATCACCGACTATAGTAAAATAGAAAGCCATGATTTGAGAACAGCTGTTCTTGTTTGTGATTCTCGAGTGTACTAAGTAAATCATATCTTCTGCCTTACTAGCTTTCCCTTAACATAATAATAATACGTCTGGATTATTTTCATTTCATGAGCCGAATCAGTTGCTAGTGTTGAAGAACAAAAGCACCAAAACACATTCTAAAGCAAATTGAAAATAAAAAGGCATTAGTCCTCATTCAGAGTTTCCCAGTATCCCGCCGGTTATTCCGACAGGATACAGGGAAACTGCTCTTACCATCTCCGCCGCCCGATATCCCGGTATTACCGTGATATTACAGGCAGCGGAGGGCCAGTAATTTCCAATTGACATGCAATCCCAGAGGACTCCATGGGATGGGATTGCTGCATTAACCTGCACCGGTATTACCGGTGTAGGTAATTGCAGCATTTCTTTGCCGGCAGGGGCCTTATCAACTGACAGGTCAAGCCTGCCGGGAAATCCGTGGCCCACTAGAAGTGTGCCGGTCCAGAAAAAAAGCCAGAGCCAGAATTACTAGGATTTTTCCAGCATATTTTTCAGGGCAGCAAACATATAATAAGGCCCATTGTTATCAAAACGTACTGGGTCAAAGAAGTGTGATTTAGTCTCTTTCTATGAAATACTTGATAACTCAATCTCAATAACTCAATCTTTTCATTTTTTAGCACTGCAATAACAGAAATCTATGTTATACAAATAATATTACACAATGCATCAACATTGTAAGGATGTGCATTTGAGTTGACTGTTGGACTTGAACCTTTGATGTGCTGCAAAATGAAATATTTTACAGTAAACAAGAACGTAACTGACTGAGTTATCTCCAACCCTTTTTAAATACTGTATGATATGATTGATATGATAAATTGTCGACCCAAATATGATCCTCCACATTGGTTGCTAGAGTCTTAAATCCACGTCTATAGCTCTTGCCATTTTAACCAGATCCCAGAATCTTCTTGGATTATTACCAGAAGATACACCAAACACATATGTGTATACAGCTTTCTATGCTAATGTAACATAAGAACATACATAGTGATTGTCTTTACATAGTCCTTTCCTGTGCTTAATAATATTTAGTACCTGTTGCCAATAAAATCATTTTTGTATTGAAAACTTAATTTCATCATGGCCTTTGACCAATGTATCTTGGTTTTAAAAATCTTCTTCTTCTAGTTTCAGGTTAAATGCTGAACAAATGTAGAGTCAATCTTTACCATGCTGCTTTTATTTTTAGTTTTCATTCTCATGGAAAATTACAGTGGGGTTTTGTATTAAAACTACATCTTTATAGTCAAATGCAAGTGCCCTTTAAATGTAACTTCAACATACACTTTTCTGAGCCTAGCACTAGTTGTAGGGTGCATATTATGACATCATTGACCCTCAAGAAGCTTGCACTAGTATACAATTGGTTAACATTCACCTTGAGCATGTCATCTTGTCTATTATGTGTCTTTGGTCAAAATGGTCATTAATTATTTTTTATGTTTTTTATTTATTGTTTGGCTGTATGAAACAACCTTTCAATAATTACAAAAATGAATAAAAACATATCATAAACATATTACAATTAAATTCATCAGTATATAACACTTTTCAACATTTTACGCCTGACATCCAATGTATATAAAACATAATAGCAGCATTTTTTTTTCCATCACCTTCCCCTCATAAAAGCATTCACAATTACTTTGGGTATAATTCATTTAAAAAACCTGTTGTTGCTAATCTAATTGACATTCTCTTTGCACCAAAAATCAGTAGCCATAATTCTTCCATATCGGTTATCATTTGCGCTTTAAAGCAATGGAAATAGTATTTACGACGTATAGCATATAATGCAGGACAGTAGGCGATGACATGTTTCAACGTTTCTGCGGTATCAAGGTCCTTACAATCGACAGATGTTCTCACTGGCATCTATTAGTTTTCATCTAAATAAAATATCCTTTTTAGACGAAAACGAATATAGTCATCTCTAAATTTTGGAGATGGATATTTTAAGACATAAGATTCTACAACTCTACATTTTTTGTGGCCAAACTGGGCAATGTTCCAATCTTTAGAGTGGGAACATTTTTCCAAAGTATATATCCAATCCTGCCGATACAGTTTAATTTTAGCTTGAGTCGGATTGTGGATTAAAGTATCTAAAGAGATGTCTGCATCAGAAAGAATGTTTATAGCAGTATTTAACCAGCATTTTGGGTATTGATGATCTGAATATAGTAAATATTTACCCAAAATACAAGATATATCTACACATTGTAATGACAGTATGCATTTTCTCAACATAGCTATCAATTTCCATGCAATAGTACTATATAACGATATATATAATGAATCATTGCAATGGGGACACAGGTAGGCAAGTTAAGAATTGAGCGCCAGTATTTACCCTCCAATCGATCCCACACTAAACGGGGCAACATTGCTACAGCTTCAGAGCCATACGAGATAATGGGTTTTGCTTTCATGGAATAAAATGATATTATATGATTGCACGTACACTTTCCAAACTTATGTAAAATAACCCTAGATTGGGAGATTAGGGTTTGCAGTTTCAATTCAAGTTCTTTTTGAAACACTTTATCATTGTTACCCTGGCTAATCATAATACCCAAGTATCTATTTATTGAAGTTGAGAAAATGTGCTCCTTTTTTATATACCACTTGAATTGAGAGTATTTTGTCATTTTACGATTTTGGCACATCATAATTTGAGTTTTCGTTAAGTTTATAGTCATGGCATTTTCTACGGTATACTCTGATAACCCATTAATCAAACGTTGCAAACCTGCCAGAGTTTTTGACAATAGAACAAGATCGTCTGCATAAAGGATCCATGGTATCTGTTCTTGGTCTAGTTTGGGAGCGTCAGAGTTAACATTCTGAAATTTTTCACCCATATCAAGGATAAATAGGTTAAATATAGCAGCCGCCAATATGCATCCCTGCTTCAGTCCTCTATATGTTAAGATGGGAGGAGTTAGCATCCCATCGCGAGTAAGACGGATATGAACTGATGTATTTTCATGAAAGATAGAAATTAACTTGACCAGTGAATAAGGGCAGCCCAATAGCAGCAGTTTATGCAGCATTGGATTGCGGTCTATAGAATCGAATGCTTCCTTGAAGTCTACAAAGGCAACGATTAACGGTTGCCTTTGCTGACAGCAGAGAGCCTTGATTGCAGTCAAGGAGACGATATTTATAGCCGTTCCCTTACCAGCCACAAATCCTGTCTGAAACCTATCTCTCATGTTCGATGAGTTGATCCATTGTTGGAGATCTCTTAGAATTAATGAAGCAAATATTTTCCCTGGAACATCTAATAAGGCGATTGGCCTATAATTTGCGGGGTTTTATCTATCACCTTTTTTATAAATGGGTACAATCAATGAAGTACACCACGATTTAGGGATCTTTTGGGTAATTACAACTTGAGAGAAGATTTCAAACAGGATGGGAGCCCATAAATCCGGAAATTCTTGTAGCATGGCATTAGAAAGCCCATCAGGGCCTGGAGCACGGGATCTACTAGCTTTGTGAATAAGATAAAGAATATCGTCTGATGTAAAAGCTATTGAGAAGGGTCCCTCAAGTTTTACAGAAGGTACGCAATTAGTAGGAGGGAGAAGAGCATAAAGACCAGCAAAATGGGAGATCCATGTGGAAGAAGCAACATCATTAATCTGCATTTGACATTGGGTGGTGTTATATGTGTCTGTTATTAATGACCAACATCCTGCAGAGTTTTTTGTCAAAACTTTAACCAACATTGCCTCACCATCTTTTTGATATAATAGCGAACGATAAGTTCTTCTCCAATTCCTATGTTTGGTCTTAATTGCTTTAAGAACAGCCCAGCGCTGATCAACTGGTAGAGATTGGACCGCTTTCTTATTTTTTCGAAATAGAGCTTTTGCTTTCTGCATATCTTGATTGTAAGAATGAGCTGCAACTGAAGATCTTGTTATCTTAGTAGAACCAGCAAATTGATACATTAGCTTTGTGTAATCAATATCAGAATTCCAATCATTTAGCAAGGATTTACATGATATTTTAAGACAATCTGTAAAATGCAATAGTTTGGTACTGGACCATCATAAACGGTTTCGACCAGGATTTACATCAATAATACCTTCCATTGTTATAGAAGACACAAGTGGAGCAATTCCTTGATCACCAGAGTTCAGTGGCCAGTGGAGATGCAACATATTATGATCACTAGCCGAAGATGGCAAAACCTGAAACCCCTTCAGGAGATGGAACAATGAACGGCTGACATAAATGAAGTCAATGGTAGCCACAGAACTACCCCTTTTCCATGTCGGGTGGGGAGGAGAGTCCTCAGGAAATTATCCATTCACCATGAACATATCTTTTGACTGTATAAACGCATTCCAGCTTCGTAATCGATCGTCGGATAATACTTTACTATTATTTAAACAATGGAGATTTAAATCTCCCGCTAAAATTATGTGCGATTGTTTCTTGTATTGGTATATTTTTTCCCATAAGCGCTCAAGAGAGCGCAAGTAGGAATCGGTGGAGAAAGCAGCTGGATTCCAATATGTATTAATCAGAGAATACTTACAATCGTTAATAGATAGTTGGGCTAACTGGATATACGGGGTCAAGGTTTCATGTGAGATAACACTCATGGATGGAGTTGTTTTCAACATCATCAACAGACCAGACATTGGGCGGCCCTTAGTAGCAGAAATAGCAGGATTTAGGATGGGATAATAACCATCCCACGACGGGCAGTTAGATAGCCATGTTTCCTGTAGTAGTATAAAATTGTACTCTCTTAGTTTAATGGCAACATCAGAAAAAAGATGTTTGAAGCCTCTAGTATTCCAGCTTAATAATGAGAGTTGCTTACCAGGGGAAACGTTAAGCTTGAGAGGCAGAACACCGACATTTACACTGTTGTTTGCATTGTGAACCACTCAAATCCGCTTTAGTAGAGTCGCCCAATGTTACTTGTGCATCTTTACATGAAACTGAAATAGCAGAGCTTCTTTGATGGTCAATAGCTAGATCAAAACCCAGATCCCACAAGGCTGAGCGAGCGGCCCAAAGAGTATTTAAAACCACTCTTGAGCGGAGCCAGAGCCGCACTAAAGACAGGTCATTATTATTTAAGAATTCAACTTGTTCAATGTCACCCGAATTAATATCCTCCAATGCATATATGTCACCAAAAATGGCTAAAACGCTAGCACGATTTAGATCATATGAATGATATGGCAAGGGCCTACATTTAATAATTAGTGAATGGAGATTTTTTTTTATATCAGGTTTTTTCTGTCTATTTTGAGTACTCTCCGAATTCGTAGTGGATATCGCATGGGAACTTACCTGTTCAGTAAGGCCAAACGGAATTTGCTTTAAATTAGAAGCAGCAAATAGAGTTTGTTTTAGATTAGAAGTAGCAATAGATGAAGGTAATTTCTGCCCGTCTTCATCACATGTAGCAGCACTATTACCAGAAGCCTGGTGATATTTTAACATGTATTGTTCAATGGCTGAAGCTATGATACAATCTAAGGTTGGAGACATGGAGGCTAAATTACATTGATCCATTTTATTCGCAACCGCCAAGGAAGGAAGGGAAGATAGCTGTGGTACAGATTTTATGGTAGAACGCAATCTAAGTTGAGATAGCTTATTTGCTCCAATTTGAGAAAGAGAACTATCTTTAAATTTAGATCCATCAATGATATTAGTTTCAGCTAGAGGAAGTTTAATACTTTTAGCGTCTAGATAAAGGTCTATTTCTTTGCGCAACTCTGCACGTTTTAAACACAATTCAGCATCCAATAGATCGTTCACTCTTGGAGCAGTGATTAATTTCGGGTGATTATCCAATACAGCAGATTCATTGTCAATCAAGGCCACAATGTTATTTAAGGACGAGTGTTCAACTGAAAGTTGTACATTTACAAGCCCTTTTAGGCTTTTCTCGGCAGCGATTTTTGCATATTTATCCCGTACTACTTTAGCAGCCATGGTCATTTTATTTTTGGCAGGTAGCTTTAGCCCTTTCAAGAATGATTTAGCAATAGAGGAGGGAATATGCTGCTTTGGTCGATTTTTTGTTTTCTTTCTTAAGGGGCTTGTATGAGTCTGTTTAGCAGGGGCAGCACCCGAAAAAATTGTAAATAGTTCTTTAGGAGATTGTAGTACATTCACTGATGCTGAAGGCAACACAATGGGCCTCATTCCGAGTATGGCGGTAAGGGATAGCGGCCACTGGTAACGAGACCGGTGGCGGTATTCCCTTACCGCCATACTCCGAGTTCCCTCTGCGCCCTCGCCCTTAACGCCTGCTTTGAGCAGGTGTTAAAGTCAAGGGCGCAAAGGGGCCTGCAAGCCAATAACGGTGACCGTAATGAACGGTCACCGTTATTTGCATCTTCCCCATTTCCATTGAGCCCTATGGGGCCTCATTTGGGAATGGGGAAGAGCCTTGGTGAATGGGGAATCACCGCCCCGCCAACCTTGGAATGGGGCGGTGATTCCGCCATCCACCAAGGCGCTGCCGGTCCGGGTACGGCGTCAACCAAGGCGTTAATAGCGCCATTGGTTAGCGCCGTACTCGGAATGAGGCCCAATATTAGCTAATGGACATACAGGAGCACACTTCTGAACAGGGGAATTAAATTTTCGAATAATATGTGGGAATGAAGGTAGGGTAAACTGGGCAGATGTAGCCGTATTTCCCATGGCCAATTTCGGTTTCTCCAATTGATTAAATGGAGAATCCTTGGTTGCTTTCTGCTGTAATAATTTAGCAGGAGGTAACTTTGATTTTTTAGGAGGAATGAGAGTAATGTCATTTAATGGTTTCAACTGTTGTAAACGTAACTGTGATTGCCATCTAATTAGTTTAGTAAGTTGTTTATCCTGGATTTTAAGTTTTTCATCCAAGGTCTCACATAATTTAAACAATGATGATATAGCCAGATTCATAGCATGCAAGGTGGTTTCAATTAGTATTGTGGAAGACAGACATGCAGTAGATGGAAGTGGGGAAGACGGCAGGGGCATGGAAGGAAGAGGGATGGGTTTCGGTATGACATGAGACCGTCTGGGAGTAGGCGCTATATATGAGGATACTGACATATGTTTCTCTTCATCAGAATAAATGTGAGAGATTTCAGGTAGTTCGTAGTTTGCCTCAGGCGCCACATTATTATCAATAAAGGATGAATTAGAACAGTGATCAAGTTCGTCTTGATCCTTTATAGACTCGTCAGCCAATGCTATAACCGTAGGATTAAAAGATCTACCACACATAGAAGAAATACACGGAGCAGCAGGAGTTAATAAACAATTTGACCCAGGTATAACTAAAGGCTTGCTAGTGGGCATAAAATTATCACTCCGCGGCAACGGTGTGATCACTTCTTTTGTGGCCTGTGTATCTTTGTCACATGGTAATTTTCTCAGATCAGTATTGGAATCCGGCAAAAGGGCCGGTTGTATTGGCATTTCGCTATCCTTCAACATTGTTATATCTGAAATAGAGCACTTGGATTTAGGCTGCATTATGGCAGATGGAATATCAGGTGCAGCAAAATTACAGGGCAGATAACTGCTACATACCCTTTTGTCTTTACCCATAGTGGAGAGCCTCTCCTGTATATCGCGCGACGCTACTGTTGCTTTAAATCTTGCGATTTTAGGAACTCGGGAAGCTGAAGCCGCATGCGGACGCGGCGTACTACCCATTACTTTCGTTTTCTGAGGAGCAAGAGGTGGGGAAGATGGAACTGCCGCCAGTTTGCTTGATCTATGATAGTAAAAGCGTCGGCGCATTTAATACGCCACCCAAAAAGCACTTGAATTAAATTTCAGTTAAAAAGGGTGAATTTGTTAATGTTTTTAAAAGGGAAATAGAATAAAAAAAGGCAGACTTTGGCACCACACGCAAAGTGCTACACAAACTAATGACAGATGTATTAAAAACTTAAATTAATAGTATTCTTAGTCAATACGCAGTTATGTAAAAACATTTTTTTTTAGAAGTGGTCACATTCATCCGAATAGGCTAAGGCAGCTGTTCAGTTTTCAGGGAAGGCAACACCCGATAGCTTGTGGAGCTGCCAGAGTCTGACTCTCCACCCCAAACCCTGAGAGCTAATAGAATACTTGTAAGTAAAGTTAGCAGCTGAAGGCCTCAATCCAGGTTACTCACAGGTCACAGCCAAACAGCAAAACAGCGGTTCCAGCCCTTAGTGCTTCCAGAGCTTAACGCCGCAAGGGTGGTTAGGCCGGCAATAAATGCTGGGGAAAAGTCACGTGATTAAACACGTGACTGCTGCAAGATCCGCCTCCTCCAGGAAGCAGAGTTGATCCAGCAAGAGCTCAGCTCGCATTGCTGTTCCTGAATGGAATGCTGCAGTCAATGGTAAGCGTTCACGCTACAAAGCAGTCCTTCAAAGTAAACAAAACACCCCGCTCGGGCGGTTAGGCCGGCAATAAATGCTGGGGAAAAGTCATGTGATTAAACACGTGACTGCTGAAAGATCCGCCTCCTCCAGGAAGCAGAGTTGATCGAGCAAGAGCTCAGCTCGCAGTGCTGTTCCTGAATGGAATGCTGCAGTCAATGGTAAGCGTTCACGCTACAAAGCAGTCCTTCAAAGTAAACAAAACACCCCGCTCGGGCGGTTAGGCCGGCAATAAATGCTGGGGAAAAGTCACGTGATTAAACACGTGACTGCTGCAAGATCCGCCTCCTCCAGGAAGCAGAGTTCATCCAGCAAGAGCTCAGCTCGCATTGCTGTTCCTGAATGGAATGCTGCAGTCAATGGTAAGCGTTCACGCTACAAAGCAGTCCTTCAAAGTAAACAAAACACCCCGCTCGGGCGGTTAGGCCGGCAATAAATGCTGGGGAAAAGTCACGTGATTAAACACGTGACTGCTGAAAGATCCGCCTCCTCCAGGAAGCAGAGTTGATCGAGCAAGAGCTCAGCTCGCAGTGCTGTTCCTGAATGGAATGCTGCAGTCAATGGTAAGCGTTCACGCTACAAAGCAGTCGTTCAAAGTAAACAAAACACCCCGCTCGGGCGGTTAGGCCGGCAATAAATGCTGGGGAAAAGTCATGTGATTAAACACGTGACTGCTGAAAGATCCGCCTCCTCCAGGAAGCAGAGTTGATCGAGCAAGAGCTCAGCTCGCAGTGCTGTTCCTGAATGGAATGCTGCAGTCAATGGTAAGCGTTCACGCTACAAAGCAGTCCTTCAAAGTAAACAAAACACCCCGCTCGGGCGGTTAGGCCGGCAATAAATGCTGGGGAAAAGTCACGTGATTAAACACGTGACTGCTGCAAGATCCGCCTCCTCCAGGAAGCAGAGTTGATCCAGCAAGAGCTCAGCTCGCATTGCTGTTCCTGAATGGAATGCTGCAGTCAATGGTAAGCGTTCACGCTACAAAGCAGTCCTTCAAAGTAAACAAAACACCCCGCTCGGGCGGTTAGGCCGGCAATAAATGCTGGGGAAAAGTCACGTGATTAAACACGTGACTGCTGAAAGATCCGCCTCCTCCAGGAAGCAGAGTTGATCGAGCAAGAGCTCAGCTCGCAGTGCTGTTCCTGAATGGAATGCTGCAGTCAATGGTAAGCGTTCACGCTACAAAGCAGTCGTTCAAAGTAAACAAAACACCCCGCTCGGGCGGTTAGGCCGGCAATAAATGCTGGGGAAAAGTCACTTGATTAAACACGTGACTGCTGCAAGATCCGCCTCCTCCAGGAAGCAGAGTTGATCCAGCAAGAGCTCAGCTCGCATTGCTGTTCCTGAATGGAATGCTGCAGTCAATGGTAAGCGTTCACGCTACAAAGCAGTCCTTCAAAGTAAACAAAACACCCCGCTCGGGCGGTTAGGCCGGCAATAAATGCTGGGGAAAAGTCACGTGATTAAACACGTGACTGCTGAAAGATCCGCCTCCTCCAGGAAGCAGAGTTGATCGAGCAAGAGCTCAGCTCGCAGTGCTGTTCCTGAATGGAATGCTGCAGTCAATGGTAAGCGTTCACGCTACAAAGCAGTCCTTCAAAGTAAACAAAACACCCCGCTCGGGCGGTTAGGCCGGCAATAAATGCTGGGGAAAAGTCACGTGATTAAACACGTGACTGCTGCAAGATCCGCCTCCTCAAGGAAGCAGAGTTGATCCAGCAAGAGCTCAGCTCGCAGTGCTGTTCCTGAATGGAATGCTGCAGTCAATGGTAAGCGTTCACGCTACAAAGCAGTCCTTCAAAGTAAACAAAACACCCCGCTCGGGCGGTTAGGCCGGCAATAAATGCTGGGGAAAAGTCACGTGATTAAACACGTGACTGCTGCAAGATCCGCCTCCTCCAGGAAGCAGAGTTGATCCAGCAAGAGCTCAGCTCGCAGTGCTGTTCCTGAATGGAATTCTGCAGTCAATGGTAAGCGTTCACGCTACAAAGCAGTCCTTCAAAGTAAACAAAACATTAATTGTTTGTCACAGATGGTCAGTTTATGCTTGTTAACAGAATAGTATGGACCTGATTCACAAGGATTATCAATGGAGAAAAGGAGATGTCCGATAACCTCTCAGATTTCCACTGCTATCTTATACTTAATTCACAAAACTGGAGCAAATCTGGAGATGCCTTGGACAGTGTCTGAGATGATCTTGAGCAAACCTTTGTTAATCACATTTGCACATGGACAGAGAAGACCGATCTGGAGGCATTTATCGCTGCTCCCGAAATTGTGAACTCTACTTCCTGATTTGCTAAATATATCTTTGGGTTGAAGGTACCGCCAAGGGAAGGGTTCTTCAGTTTGGAAATTAGTTGAAATATGTCAAAGACAACTTAGTATCTTGGACATGTCATTGGATACTTTTCTGGTGAACCCTGGTAAAGTGAAGAAGGTGCAACGCTTAAATGACTGGATTGGAACTGGGACCTATTTAGGAGCATTTAGGTTATATGGACACCTAAATAGAATAGAAAAGCTAGCAGGAAGGATTGAGTCATATGTTTACAGATTCCCAGATGCACAGAATAGGAATGATTATATGAGGTTCTGTTTTAACATTAAATGCGTACGGAATAAACTCCTGAGGGATACTGCTTTGTGCAGATTCTGTAAATCTCCTGGGGGGAATCAAAAAGGTAAAGCATTTGTTGCTATTTTGCCCATATTTATTGGCTCAGAGGATTTTCATTTTTGGGAAGTTTGTTTATAGCTTGCAGTGGATTGAGGTTGAGACCCTCTGGTTTATTAAGCTGAGTAGGAGTTCCCTTGCTATGATTTTAGCGGTTAAAAATGTGTAGAATATTGGAGTGACAATTCTTAGATTTGTTCTTATATGGAAAATGATTTTCATTCTATTGATTTACTGTATGTTATTGATTTGGTGTGTATTATTACAGGGGCTGCGCTAGCAGCCCTGTAGTTATGGTTAAGTTGCTCAACTCATAGATATAGCACTTTTTGGGCGGCTTATAACTTCGCCCCCAAACGAATCCTTGCCAAACTTTGCACTAAAAGTATATGGCCTCCTCGGAATGAAGTTTGGTGAGGTTTCATCAAGCAGGTGCAAAGTTATACAGGAGGTCCCAACATTTGTGGAAATCCTCATAGACACAATGGTAAAAGAATTTTACACACGCCTACATCCCGAACCGCTGGATGGATTTTCACCTAATTTACGCCAGGAGCGGCGGCTTGGTCCCGAAAGCGTGCTTTTGTAAGTTTGGTGAAAATCCGTCCAGTAGTATATTTTAAAATGACCAAAAAGAAGGTACATAAATGAGTTATATCTGGATCCAGTCCGCAGACTTACTTCCCAACCAATCAGGGTTCGCTGTGATGTCCACGGACATTGTACGTGCCCGCTGATTGGATGCTCAAAAGAGTGTGGTGCGTCATATTTTTGGAAACTGTTGCCAAGTTGGATATGAGGTCAGTGGCCTGTGTCCGCACATAGCAGAGTGGGGAAAAAGTCTGGAAAACACATTTGGGGTTATTTGGTGGTCGAAAGAGAGGCTGGAAAGGGTGGGGGTGGAATAAAGATGATATGTGGATCTGGCATTGCTCTGGGCAACCCTCCAGATCATCGTTCTAAGCCTGCCAAGCCATTACAGAAGGGGAAAGACCATATGCAGATCAGGTATTGTCCCACACCAAAAGGGCCAGTTCAGCCCGAACTGCTAGGTCACATCTCTTCTGCACAAGATCACAAGCATCCCCAGGCATGTTGCGACCTTGTTGGGCCTCATGGGTGAGGAGTAACTTGGGTCTTTAGGTCCAGCAGACACGTGACCCACGTCTGGGCCTGCAGTAAACTTCTTCAGTTGTCTTTGTCTCTCTAGACGTTGATACTTCAGACGTGTCTTCATTCACCTGAAGAAAGCGGGTGAGATAGGGGTGCAGCAGCACCACCGCCCACCACCACCAGCCACTGACTGTTTCTGGTTGGAGAACCAAGAGGGACAGCAGACATATGATCACACTTCGTAGTGACTGCATCACAGAGAGCAGATGCAAGGTATGGTGGCCACTTCTCACTCTCCCTTAGAGAGCAGTGATGAAAGCCCTGGAAATGAATGTGAACAGGTGAGACTGAAGGAGGTGGGAGAGGGTGGCGTGAGGCTATTGAGGTTTTTAACATGACAAGGATCTATGCTGCGTTACTTTAAATATATTTGCGCAGAACGACGGTCACCGAAAGGGGTTAAGGAAATACTGAAAGATAAGGTAAAAGAAAAACATTGTTGGACGATTGTGTGGCATAAAACATGCTGCATAGGTATAACATGACAACATTCTACATATTAGATATTAGATCAAAATGACAGATTCTCCCCTGCATCCACTAGGGACACAGGGAATAAAAAGCAGGAGAAAGGCCACCTTTCTAAAGCATCTGGGAAGGAGAAAGGATTAAGACTTTGAGAAAGTGATCCTACTGTTATAGAAATGCATGGTGATCAAAAGGAAGACTTTGAAACTCACTGGGTGAACATCGAGAAGACTGCAGAATAAATGGAGAAGGGATGGAAAGAGGACAAAGAGGCTCACGTTACAAAGGAATAGGACAGCCATGTACTGAGTCTTCCGAATAGGGCCACGCATATCTACATAGGGGGCATCTATATAATGATGCTGCTAGGAGATAATTACACTTAATACCAACATATGAAAGGCCTGCTGGAGCAGGGGCATCATTTCTCCAATGGTTTTAGTTTGGAGGAACAGTTGGTGGCGACCGATTTTTCTTTGAGAAGTTAGAACAGTCTCTGTCAAACTCAAATCCCTCCCGGCCATTGAACATAAATTGGATCGGATACCACTTGTTTAATCTGACTGCACATAGCTAACCAACAAGAATATTTGAGGCACAATCTCAGGCTCCTCAATGCACCAAAGGGAGAAGGACACATTTTCATTCCAGGAAGACCAGCATGATGGATTGCAGAGGTTATCAATTTCCCAGATACAATGCACTCGTATCCTCTTCATAATGCCTTGCCCTTCCTTCCTCCTTTCTTCCTCCCTTCTTTCTTTCATTGTTTTTCCTTTTTTCTTTCATCTTTTCTTCAGTGTCCTTTTTCCTATTCCTTTCACCGTCTCTAATTTCTTCTTTCTCTCTTTTTTCATTAATCCCTTTTGTTTACTTCATCTATGTCTCTTTCTTTACTTCCTTCTTTCCTCTTTGAATTTTTCATTCCTTCTGTTCTACTTTTTCTTTCTTTCTTTCTTTCTTTCTTTCTTTCTTTCTTTCTTTCTTTCTTTCTTTCTTTCTTTCTTTCTTTCTTTCTTTCTTTCTTTCTTTCTTTCTTTCTTCTTTCCTTCCTAGCTCAAGGATTTCTGTTTTGCGCACAGCAATGCAGGCAGGTGTTTGTAAAGGCCCCTGTCTGGACTATATTTTACCCTTGCATGGGATTGGCAGCCCTAGGGGGACATAGCCCCAGTGCGATATTATACTATTGTGACTAGGGGATGTGCGTCACTATGCACCTGTTACCAGAGGCGTTGCTAGGGCGGGGTCTGAGGGGGTTATAGCCCCGGGTCTTTTGGTTGTAGCCCCAGATAGAAGCTCAGGAGCTACAACCAAAAGGTTAGCTAGCCCCGAGTCCCGCCAGTCCTGACATTAGCTTAGCCCCTGATCTTTTCCAGACCTGGCAACACCCCTGCCTGTTACTCCCATCGGATGGCCCTAACATTCGCATTTTGCACGTGGGTACAAAATACAAGCACAAACACAGAGAATTGCCAACATGCAAAATGTGTGGGTGTATAATTCCAATTTACAGAAGCACTTTACACATGCATGTATGACATAATGTTCTTAAATTAGACCCTATATATTACAACCAAGAAGTTATTTTAAAAACCATTATCCTTTTTAATGCTTTTTGAACCCTTGCAGAGGTGCACACAATATGGACCAGATTCTCAAACTGTTTCCCTTACCTCCATGTACCAATTGTGCAAGGGAAAAGACTATAGCGGAAACACAAAAGGATAGTGAATCTGCGTGTGCAAATGCCTTTGAGCAGTGCTTGTCATGTCTCCTTCGGACAATGATGTCAGGGCAGTGTGAAAGGCACTTCTACGCGTGCATCTGTGTTTCATGTACATACGGATCCCCCATCCCTTCTGTCGACATGCTAGTCCTCAAAGTCAATCATTGGACTTGCATGCACCCAATTCTGTAGCAGAATGCAAGGCTAACTGTGTTCTGGCATTCTACTCTAACATCTTACAGTGCTGGAAATGGGAATGATTTACTGGGGGAACCCTCTCATTCTTGGACGGGTGGGACCGTGCAGAGGTAGGGGCAGGACGATGCTGAGGGACGTGGTCCCAGGTTAGGTCATGCAATACAGTATCTCTTCATAGAACCAAACCCTGGCGATTTGCATAAATGCAAAGATCCTTATGTGAACATAAGTATGCCCAAAATTTTAAATTTGAAACAGGCCTTATTGTGATTCAGTAAGAAACACTTTTGAGAGAATAATGTAAGTTGGGCTCTGCAGTGTAATTGGTCCCACTACATTGCAGGACATTTATACACAGCTACAACAAGCATGTGAGGCTGTGGATGTTTCTCTGTTTACTTGCCCATTGTAGTAAATTAATACCTGAAGGAAGACAGGAGCCAGGCAGGGATTTCACCAGGGCTTTATTTTTCTGATAACACTGGAACTGATCTTGCATAAATGACATCCAGAATTACAAGGGCCAACGTGGCCAACTGGGGCTGGGCTGCATTAGAAGAAAATGTGCAGCTATAACGTTAAATTAGTCCCGTGCTCGGAGGAGCCGGGAGGACGCAGCTGTCCGTGTCCTCAGCTCGTCCCGTAATGCGCGCTTAGCACGCGGGGGCGGAGCCGAGGGCGCGATCGAGATCTCGCGAGAGCGGGGCTCTCGCGACATCTCTACACACCTCCGTTTTTCCAATGCGGAACGGGTTCACTGTAACACATAGTCATTGTATCTCACCGGTCTTCTGTGCTCCCTTCGGGGCCTCTCACTGGTTGCAGGGCATGGTCTCTGCTGATCCGGTTCTGGACTCACATAGGGTTCTTCCCGTTCTGTTTCAGTTTCGTCTCTTTCTCCATCGCTTCCTTCTGGTTCTCGTTCCTCGTATCTCCGGTCCTCTCTTTCAGTCTCTAAGTGGGGTGTCTCTGGGGTTCTCGCTTCTTCTTGCCTTCGCTGGTATAATGCTACCCTTTCAACGTTCCACGTGCGCCCATCTTCTGTGCGGACATGATTTGTTCCTTTGTGAGTTACCTTTATGGGCCGACTATACCGGGATCCCGTGGCTTGGTCCTTTCTTGGCAGTTTGATTTTGACCCAGTCCCCTTCTTCTATGTTGGGCGCTTGCTTCGTCCTTCTTCTTTCATCACTCCACGATTTCATGCGTGTCTTGTTTCTCTCCATGCGCCATACCACTTCTGTCATGTTAACAGCTTCATCTTCCCTTACTTTCACCAGCCATGGTGGAATGAGGGTGGATGCCGCACTCCTCCCTCTCAACATTTTGAACGGGGTTATTTGTGTAATTCCATTTGGCGTGAGCCTGTGGGCCGCTATGGCTTCTTTGGTGGTTTTGAGGGGGTCCATTCCCGACGCTGTTGCGAGTTGGATGGCCCCTTTTATGAACCTGTTCGCCCTCTCCACAAGTCCATTTGCTTGGGGGTGATACAAGGCCGCCTTCTTTTGTTTGATGTGGTTCTTTCTTAAAAATGCTTCCATGTCTTTGGAAACTAATTGCACTCCATTGTCTGTGACGACTTCTTTGAGGAGGCCTTCCCTTTGGAATATTTCAGTGAGCACCTGTATGACTGTCTCTGTGGTTATGTTCGGGACGAACTCGGCTTCCACCCACTTGGATAGGTAGTCGACCAGCACTATGCCGTATTTGTGTTCCGTTTCCATCACCTCCAGGGGCCCTATGAAGTCTATGCCCACTTTGGACCATACCGCTTCTGTTATCTCCGTGGGTATGAGAGGTGCTTGTCGAACCTTCAGTCTTTTGTCACTGTTTAGGCATTCATGGCAGCGCTCTATCATGGCGCGTATTTCTTGGTCCATAGACGGCCACCAGTAAGCTTCTCTCACCCTGCGGCCGGTCATCGTGTTCCCGAGGTGTCCCGCATGGGCCCTGCAGAGAATGGTGCGCCTAATTCCTGTGGGGGGGATGATTTGATCCATTTTCATGATTATCCCCTCCGTTTCCGACAACTCATCTTGCACCTTCCAATATGGTCTCATGCCTTCCGGCAGCATTTTCTCATTTGGCCAACCTTCTTTGATCCATTTGCGAATCTTGGCCATGGTTGGGTCATTCGCGTCCTCTTCTTCCCAGTGTCTCTCACTGAGTTCCAAGTAGTCTGGGGCCCTTATGTCCGATATGGATGCGACAATGCATTCTCCGTGTAGGAATGTGGTGGCCCTTTCCTTGTTTTCTGGCAGTCTCGACATGCAGTCGGCTTGCGAGTTTTTCCATCCGGAGATGTGATGGATTTCAAATGTGTATTCCTGTAGTTTCGCTGCAATGCGAGCTAGTCTGGGCGTGGATGTTTTGGTGCCTCCCGGACTAAGCATGTGGATTAGCGGCTTGTGATCTGTCACCAGCTTGAACTTTGTGCCCCACACATATGTTCTGAAATGTTCGACTGCCCATGCGCATGCTAGCATTTCTTTTTCAATGGTGGAATAGTTCTGTTCCGCCTCTGATAGTGCCTTCGACGCAAAGGCCACCTCATGTTCGGTGTCACCTCTCCTCTGCGTTAGCACTGCTCCTAGTCCGTACGCACTGGCGTCAGTGGTAATGACCGTATCCCACTCTGGGTTAAAGGGTTGAAGACATGGAGCTTTCATGATGTGTTGCTTTATGGTGTCCATCGCCCTCTTCTGGGGTTCTCTCCACAAAAATTCTGTCCCTTTTTTGAGTAGATCGCGTAGGGGTGAAGTGGTTTCTGAAAACTTTGGTATGAATTTCGCGTAGTACTCAGCCAATCCCAGAAAAGACCTCACCTCTTCTTTGGTGGTGGGTTCAGGAGCTTTGGTGATGGCTTGCATAAGATTTTGTTTTGGGCTGATGCCCTTTTCCGAAATCTTGTACCCCAGATATTCAACTTCTTTTACTCCAAATGAACATTTCTCGTGACGTAAACGCACTCCTGCTTCTTTTAGTTTGTTGAGAACCACTTTGAGGGTGGTATCGTGCGTCTGCTTGTCCCTTGCATATACCAATATGTCATCCTGAAAATATACCACATTTTTGACTTTCTTTAGTAGGACGTCCATCATGCGCTGAAAGGCCGATGCAGCTGATGACAACCCGAAAGGCATTTTGGTGAATTGAAACGTGCCAAATGGCGTGATAAATGCCGTAAGGGGTTTCGATTCTTCGTGGAGCTGTATCTGATGATATGCATTTCTCATGTCGAGTTTTGAGAATATTTTGGCCTCTTTCATTAATAATATGAGTTCGTTTATGCTTGGGAGCGGGTAATTGTCCGTGATAACTTCTAAGTTGAGGCTGCGCAGGTCTATGCACACCCTTAATTCCTGTGATTGGGGTTTCTTTATCAGGACGACTGGGCTCAACCATTCGGACGCTTCAATTTCCTCTATCACTCCTTCCTTCTTCATTTTGTCTAGCTGTTGTCTAAGGGTGTCCCTTGCTGTGGCCGGTACTGGTCTCACCCGGTGCTTGACAGGGACGGCATTTCTTTTGAGCACAATTTTGTGAATAAAGCTTTTAATGTGCCCCGGCTCCTCCGAGAAAAGTGTTGGGTAATCGCTCTTGACAACGGATTCGCTCCTCGTATGGACTGATAGAACTTGATCTTCTGTGCTGGGATCCAGTCTGATTTTTAGTTTGTCCTGATCATCCCAGCCCAAAACGGCAGGCCCTTCATGGCTGAAGTAGACTCTGGTGATGGTTTCTCTTCCTTTGAATTCGACTTTGCCGTTGATATACCCTAGCAGTTCGACTGAAGCCCCCCCAAACACCGTGGGCTTGTGTCGTGTGGTGAGTACTTCCACTTTCTCTTTACCCAGCATGTCTTTGTATGTCTGAAGGGGTAAGATGGTGAGGTCCGACCCGGAATCTGCCATGACTCTTGTCTCTCTTCCATCGATTTTGATCACGCAGTGGGGCTTCTCTCTGCTGGCTCGTGTGCTGTTCACCATTATGACTGTGGGTCTACCCTCCTCATCTGAAGAGGATTCCCTTTCCCTTGTGTATTCTGTGGTGAGGCTTGTGACTTTCTTGTTCCTCCATCGACACACTATCGCGAAGTGTCCTATGCGTTTGCAGACGGAGCACTCCTTGTCTCTGGCTGGGCACTCTCTGTCAAATGCCAGATGTTTGGTGCTGGTGCACCTATGACACTTGAGGGGTTCTTTCTTGCTGTTTCTTGCTTCTCTCATGTCTGGTGCAAACTTTTCCTTTCTCGGACGGAATCCCACCGCTTGTATTTCGGTGGGAACTTGGGCCCCTGTAAACTCTTTCCTTCTTCCCGCTGTTTCCTCTACTGCTCTGGCAATTTCGACGGCTTTTTCTAACTGTAGCTCTTTTTCGAGGATGAACTTATCTTGGACTTTCCGACTGTTGGTGTGGACGACTAGCAAGTCGCATATGCGGTTTTCTGCATTGGTGCCGAAGTTACACAGGGCTGCTAGTTCCCTTAATTTCGTGACGTAGTCATCTACGGGTTCAGACTGCTCTTGTTTTCGCGTGTAAAACCTTATTCTATGGAGTAATGTGTTCTCTTTGCTGGCGAACCTCTTAATGATTCTTCTAACCGCCTCCTTAAACACATCATCATTGTCGTCATCTACTAGTACCGGGGTAAGGCCCTCGAATATTCTCTGCCCTTCCACCCCTAAAGCATTGAGTAGAATGGCCCTGCGTCTCACCGCTGAAAATCCTGATCCACCCATAGCCTCCACGTACGTCGTGAACAGGGGCTGCCATTGTGGCCAAGGAATGGCAGGCCTACCTGGCGTTTGTAGAAAGGGTGGCGGCGGCGTGGCTCCCTGCATGTTTCTGCGCGGTTTCTCGTGGTGATCCTCGTCGCCAATTTATGTAGTAAATTAATACCTGAAGGAAGACAGGAGCCAGGCAGGGATTTCACCAGGGCTTTATTTTTCTGATAACACTGGAACTGATCTTGCATAAATGACATCCAGAATTACAAGGGCCAATGTGGCCAACTGGGGCTGGGCTGCATTAGAAGAAAATGTGCAGCTATAACGTTAAATTAGTCCCGTGCTCGGAGGAGCCGGGAGGACGCAGCTGTCCGTGTCCTCAGCTCGTCCCATAATGCGCGCGTAGCGCGCGGGGGCAGAGCCGAGGGCGCGATCGAGATCTCGCGAGAGCGGGGCTCTCGCGACATCTCTACACCCATGCACAATCTATTGAAAGTGTCTGTTTGTTGAAATGTGGGTTGCTTGTGCATGTGATGACTCGGCTTTAGAAGAGCAGTATCCTGTTCCGAAGCTGAGTTGTCACGCACAAACGTTGCGCCGCTTCAAAGAGCTTTCAAAAGATGTGGCAGTGCTGCAGTATTCTGAAAGCCACCCACGTGTTAAAGCGTGGTCGTGAGTGTTGTGGGCAAGCCCCTGGGTCTGGAGACAGGGCAGCATGACATGGATTGCTGGAGCCCCGTTCTGTAGTGCTCAGTCCTATTTCCTGCACTGCCCATCGATGTTAGGATATGTTAGAATTGCATTAAGTGCACTGTAACCAGTGGCTACCTAGTGCTGGCTGACTGATTGGTGGAGAAATGTGCACATTGGTACAGTGAATGATAGGTCGGTCCTCGAGGCTTCCCCGCATTGAAAGTGGTCTTCTAGACTTCCGATTGCCACAGGGAGAGAATTTCACAATGCAGTGTTTCCAACGTGAGCAAATAAAGCAGCCCAAACGCTAACGTTTTGTTTTTGGGACAATGAAAGAAAGGGCGTTTCTGAGGGACCTTCCTGCCCATAGTTTACCCTCTTTCTACATGCAAGTACCCTCAGTGAATCTGTTTCAGGTTCTTAAACTGCGTTTCCTGAAACAGTGAGAAAAATGGCCGCCCAGGAAAAAGAGGCTGCACAGGAACCTCTACAAACAGGAACACGTCAACAGGAGAGGAGTGCACAGGAGAGACGAGCAAGCCTGTGCAGTGGGAGAGGATGGCACAGGAGGGGCAAGCAGGTAAGTGGTCCAATGAGGGGATTTAAGGCGGCCTCTGGGAACAGGTAAACATCACATGAACGGTTTGTGCCAGCGGGGCAACAGGGGTCAGAGGGATGAAGAAGGCAGGGTGCAGCGGGGAGGTGAGGTGTGCCGGTCCGTGGAGCACCTTGGATTTGAAGTCTGGATGCTGAAACCCCACATAACAAAGTCATATACCTATTTGTGGCCCATTTCAGTCCACTCCAGGGTAGCCCAAAAAAGACAGCGTTTTTTTGGTGCAACCTCAACGGGCGACTTAAAGACATACAACCAGTAGGCGAATGCAAGGTGACCTTTGCCCTCCGAATTCTGTTTGTCGTCTTATAAAAAACTACTCCTTATTTTTTTGAATCTCCGACTCCTCGAACCCTTAAATACTACCACTACATTTTCTGTATTAATACGTTTTCTTGAAGAAACAAGTTTTGCAAGTACGGTACCTTGCCACTGTCAGAAAGTTAGCTAACCTTTATATTCGAAGAAGTGCAATCCTGCATGCAAACTCACATTATGTTTCAGCCAGAACAGAGTTATTGAATGGAAAGAATCTTAAGCTAATATAATGCTCAATGTTCTGCGGAGGAAAATACAGTTGCTGGGGAAATGGCAAGACATATTAGAAACCCGAGCCAAAACTGGAGGGCCAATCACAGCAGCCTTTTAAGATGCATCGTGACGGTGTGCTAAATAATGGAAAAAGAACCTTAAAGTTGGTGTGCACATTTCAAGTTCTGCTGGGCAGCCAGCCAGCCAAGTCCTCAGCCAGAGCAAGTGTTGAAAGGCAGGGCTCCACCACCATGAGAGGTGGGGGAGGGCAGGCAGAATTGAACTTCAGCAGCATGGCCGAGCAAGCAGCCCATTTTCTTTTGCATGGCAGACTTTCCATATTTGAACGTTTAACCATATTAAATTTCATTAATGATAGACTATTATAACTAAGTCTTTGCTTAATCAAAATCAAGTAATGCATTTAAAACTAAAAAAAATCTCGGCGGAACATTTGACTTTCAGCGTTTCAAGCCTCATTGGCGCCCGAATCATGAGCAGAATGCCATCTAATTCGCAACACAACAGAATAAGCATTGGCAGAGCCAATTGTCTTGGATTTTGCAGTTGTTAATTGCTTTTTACCATTATATTCATGAATGTGTGTTGGTGCTATGACAAATGTGCTAGGCTGAGCGTCAAAAAAGAACTGTCGTCATTTCGGGAAGTGAATTAAGGAAAATGGCTTATTACAGTTAGTCTGGCAAGACAAACAGACTGCATCCTAGCTTTAACCCCTTCCCAACCCGCTAACCCGTTCTGACCTCCAGGTCCGCTCCTTAAATTCATTACAGATGATTGACCTTAGAACATCGAAAGGCATTTACTGGGCCTTACATCACTCAATCTCACCTTCCTTAGAACTATAGAAATATAGGGAGTAGTCCACCCTTTATGTCCATGTCCATAAGGTGTAAGTTGGTGGATCTCTTCCGGGTGAACTATGGCGGCGCCTGCGTACTTCTGGTCACATCCTTCTCAGGATAGGGGTGTAGAGTCTCTACCCCCATGAGAGGTCCATTGTTAGATCTGGCTCAGTCCAGTACAATCCATTGGCCGAAAACCTGTGGCCTTGGCCCAGTCACCCGAGGCAGGCCAAATGTTCACAGTCAGCGCATTTAGCGCATATGCACAGTTTGGGTTACAGCAATTACGAATGCTGTTGCTAATAGGGACAGAGCCCCCCTAACCAATGTCCATTAAGATTTAAGGCGAAATATCAGACTCCTAGAGATAGGGGTGCCAGGGTGTGACGTCATGATGATGCAAAAACATTTCCCTTCGTTTGTTCTAGGAAATAAATGTCCTGATCCCACCCATTTATTTAATAGTTGTTCCCTTTCCCATAATCAGCGTACCATTTTGCTATTTATTTATTTATTTATTTGCTCAGCTGGGGGCTGCGAGCGTCCAGACCACTCCAGGCATACTTAGTATATGAGACCATGTAGAGGAAGGCATGTCCTATTTGACAACTATTGGCTAAAGCAAGAAGGGGATGTTGTACTGTACAAAGCCCCAGCATCAATGGACCAGTTATGCCCTGGCAAAGTGGGCATCAACACTCTAGGCTGATGCAAGGAACCCCATTAGTGTGAAGGCCCTATGCCCATTTCTGTGTGAGAAACATTTAAGCAGTATTCATAGCTGACCTTTTATTTCCGAGACAATTGAGGCATCTGCTCCATTTAGTCCTTGCCTGCAAGTCACACGTAATGAAGGAGCCGAAGTCATGAAGACGCATTGTGGACATTTTTTATGTCGAGGCTTGATGAATGCATATTTTAGGAGAGTGGGGCAGTTTGTTGTTTTAAGGAGCAATTTAGAAGCGATTGTAAGAGGTGGGTGAGGTGTGGTTGTTGTGCGATGGCTTTGTTGAAATCCGGTGGGCACATGCCTTCTGCTGATTTTGCTTTATTGCCAGCGTTGATGAGAGCAGAACATTCCTTGTCAGAGGAGATGTGTAAAGTTCAGAGAGTCCTTGGGTGTGTCAATGGAGATTCATGCTCTCTTTGTTAGTGGGGCATCAACGGCGCATACTTTTTGTCCATGTGTGCATGGATGTGTACGTTTGAGATGCTGAAGTTGATGGTTATTGAATTGCAAAGTTATTGAGATGGGATGGATGAAGTGTTGCTTTGACATTTGTCCCAGAACTGCTTGATAACTCTGCACACTTACGTTTGGGGGTAGTGTGCAGGTTGTCTGTATAGTGGGCTTCCTTGGCTTTTAATGTCTCTGCTCTATGATATCAAAGATGTTGATAGTAGATGGATATGTTGGTCTCACTGTAATTATTTGTCCATCTTTTTGTTTTTTGTATTAAGAGTGTTGAGGCCATCGATGTACACTCTAACTGTGTCCCTGTTGTCAACAGAGGGAGCTTGTCAAGCGATTGTGTTATCCTGTCATCCATCATCCATTGAACGACATCTGGGCTTCTGGGGCAGATCTTACTGAAGGGTATTGGGGCGTCTAGGGCTGTACGGAGGTTATTCATGTGGATAGATTTCCATGGTCTCGTAGCTGCAGGAGCAGGTATGTGCAGGTTAAATGTCATGCCCTTGTAATCTCTCCATGAATGTGGTGGAGGGGGTGGTACTGGTGTGAGCTTCCCATTGTAGACCATTCAATCCAATGTGTGTCAGCTGCGTGAGTGCATTCCCCTTACCAAGTGCTTCAGATGAAGAGTACCTAAATGACCCAAGCGTGTTCTTGTTGACATGCTTGCTTTACTCTCCGGTCATATGTAGAAGTCTCCCAGTATGCTGAGATCTTTGCGGGCAACCATAGGATTTGCTTCCACATCAGCACGTTTGTCTGCTAATAAATGTTTGCATGATAGTGTTGGGGGGGGATTAGAAGAGAAGTAGGCAGGGATGTGTGAGTCACCTTGCAAGGCATTAAGAGGGGTTCACAGTTTAGTATGGCGGTCGGTGATACCTTATCCTAGATGGATCCCTTGTTTATGAGGTGGTTCCTTCTCCTTTCTTGCCCATGAAATTGACAACGTTAATTTTGTAGTATGGTGGGATGTCCTCGAGTATGATTGTAGCATAGTCTCTGTGATGGAAATAATATTTGTTGCTGGAGCAGGCCAAATATGTCTGTACTGTGTTCAAATATGGGGTGAATTTTGAGCGTAAGGCAACTGGTCACATGCATGCCCACTGTTTGAAGGGGATTTCTGGAAGGGTTTGGATGGGAAGGAATTTGTGAGGCTTGTTCTGGCTTGAATACCGGTGCAGCAACTCTCTCTGATTCTGTGCTAAAGATAGTTGTGTACCTTGTAGTAGTGACAAGTGGGACAACACTGGTGTGGTGAGTTTGTTGTCTAGGAGGGTCTGATGTTATCCTAGTGGGACTGTCATTGTCTTGCTGGCTCAAATAGCTGAAGGCGTGAAAGTTGCATTTTGCTATTAGAT
The DNA here is from genome assembly GCF_040938575.1 of Ambystoma mexicanum. Classification (NCBI taxonomy): domain Eukaryota; kingdom Metazoa; phylum Chordata; class Amphibia; order Caudata; family Ambystomatidae; genus Ambystoma; species Ambystoma mexicanum. The sequence continues at coordinate 935,844,210 of NC_090932.1, read as the reverse complement.
GCAAGTGAAGGGAGACCAATGGTAGTGTGTTGTGAATCTGCCAAGTTATGGTTGACGTACCACGGGCCGTTAAGGAAATACCAGTGTTGCTGAATTTCGATTCTAAGATGTAGATCTTATTCTGTTTCCCATTCTTCTTCTGAGGTTCGTTTGGAGGGTGATTGAGTTTTCTTTTCTGACTGCGGGTTTTCTCACATGAATTATCTCGAGATGTGCATGGGCATCATTCTGCTTGTTGTGAAGACTGGCCCGTGCAGAATTACTGGACCTTTGGAATTAGGAAAAAGGTGGTCAATAGGATTATGAATGTGCTATTTGTACCTATTGTGTCATACACTGATCCATTTCTCTCTCTCTCTCCCTCTCTCTCTCTTTCTCTCTCTCCCTCTCTCTCTCTCTTTCTCTCATCTCTTTTAATTTCTCTCTCTCCTCTCTCTCTTTCTCTCTATCTCTCGCTCTACACTCTCTTTCTCTATCTCACTCTCTCAGTCTCACTCTATGTTCTTTGTTACACTCTTTCGGCCAGGATCACATTGCCAGCTTTGTTTTTGAAAGAGCCACCCCAGTCATTGTTGACGGCAGCACAGCCAGAGAAAAACACAGATACCTTGAAGCAAAGGGGTGCTGTGTTTTGTTATTGTTAAATGTAGAAAGAGAGGTGCAGTGAGCTGCGGTAGGAATGTCAGCATCACACTGAGGCTGCATTGTCTATATAGTTATAGGCAAAAGGAATCTGGAGTGGCTCTGTGGGCAGTGCTCGGGCAGTAAACGACTTTGTAGTGTGTTTGAGTGTGCGTGTGTTTGAGTGTGGGTGTGGTCCCCCAATCAGTTGGGTGGAAAGAGTGATTCTAATGTGCTGTGGAAGACCAAACACGTATACAATGAGTTCAAATTGTGATACCCAGTCATATTTTCTCCTTCCCCCTCATTCCTCCTCCTCCCGTTGATGTCAAATTGGACACTGAAACCACTAGGAGGCATAGGAGGTCACCAGGGGCCTCCCCCCACCCCATCCCCTCCCTGCTTCCCCCTTCCTCCCAATCCCGCTGACCTCAAACCAGACATTGAAACCCAATCACCTACCTCCTCTCCTCTCCCGCCTCATCCCCTCCTTTTAAGTAAATTGTTTCACATACTGTATCACTGGTTTGTTTCATGTTTGTAAATATGCTTCTTTCATTATTGTACTTTGTTGTTATGCTGTAAAGCGCTTTGGATTAAAGCGCTATATAAACTCAATAAACATAAACATATTTTCTGTTAAACATGGGATTGAGTAATGTGTCTCACGTACGAACTCCCCACACAGTTGATTGTTATGTGAATCGCATCTGTTTGTGTTTGGTCAAAAGAGGAGATTGAGTCTCAGGAGACAAGTTGTTTTGTACTGATTTTAGTATGTATGGTTTTTAGTATGTATGGTATATATTAAATTGCTTTATTTTTCTAAATAACTGAGTCAGAGTGTTAGATGTGGCTACCATTGAATGGGTGTTTACGAAATCATTGTCATGCTGATAGGAGTGTGCTAAAAAAAGGTTTTTCATAGGTACTCCCATTGAGGAGCTATATATACGTTTTCTGATATATTTCACAGGAGTGGTGGGAGTACATCACTGGGTTCCCACACATTTTGTGACAGTGTTTCTTCAGCAAGATATTGCTAAATTTGAAATGGCAAATCAAAACCACCATCTCAAGATGTCATTTATTCATTGTAAATAGATTGCTGAGGATACCATTTTGATTAAGAGGGATGCGTCAACAGAGAGGAGCTTTGTCGATCCTTAAAACACATGCAATAAAACAGCATCCAAACCATCTGGGCTATGTTTATGAGATCCTTACTTCAAATGTGGAGGCTCACATATCTCTAATCATATGGAACCCTCCCTACAAATGTACATTATAATCTAAGTAGGATTCCTCTGTTAATCCTATATACTCAACTGCAATGTAATGGCCCTCATTGTGATGAATCGCCATCTGGTAAAGAAGTTAAAGCCCAGGCTTTTTAGATTTGTATTAAATAAGAAAAATGATGCAGGTATTTCCATCTCTGAAAAGGAAATCTGCTAATCAGATTCCCCTTTCATAAGCTCCATGCCATAAGCATACTGTGTACTTGTTCCTGGCTGCATCATGATGCTGATTCACAGCACCTGCTCTATCAGTGGCACAGAGCAGGTTCAGGGGGCAAAAGTGCTCCCTTGACAGCTGCAGTGACACCCAAGTCTCTGTAGCGCAGGGGCTGCATTTAACATATTCACCCCCTGTTCCAAAAACTACATAACCCTTTATATGTTGTCCTGGTGGTACATAAAACTGTACAAATAAGCCATACCAGTATTAGAGTATGGAGGCCAGCATCTTTCAGAGTTATCCCAGCCACATTAAATTACCCTCGGTCCAGTTCAGCTGTGGAAGGATTATGTGTATTCCTTCCAGACAAGGATCACCCCTGTCCACTGACAGGACTAGCCTTGGGGATTGCACGTCTTTGTTCCTGTGTAAGGGTAGGCAACACCCCTCTCCAAGGACAGCCACTTCACAGGGTTTCATCCAAAATGACCATAAATATATGTCTGAATGTGTGATTTGGCAGAATTTTCGGCCTTTCGAAAATTCTGACCGGATGAAAAGTTCAACCAAATCATGCATTCGGTGCTGGGAGCTGCGGGGGTGTCACCCTGCTCACTATATTGTGAGCGGGGATTGCGGGGGTGTCCCCCAAAGCCATGACCCCCCAAAAAAGGGCTGCGGGGGTGTCCCCCACAACCCCACTCACTATACTGTAGAGTATAGTGAACACCCATGCAGCTGTCCCAAAAGAAAAAAAAAACAAAGAAAAGGACCCTGCTGCGCCGGTTCCCGATCACAGAAGTGAAAGAGAACTGGCGTTGCAGGGACCAGCGAGTCAGAGGTAAGGTAAGTAGGAGGGTGCAGTTTGGGGGGTGGCAGGGGTGTGTTGGGGGTGTGGGCAGGGGTGAGGGTGGGAGCAGGGGTTTGGCCAAATCAGAAATGTTCAGGGGAGAAAAGACTGAAGGTTATTTAGAAAAAATGATCTTCAGTCTTTTCTCCCGCAAACATTTGTCACTCGGTTTTTCAACCCCAATCCCTCCACAGGACGCTGGCCTGGGAGCAGAAAGCAAGAGGCACACCCATTCACAGAGAGCCAGGCCTCACACCAGTGTGATACATTTCTAAAGGCCCTTTTATCCTCTTGGGAAAGGGAGGGGGCAGGGCTAAAATAGCCAGGGAGAGGTCTGTACAGTTTTTGGAAAGTGCTGTTATTTTGATTCTCTCTGTCTCTCTTTCTCTTTCCTGTCCCCTGTACTGGAGCAAAGCACTTTCTGTGTGACATCATAAGGGCAAAGTCCACTAATTTCAAGAGCAGGGATTGGTCCATTAAAGCAGGATAGCTTCAAACCAAACACCTGGGGACTTTTGCATATAAAAGAAGGGGTCTCCCCCCAGTTCTTTGAATCATCTGTTCTTATCTTGAACCACCCAGAAGATTTAATTGGACCCTGCTGAGAGAGCAGTCCTTTCTAAAGTCCTTCAATTGTGGGTCAAAGGCAGAGGTTCCAAAGGCAGAAGCAAGATCTGCTTCCTGTTGCATGTTGTGTCTCACATACCCATGGCTTAGTAAGGACTCTGTCCCCTGCTACCTTGGCTCATTCAAGATAGGAGGTCTATGTGTTCATATGCGAACGGAACAAGCAATTGGCCACTGCACAGACTACAAAGGGATGTCTCCCCAGGCAAGCCCACAGCATATCTGTGCTCTTGCTACATTTATTATCCAGCAATAGTCCATCATCAATTGTCAGAATTATAAAGACTTGGAGAGATGATAAATCTTTGTGCCAGTGACATACCAGAGTGAAAAACAACCAGTGTTGTATATAAAATAAGCATTTCTTTTACAATCACAAAAGACTCTCGGTTCCTTCTCGCTAAATCAATGTGTGGATCAAACTCATAAGTTTGTCATTTTCAACATTACCATTGTCACTGCTCAAACCTCTACATGAGTTGTGTATCAAGTCCCTTCTCCTTAACTAAATCAACTAACATCAGCTATCCTAATGTGGGGCTCAATTCATGTTCCGAGTACAAAAAGCCCTTTCCATCTTTTCTCTAAGGAAAGGTACGACATTTCTAAAACAAACCAAAAGCTTAATTCAATGAATCAATATTGTGCAAAGGTACTCAAACCTATTTCCATTACTTCCAAACCAAAAGCTTAGGTTAATGAAAGAATAGTGTGCATCTATATAATTGAAACAATTCAATGCAAAGCACAAAGCACAGGGCCAAGATTTCACATTATTCAGCCAAGCAAAACCCAATGCATTTCAAAGAATAAATCAAACATGACTTAAGGTGAGGCTCAGAGACCCCCTCTCCCTTAATCCTTTACATGGCATTGGTATCAGCATCCCTGGTTTATGGGCCAGCAGCCTATTCATAAGGTTTCTCACTTGGAATTGCCCCTTACCTTAAACACTGTCAATGCTAGACAAACCCTCCCAGCTTCTGGCTTTCTGGATGGGAATACCTCCCTTTTTCCTTAGAATTCCTTAGAATAATGGTGAACAATATTGGTTGGTGCCACCTTCAAGAACTCTGCCCAATTATCAGTAGTGTCTTCAAACTGAACTATCAGTAGCATTCTCAAGCCAAATTATCAGTAACAGCTTCTAGAGGATTTATCTAACATGCCCTGACTGTTCCCACCTCAAGGCTTCAACGTCACAGGGTGCTTTTGTTAGCTACTAAGCGAGATGCTGTCTATTTTGCTGAATAGACAATGGAGTAGATGTGGTTCCACTGCCTACCCATTATGAATATAAGTATGCATGTAGGATGAATGTACTGGACTGCTCAAAAATACATTACTTATATAATCATGTATGCATGTATGATATGATATTGTATCGAGGGTTGCCTCGTAAAACTCACCAACAAATTACAAAAGTAGTAAAAAAGGAGTGTAAGCCAGTGCAAGAAGTAACACTGTTTTAGTCATGGCCCCAGGTCCAGCTGGGACAGCAAATTCAAACAGATCTCAGAACAGAACTGCATAAAAAGGCACTGTCAAAGAAATGCCCTTAAAGTAAAGATTTTATACAAAGCAAAATAATTAGCATTTGCGATCGTGTGAAATGAAACAATCTCCCCACACAGAAATGATTGGACTCCTCACTTTGGAACCTCACAGCAAAACATACATTGCGATCAACCATTGGGTCCACGAATATTCCCACACCACCCTCAATTATACCCTATGACATCGCAATTCAACCCCAATACCCACAGCAAAAAAAAATAAGTAATTGAAACATTTGAGGCGAGCAGCAGAAATTTAATAATCTGCCCTGGTCACCTCATGGGAACGGCTGCTCACCTTGACACCACCAGAGCCTTGAACCACGGACATACTGCTGCACAAAGTTTGCATATCGGCGACACTCTTAGCACTGTTCTTTGGGCAGATTTGAAACTGCTGTGGTTCTTTGCCGGCTCCATTAGAAAATCACTTTTCACAAATGATGTTGAATTATAAAATGGTCATGTATTAATTATTCGTTGGTGGAACCTATGAGCTATAATCTGTTTACCTTGAAAATAACAAGCATTGAGTACTTCTCTTAACGCTGGCCTGGGATCGCAAACTCTGCACTAATTTACCTGCTGCAATGGCCTTTGCTGCAAACAAAATCCTTGCACACATTTAAAGCAGAAACAAGCTTTTAGGGACTATTTACCACATTTCATCCTACCACTACACATAATTATACTAACCTGTGCCCTAGGATTTATGGATTTGTTTTATTAAGCTTTTTATTTTTGTTGTTTTATTTGCATATGGTTTATTCAGGACAAACCTTTACAAAACAGAGTGTGAACTTAGGTTAAAATCATCTATTTTTACATTTTTTACATTTGCAGAACATTTTTTGCCCTGGAAACAATGTATTGCGTTTGAAGTTAAAAGATTCTTCATTCAGCCGAGAGGAAAACCACAAACTACAATTGTGGAGAGTAAAGAACCGACTTGTGCACAAATGAGGACAACAAAAATAGAAACTTGATTTAGATACACAAAATGTACTGTTGCAAAGAATAATTTCTTACAAATCAGATTAACCAATAGTTCCTTGTACGACATATTTAAAAATTTCAACAAACAAATAAAACACATATTAAAATACATCTTTTGTCTACATAGAGGTCAAAAATTGGCTTAATACAAGGTGCAAAACAATGATTGTTCGAAGAGATGCAAGAAAATGATCGATGTATGCCCCTCAAGTACTCCGGGTCTAAAACACAACACGTAAGCGTGCAACAAGAGATTGACAGTCCATATTAATTTATCATCAGAATCTGCTAAACGCTTTGGGCATCAATTCCTTATTAATCAACCTGAGAAAGTTGGTGAGTGAAATTAGCAGAGAGATATTTTCGCCCCACATGCATCTCATCCATAAGAAGTTTCTTGGGAAGCTGGTGAGCCCAAGATTGATTTTCCTATCGAACTAAACAAAGGTACAAGCGATGACAAGATTTGTGTTTCCACTGAATTAACATCAGAGCAAAAGCGACTCATAGTGTCTCCTACCTGAGAGCCATTTTTTTTCTCCAGTATTTGGTACGCTGTCTGGTGTGAAACAAGTTAAATTTAAATCTCATATAAAGATTCAGAGCTTTGTTACATGGGAACAGCTCCTTGAAGCTCTTTTTCTTATAAAGCGAGCATATTCCCGATGTAAGTGATATTTGCCTAAAGCCTCAATCTTGTGTGTCGAGTTCAAGCAATACAGCTTTCGTAGTGTCAATTTTTGTTCCTCAGCACAAATCTTTGTGAGTATATGTAACATTCTTTTTTTAAATTTAAGCAGAGTCGGCGGAGGATCTTCACTTAACATTGACCGATGTTTTCATACAGTGAATTTGTAGGAAGATAAATAATTTTTTGCGGGATTATTCAGTAGTCGTGATATTTGGAAGCTAAAGAGTTTAACCCTAGTACGTGTTTGACGATTGGGCTGGGCAAAGATTTAGCAAGGCTCAGAATCTCCTTTCGTATCTGGCCCTGTAACTGATTAAGAAAATTGTCCATGTCAACCAGATACATGTCTAGTCCATAGAGTAGAATGGATTCATTTTTAGATTATAGAATTCAATTGCTGGAGCGAGGGAGAATTTGCAGAGTTTTTTATATAACACTTTCATCTCAGAAAGAAGCGGTCTAAGCTTGAGAATGAGTGATTTCTTCCACATATTTGCTGAGGAAGTGTCACACAGATTGTAACCAAGATAACGCATATGAAGTACTCGTTCTACTGTGACCCCCTCCATCATCCACCTCATGGTTTTGATTTTTTTCCTACCAGTAAATACAACTATCTTTGTTTTTTCAGCATTGGGATGTAGGTTGTTTTTCTGTGCATATGCCATGAAAATCTGCAGTTTGCATAGGAGGCCAAAGGGCCTTTTGTCGAACAAGATTACTTTGTCAGCAAACGCCATCCATTTAATGCATAGCTTGCCTAAACTAACAGGAAACGTGTTGTGTTCGTTCATTCAGATCACTCAATTATAGGTTGAGTAGGGTTGAGGCCAAGTTACAACCCTGTTTGACCCCTACGGCCATCGGAATTGGTTCCGTTAGTGCACCTGCCTGATTGATGCGCACACAATAGCTGGTGTTTTGGTGGAGCATCGGGCAGGATTATAGAGGGAGAGATGCGATATGTTGCCATTTTGTGCCATAAAAGCGCACAAATGACACAATCAAAGGCAGATGTCATGTCCAGCGATGCCATGTATATGGGACCACTTTGAGATGTTTTCGTTATTTCTAGAAGATGAGACAAGATGGTTGCATTGAGTGCGGTGGCCATGTTTTTGCGGAAACCTATCTGAAACTGTGACAGAGTATGGTTAGCCTTGAGAAATGCTTCCAGGTCATTCAGAATTAGAATGGAAAAAACCTTAGATGAAGCGCCCATGAAAGCAATCGGCCTGTAATTAGCCGGATTCGAGATGTTGCCTTTTTTAAGGATTGGAACAATGAAAGATTGCAACCATGATTCTGGAATACCTGTAGTCTTGAAAAATAGGTCAAATTTCATTTTCAAGATCGAGGCCCATAACAGGGGGTCCAATTTCAAGAGACAAGACGGAATACCATTTGTTCCTGCCGCTTTTAAATAATTTAACTGGGTAACTGTACATCTTCAGTGTTCCAACAACAACATCTCAGAATTGAAGAGTCGTAAATAGGACTAATGATGTGAGTTTATTACGTTTTTAATTTCACAGATATCAGAAAGAGCCCTCTCCCCTTTTAGAGTGCTACTCTCGCAGCTGATAAGTACGTTCCTTCATATCGCACTGAACATTTTTATAACAATATGGTCAAGCTGCTAAGCACCTTGGTATGTTGAGTGGTTACATAAATGAATGAATGTCTGTGACATTACTACTAAGGCTCCTTTCCTATATAGCGTCTTTACACTACAATGCTAATATAGTCCTCTAGGTAACCATTTGAGCATTAAAGCACTTTGAGTATACTTTTGCAGTGTTCAGCACTACAGATGCTGGTTTTAAGTATGGCAGTATATACTTAAACATAACCCAATAAACACAACCCAATATATCCTTAGAGGATATAACATAGGAATCAATTTGCTTATCTCCTTCATGGCACTATAATCTACTCAGCCGTATAAAGCCAGTGCCAAAAATAGTTCTTCTATTATGAGCATCTTTCATTTCATTTCTCATTTATTTATTTTTTTTCCCGATAAACCTTTACAAAATTAAAACCGTTATAGATTTAAAACCATTACAAAATTGAACAAAGAAGTACAATCCAGTATGGACATTTCAAGAGTCCTAAAATACAAAGTACAATTCTAATATCAAAAGATAAAAGGAAATAGGGGAACAATGTAAGAAAAGAAAAAAAAAAGAAAAATAGGTAAGTAAGCTTGCCAATACAATTGTAATTTCATAAACATTCAAAGAGTATCTCATAGACTTCCTACTACTGGAGATATTCTTTTCAATAAGCACAAATGTTTACATGTGCCATGAAGGGCAAGAAACCTAGTTCCTAGCGCTTTTACCCCCAAATTTGATTATGAGCTTCTATTTTGTGGGGAAATTCTGAAATGAAATGGTGTCTTACCTATTTCTCTCACTCCTGCAGGGCCGAATGGGCAAAGTCCCATGACAAAACCATCCCTAGGGACCATTGGAGGTGAACACTGGTGCTCGACTAGATGTTTGCCTCTCTGCCAGCCACCATGTGCCATCCTCTCCCTTGTTTGGGAGCTCGAGAATGGACAGACATTGGCCTTGGAGTCCCTAAAACTCAGAACAGCCAAGGTACTTACCCGCTCTGAACTGTGATTCGAGCTCACCTTGATGCCAGGTGATTTGCAGGACATGTCGACGCTGCCTTTTGGCGTCCATTGTTCTTTGGAACTGCCGTCCACTTTTCGGGCTTGTTCTTTGCCACAAAAAACGCCTGCAAAAGTGTGTCATTTCCCGGCTCAAACTACTGCTGCCTTTCCTTGCTCAAGTCGCCATCCAAAACACCAGATTCTTCACTACTTCTCCTGTGAGTTGACCTACATGACACTGGTGTTCCCCAAACCGCAATCTTTAACCGTCTTTCATATGAATTGTGAAATCATGGTACCAGCTCGACCACCATCGATCTCTGACCGCTGAACGAGACCTGGTATCCATCTGATCCACATAGCTTGAGTAAATGCTTCAGGACCGCAGCTCCCCTTTTGTTCGACCCCACCTCGATGCCAGCTTGCCGCTGGACACCTGTGACTTCCGCATCTGCTACCCGACATCATGGCATTCTCAGAAAAAAACGATTTAAATGCTGTCGAACCCTTAATACATCTACAGAAGGTATTTGACTGATATCTGCCCCACTAGTCCATATGTGGACCCTAGAGACAGGCTATGCCTTCTGGCTTCATTAAGAAATATCCTTTTGAACATTGTGGTCTTTTGAGTGCCTCTCTCTGCTTGTCTCAGAACCCAGAGTGCTGCATTTATGCTACCTGTGCATATTATGAAGGGGAGGGATTTACAGTTTTTTCTAGGTAGTTATATAATATAAGTGTTCTTTTATAACGCGCTTAGTATCACAGACCAGTTCTAAGCACGCGACTGGGATTTGAACCTGTGTTGCTTCCAAGACAAACGCATTGCCTCTGAGCCATCCTCCCGGCCTAGTATTGAAGCATTGTACATGGTGTGTCTAATCAAAGAATATATTTTATAAAACCTTGATTTGACATTCCCTTACTTTGGACTGTTATCCTTCGCTGTTTGCTACTGGGTTGGGTTGGGTTGCTACTGTACCACATTCAACTCCTCTTAAGAGTATAGCATTTCCTCTTGACTGTGCCTGTTTTACCTTTATGATCATATTGGCTCTTGGTTTGTAGAAGTGTGAGGGCTGAGTGGGCATTTTAGCCTCTACTCATCCTTGTACTCCTGCAGGGCAGAAGTCAATTCGTCACACTCATGTTGTGGTATGGTTGCTGAAAGAGCAGCTTAGTTTTATTTGTTGCCCACTGGTCATCTTTTTCACTCCACAGCTTTGTTAAGGCCTACTTTGGCTGCTTTTATATACAGTACTGTTCCCTGACGATTAATACTCCTTTGGCACTGCTACAGCTGGGAGGATCTTCTCAGTCATTGTTCAGCGACCGAGTTACCAGGCCTCCAGGATGTGCCAGGCGCAAACCCCAATGCCAGGTAAGGAACCTGCCTAAGGTAGTTTAGGTGGGTGGCAAGTATGGGTGTGAAAGCAAGAGAGGATATAATAGGACAAATGGATATACAAACCAAGCTTTATAAGTTGAAGTCCTACTGTGAGTCCAGGTTTGTAGATCAGACCAAATATCAGCAAGGCCAATTGCCTGGTTGCTCATAATAAATTGTCTCTGTATACAAATAATTATTTCTGTATTCAGCCATCAAAGCTGGGACGGATGCTTCTGATCCATTTTTCATATCCCTGCTGTCCCTAATAAAATCCTCTGGCAATATGTATATGAAAAGCTTGTGATGCAATTGCGGACGGTCTAGATCATCTGCAAATATAAGCTATGTTGTGTGCATGTAGCAAACATGTGGCTTGGATATGCTGCATTCTGCTGACAAATTGTGAATGTGTACGTTTCTGCTAGCCCCCTATCCTGTAGTTATAATGAGGTATCGTGCATAAAGAAAGATTGTTTTATCATGTTGTCCTTGAACTTTCTCTTCATAATGAATGCATGCATCGATCTTTCGGGGTGTTTACATACTGATGCTGTGTGATAGAAATGTAAGCTAGAAGATAACGTGCCACATCATAGGTATATCAGTAATCATGCCTTTAAATTGAAAATCTAGTAACTTTCTGTAGTATATGCGAGGAAGTTTGCCACTTCCACATGTTTTTGTCAGGTAATCTCAAATCGGCAGGTAAGTAAAGAATAAGCATCGAGCATTTATGGTATTTCCTCTTGCACTTTTTATTTTATTTTGTATTCCTTTTTTTAACCAATAAACCAACAAGCAACATTAATACATTACAAGAAAGCGTATCCCAACTTGTACACACATATATCGTCAGCCCGTTTTCAGCAAAAGGAATATACACGGGCACATCCTAATGATGAGACCATTCTTAAATCAGCTAAGTTTCAGCCTGGCTTCTCTTATACCATAATTGTGTGAGTTCAGACCTTGTCGCCAACTTATGTTATGTTATTGTGCATTTGTATAACGGTATCCAGTTAAATTGCACATTTTCGAACGCCTTTTTGTCGAAATAAAATTTGGCTAAAATTGTAAATAAAAAAAACAGGGGGTTGGGGGGAACCCCCCAAATAAAAAAATAAATAAAAAGACATTTTTTTTTCCGGTATGTTTGTGTCGAGAAAAAGGCATTCGAAAATGTGACATTCGAAAAAGTCACTATAAACCTTGTATAACACCTTAGTTACCATTGGAATGATCTCAAAGCGCTGTGGGTTGAATGCACTCTGGGACCATAGTCCAGGTTAGTGGAGAGAGTAGGGTAGTATAAAGTGCCTGTGTGCACCCAGTATGTGTGCAGCCACTACGGTGTATACCTGCATTCTAATGGCAGCGTGGTGCGGTGGCTTTGTGAGGTCAGTAGAATGTGTGCAGCAAGACCGATGACCTTGGGTTGGCATTCTGGTAGTGCTTGTGTTTGATATGTATGCAGCGAGGCATTCTTCCCAATGGTAAGTAATTCCAATTGAAGCTTGTTAGGGGTGTAGTCTCTTAGTCTCTTAGTCAGAGCAAACCGAAGGTTGACGTTTTTCCGGGTTCTTTGGAGTGAAGGTCAAGGAGTGAGGCCAAGGGAGAAGACAGCATTGATCCTTTTAATGTCCTTGCGTTTACCCGTTTTACGCCGTGTCTTACATATAAATATGTCCAATACTGATTGGAAGGTCATTTGTAATTCGATCTCAGGGATACAAAGGGTAACATCTTTAGATCCTTGCTGACAAGCTGTCGCAATTCGGTAATACTTAGCTCTGGCCAAGTGGCACACTATATGGTAGTGTTCAGGATTTTCGCTACCTCATTATGCCAGATTCTGGCTCTTGATGCATGAAGGGGTGTATTTTGATTAATGTATGTGCTTTCTCACACGTGCACATTAGTTCTTCGGATGGGATGCTCAGTCCATTTCGGCTGAAAACGTCAAATAAAAAAAGCACAGCGGGGGATAAAGATCCGAAATCCCAAAAGCTCTAGAATGAGAAAGAGTGGGCTTCACAATTTTGTAACTCGAGCTTTTGGGTTCCGGTTTTCCAACGTACATCTGTCAGCCTTGGATGAGGGTGTGAAGTAAATGCCCTGGTCCCTCTGGGTCGTGGCCATTAGCTCTCTCTCTCCGATGGCCCATGGAGTGGAGTAAGCTCTGCTATGCAGAGCAGATATCTGCTGCAGTTGGTGGCAATATAGTACAGCTCTATTTTGGGTAGTCACAATCCTCCTAAAGTGTGTTTGCTTGTAATGTCAAGTTGCTGATTCAAGGATTGGACCAACCCCACATGTACTCTGAAATCTCTGCTCTGAATATGTGCCACCTTGTCCTATTCAGGGGCAGAGTTTCATGGAGAATGTATGCAGCAATTTAGCCATCATCCTTACACGCTGAATCCGACCCTGCAACGAAATATTTAGTGCAAACCATTTGAGAAGATTAATGGTTATTCTTTCCCTTTTTTCTTTGAAATTATCGTCCACCACAATATACTATCTTTACTTGCGTTTTTACCTAAGTATTTAAGTCCCTTTTCCACCCATGTAAAGGTATGCAAGGTGTGATTTGAAGGAGTAAGGTGTTATTGGCAGGGATTCATATGTATGCCAATTTATCTTATATCCTAAGAATGAGAACGTGTTAAAAAGTGCTATGAGGTGTTTGATGGATGAGTCGGTATGTCTATATTTTCCCTTCCCTGATTGGAGAGGGAATACCTGATACATTTTTATCTTATCTAACTGCTGTTGCCAAGGGTTCAAGGAGTAAGAATAGTAGGGCGGACTGTGGGAAACCCTGCCTAGTACCACACTGAATGGAGAGGATGTCTGGTAGGAAGCCATTGCCTGACAACTGTCCAGTCAGCTGTAATTATAGTAACCTAACTTTGGTTATTAAGTCTTGTCCTAACCCAACTTTTTCCATATTACTCCAGAGGTAATCCATTCAAAGAGAGGATGGACCCTGGTTCATTCTTGTGGCATTCTTGCCAAATGGTATGTTCCAAAATTCTTATGTTTTCTTTAGCGAACCTTCCTTGGACAAAACTTGTTTATGCATTCCGAATCAAGGAGAGGATTTACCTTTTCTAATCTACGAGCCAATACCTTTGTTAGTGTTTTCATGACTGAAATAAGAAGGGAGATGGCCAAAGGCGCTGCTAGGGGTGGGCTGAGAGGGATATAGCCCCGGGTCTTTTGATTGAAGACCCGGATAGAAGCTCAGGGACTACAACCAAAAGGCTATACTTTGCCCTGAATCCCGCCAATCCCAACATTAGCTTAACCCCTGATCTTTTCCAGACCCAGCAACACCCCTGGAGATGGGGCTATAATTTGAACAGATTGTGATGTCTCTCCAGGCTCGGGAATTACTGTTACAAGTGCTTGATTGAGTTCTGTTGGTAGGGATTATTCCGCCGCTGCTTCTTTGAATAGTGTGACGAGAACTGGAGTTGTACATATTTTGTGAAACTTCAAGGGAAATCCTTCCACCCCGTGGGTTTACCTGCGGACAGCAATTTGATTGATTTTCCGATTTCCTTTTCTGTAATGTCTCAGCTCTAGCCATGCTCTGGTCTCTTTTGTCAAGGAATTGGCTATCTTTTGGGAGGAAGAAGCCTCCATAGGTAAGTGGGCCCATTTTAATTTGGAATATCTGTTAGTATGAAATGCTCTCTATCATGCGTTGTGTCAGGTTTGTCGGTCTTGTCTAAAAAGGGATCCATAATTATGTTCCAGTCCCCCCATAAATTGATTGATTTGTTTGATTTTCGATAGGATTCTGGCAAGATAGAAAAATTATATATAATATATACAGATCCCACTATCACCTCTTTATCTGCCAGCTTCATCTTGATTAATATCAACCTGCCCTTGCCATCCCTCCACACTTTTCCTACAGTGCTTGCTGATTAATATTGCCACACTACATTTTTTCCCCTTCTTTAGTGAGCTATGATACCTCTGCAACCCAGTCTCTTCTGGGTTTCGCATCTTCCTTCTGGTGCAGATGTGTCTCTTGAATCATTGCCACATCCGTTTTCTGTGATTGCTTGATGTAATGGTTAAGCCCATTTACATTAAGAGAAATGAACAACAGATTAGACATCTATTTATCCGTGAATACGTTCTCCCATTTGGTGTTGGTGATACTTGGGCATGCAAACATATACGTTTTTCTGCAGCTATGTTTTGGGTCAAACAGGCGTGTTGTGAATGTCAAAGTGCTCCCATGTGAGTTATTATCTCCTGCAGCATGTAGTGTTGAGGTGATAAGTGCATTGCTACTCTGGCTTTTTATTTAGGAAACAAAACAAATGAGCCCAACCGGGGATTGAAACTTTCCTCCCTGGTCTATCCTGTATGAGTGAAAATGAAGCCACTTTATCAGACTAGCATAGTGAACAGATGGAACTTGCTCTTTCAACAAAGTATGTTGCATGGGAGATGCAGAGAGGTCCCCGTTCTCGGCTCAACGTGAAAGCATGTGGACTCCCCTGTTATTATGATGATGTTGTTACATAGGTATGTTTAAACCATGTCCTAGAGCAAGCTCCCCGTTTGTGGTAATTATATTGGGGGTGCTGTGTGAATAGGCCTTCCATTTCTTCCTGTTCTTACCCATTGGTAGGCCTAAGTAAAGATGGGTAAACCTGAAAGATAACTGCAAAGTGTCCATCATCAAGGTTTTGATTGGGGATCTGGATGTATCCCTGCTAGTTAAGTCTGGACGAGAGAGCTGCATATGACCCCTTTGTGTAACTGGTATGTTTTGTCGCAGGACTCTTATGGGATTGAAACCTGCACCATCGATCGTCTTTGCTAGGGCCACTTGTTCTGTAGAGATCAGCAGAAGGGCCCTGTGTGGCTCTTTGACTTATTTGATCTTCCATTGTGTCTGCTGTCTCCATGTCTTCTGGTTGTTCTTGCTGTAGAAAATGGTGTACTTCCTCTGGATCAGAGAATTCACCGGTGTTCTGTAATATGCATTTATGCCAGCCCAAATCTACGTCTACTGGTGTTCCTGAATGCCCACTGCTGGCGAGGGAGCCTCCTTTGTTATCCTCCCTCAGCGCATGCTGCTCCCTTCTCTTCAGCCATCCCATTTCTGACAGGACTTTACTGCTAAGCACATGCTTCCCTCAGACAACATGCATTCACAAGAGGATAGGATCTCCTGCAATGTGGAGAGGATCCCACAAGGTAATGGATCACAGCATCTCGGCTCTGTTGGAGCTCAGCTCCAGGATGGTGAATTTGGTACTGCATCACTGGTTACATGACCTGCCTCACGAGCTACTTCATTAATGCTAAGTCGCTGCTTCATACTGCATTTTTTTAGTGCATTTTGAGTGACCTCAACCGGTAATGCTTTATCCCGATCTCTGCTATGGCATTCTAGTAAACCTTTATATTTTTATGGGTTCACCAAGCAGGGAGTGCCTTGGTTAGGCAACCATTTCCAGGCATTCAGCTATACCCCACCTCTTGCATTTTTGACAATGATTTTGAAGTCTGTGAATGACATTGACTATTTTTGCAGGAGAGGGATGATGAATCTGTGAAAATATCAGGTAGTGCTGTGTCATGATGCCTACCCCCGGGCATCCGGATCAAGCCCATCAGCCCCGGGAGCAGGCATCCAGGTATTTAATAAAACCAGAGCAGCCCCGGCTGGGGGCTGTCTGGGTTCACTCCTGGCGCCTTAGGTGCCAGGCTCATAATAGAAATCAGTCCTGGCGCCATAGGCACCAGGCTCATAGACTTTACTTACCTCATGCAGACCATGCTGAAAATGAATCCAAGCCAACGTGAGGCCTGGATGGGACTATTTTTCTACAGGAACTATTTTTTAATCGGGTGTGGTTCTAGGGACTTCTTACCTGGAACTACTTTGGAGGCTATTTAAACCACACCCGAACAGCAGCACGTGCTTTGTGTTATTCTGCATCCAGCAGCGTAACGCTCACCGTGCCTGCAGTCAGCATCCAGTCTTCAGCCACGCCCGTCTTGAATCCAGAGCTCCTAGCAATAGAAGAAAGAAGAAGGAAAGGTTAGAAAACAGATATTATTTCAATCCTTACTTGAATTCCGGATCCATCACGTCTTCGAACTTGAAAAGGACATTATTCTACACGCGTCGCATCACCAGCTGCAGCGCCGTGCCATACTCACCAGTCCTCACAGCATTTTTCGATCCAGCGCAGCCTCCATCATTTTCTCCGCCGAATTCCACCATCTAGGGGACAAAAGAAACATAAGGTGAGCCGAGAGAGCCAACAAATACAACCTCTCCACCATAGACTTACCTGATTAACAACCGGAGGCATTATTCTGTAACAAACCGCAACTTCTTACGCCGCATCTGTAAGGAGAGAGAAACCAGCAATTTAAATACACGCATCTTTTGCCAGACAGTGTTGGGTAATACAGATTCTTACCTCAACACCATCATCTGCCACAAGACAATCTTCACTTGGACCCAGCTTGGACAAGAAAGGAATGTACAAGAGTGAACATCAGACATATTGAACTCTTTGAACTTTATACTTACGGGTTCTCGCCTGGAACCTCGGAGTCAATATTCATCCGGAACTCTTCAAACACCCTCAAACCAGTGAAGTAACTGGTATCTACGCGCCCCTGCATTCCACACAGGATGGAGAGCTCATCATTTACAAACATATGGTGAGCTTACAGAAAGTGAATATCGGTGGTGATTAGTGGGGAGAACAGTGGGGTGCCATTACTAAAATCCACGGGTGGCTGAATCCCTTTCTCCACTTGCAGGAGAATATTTCTACGGGTCAAGCAGACGAGATTAGGCGGTCCAGTCCAGTCTGTTATCTCTGCACTACGCTTCACGTTGGAGGAGGTTGCAGCTGTCCGGGTCCGATCGACGCCCCTCTGGGAGCCAGGTGAGCGTAACATGCTGTATGACGTCATAGCAGCATAATTGCAAGCAATGTAGGAGTCTTCAGACACATGATGACATCTGACCAAGACCGCAGATACCTATACATGTTCTTAAGGGTAAAGAAACCTATAAAACTACTCAACTCTCTGATCCCCACAAGTGACTGATGAGACATGCAGTCTGGTAGAAGACTGGTCCTCTCAAAAATGTGTCATGCTAGTAGCAGTCAATGCCCAATATTAACGATGTCAGTTTAGTAAGGTACATCCACTATTTGCATCTTAAAAGTGGATCTTCCACAAAGCATTTCTCTATTTATGATGACCCCAGATGAAGCTACTAACTATAACGTCAATGTCTTCACAATACCTTGAGGAGCCTAACTCAAGAGAGAGGGAGAGAGAAAAAGAGGGAGAGAGAGAGAAAGAGAGAAAGAGAGAGAGAGGTGTAGAGAGAGAGAGAGAGAGAGAGAGAGAGAGAAAGAGAGAGAGAGGAAGTATGAGGTAAATATGTGAACTCATATAGTCAACCATCTATCAGACCACAGTCCTATGTTAGGATGTTTTCACTTGAATGTACTATCTTTTTCCATGCCAATTTTCATGTGTTATAATATAGAATTTCAAATTTGCAATTTTCATGACACTCTCTTGGTGGCTGCCGACATGTGAATGATTTACTTGAAAACAAGCTGCATGTTTTGGGTTTAGGGCTTTCGCTAGGTGCAAAAATCCCAACCATAAGGTGCGGTCATCATTTGAAATGTGTTACTGTTCAGATGTGAAACGTCAAATAAATTTTTGACATTTATCAACAAGGAATTGAATAGTTATATATTTGTATTTGTATTAATTTGTCATTTATATAGCCCTTTACTCCAAAGCACTGCACAGATCAAAGTTTATGAACAATGCAATCAAGATAAAGGGGTGTGCAAAGTTTACAAAAATGTTACAAGACTGGGAGAAGATTGTAGTAGTAATAAAACAAAGAGAGAGGGGTAGAGCATTCCAGTGGAAGGGCACAAGCAATGAAAAATAATGAAATCGTGATTGGGCACAGGGGGGGATGAGCAACTTACAATAGAAATTGAGTTTGAGAATGGAGAGAACGAGAAGGTACACAAAATAAACAAAATATTAAAGATAAGAAGGAGCAAGACCAAAAAGAGATTTACAAAGAATACAAAGAACATTTTGTTTAAGTTGAGAGTGAAATGGTAGCCAACCAAGAGAGGTTAGAGCCTGAGAGATAGAATCACAAGGAGAAAGTAAGTATAACTGACAAATAGAGGCATTCAAAATAAGTGAAGAAACCAAATGTTTGGTAGCAGGAAATGTAAGAAAAGGCCAAACTTTTAAATGTAAAAAGATGGTATCAACAGGAACAAGAAATGGTAGAAATATGATGAAAGAATGATAAGTCAGTGTCAAGATAGATATCAAGATTACGAGCAGTAGAACAAATAGGAAGTAGTAAAGAGGCAAAAGAAACAAGAGGGGGAGAAGGAGGAGGAATAGTGGAAGCTGGGGAAAAACAACTTTAGTTTTAGAGGAATTAAGAACAAGAAAATGATCTGACATCCAAGATTTAATAGCAAGAAGATAAGAATAAACATTGTCATGAAAGCAAGGTTTAAAAGAAGAGAAAGATAAAAGGAGTTGTGTATCATCAGCGTAGAAGTGATGAGAAATCCAAAAAGTCAAAATGATAACAGTGAGAGGAGACCTATAGAGGGAAAAAAGAAAATGACTTAAAACAGAGCCTTGAGGCATACTGTGAAAAAGAGGTAAAGTATCAGAAATGGGATATATATCATTTGAAAGGTAAGAGCGAAACCAGGATAAAACAGAACCAGAAAAGCCAAAAGAAGAAAGGGAATATAACAGTAAAGTATGATCCACTGTGTCAAAGGCAACTGATAAATCCAATAAGAAGAGAAGAATGTTTAGCAGAGCAAGTCAAAAGCAGAGAAGCACAGGCAGAAAGAAGAGCCATTTCAGTTGAATGAAGAGGACAAAAACCAGACCGAAAACAAGGAAGAATAGAGACGTCAGTTAAAAAGGAAGAAACCTCACAAAAGGCAAGACATTAAAGTAACTTAGAAAGATAGAGAAGAAGAGAAATAGGTCAGAAATTAGAAGAAGAGGGAAAATCTAAAGAACGTTTTTTTAGAATTGTAAGAAGTGAGGAAGGTCTTAATAAAGAAGGGAAAGTCAAAGTACAAAAAGAAATATTAAAAAGACAAGTAAAATAAGACATCAAGGAAGGATATACTTTTGGTATAAGTAATGAAGGATTTGGATCAAGAGGAGAAGCTGTAGGATGAACAAGCGCTAGCAAGGATGAAGTATCAGATTTAGAAATTAGAGAAAATGATGAGCTGACCGAGGTTGGAGATGAAGATGTAGAAGAAAAAGAAGAGGAAGAAGGCCAAGATGAAGAATTACTGAGTGAAGATTAGCCACTTTTGAAGAAAAATAAGTGGCAATATCAGACACAGTCAGGGTAGAGTTAAGTAAATAATCAGGTGAAGGAGAGAGAAGGCAGGCACGTGTTTGGAACAAGCGTGTATGATGAGCAGATTGAGTACATAAAAGATCTGAATAATATGACTGGCCAAAAAAGGCACATCATCATATAATGCATGATAAGAGGAAAAGGTCAAGCGTTCTGAGTCAGAGAGAGTTTTGCACCAGCGCCACTGAAGGTGATGAACAACTTGGCGCATAGTGTGAAGATAAGGAGTGAGCCATGGTTGAGGTGGCTTCCGAGGAGAAAAAACAGAAGCAGGATATAAGGAATCAAGAGATGAGGAAAGAGAAGAGGAAAGAGCAGAAGCCACATCATCAGCAGAGAGACAGGAGCAAATGCAGGATGAGAAGGAAGACTAGAGATACAGGATGATACAAACAGGGGAGTATCAGAAGCACAAAGATCACGGCGAGCGTTTCTAGGTGGATCAGAAAAGGATGAGCCAGTTGTTGATATAGAAGGAAGAATATAAAAGAGTAAAATATGTTGTTCAGAAGAATAAACAGAGTGAACAGAAACAGAGAATGTGGATAGTGATGAAGTAAAAATAAGATCAAGACAAGACCCATAGACATGAGAGTGGGAGAAGGAAGAGTAACGAGATAGTAAGAAAGAAGAATTGCAAGAACGGAAGGAATGAGTGAACAGACGAAAGATGAAGATTGATGTCACCCAGTAATATGAACGGGGTTGAACATGGAAGAATGAAAGCAAGCAGAGCATCAATATCATCACAGAAAGTGGAAACAGAACCCGGAGGACGATAAACAAGTTAAATTGTCGTCAGAGAGTAAGGTTTGGAAAAAGTGTTCAAAGAATATTCAAATGAGGCAAAAGTAGGAAGCGATAAGGAAGTAGGAACAAGAGTAAAGGTAGAGCGTAAAGAATACTTGTCCCACCCCCCTCGGTCCGATGGGCGAGGAATATGAAGAAAGGCAATAGCAGAGGTAGAAAAGGATGCAGGGATGGCTGTGTTGGAAGAGGAAAGCCAGGTTTCAGCGACACCCAACAAATTGAGATTTAGCCAAAGAAAGATATCCAGAACCGAATGAGATTTATTACCCAGTGAGCGAGCAGTCCCAAAACCAAGATAAATAGGAGGCACGTGAGAGATACGGGGGATAGAAAAGATTAGAATAATTATGAGAGGATGATCAAGGACCAGAGTCATGGTGAGTGCAAAGAGTGGGAACTTGAATAGTCATGTCAGTGGCAATAACTAGAGGAGAAGAATCAGGTCAAACGAGTAATAATGAGGCAAGCACTAAGATGGAAAATATAGCAGAACGAGTAAGTAAGTAAACTGGCTGTGCTGCAACTGGGGAAACTGACACGATTGGCTGTGATGGACCCGAGGAGAAAGAAAGAAAGAGAGGCATAGTATTGAAAAAATAAAACAGCAGAAAGCCAGAAATCAGCGTCCATCAGCAGACAGCTGAAGACAGCAGCAACCAAACTTTACCATACTTCGCCATGGGCTTCAACCAGGACCTGATGTAAAGAGAGTCCTGGGCCACTGAGAGGCCCAAAAGGGTGTGCAGCTTGATTCTGCAGTTCCAGGGAGATGAAATGCCAAACAGGAACACAGATATTCAACAAATCCCCGGAGTAGGAGGCAAGTGAGTGTGCTGCCCCCATGTGGAGCAGCAGCTGGGTAACTTCACTGCCCTCGCTACCAGGGTCGAGATACATTGTGCAGCCAACAGGCAAAGCCAGCAGATCCTGATAAGGGAGTACAGCGGGGCCAGCCACACACTACAGTCACAGCTGCAGACAGACCTAGGAAGAATGAACGGTTGGCTCACCCTTGCAAGGACTGGAACCTGCGACCTGCAGAACACATTGTTCCCAGAAGCAACTGCTCAACCCACTTAGCTTTCTTACTGGGATGGTAAAACAATCTAACCAAAGTGCGGAACTCCTATGAATGTCGCTACAATATACATTTATGTTGTCACTCATTTGGTGCATCATCACTCATATGCTCTTTCTTGACAGCTGTGGAAAACATGTGTTAATCCTCCTCTGCTAAAACATGCTTTCTATGGCAGTACTGTTCATTCAAATGATGTTTTTTTTTCTGACACACAAGTAAACGCGATCCTTTAATTGTGTGTGAACATACTTTACTAAAACTTTTAGTGAATTGTAGGACTAGGCTCTTCATTAGTGATTGCATATTCTGATACATGTTGCCAAATCTAGACTGTTTGGCCTCTGTTTAACATTCTGAGGTTTGGAAAGAGTCCAAGGTATTTGACTAAGAATCAGAAGAAATGAGTTCATGATGAAACCCTTTTATAATCTGAGCTTTTGGGTTTTTCCCAACCTCACTTAACATTGCATAAGATGCTTCTGTGCACAGCTGTGCAGACATACAATGGAGGTGGAAAAAGTGTAATATGAAACTCTACGCTCTGCAGTTTCAAGAAAAAAATATTATTTTTTCAGTAAATGCCTGAAGTTGCTCCTGCCCACACGAATGCTCTGGGAAACTATTGCTTCAGGCTACTTATGTTGCATGCTTTCATGCTCAATGAGACTTCATTAAATGTGTGTGTTTTCTGCTTTTATATTTTCAGAGCAAACTTGTGAGATCATAGATTGGTATAACACAGACACACAGATACACTCTCACACACACACACACACGCGCGCGCGCGCTATGGTTAAGTTGTTGGTTCCATTGAAAGAGATGGGATGGTTGTAAACTTGCCACGGTTTGACAGATGTGCTAAAACAAAAGTGTACACGCTCTTCTAAAAACCTATGGAAAGTTTTGTGAAGTTCAGTATACAGGTTTCCAACGTTATAGGGCGGAGCTCAAAAGTTGTATTTCCCATTCAAAATACCACAGGGAATATTTGCTCTCACCAACAGAAAAAAACACCGGACGAATTGGCACCAAATCCTTGTTACAAGCTGACATCTCGGCCACCTTAAGTACCCTGCTTGGTTTGCTTTAAAACTGGATTGGCTAAACAGTCATTAAATTTGATTGGAAAGAACGATTTTTCATTTGAATGTCATTGGTTTTTAATAGGGCAAATAGGCTAAAAATGTTTGATTTGTTTGACGAATCAGCATGAACATTTCCAATAAAATATGTTTAGCCCAGACGCAAAAAGCAGGACATTTAGGTGGGATTAGTCTGGCGGCACTGGTGCCCAGGCCCATTGGTGGCCCCAATATAATTTTACTAAATGAAGGGCGAAGTTTGAATGTATATCAGGGGAGCCAATAGGAAAGGGGCACCAGGGCCTGGGTCATGACTGATGCTGAAAAATAGCAGAAGGAAAGCGATTCCACGCAGAATTTGGTAGCACCAGCATCACCTTAGTATTTGAAAGTGGCAGTGTGAACAGATATTGAGGGCACCAGGGGTCGGGGGAGCAAGAGGTCCTGGGGCGCAGAGCAAAGCTTATTTTGGACATTAGGAACATTTAAGATTTTAAAGGCAGTCATTGGGAGCAATATGGCAGCACAGCATAATTTTACTAATTGAGTGCATATTGTTGCGAAGGAGATGGTCCTATCCCACCCCCTCGCCTGTCCCGCGGTAAATAGATCACATGTAGGCCAAGGGGGAGAGAGACACCCACCCCCAATGCACATCCCCTTTTGATTCAACATAGAGATTTATAGAAATAATGCAGCTCACACCCCAAGGATAGACGCCATTTTGTATTAGAGCAGATGCCATCTTTTTACTAGGCCCGAAAAATCATCCCTCTGCAGCTCGCAGCCCTCCCATCTCCAGCATCTCTCGTAGAAGTCTCAAGCCATCACCATCCCAGGCCTGCTCCACACAAGCCTTGTTCTCACGGAAGTCCAGCCATTTATTGTTGCTATTGTTTAGTATCACTTCCACAGAATGTGCTCTCTGCAGAGCGTGAGATCGAAGCAGGCCCTAGCAGAAGTGACCATCCATCTCCACTAAACTGCACATGCCCTCTCAACCCCCACCCCATCAGGCCACGGGCCCTCCAATCCCGACCCCCCACTTTCTTTCATGTTGATACACATTTGACCACCTTGCACTGACCATTCCAGAACACCCACCATAGACTTAATCCTGTGCAGTAGTATATTCTCCCCAAAGCAACACATGTCTGATCGTATCATGAGGCACCAAGGAAAGTAAACAGTAGATCAGACCTCAGGGGAGACACCTGGGAGCAGGAACCAAGGTAGAAATGAAGCCCTGAATGTAGAGGTTGGAATGCCAATATTTTAGTCCATCTTCTCTAAATACCTCCATTCATGCAGGGATTTTATGTTTGCCATTATTCTCATATTATCAGTTCCTGTTTTTTGGCTTAGACAGATAGCTATGTATCACATTCGGCCTGATCTTCACAGCGGAGATGAGCGCAGCTGACCCACGTGCCACCACATCGACTGGGAAACAGCGGCCCATTGGAGCCTGGCATCCCCTATAGAGCAGGCTGTGCCGTACGGCCCCTCCAATCCACACTGTGATTTTGTACTGTATGTGATAACACCATTCAAGATTAAATTCTTCCTTATAATGTGCTGTCCGTGTAATTTTTAGCAGATGATTCTCCGGCAGCAGTGTTCTTTGCTGGCACACTTTATATTATATAAAGTTTGTTATCCTTGCAACTTATCTCTTGGTCTCATTCCCTGACGGGGGGTGTTATATTATTTTGCATTTTTCTTGGGACGCGTGTGAGTGGGTGCCTTTATTACGGATGGTGACAGGAGGGGCTGGGGATAGAGGCCTGGGAAAGGGCTGCTTTTGGATAACAGCAGAAGGAAATAGATGATTGAAGCTGGCATTTGTGAGCAATATTGGTGGCAAACACATAATTGAACTAATTGAAATGAACTGTGTGAGCATAGATTGGGAACACCAGGCTGGATGGACACATGGGCCTGGGGCACGTCTGATTTTGGATAAAAGTAGAAGGAAAGAGATGTGTGGTATTTGTGAAAAGTAATGGGGGCACCAGCTTCATTTTACTAATTGAAAGGGGCAGTCTGGACCTACGTCGAGGGATTCAGGGTCATGGAAAGTGTGCAGTGCTGTGTTTTATTTGGGCATAGCCTGTTTCTGCTAATTATTCACTGGGCGGACTGTCATATTTTTGGGACAGAGTCATCAGTAATATGTAAATTACCGTAATATGCTGTCAAATATTTGGGCCTATATAGGCTTTTTCAGGTGCTTAATAGGCCATGCTGGCATATATAATGGATAGAGGCATCATGCAATTGATATGGACACATAGGCATATATTTAGGCACAATCAGAATGACCAAATGTTTTACAGGGTCATGTTGGCATGTATTTTTGTCATAGTTATCATGAATATTATGAGCACCAGTGGCCTATATTGAGAGCACCCGTCATATTGGTCATGTAAAGGAACATTGTGATCCTTTATTATAGAGCTAATTGGGAATTCACTCTATAATGTATGAACACATTAATACCATAACCCGACAACTAGCACATTTTGATAAAGCCTTTTTATTAGAACAACGTATAGCCAGGGACAGAAAATTAAGCAAAGTCAGAGGCCCGGAATATTGGGGGATAGAGAAATATTTTAATGTAATCGGTTGGAATAGGGAGAATAACATACCTGCAAATTATGTTTGTAAATGCAAAAGGTAGATCAGTCAATGCTGATAGTATTTACTTTTCACTTATGAATGCTGAAAGTGCAGCTGTAGTGGGCAGAGCCGCACCACACCCATGATTACTGATTTGATGCTGTAAAACTGTGGGAAGCAACCAATGGTGGGTTGAAATCTACACAGTACAGAAGGCTGTGCAGCTGTGATTCTAGTTCGACTTACCAAAATGCTGAGATGCACTTGCACACCAAGTTATTAATGACATTCAAAGAGAAATACGTTATAATGTTCAAAAAGATAATTTAGTCAAAAGTTTGAGGTGCAGGGGAGAAAGTCTCAGCCTTGGTATCTAAGCTGGAGTATAGTAGCAAACACACAGGAATCCAACTCTTGGATCTGCGTCCCCTGCACACTGTCAATGAGGCAATAAGCCTAAAGAGATGTAATAACAGGTCTGGATAATTTAGAAAAGGCTTTTTTTATATATTTATCCACATGTACCGTGTAAACAAATGTAGAGTGACAGTGTTAATAAATTCAATATTTTCAAAAAATGACATTCAACAATTCTGTTGGTTTAGGTTAAGAGAAATCTTCTCCTTTTTTGTTATTTTCAGGTTGGCCCAGCGCGTTTCGAGATTCATTTTCTCTTCATCAGGGGCATAAGTATTTCAACAATTCTTTCACTTCAATCTACAAAAAAGTAGTCCAACATTTAGTAATGTTATTTTAAAGAAAGTAAAGAGAAATCAATAGCAAACCAAATTACATCACTTTGTTTAGCAAGCAGTCAGAAAAATAATAATTTATAAAGAGGCGCATCCCTTTGCAAGTAACTCAATGGACCTGTCTTGACTGCGGTGTAATTTTTTCACAGAGCAATAGTTCGATTCATCATGTGCATTTTAGTACATAGGTATTGTGTCATATGTGACAATAAGGCGGATTAATCGAGATTTTAAACCCATCATGAACCTTTAATTTACATAGGTAAACTGTGTTTGAGAGTAAAAAATGCCTACGAATAGTCAAGTGTAAAATAAAAATAAAACCTTAATATAAGGTAGGGGGGAGAGAGAGAGGAAGAGCTCACCCTTCTTCTAGTAGGAAAATGGATTCAAGTGCAGGGAGAGAGCAGCTGGTTGCTGTAGATAGTCTGGTAAAGAAGCTCCGTTCTCCTATGGGAGAATAAGAGCATAAGTGCTTAGAATTTATGTAGGCTAGAGAGATAGCCTAAAAGTGTAAGGAAGAAAAGACTTACAATTAGATACAGGAAGCAGGAACGGTCCACGGCGGGTACGCGGTCAGGAAGCAATGCTCACCTACCGCATCCGCCGTTGACCGCTTATTTATACTGAGTGTAAGAGCTGTGATGTCACGCGCGCATGCGCGAGCTGCGTCACAACAATTATGACGTCACTCACGCACGCGCGAGCAGTGAAATGTCAGAAATTGTCAAGATGCGCGGGCGACGTTAGAGACACTTCCCCCGCTACCGCGCGTAATCAATGTAAACAAGACTGGAAGTGAAAATGATGATGTCACTTTTGTAACACACTATTTGAATTTGTGAAAACGAATATAATAAAGACTCACTATTACGCTGTATATAGGAGAGGTACCGAAGATTATGATGTTGTATAAAGACCTAATACTACAACAAAATGATATTTACGGCTAAAGGCCATTATAGTGAGCTACATAAGTGAGCAAGTTCAGGATTCTGGTTTGGTGGGCATTGTTGTGTCTCAATGTTAACCATCAGGAAGATTAAAATATCAAACTTTTACATATCCACATATCAAAAAAAGAAAATAGAGAATAGACACGTATACAAGTAGTCTAACCCAAAACGGAAGGGTGTACAATCTAATAT
Organism: Ambystoma mexicanum; assembly: GCF_040938575.1. Taxonomy (NCBI): domain Eukaryota; kingdom Metazoa; phylum Chordata; class Amphibia; order Caudata; family Ambystomatidae; genus Ambystoma; species Ambystoma mexicanum. The sequence goes on along the minus strand of NC_090932.1, from coordinate 935,816,428 downwards.
CAATACCTTTCTCACAGTTGTCATGATTTATAAACACATTACGGGATATTGGAAAAGCATTGTGTGATTTAGAACAATACCCATGCTAACAGAAAGGGTCTTAGATAGTTGTTGTAGTTTATAGACACATTTCGGGATACTAGACAAGCATTGTGTAAATTTGAGCGATACCCCTGTTTACAGAAAGGGTCCTAAATAGTAGTCCTCATTAAGTCCCAGTGGGGTCATTGCGTCAAGTTTATTGATCCAGAACAGTTCTCTCTGGGCCAGTAGTTTAGGTAGGTTTCCTCCCCTGCCGAGGGGGTGTAGAACTTCCAAAATCACTAATCACATTTGGCAGACGTTGTGTCTTGAGTCCTGGAAGTGTCTGAAGACTGGTGATTTAAAGTTCTGTGTCCTGATGCACGATTTGTGTTCCGTCCATCTATCCTTTGCCCTTCTGTTTGTCTTGCCGACATAGTATTTCCCACAAGGGCAGCGAATTGCGTAGATGACATTTTTGGTGTCGCATGTCGCAAAATGCTTCAACATGATTTTTTTGCCCGTATGTGGGTGACGAATATGGTCTCCTTTAATTAGGTTGTTGCAATGCTGGCAATGCAGGCATGCGAAAGTGCCACATTTTGGTTTACTTAGGGTTTTCTGAGTTGTAGATTTACTCCTTTCGGCTCTTATTAATTGGTCCCTAAAGTTCTTTCCACGTTTATAAGCCATCATGGGCGGGTCCGGAAACAAATTTGATAGAGTTTCATCTGATTTGATCAGGTTGCAGTTTTTATGAATGATTCTCTTAATTTGGAAACTTTGGCTTGAATATTTTAGAGAATGTATCAGATTTTTATCTTCTCTCCTACGATTGGCCTTTAAAAGTACGTTTCTGTCCTGTGTCTCAGTGCGTATGATGGCTTTATCGATGGTCTCTGGTGGAAATCCCCTGTCTAAGAACATTTTCTTCATGGTATTGTATTCTTCTTGTAGTGTGTCAGTTTCAGAGGTAATTCTTTTAAGACGTAATAACTGACTGTATGGTAGATTGTCTTTTAGATGTTTAGGGTGATGACTTGCATGATGCAGACAGCTGTTCACATCTGTGGGTTTACGGAAGATCTTAGTTTTCATGTGTGTGCCAGTATATTCCGCTGTGACGTCTAGGAAATTCACCGTAGGTTTACCGTTATCCATTGTGAAGCCAATTCTTTGGTTACAGTTGTTTAGGAAATTCCAAAATTCGAGCAGTTCTGCTTCTGTACCTTTCCAAATCCCAAATATGTCATTGATATATCTTAGCCAGGTTTGTATCTTGTCATGCCATCTGGGGTTGTCCAGTACATGTGTTTTCTCAAAGTGGTACATAAAAATGTTAGCATAGGATGGGGCTACTGAAGACCCTATCGAAGTACCCGAGATTTGGAAATAGTATTGTCCGTTATACCTGAAGTAATTATTGTAAAGTATGATATGTAACAGTTCGAGTGCGAAGACTTTGTTGATGTTCACATCTCTGTGAGCCAATAGGAACCACTCCATAGCTTCTATACCTTCGGAATGTGGAATGGAAGTGTATAAACTATTCACATCCATTGTGAACAGAAGTACAGCGTTATCCTCCAGTTGTAATGCTTGTAAGCTTCTCAGGAAGTGAGTGGTGTCTTTGAGATATGTGCTGATCGATTGGACTGCTGGTTGAAGGGCAGTGTCTAAGTAGATGGCAAGGGGCTGGAAAATGCTGTCTGTCCCAGCGACGATGGGACGGAATGGAGGATCATTTAAATTTTTATGGATTTTGGGGAGTCCATAGAACACCGGTGTGACAGGAGGTTTTTGGATAAGGTATTCTGCTGTTTTTTCAGAGATCCAATTCATAGTCTCAGCTTTCTCCACAGTTGTCTGTATAATTGAGATGATACCCATAGCAGGGTCGTTGTCAAGTAGTTTATAAGTGCGCATGTCTTCCAACAATTTTCAACATCCTTTGTCATAGAGTGAGGTATCCATCAAGACAAGTGCTCCACCTTTATCTGCCTGTTTTAGTGTCAGCTTAGTGTCTTCTGCTAGTTGTTTTATCAGTTTCAGTTGGTGTTTCCTGATATTGCATTTCTTTGGTGGGGCGTATTTCAAATGTTTCAAATCCTTCATGGTTCTTTGTTTAAACAAGTTAATCAGGGGGTGGTTCACTTGAGGATGAAATGTGCTTTTGTTCTTTAACTCCAAATATCTTGGTGTGTCTTTTGGTCGTATATTTTCCTCTATGTTGTTAAAGAAAACCTTCAACTCCATTTTACGTATAAGTTTGAAAAAGTTGACTTCCTCTTCAAAAAATGAGGTAGAATTTGTTGGAATAAAGGATATTCCTAGATTGCGCGTTTGGATTTGAGCAGAAGTTAGTGGTTTAGATGATATATTAATGACCAAATGTTCATTTATTTCTTTTTTTGACGCAGTTTCCTTCTTTCCTCGTCTTGTTTTCCGTTTCCTAAAAAAGGAACAGGTTGATTATCTGGTGTTGGTCTGTTTCTGGTGTCCTCTGGTTCTTCTATTGTTGGAATATTAGCGGATGTTGATGCTGCTGAAGGGTGAGATCTGTCCTCAATTTCTCCACTTAGCACTTCACTGCTATCCGTATTACTGTCTGGTGTATTGTGGGGTCTCTGTGGTCTCCTTGGCTGTGGTCTAGTATTACCGTAGAACTCCTGCCAGGAATAGACAATATCTCTGGCGTAATCCAGGGTGTCACGGCGACATTTTCTGATCTTCCTTTGCTCAATATCCTGTTTATAAGAATCCAAATTATTGTTCGTGTCTTCCAAAATTTGTTTTAATTCAGTCTCCGTTTTGAGTTTTGACAGTTGTACCGAGACTTCCTCTATTTCCTGTTGTAATGTTAAGACAGATTTTGATAATTCTTCTATAGTGAGCAGAATCAAGTCCAATGAACACTTATTAAGAATGTGTTCCCATCTAGTTACAAATTCTTTGTTTTCTTTACAAAGTGTTGGTTTAAGGTAAATCCTCAAACCTCGCGGGATTCGTTTAGCTCTATAGTACTGAGCAAGTGTGGTTGCATGAAGTTTTTGCGAGATTTCTCGGCGAATCAGGCGTTCCAATTTTTTGATTAATCGGTCTGGATTGTTGTCAGCTGAAGATATTTTACTTGTGTCCTTGATTAGTCCTAAAATTCTAGTTGCTTCCTCATCTGAGAAAGCTAATGTTTTAGCTGTTTTGTCAGTCAATGTACTAATACTCGAAAATGACATATTCTAAGTAGGTGCTAGTGCAATATAGAGATACCAACCCACCGTGGTGGGAAACTAATACTAACCAAAATGCTGAGATGCACTTGCACACCAAGTTATTAATGACATTCAAAGAGAAATACGTTATAATGTTCAAAAAGATAATTTAGTCAAAATTTTGAGGTGCAGGGGAGAAAGTCTCAGCCTTGGTATCTAAGCTGGAGTATAGTAGCAAACACACAGGAATCCAAATCTTGGAAAACTGCGTCCCCTGCACACTGTCAATGAGGCAATAAGCCTAAAGAGATGTAATAACAGGTCTGGATAATTTAGAAAAGGCTTTTTTTATATATTTATCCACATGTACCGTGTAAACAAATGTAGAGTGACAGTGTTAATAAATTCAATATTTTCAAAAAATGACAATCAACAATTCTGTTGGTTTAGAGTAAGGGAAATCTTCTCCTTTTTTATTATTTTCAGGTTGGCCGAACGCGTTTCGAGATTCATTTTCTCTTCATCAGGGGCATAAGTATTTCAACAATTCTTTCACTTCAATCTACTAAAAAGTAGTCCAACTTTTAGTAATGTTATTTTAAAGAAAGTAAAGAGAAATCAATAGCAAACCAAATTACATCACTTTGTTTAGCAAGCAGTCAGAAAAATAATAATTTATAAAGAGGCACATCCCTTTGCAAGTAACTCAATGGACCTGTCTTGATTGCGGTGTAATTTTTTCACAAAGCAATAGTTTGATTCATCATGTGCATTTTAGTACATAGGTATTGTGTCATATGTGACAATAATGCGGATTAATCGAGATTTTAAACCCATCATGAACCTTTAATTTACATAGGTAAACTGTGTTTGAGGGTAAAAAAATGCCTACGAATAGTCAAGTGTAAAATAAAAATAAAACCTTAATATAAGGTAGGGGGGAGAGAGAGAGGAAGAGCTCACCCTTCTTCTAGTAGAAAAATTGATTCAAGTGCAGGGAGAGAGCAGCTGGTTGCTGTAGATAGTCTGGTAAAGAAGCTCCGTTCTCCTATGGGAGAATAAGAGCATAAGTGCTTAGAATTTGTGTAGGCTAGAGAGATAGCCTAAAAGTGTAAGGAAGAAAAGACTTACAATTAGATACAGGAAGCAGGAACGGTCCAGGGCGGGTACGCGGTCAGGAAGCAATGCTCACCTACAAATACTTATGCCCCTGATGAAGAGAAAATGAATCTCGAAATGCGTTGGGCCAACCTGAAAATAATAAAAAAGGAGAAGATTTCTCTTAACCTAAACCAACAGAATTGTTGAATGTCATTCTATTTCGACTTGTCAGTGGGACATAGTCACACCGATTGACAAGTGACATCACACTTGAAGGCAAGAAATTCTTGCCAGCGAACCTGAATAGGGGTCATAGGGTTCGCCGCGAGATGCACGAAATTGCATGGAGAAATCCAATTTTTCAGCCACATCTCTTGGTTCCACTACCAATAGCGATCTGATCTAACTAAAAGGTAAGCTGTATAACTGAGATTGAACTTGCCACTCAAAAACGTACAATTTGGTATTTAGGAAACACAATACTAATCAGAACCTTAACCTTTGCTCCTGATGAACCACATGAAACAATGCGGGGGAACACGTGTAGAGGACATTTAATCACATCGAGGATGCTATCATTTTAGGATATCACAACAAAATGGATTGTGTTATAGCAAGTAATTCAGAATTATTTTTTCTTCCTACCTTTTGAAAATTAAACAAGTCTGATTGGCGCAACAAACTGATAACAACCCCTTTTTTTACAATATAGTTACTTCTACTGGGCAGCCTCAGCAGTAGGGATCCGTCATTGCTGCCTCCCATCATATAAAGATACCAAATCTTTCATTATTAACCTACAATAAGGGATTCGCCCACGATTGCTTTCAGGCTTCTTATTTCTTTTCACAAGTCGTAGGGGTTTTAGTCACCATATTGTGGCTCGTTAGGTATGATGGAGTGATCTGCTGCGAGCGGACATTTTGTCATATATGGAGGGCGATTCGAATTGTACTAGCAAAACATGGTTGTGAAGTCATGCCCTTCTATGTGGGATATGGTTACTTGCCTTGATTTGTTGTTTCCGGGGGACCGTTCTGAATTCGGGAAGACATAAAATACACTGGGCCTCATTACGACCCTGGCGGAAATCGTGGCGCCAAATGCACCATGGAGCACGGCGGAAAGCTGCCGATAGCGCCATGGGGGTTGGCGGATTTACCGCCCCATTCCGACCTTGGCGGGGCGGTAAATCCCCATTCCCCATTTTACCCTTCCCCATTCCCATTTTTGCCCCATAGGGTATAATGGGAGTGGGGAAGGCGTTAATTACGCCACCGTAAAATACGGTGGCGTAATTAACAACAAGGTCCCGTAGCGCCATGGATTTCTCCGCCCGGAAAAACCAGGCGGAAAACGCTCCATGGCGCTACGGGAACTCGTAGTAGGGCGGACGGGTCCGCCGCGAATACCGCTGGCGTAAACCCACTCCGCCAGGGTCGTAATGAGGCCCACTGTATAGGACATTTTGTCATATATGGAGGATGATTCGAATTGTACTAGCAAAAAAATGGTTGTGATGCCATGCCCTTCTATGTAGGATATGGTTACTTCCCTTGATTTTCGCTTTCTGGGGGACTGTTCTCAAAAAGGTTCTCCAGCTCGCAGGCCTAATGAAGGTTTTTCTACTACCCAATTGAGAATAGGGTGGGGAAGTAATGGTTTTTGAAATGGGAGGGCGAGAACATGCAGGCTTTGTCATATGGCATTCTTTTCTTCTTCTTCCTCTCTTCTCCATCAGTGTGATCAGTAAATAAGCAAAGGCTTCACACGTCACGAAAAAAAATCCTTACAAGAAACATGTGCACTGGCCCTGAAAAGTCCTGTGTGGAACACAGAGATCAGTAGCATGTCAATAACATTGTATATGAGGGTAAATACCCTGTATGGTCCTGTTTATATGGACTCATAGCTTGATAGAGCAAACACATTATGCTCTAAAGACAGATCTTTGTGTTGTCTCGATTAGCAATAGCAGTGCTTGTGAAATTGTGATAAAAATCAGAGTGAAAGGTAATTTAATGAAAAACAGTCGTCATCCTTACTTTACGGAATGGATCTAAAAACCTTAACCCCCTGCGTAACAAACAGAGGAGTACAACAATATCCCTATACACAGCTGGAACTAACATTATCGTTAGTTTTTCCTCCTTTTGTCATTGACTACATGTGTATTGTAGCCTAAACACCACTGAGAAGAATAATCCTTTTAAATAAATGATGTTATGCCGTATCTCTGTTGTTTTTAGAGTGGCTATGAATAGTTGGATTATCTTACATTGAGTCCAACTTTGAGCAAGATGACCGTCCTGATGAAGGCCTTATACGCAGCAGTCTGAGAACGACAGGAAAAAGCGTATCTTAGCAAAAGGGCTGAAACACATTTCGACAGACGACTAGAGTATACATCTTTGTCTAGTCCCTTGGTGTTTTCATTAGAGGACTGTACAATCATGAAGTCCTCAGTCCACTTTATCTGTACAATGTCTATCTAGTCTAATTTTTGGAGTAGGTGATTGAGTGTCATTTAACCTTCCTAGTCGAGCTACAGAATATAGATGTGGAATGTGCTGTTGTTGTTCCTAATGAAAACAACCAAATATATTGTACAGATTTAAGCGTTAAAAAGGTGTACCAGTAATGTTTTTTTTTTGTTTTTTTTATGCACCAATCCTGGAGGCACCGCAACACCATGCTGACGCTCGGAGCGGACAGAGCAAGCTCCCACTCCATCTCCCTGCTCCAAAAATCAACTCAATATATGGTCCCCAGACAGAGGACGCACCAGATATCAAACCGATAAGAACAGATACCACACTTGATCTCAGCCAAAAGGCCAAGAAGCGATAACCAGTAATGTTTTTCGAAGTAACTGTGTACTAACCCCCACACACTAAATGATTTTAGAATGTTTATTGTTGATTTTTGATGAGTTGGTATATATAAGTATGTCTAGCTTGTATAATGTATGTGAGATACACAGCACAATGAATTACAAAAAATGAAAATAATTAAAGAATTAATTTCTGACTTAAAAGATACTCTGGTGAAGGGTGGTTATTGACTAGCCATTCAAACAAAAGAGGACAATCACAATTGTTGTGATTGTGTAAGGGAGGGGTAACCGATCTCCACGTCTGTACAGTGACGCCATGCCCCGCAAGGTCTTAGGATGTTCTGATAGGAAGTATATTCTTCAAAGCTAACTGACTAAACGTATCGTGCTGTCTTATGCAGGATTCTCATTGTGTAAAATGCTTTAAAACCCCAGAATGCGCAGCATCCATATTTTCAGGACAGGATACTATGGTGGTTTATCTGACCATTTCTCTACAGCTGTAGTGAAATAAACCATACTCTGTTGTTGTTTCCATGGGACCTGCACAGCCAGGGCTAAATAAACAAAGAAACAGAAAAGCAAATACCCCTAAAACCTAGAATCAGGGGAGACAAAGAGAACAACTGAAGAAAGATTCTAGGTCATGTTTATTAAAAAAACTTTTATTCAAGGTTCTTAATTGATTATGAAATTAGAAACGTAATCGTGCGATTACTTCAAAAGCAAAGTCAAAACCCAATGATCTGCCCACCACTATCACAAAAAAGTAAAGAAATCGAGCAAAAACGTAATGTGTCAATTAATACAAACCATAAACTCAATCATACCAATCAATCCTTCAAGAATTCATACACAATCAATAATAAAATTGCACAAAAAAACACATAATTCATAATGTAAGGCTTCATAAACACATCTTTAGTCCAGAAGTCAGGGTTCCCAAACAATTCCTAGGACCCTGTAACTAACCAGTCCCAACCGTTTCGACGCATAGATGTTCAAAAACGTCTTCATCAGCGGAATTCAAAGTACTAAAAACACACAAAAAAATTAAAAACATACTAAAGGGCATAATCCATTATTCACATTCACTAAAAGCACTATTTACACAGACCATACCCAACAAATAATGGTATGAATTTCAGAGAAAAGGCCAGATGGAAGGCAGTATCCTCAACTTCCCTCAGCCCACAGTGTACCATTGCATAATGTAAGGGTGTCCCCATGTCCACATGTAAATCACTGCAGGTGAAGGACCACCACCTAAATGGAAAAAAGGAAGTGGGGTGATCAACACAGAGGCAAGATGTCCAAATCTGCATACCTTTTTGGAGGCAGTTGTCCAAAGAAATAGGGTTAACATGGATGGGAGCGGGATGGATATTCAAAAGCAGCAGTCTGCAAGTGTGGCCCCAAACTCCCAGGGTACGCAGCCAAAGGGGGAGGCAGATAAAGCGTACCCAAACAGAGTTCTCTCATCGTGTCCCAGACTAGGAACAAAGGATAGATGACAATGAGATTGTTTTAAGCAGCGCTAAAAAGAAGTCTGCAATTAGAGACAAAAAACTGGAGCACCGTTGGCGCTAACCAGTGTCTTAGGAACTCAACATCGATCACAGGAAAACAGAAGTGGAAGGAGAAAGTTGTCCACACAAACCACGGCAGCTTGTTTTGTTCCTCCCCTACCTTTCTGCACCCCTCTCGCTCACCTTTTATTTTTCTCCGGTTCTACCAGATATGTCGTCAGGCCTATTACGGTAGTCACCTGTCTGTTTCCATTTCCTTCCCACTCTCCCCCTCCCTTCCTTATCTATGTCTTAGCTCTTGCACTATCTGAAATGTCTTCAGGCTGAGTACGATAGTTAATTTCACATCCTTACTGTTCATGGCCTGTAAGAATGTCATTGTATTTTCCCTTGTTCCCTCCCATGCCTTGAAGCGCTTTGAAACACATTGTGTATAGGCGCTATATAAAGAAACTATCATATCATATCATATCAATTGCCAAGCTCGAGCCGCTGTGTGTGCCTTGAGAAAGGGGACACAAAACACAAGCGTGCAGCAATTCAGTAAATGCTGGTCTGCAACCTGGACACACAAGGGAGATGCTGTAGCCCCTGGACCCAGTGCACCTACCTTAAGCTAGCGTTATTATTGAAGAAGAGGTTGGCTAAAAGGTGAGGAGCTGTTGTTGCCTTCACTACACAATACTGAGGCTCCAGCAATTGAGCCTGTCACATGATACACAAATAGTGAAGGTGCTCATCATGTGACCTGTTCAAGTTGGCAGAGAGTTTATTGTAAGTCGGGGTGGCCATATTGGATTGGATAAATCCTTCAAATTTTATCACAGTATTCGAATCCAAGGGATGGATTAGACGCAGTCATGGCAAGCAAACGGGTGGCTTACCCCTCCAATGTATTTAAGCCAAAATCAATCGTTTTTAAATGAAACATCCACAGTTGTTCTTTGAATGTGAGATGATTTTGAGCAATGTTCACATTGTTAGTTCCTGTGGCTTTATCAACACAGAATGTAAAATTATCAGCAGAGTGTCTTAGTTCACTATAGTGAACTGCCAAAAGAGCAAGTAAATTCTTGGTCCATAATTTTGAGCGGTACTCAGTAATACTTATGTGGACCTGCCGGATGGTCTTGCCTATGTAGATTTTATCACAAGGGCAGATGATTGTATTTATAACATTGGGACTTTTACATGTCGTGAAGCATCACAAGTGCCATGTCCAATTGTCAACATCAAATGATTTAACTTTTTTGATAGTTTGCATGCAGTACAGGAGTTGCAGAGGAAATGCCCAATCACAGGTCTATTCATCGCATACAAGATGCGACTCTGACGTGGTGCATTCCTAGTTGCTCAAACTAACTGTTGTCTCAAGCACTTGGCCTATTTATAGTCAAACATTCAGCAGACTGTTGTACATGCCAATTTTTGAGAATGGAGCCCCAGACGGCTTGTGCTTGTTGAGTACACATACTGGCCCTGATTTGTCCACTTTATTTGAATTACCAACTAGCAGTGCTTCCAGATTGGCATATCGTGCCTTCTTTCTACAGCGGTTCACTAGTTTTTTGGATAGCCACGGGGCATGTAGTCTTGTGGATAAAATCTCTGCATGTTGGTGGAAGAGACTGATATCTGTACAGTTTCTCCTTAATCGGGGAAACATCCCATATGGGAGATTATTGATGAGGCTTGGTGGATGTTGGTGTGAAAAATTAAGAGTGGTATTACGTTCTGTAGATTTTCAGAAACAATTTTGTCTCCAATTGTCCTGCCCTGTGAAAGATTTGTAAATTCCAAAAATGGATAGATACAGGATTGTATTCATATGTGAATCTTAGATCATGATCTAAGCTGTTAAACCATCCCATGAATTTAGAGAGAGCATTCTCATCTGGGAAAGGTGTGGGTTGGAATCACATAGAATCTTTTGTTCCTCCAAGATTGCCATATATAAAATGGCCAGACTCGGAGCAAAATAACAGCCCTTCGCTGTCCCTTATGTTTTCAGAAAAACATTGTTTTTTTCATTTGAAGAAGCTATTTTGAAGAACCAAAGTTGTACATGGTAGTAGAAAAATGGTCGACACTGTATGAAGCAAAGTAGATCTGCTAAGGACTGTTTCTAGGCTTTTAAGAGCTTTGTCTTGGGGGATGTTAGTATACAGTGCCTCAATATCCATAGTCACCAATAGTTGTTTGGATGGATAAAATTCAAGGGCCTCGACCAAATTAATGACATACCTTGTATCCTTTAAGAATGTAAAAGCCTGCTAGCGGCTTGATAAAGTAGTCCACATATCTGGATATTGGCTCCAAAATAGAGCCGCAGCCTGACACAATTGGTCTACCTGGTGGGTCTACCACATTTTTATGAGTTTTTGGCAGAATATAGAATAAGGGTATGTGTCTTTCAGATGTTTCCCAAAAAATGATCCCTTATCAGAAAGAGTCCCCACCTCATGTCCTTTAGCAGCCAATTGTTGAATCATCAATTTGATGCCATCACTGGGGTCAAATGACAGTTTTTCTAGTGGTTCGGGACAGACAGCCGTCTAATGACTTTTTTAAAATGTTGCTGTGTTGACATGTTTTTACATGTTTTTCTTTCTCAGGGACAAAGGCTATAATCTTAATAAAAATGGTAATGTATTATAGTTAGAACACTGTGAAGGTACGTTTACAGAAAACCAATCCCCAGGGCTCAAGAATTGCACTTGCCACAGGCATCAGCTAGTGATAATTGTCTCTGGGCAAGTAAGAAATGGGGTGCTGCGTGTATGTGTAGAACTGAGGTGGTGAGTGACTTTTCATCGCTGGCTAATAGCTTGCAACTTGAAATGTTGCACGCTACCCCAGCCCAATACCTCTACGTTAAGCACTATTTCCTTTACATTTTCAATTCACATATGACGATTTACTTCCACATGCTCGCTGTGCTTTCTAGACAATTTGAGTGGACATCAGTAGCCTGGCTTTCCCTAGTATTTTGTCTTTATTTCTACAAAGTTGCTACAAAAATGGCTTGCAGCAAAATAGGACAAAAAGCAGATGTTGGACAGTGGTCGAAGTGTATGAAAAGAAGTAGTGGAACAATGTTCCCTGCTGGTCAACACCCACTCCCCACAAACCACATCACCACGCCCCTCCCACACAAAATACACACACCCAGACACTTGCACCTGCTGTTTAAGGGAACATTCAGTGCAGTGCACTGAAAGTGCAAGTTTCAACTTCTTCCTACACTTTCATTTTAAAACGAAACCATTCCGGAACGATTTCTTTTTAAAATAAAAGTATAGGAGCTGTAAAAAGTTATTAAAAAAAGTAGAGGAGCACTGCTCCCGACCGCTCCCGCTCACTTCGACCAAAATTGTTAGACAGGGCCTGACAAACAGCGGATATATCTTTTACCTTACCTGTGAAAGAGCATGGCTGGGAAGGCTGCGCAGACCAGAGTCAATAGGAAGAGGGAGATGCAAGTAGATGGCCGTTCTTCAAGCTTGGATTTACTCATTTAATTCAAACTGGTGCAGGGCATAAGATCAGGGAGCAAAACAGGCAGAAATTGGCCATAAAGACCAACCTGACACGAATAAACAGAAGATGGGGAAAAAGGGTAAATCAACTCACCTGGACAGATTTTCACCAGAATCACACGGTCCATGGTGGGCTTGGACTTGTTTTTAATCTGGATTGCTGGCACCGATAACACGAAAGACACCTTGGAGTTCAATCTCTTTTGTCCTCGTCATCTCCTTTAGTGGATACTGTATAGCCTTCTCCATTATGGAGCGGGCTCCTAGAGGGAAACTGCAATCTCTTCAGCAGCCTGAAGGTCAAAACGTGAGTTAAGGGACTAGAACAAACCTTGTTTTGAGCTGAACAAGACTCCTATGGGCAGTAGACTTTGAACGACCAAAATCCCCTCAGCTCCCCTCTCACATTTGGCAGGCTTACGTTTTTATCTGTAGCCAGAGGGGTGCACCATATGCACTCTCCCCAGAGGGGTGAGAGCCCATTTAGACCTCATCAGCATCCCCATGATGGGAAACATTTAGAGTCAAGCCATTTGGTGAATTAGTAAATAAGGTAAGGGAGCCAATATTAATATGGTGTTTTTTTCTGCATATACATTTTTGTCTCCCAGGAACCAATGATGACATTAAAACACAGGTACTGCATTACAGTTAGAACACTGTGAGGGTATATTTTCAGAAAAACAATCCTAATAAAGTTCCACATTAGGCACCATTGCCCTTTATATTTTTATTTCACATATGTTTTTTACATTCTCCGTGCACGTCCTATGCCAGATGCTTGGAATCCAAAAGCCTGGAGACATTCCCTGAGATTACTTTCTACAGAGATGCAGGAGCATGGATGCGAAGGCTGCATGGACCAGAGTCAACAGCAAGCAGGTGGGGGCAAAAAGAAGATGACCGTATTGGGCTAACATCTTGTTTTTTCAAATCTGGCATGCTAGCAGTCAAAGCATGAGAAACACTTGGGAAGGCAATCTGACTCTCGCCAATCATCCCCTAGAGAGAACACAGTGCAGGCTGCTGCCTGGTGCAGAGGGCAACGTGAGAGCCAATTTCAATCCCTTGTCCACCCTGACTGCCAGCTGTGCGTTTAAAGTCCAGAGAAGGCCTTGCTATGAGCTGAACAGCATTCCTATGGGCAGCAGACCTTGACAGTCCAAATTCCCCTAGGTTCTCCCCTTATATTTGTAAGCTTATATTTTCATCTGCCACCAGTGGGCTGCACCATATGTACTGCTCCCCCGAGGGTGGACAGCCAAGTGGGAAAGGTTTCCCTATTCTAAGGTCCCCAAGATAGAACACATCCAAAGTCAAGCCATTTGTTGAAGTTGTCAATCATGTGAGTCATTTATAAAATGTTGGCTTTGTTTACATGTTTTTTTTATTTCTCAGGAACCAATGCTTCTACATTAAAAAAGGTAATGTATTACAGCTAGAACACTGTGAGCGTACACTTAGAGAAAACACAGCCAGGTCTGAAAATGTGCACTCGCCACAAGCCAATGGTTAGTGATAACAGATTGTTGGTGAGTAAAAAATGGTGCGACTGTGTAGAATTGAGGTGGCAAAATACTTTTTATGGCTGGCTAGTAGCTTGTAACTTTAAATTGTGCATCCTAAACCAATCCAATACTATTCCACATTAAACACCATTGCCCTTTACATTTTCATTTCATGTATAAAGATTTACTTCCACAAGCGCCCTCAGCTTTCTAGACGATACGCAGTGACGTCTTTATGGGGGGGGGAAATGGAGCTCGTGCCACAGGCCCCCATCCTGAGATCCTTGCAGGGTGGTCCCTGCCACATGTCCTGCAGTTGGAGGGGAGATTTATGAGGGAGCTGGGAGGCATGTGCCGTGGGCTAAGAACCCTCTCCCATCCTTAGAGGTGTCCCCAGTCTTTATGACTGAGAGCCCAGCGTCCCCAGCTAGCAGGGTGACAAGCTAAGACGATTTTCGGGAAATCTGCGAGGACAGAGCACTCAGAGGCACATCGACCACCCCCACTTAAGCGTCCCCCAAAGTTTTTTTGTAAAGTTGGCTACCCTTTGCCAAGATGCCCAATTCATTTCCAACCCCACTGTTAAGCTGCCCTGCCTCCACCGTCCTGTCTCCCAATTATTAAGGGTAAATATTTCCAAAACTGCAAATAGTTGAAATTCCACCCCGATCGCTCTGCAACCCAGTACGTGTTGGTGGGGGGTCACAACATGCACTCCAGGATTCACACAGAGTCCTCAGCGTTCTAAGCCTTCTGTTTCCTGAAGCTGCAAGGAGAGACTGCAGGGTCGTACGGGGTGGAGGGCTGCATAACCAGTGATTTCCAGGATGGGGAAAACAGCAGAGATGGACAGCGCAGCCAGACAATCGAGAAGGAGTTGCTGGAGTTTTTATAACAATCCCATCAATAACCAACCTCATTGCGCAGAGTTTCGCACCATTAAGTGCCGGTCAGGCTCGACTGGCCTATAGGGCAATAGGCCCATGGCCGAACCAAAAGAACAAAATGCTTGGGTGGGCCTGTTTTTTTGGTGAAAGTGGGACACTACTTTGGCCAGTTTGGTCCAGTTTGAGTTAATTCACTCTGCGGCAAGTAGTTTTGACCAGAGTTGCTGAATAAATATTATTTAATTGATCAAAAGACTTCCCATTGGTTACTATTCAAACAGTGTCACAAAAGTAATGAATAGCCATTTGCAACTGTGGGCCACTTTTTCATTGGTGCCGGAGACAATTGTATGGCCCAGTCCGACCCTGGTGGCGGTATCTTTCTAAGGACCTGTTTTTCCTCTGGGGGCGATGGCAATCGCACAAAGCACCAGTAAGGAGTCTGGATTCCAATCTGAAGCCCCTCGCCCACTACACCCGATCTGTTTACAAACCTAGGCACAAGTTATAGAATAAGGACTCACAACTGGCTGCTTATTTTCCTCCTGCCATGGGCCACAGCTGCCCTGGCCATAAGGCACTGTGCCTCTGTCAGCCGTTAAAAATTGTGGCGATGTACTAGTTTATTCATTATTATTTTGAGTGCAGGAAAAACTTTTTTTAACTTCATCCAAAAAGCACACCTGCTCCCTATAAGGGTGTTAAGGTAAGGCCAAGGTGGATGAGAAGCGCTCTCTTGAGGCGCTGCTTCAACTAGGTCTGTCTCTCCTGTAACGCTTGATGTGACTGGCAGTGCTGTTATTGTTACTGCTGCTGTGAGTGTTGTAGTGGCTGGATCAGCTGTGCTGCTTCAGTGGAGAAGATGGTTCAGATGTGGGTGGCGATGCAGCCGGGGTGGTATTTCAGAGACTGACTATTTCAGTAGTGTGTCGGGATGTGCTGTAGTGGAGAGCATAGAAGGCTTGCACAGCGTATTGCAACTTGGTCTGTTGCTAAAGCGCCTGCAGTCTTGTTTCTGTAGTGCTGCTGTGGCAATTGGAGTGGCTGATGGTGCTGCTGCGGTTATAGTGGAGTTGGTTCAGATGGGATTGGTGTTGCCGCTGTGGTGGTATTTGAGAAGCTGGTTCGTATGTCTTGGGCCAGCGTCCCCAGTTCTCACAAATAAAACTAAACATAATATCCAACTCAACTGGTGGCTTTAAGAAAAGGTTTTCATTTAGTAATCGAGTTCATTTTGTTTTCATTCTGTTGTAAAGCCATCACAATTAGCACAGAGCATATGCCCATGCAGCTTGTGTGAAGTCTACCTTTACGCTTTAATGACCTCCATCCCAGTGACGCACCTTTCACTAAAGTGCCCCGTGAAGATAGGAAAGAGTGGCGAAAGATGTATTTGGCAGCTCAAGGGAAGAGCATCTTCTTGAACGGCTCTGAGTGCAATACAAATTGGGGGGTGGAGACAACTTTTTGACACTGTTAACCTGCTGCAAGGAAAGCAAAATAAAATCCAGATAAAACAGTATGTGTAAAGTGACTTGTCCAGTCAACAAAATCAATGGGTGGGTTACAGGTCAAAAACCTGCATTTAATTGTGCTTTTACGTTTGCTTTGATACTTTTTTTCTGAATTGGGCCTGATAGGCAGTTGTAACCAGGAATTTTTAATACCGTCGCCATTTCTGCCTAATATTTGGCACGCGCAGTGCCTCAGCTCGTGATATGGCCCGTATAATATTCCACTCAGGATACACCCTGCTTCACATGTCCTTCAATACCAGTCACAAAGCCATTGACTCTCTACCTAGAGAAGGGGACCATTCAATTTGGACTTCAATTCACCTGCAGCTGATTAGACATGTTCTTGCGGCAGCACAAAGCACATGCACTCAGCCCAGCTGTCCGCACTAAAACAGCCTATGGTATAGTTCACATTGTCATGTCTGTGCCGGGCAAGTCAGGGATTGGAGCTCTGCACCACCACGAATTCTCGGTGCAGAAAAGTGCTTTGGAAGTTGCCTGAACGTTGATTAGTGGAGCTGAAAAGAAACTTTTGCAAGGGTAACGTCATCACAATTCCACAGCACTGAAAAGGTTTGCAAAAAGAGGAAGCTATTTCATCAGGTAGCTTCCTCACCCAATTCAAAATCCATCACTTCTCAGAGCACGGCCTGCGCATAATCATGTGTGACGCCAAAACAGGCAGTATTCGAAGGAAAGTCCCAACAATAGTAGTATTATTTATTGAGGCAGGTGATTCAGAGGTTCATAATGCAGGATTAGAGAGAAGAAGAGGGTTTTTAATTCAAGATTTGGGTAACAATTGTTGGTTTACCCAAACGAGAAACTGCCGACGAATGTCTCAATGCACTGACCATTTACCATGGCCTTTGCTTAACTGTTGCTATTCATACTGGAGCAGTTGGTGACTCCGATGGAACTGTTGTTGCCCTCTGGAACTGTTGATGCTCGCCATGGAACCACTGCTCATACTAGGGTGTTTTTCTTTCCAACTCTTTCCAAGCATATTGCTTCCTTTTCATTCCTGAGCATTCGCCCCTTCCTGAATCTGTGGGCTGTTCACCATCGCTGAGCGCGTGCAATACCTGACTCTCAGAGATGTGTAATGTTTATATTTTATTAACTAGATAATCCATTTAAAGCTTAGAAGAGTATCTGTTGAATTTGACTTGAGGTATGTAGTCCGTTCATTTTTTAGATTATGAGGGACATGGGTTTTCAGCGGGCAACAAGGATTTTGAGGGGGGTGGGTGTAGGACATGGATTTCCGAGGGGGTGGGGGGCAAGGCTGTCTGTGCCTTTGGCCCCAGAAACCGTTGAGATGGCAATGACGATATGCCTGGAAATCAATAGCCTGGGGGAGACTTTCCCTGGTATTTTGCATTTATTTCTACAGGGTGGCTACACAAAGGGCTTGCAAGAAATCAGGACACTAAGCAGACTTAAGATGTGCAGCAATTCTTTTACCTTACTTGTGAAAGTGCATGGCTGGGAAAGTTGCACGGACCAGAGTCGACAGCAAGAGGGGGATGCAAGGTGATGACCCAGCTTCATTGTCAGATTTACTTATTCATTCAAAACTGGTCCAGGGCTGGAGGCCATGGAGGAAACCAGGCACGAGGACATCATGGAAATGATGATGCAGACAGATCTACCTTGCACTAAGAACCAGCAGATGGGGTAAAGGGGTGAATCAACTCACCTGCCCAGGTTTTTACCAGGATGACTAAATCCACTGTGGCGCTGGACTATTATTCCATTTTCTTGCTGGCAGGAAGAGCATTGCAAACACCTTGAAGGGCAATCTCTCTCTTGTCCTTTTCATCCCCTGTGGAGGACACTGTGCACTCGTCTCACTGGTGGAGCTGGCTAGCAGAAGGGCAACTACAATCTCTTCAGCACCCTGAAGAGCAGAATGTAGGTTTTGGTACCAGAACAGGCCTTGTTGTTAGCTGAAGAAGAATCCAATGGACAGTAGTCTTTGACGGACTGAAATCTCCTCAGCACCCCTCTCATGTCTGATAGGCTTACATCTTTATCTGCAGTCAATGGGCTTCACCATATGCAATGTTCCCAGAGGGGATGTATCCATTTGCACCTCATAAGGGTCCTCCTGATCAGACACATCCAATGTCAAGCCATTTGGTAAATTTGTCCATAGGTAAGACAGCCATTTTTAAAATAGTGGCTTTGTTTACATGTCAATTATGTTTCTCATAGTAACTAATTCTTACATTAAACAACAGATAATGTATTACAGTTAGAAGACTTTAAGGATACATTTACAGAAAACCCACCCTAAAACAATTCCACATTAAGCACCCTTTGCCCTTTGTATTTTTATTTCATGTACGTTTTTACTTCCACACACTCCCACCAGCTTTCTAAACCATACGAATGGAAGGCAAAACCTTGGGAGCATTCCCAGATATTATTTTCTAGAGGGCTGCTGACGCATAAGGTTTGTGGCAAAACAGTACACCTAGGAAATTTAAGATGGAGGTCTGGGGTACAATAGGTACTTCTTTCATTTTACCCACGAATTAACATGGATGCGAGGGCTGCATGGTACAAACAACAATATAATAGGAATGAAGGTGCAATACTGCCAGAAAATGAATGTATTTATCCTGTTTTTGCCTTCTTTTCATATAGCCGCTTTCGGCTGGCTTCGGCATAAGTGAATACAAACTGGTAATCAACATGCATAGTTTCCTAAGCATACAATACATAGAAAGTGCAATGTGCCAAAAACGTGCAACACATGTTTACCTCGAATTGAATGAGAAAGACAATAAAAGTAATTACAATGTGTAAATATCCTTGTTCTCATAATCAATGAGGAAGCAAATCCATTTTCCTAATTGATTTACAATGTAAAAACTATTTAAACAAAACGAATTCCATAGATAAACATTTTGAAATACATAGCTACCATAAAGCATTAATTGTGCTGAATTTTGTTCTGCATGGACCAGAGTCAACAGCAAGCTGGGGGCGAGGGGTCTGTGGGGGATAGGGGGGTAGATGACTGGGCTTCAATCTCTGATTTACTTATTTATTCCAGCCTGGTGCTGGGCCAGAGGCAATGTGGGATCCAAGGCATGAGGTGGGAACTTCTATGTGGTAAGGGAACACTGATGCAGTAAGATCGACATGGCACTAAAAAGTGGGCAATGGGGCAAAAGCGTGAAACAACTCACGTGTCTGGGTTTTCACCAGGGTCATGAGGAAGGTGGCGCCCCTGGACTATTGCTAACATCTTGTTTTTTTTAAATCTGCCGTGCTGGCAGGCAAAGCATGTTTAACTCCTTGAAAGGCAATTTGATTCTCGTCTTTAATCCCCTGGAGACGACACATTGCATATTGCTCCCTGGTGGAGAGGGGCACAAGAGAGGCATCCCTAGTCCCTTCAGCACTCTGAGGGACAGAATGTGGGTTTAAAGTACCAAAATGGCCTTGTTATGAGCTGAACAGCATTTCTATGGGCAGCAGACCATGACAGACCACATTCCCCTCAATTCGCCCCTTACATTTGGCAAGCTTAGGTTTTCAACTGCGGCAAGTGGGCTGCAACATATGTATTGCCCCCCAAAAGGTGTACAGCCTATTTGCACAAGTTAACCTCGTCTGAGGTCCCTGTAATGGGACACTCCCAAAGTCAATTGAAGTTGTCAATCATGTAAGTGAGTCATTTTTTAAATGGTGGCTTTGTTTGCATGTTTTTCCTTCTCAGGAACCAACACTTTTACATTAAAACAAAGGTATGTATCACAGTTAAAACACTATGAGGGTACATTTACAGAAAACACACCCAGGACTAAAGATTTGCTCTCACCACAAATCATTGGATAAAGATAATTGACTCTTGGTGAAAAGAATTGGTGTGCTGCTGTGTATGTGTGTAGATTTGAGGTGGCAAGTACGTTTTCATGTCTGGCTAGTAGCTTGCAACTTGAACATTTGCACTCTGCCCATCCCACTACAGTTCCATATAAGTATCACTGCGCTTTACATTTTCATTTTCACATGTAAAGCTGCACTTGGGTATGTTTGGAACAGTAGTACAGGTAGGGCAAGAGGAAGAAACTTCAATTACTGCCAAGTCCAAAGAGATAGCAATTTCTAACTTAATGTGCATGAATAACCAGGTTAAAATATATATTTATTACACACACATTTCTCTTTTATAGTTAAACACATTTATACTCGCTTATAAAATACTCCTATTGGGAAGGGGACTTATTTGTTTCATACCTAAAAAAACATTTTGTTCCAAACTTAAATAAATAGCGAGTAAAATACTCCCAATTCGGAATCTTATTTGAAGCAGTTGATATAACCAGTGAAGGTAAAATCCTTGCAGAAAATAAAAGCACATTTTGGGAATATGTGAATGCCCACAGATCTTTATATTTGACAAATATGTCTGTGATAAAAGGGTTGGATGCTTGAATCACTAGCACATAATGTACGCTTGACTTGGTGATCGCTTCATTTTTTCACAACACTCTGCCTAACACAGTGTTTGTGGCATTGACCCATATATACTGATTCGGGCAGCCATTGAATTTGGATGTGTGGGTAAAGCAGCTGTAACATCACTGCATTAAGGTCTTTGGGCCATCCTTTGCTTTGCTAAATGTTAGCTGGGTCTCCTGGTGAAGATGGCTCTGCACATGCTCAGATAGCAATGCAGCCAGTCTAAGAGAAATATATATCAGGATAAAAAACATGCATGCGCAACAGGCGCACCACAGTCCAAGCCTAGCACTTCAACACACCTAATATTAACATCACATGTGAAGGATTAGATTAAAGTACAAATGCACCCTACTCCAGATTATCCAACCACATACATGCAAAAACAAATAAAATGACAACCCTCTTCTGTGTCTGTGAGTGGAACACCGTCACCAAGCAGGGGTTCTTCCAGGTTTGAAGAGTTCATCACTGTCAACTGAACATCCATTGTGGAGGTAACTAAAGCTTGCATCATCAAATATTAGGAATGCCAGCACAACATCTGGAATGGACCCTGTTCTGTATTGAGCTAGTAATATATGCCCTGGTCCCTCTAAATGGGGCAATAATTTCCACATAGATCTCTATGGCGGGCCACTAATAACTGCTCCCTCCGAGCACTTCTTCTGTTCTCAATAGTACTTATCCAAAGTGTTTCCGGTTGGCACATGCACAGCGACCCCACTAGCAAATCTAGCTGTGACCCAGGGGTTCGGTGCAATGCAGAGCCGAAGCAGGGGAAAAGACGTTCAGCTCCATAAATATGTATAGTCTTGCGTTTCAACTCCTGTGAATGAAGAAAGGGGGACATCTGCTAAATGTGAGGACTTTATGATAATCCGGTTGACGATGCCTAAAGAGTCTTTATTACATCAAACTCATGCTCTGCCTCATTCTTCTAGCAGTATTTGGGCCACCATGGTAACGAGGCAAATATTGCCCAAGCAGGCAAGGAAAAGAAAGGGTACACAAATCTATCAATTCCATACAGGGAAGACAGCCTACACGATAAAGGCTACAACGCCTAGCTTGCTCGAGCCCTAAGCTAACCCAGTACCATGTCACTCTCGATTTAGGGAATGACGGTCTCTCACTGGCGGGAGGGGTCTCGGCAGACATCCCTGTTGGGAGTGGAGCCCTGACGGATTTTGGCTCGGACGACTGCTGGAATTCCTCCTCCTCGCTCGGCCCAAGTACGTGTGTGAGCGGTGCTTTGCCAGAGGGCGTAGGAAAATGAAAGGAAACTGCCCACTACTGTCTGCAGACCTGAAAAACTTTTTTTAAAGCAGAAACTGTCTGGTGATGATCCTTCCGGGACATCAGCTCTCGACCTCTTAGAAGCAGAACTCTTGGAGAGTGCTGCTAGTGTTATGGAAGCCATCAGATCACCTTCCACACAGGCTCAACCTACAGTGAGCCATGAACCTACCATCCCTGCAGCGCCAGTTGTAAAATCACTTGACTCACCCACCCTTAGCCGAGAATTTTCCAGGCCAGTGGTCCTAAACAAGAAGGCACCTGATATGCAAAACATTGTACCAGATAAAACGTCTCCCCATAAAACACTGGATCAAAGTGCCACAAAGCCACCTAAATCAAACTGTGACTCGGCTGAGGAAGAGGTGCCTAGCATGATAGATCAGAGTCTTGGCACTCTGATTCATTCTCTGGCCAGCCCTTTAAAAGACGCGTGTTCCACCGTCTGGGAGCCGGTGAAAGGCTCAACCACTAACCTACAGACCGACACCTCGGTACACCCAGCGGCCACACCGAAAAGGAATAGTAGAACTTCTAATCTACCACCTCGTACCTTGTCCAACCTGGAAGACAACAAGTCAGTATCAAACTCTCCTCCACGTGGTGACAGAAGATCTGAGGGCCACTTGGACCAGAGATCAAACAATACCCCCAAGAAACCGGGCTTGATGTCCTTCATGTCCACAATTACCATTGCTCTTGCCCCCTTCACAAAATTATATGAAGGAATAAACGATACCTTTAGAGTCCATACATCTCTCATAGCCATGATGCACACTAAATTAATCTTTCTGGAAGGATTTATTACAGCTCTGGAGAAACCATCACATCCGGCACCCAAGATCAAGTCTGTCTCCCTGGACATGGGCTGTCAAACTATAAGTGTGCATCAACCGGACCAGATTGCTAACAACAGCTCTGCCTTCACCAAATCAACTCCGCTTTTACAAATTGGCCTCACGAAAGAAACATCTGAATCCTTAACGCAAACATCAAGCCATTTAAATTCATCACAAGTCAACGAACCTCAAAAAACAAAGACTTCAGGTGAAAAAATTATCAAGCCTGCTGGCAGTCAAGTAAGAGGATCCAGCAATGGATGTGTAGTCCTGAAATTAGCAGATCAACTGCAGCATTCTCCCCCCGTCACCAAACCCGGACGGTGTCAATTGAAAATAGCACCGACGAGCCTGCCAACAAAGACTGTTGGATCTTTGAGAAAAGAAATTCCAAGCCTCCCGAGCAAAATATTAGTACTGTAACCCGCCCAACTGTGGATTCTACCACCTCAGGCCATGGGCCCAAAGGAGGGGGATCAAATGGTCTTCACGACGACTGTCTAACCAAATGGGTGAAGGAAAATGCCCTGATAATCGAACGCTGCCTTCCTCTTGGAGCGGTTTGCGATGTTGCCGGCCCAAGCAACAATTCCCTTAGACATATAAGCGAATCATCAGATACCCTTACGGACCTGATCAACCTCTCACAACAACTGATCGAGGAGCTGGATGAAGATGACTCGGCAAACCCCCACCCAAACCCAGGAAACCGGGTGTGCCAGGACATCTCAAAAACAGCGGCAAGCCCGTTACAAACCCTAGGTACGCCTTATTCACCTCGGTTTTTAACACTTACTGAAAAAAGCACCATAGAAAAGGAGCGGCTCCCTGCTCTTTGTCGTAGACAAGGCCAGCCAAGAACCATGGACATGCAAGTCCCTAGGTCCAAATCCTCGGCCTTGGAGCAAAGGGGGACTACAAAGGAGTTGAAAAAGCTTGACAACGCAACTCTGCCTCAGTGCAACAAAGATATTTCCATCAACAAAGCAGGCCACGCTAGTGACCAGAGACAACAGTCTTCTAAAACCAGCCTGAGAAGCCCTACTTCATCTCGACGCCTGCATGAAGTCCCCCGGTATGTTCAAAAGGCTGGTCATCAGCGAAATGATCAGAGAGAGAACAGGTTGTTTAAGTTCGAATCTATACTAGACAAAAGCAAAAACCTGATCTTGAATCGTGGAACAATCGTCCAGATCTTTCACAGTATCCCAAACTTGCGCCAATTAGTGACTGAAGACATCAAAATTGTGGAATTTGGTATAAAACATCGAACTGACTGTGTCTTCCGCCACATACCATCTCAAGTGGTCCAAACAATGCTGCTTTACGAGACAGATAATCTACGAATCCTGGGATTTGACTTAACATCCACAGAACATGTTAGACCCTTAAATTCAACAAGGGAACGTTCAACAAACATAGAACCTGGCCAGCTTCAACATGTATGTAAGGAGCTCGGGAATCACACTCTGAGAAATAACAAGCACCAGATGGAGTCAGAACCACTGAATTACCTCGACCCATTGAACATAGGAAGAAAGCCGACTGGCACACGACCAGCCATCTCGATCACCGTGATTCAAGAGAACAAGAATCAAGCGGCACAAACATCAGGGCGGCCCGTGGAGAAAGAATCAAACAAACCCTTAGCTGAAGACTGGTCATGGATTCAAGATGCACTCTGCAAAAGGAAAGCATAGCCATCCAGACGGCTGCAACTGGCCCCCCAGGAAGCCCAGACCAGATCACCTTGGAATTTGGAACCTCCTTGCATTGTCCAACAACTTAAAGAGAAACCATTGAGGCTGACATGTTGGAACATTAGAGGTTTCCATCACCTAATGTCCGCAAGCAATGTAAATTTGGGTGACTACGATATACTATGCCTACAAGAAACTTGGCTAGCGATCGACTACACATAGACGGCTCCAAAGTAATCGTAGCCTTGGCGGCAAATGGAGAAAAGGGTCACCCCTATTCAGGCCTTTTGATAGCTGTTAGAAATGGAGTGGGCCTGTTTATCACCAAAATCATCCACTCTGACCTTTTTTGTTTGGCAATTATCATTGAATGGTCAACGAACTGTGAAGTCAGCAAGAAAAAAAACTGTGGAAATTTGCTAGTAGTGACATGCTACTGGAACCCGTCAGCGATCTCAGACGCTAAATTCATCAACCTGGTTACTTTACTACTTGACAGTGCCCTGGCAGAAAACGTGACTGACTTTACCTTCATTTGTGGTGACTTAAACATAGCCTTTGAACCCACAAAGCAGTGCACAAAGCCTCAAAAAGCAAACAGCATGGCCTCACAAAGAGGTCTAAAATGGTCAAGATTCATGAACAACAGAGGTTGCCACCAACTTAAAAAAGAGGAGGGTACTGACCAAATAAACATCCCCACATGGGAAAGAGATCTCCAATCCGCTGACTTGGACCACATCTTTGTCACCACCGATCTTTCCCAACTACTCAACGGTATCGCTATTAGAAGAACTATTAACAGTGACCATAATCTCCTAGAGCTAACGCTACCCCAGGTAAACACCAGCTGGCTCTCTACAATGATGGTTGGCGTCGAGTCAAACAACGCTGCCAACAGACTGCTTCTGAAACCGGAAGATATAACTGCAGTCACAAAAACATACCTCGCCTATAGAAATCCAGGCAAAGAATCTCAAACAATCATCGACTACAGACCGCTGCTTAGTCCATTCAATAGCAGTCATTCAAATAGCAGCAAAAACATCACACGATGCCACTCATTCGACCGTACTTTACTTGAGAAAAAAGAACAATGAGGCGCATCAAAAGCCAGGCTGCAAAATCAATCAACCCTGACTTCAAAGCCAACTCTGCAAGAACCATTAGAGTACAAATCTTGTTTAATAAAACACAGATACATGCTACTGCAGCAAGACATTGAGCAAATGCTAAGAACTGTTAGTGAAAAAATACAAGCATTTTGGTCACTGATCAAAGGCACCCAGAACAGAAATCTTGAGGGTACATCAAACAGTGTAAACAAAAAGACTTGGATATCTCACTTTTCCTCCCTCTTCACAGATTTAAACCAGCTCCGTGAACGTAGGAATCTGAATGAAGTTGGCCTATTATGGGATTGTGACTACGAAGCACCTGACATAATGGAAAAAATAAAAAAACTCAACAGATCGAGGGACCACGGCCCTGACGGCCTGACAAACGCCATCCTAAGCGAACATCTGCATGAATGGTTGCTTTTCATCCAAGCCGTTTTCAGTGATATCTCCAAAGGAAGGCTAATCCCAGACTCATGGAAACTAGCAGTAATAGTCCAAATTTACAAGAAAGGGGATAAGTCTGATCCGAAGAACTCAGACCGATAGTGTTGCTGGACGTGATTGGAAAAATCTTTGGAACCTTCCTCTTGGAAAAAATTTCAGCTTGCACTATAAACATCAATGCGATCAATCCATTTCAGACTGGATCCGTCAAAACTGGGCACTTCAGCAAATATTATGCTATTAAGCATGCTGAAAGACAAGATACATTTCAGCAAAGATCAGCTCTTTATAGCATTCGTGGACCTTGTCCAAGCCTTCGACAGAGTCGATCGCCAAGTTCTTTGGACCAAGTTGGAAGTCCTAGGATGCCCTGAAGAAATAATGGGCCCCTTGAAAGCGCTCCACACTGACACCAAAATTCAAGTTCGGCTGAATCAAGCAGGGCTTTTGACATCTCAAATCCCAACACACCGAGGAGTAAAGCAGGGATGCCCATTGGCTCCAGCCATATATAACTTCTTCACCTCTGATATCCACCACTTCCAGCCAACATTGAGATCTTTCCCACCCACCATCGGAGGGGAGAAAGTGACCCGCCTGTTTTACGCGGATGACCTTATATTAACTGACCAAACAAGAATTGGCTTACAAAGACAGTTGGACAGTTTGCAGAGATACACTGTCCTGAACCATCTTGAAATAAATCAATCTAAGACCAAGGTAATGTGTTTCAAATGAGGAACCCAGAAGAAAGAGCCCTTCACATGGTCTGTGGACTCAAACTCAATTGAAAAAGTTGAGGTATTTAAATATTTGGGAACCATTGTTAACAACAGCCCGGTTGAGTCTCAGTTTCTCAAGGACCTACAAGTCAAAGCCAAACAATTGGTCAGCTAAGTAAAAATCATGGATGTTAAATATGGCTGATTTTCTCTGGCGGCCGCTATAATCTACTACAAGGTGAAAATATTTCCATCCTTAACAAATGGCACCAATGGTATTCTGGGCATCCCTGTAGACGTCTGGGGACGTCTGGAATCGAGAATATGGAAAAAAACATTAAATCTTCCAGGTTCAGTCCAAATTGACGTGGTCCGCAGAGAACTATCACTATCATCGATCCAAGTAGGAGTGGACTGGAAACGGCTTTCCTAATATCGGAAAATAATGGGCCAAAGGTGTTTCACTAATGAAATCATGAATAAACCGTCGCCTCGTTTGACTCACTGGGTCACCCACCTTAAGACAACTCTGGTAAATCTGTGTTGCTCGGAGGAAGACCTCATCGTAAATCCGATGCGTGTGAAGGAAAAACTGTTCTGTGCTGACTGGATTCGAACTTTGGAGAAGGCAAACTCCTCTAAATTGGTCAAAGAGACACCGCAGAGTGCTCTGAAACTAAATGACTTGCGGCCTTATCTCCTGAAATTCCCAGACCATCGCTACAGGGAAACCTTCATGAGAACACGCCTCAACCTAATTCAAACGAATGAAATTCTGACCATAAGAGGACTGAACAATCACCTGGCTTCCGATTCTGTAAGATCGAGGTAGAGACATAGTCAATTCACCATGTGATGATTTACCGTCCAGGCTTGATTGCCGAGCGTCAGCAGTTTTTAACACCTCTCTTCCACTCTTTGCAAACACTGGACGACGAACAACGATGTGCTGTGCTGATGAGTGGTGATTCGACGTTATGGGTGATAGCAGTAGTTTGATTTATTCAGATAGTATACCCATCGACTAACGCTGCTCTCCCTAACAACCCGTAAATTAAGAAATTAAGAAAAAAAAACATTTTAAGACAGGAAACCTTTAGAACATTGATTAGATGGGAAAATGAAACCCAACAGTGGACATATGGAATCTATATGTATGTTGGTCCTTTTTGTAAAAATTGCATCGCAATTAAATTAAATAGTTTTTTTAAAAAAAGAATGTCATGGTGTTACCCAAAAGATCTCTGGTACAAATCCTCCATACGCTAGTAAAAATGAGAACCCATATGACAAACTGCCTCAAAACCGGCTCTGTGGATCTTATGCCACCCATTCCCATATTTGTTCTAGACTCATTGCAACCTTAATAAACTGAGTTTTGACCCGTACGTATGATTTTGTCCACAAAGCTCCAGGAAGATATCACTGGTGCTGACTCCATCTGCTTAACCTTCACATTGACCTGAAATTGAAGTGATAAGGCGTTCACTGTAGCACTCTGCCTTTCCGGCCGATGTGTAAAAGTCCATGGCCTGCTGCTTGGAAATCAACAGTTTGGAAGAGCACAAACTGGAGATTCCGGTAAAAAGTAAAAATGGTCACTGGGTGCAAAGGTCCAAGAGGATTGTGTCTTCATTCTTGAAATGTAACCTGTATGACCAAGAGTCCTTGCCCAAAGTGTTTTAATTAACATCTGATGCCGTTTAGTTTTGTGAAATAAGCAATAATATGAAACTGACTTGATTCCAATACCACTGGAAGGGAGTTGCCTTAAGGACTACATTGAAGGCATCTGTTTACATTAAAATTGGCTGCTGAGTGCAATATTGGTCCAGAACAGAAGTGTTCCTTCAGGAAATGAAATGTGGGCTACACATCGTCAGGCCAATGAAACTTCAGACCTTTTTTCAAAAGTCTAATTAAGAAGGATAGCACACCTCAAATTCTGTTATGAACCATTGATATCAACAGCCTATTATATCTTTGCACTCGCTAGAGAAGATCAATCAGTGCCTTCCTTAACCTTGATCCATATATAGTTCTGACAGGAAACAAAAACACAAATAGCCCACTGTCCAGGTATGAAATTGCCTTTTACTGATGAAAGGGAGAACGAGAGGGTGTGAGATGTTCGAGGGAGAGAGGAAAATAGGGTGAGGAGAAACACCTGAGTGAAAGGAGATGAGGAGGAAGGTTAGAGAGAAGGAAAACCTGAAGAGAGAGAAGAATCAAATGGCATAAGTGGCAGAGGTGGAAATGAAGACAAGCTAGAACTGGAGGAGGCAGGATGAGAAAGGAAGGAAGGAGAAAAAAGTGTTCTTTATGACTTGGGCTAGAACGATGCCTCCAAGCTGATGAAAAGGGGTCAGACCAAGAGTTAAGAGAATTTCCAGTGCAGTCTTTACAGGAGGCAAAGGTTGAAGCTTCTGGGGTCTAGCAGTTCCTGCAGTGTGTGATTCTGAACCAAGGCAAAAGTTGAAGCTCCAGGGGTCCTGCAGTTACTGCAGTGTGTGATTCTGAACCAAGGCAGAAAATAGGGTATTGTGATGGTTGGTACCTGGTAGGAGAGTCCATGAGGACCAATGTGGTACTTGCTCTACACAAAAAAACGCACTGGCATTTTTCCCAACCTCAGGAGCTACCTTGTCATGGCGGTTGGGCTCAACTGCGGTTTCAATTTTGAAGCAGCAGGACCAAAGACTCTCTCCTTCTAACAAGCAGATGATTTGTTGTGATATTTAGATGGTGATGGAAGGGCTGAAGCTTTCCTACAAAAACATCATACCTTTCGTACCTCTCTCTTCTCTCGCTAATGGAGTGAACTGAGCATGTTTAGCTGGCATTCAGATTCAGCTGCTCCTTTTGGTGGCTAAGGATACAGCCAGTTCCTTTTCTGCAGATATGGCTTCAGTGGTTAGCACCCTTGTCTGCATCTGACATTTCCTCAGTTGTATCAGAAGCCTCTGCTGGAAGGTCTCCCCTATTTGATAGGCTGCACCCTTTTCCACATGTCAACTCTCAATCAGTTATACTGGAAGGGTAACCTTAATGAAGTAGGGATACATTTATGATGTATTATGGCACTGCTCTTTGTTTTCTGATACTCAAAGTATGTCTGTTCACACATTGAGCCCTAGTGTTTTTTACATTATTCTTGAATTCACAGCAGGCATTTAATTCAGGGCATTTCCTGAGCCTACTTACTATTGCCAATGCTTGTTTAGGGAGAGTAGAACTTGCACAGTATAGGACGGAGCAGAGTGCGAGGATCAGCACTTTTGAGAAGTTTACATGTACTAGGTAAAGGACACCCAGCCGCCATCTTTGGAATGTACTGCTTATAACGAGACCAGACAATAGAGCATTAACTACAAAAGGAAGTGTGCACATGGGCGGCAGACCAACACTGCTCACCTGAGTATGGGCCTGGATGTTACCAGTCATGATGAGGTGAACTGAAATTAGATACACGTGATGAGGAAAAGATTAGTAAGAACCGATGAAGGACTAAGAATGAATCTATTATTCTAGACAGGTGGGGAGAATCAAAGCAAATGTTCCAAAAAGGGGCCAGAGGTCGAGCCTTTAGGGGGTTAAAAGGTGAAGTGAGTTGGATTGGCCTAGGTAGCAGGGTGGGATGTTATGCTGCCCGAAACTTGCAAGTCTTGGAATACTTTTTGCTTGTTCATCCCTCTGAAGGCCAATTGGGTTATAATTTCTCTGTCCTTTAACAGATGGTGCTCGCGACTCAGACCTGTTGTGGCAACGCTCAATGCCAGTGGATCCTGGGTTGCCTCCTCCTGAGCATACCCTAGCATGCAACAAAAGAGGGTAGGAGATATTGTTAAAAACTCCAGTGGGACAATCGTGAGGAGGGCGCTGTGGTTGGTGAGTGTGCATGCGGGGACGCACAGGTGATCGAGACTCCTTTTAAGCACTATGGGATGGGCAAGCAAAATAGGAATATGCTTTGGCGGTATGCTAGCTTGGGATGGAGATTTTGGGTAATTCATGTTGTATTGCTCATGGAATTTTCTAGTTTTATATCAGCCGTACACTTGATTGTTTCTTATTTTCACCCTGAGATAAATCTGGCAAGATATCTGTATTGAACACTTAGGCAGGCTGGTAATGTTTCTGGTGGACTAGAGGCATCCATGTCATTAAGGGTATGGGCCTTCTGGGAATCCTCTGGCTTTAATTTTTTCTAGTTATTTTGAATAGGGAAAATGGCAATAGAAGTGGATGGAATGTTGGGAAAAGGAACTGATGCCCGACTAAATAGGGAAAAACAAATGGTTGCAGGTTGAGCGTCCCTCTCAGGACTACTATCTGGTGTCTCTTTTAATTTGAGTACCCCTCCATTCTCCGGATTGTGAAGGAGTGGTGTCAAAGTGTGACTGGAACAGGGGTGCCAAGGCAATGGGGCAGACGAGATATTGAACAAGTGGTAAAAGTTAGGACAAGAATGGGCAAGAAACAGTGAAAGGAGGCGGTGTAACCCACCCATAATATGTTATATGTTTACCCAGTTCAATGGTGCTACAACATTTAGTGACACGCCACAATAAACATAAACAATTCCCAGTTGGTGGGACCTTTCATCTGGATAGGTTGGGGCCTTTAAACAGGAGCTACAGACACAAAAAGAGTAATAACACCTAAGCAGTGGGGAGCATTGACAACCTGGTTAGAGGAGGTGACGACACAAAGACTCCGGGAAGTCAATGATCACCTATTAGGGCAGATAAAGCATCTGAGGTTGAGAGAGGCTGGGGAGAAGCGTAGACTCTTGTGCCCCCAAATAATTCAGAAAGCAAATAAGGAGAAAGGAAAGGACGAAAGGGGAGATGAACGAGAGGAGCAGGATAGTGAATTGGCTGAGGATATTATTGAAGTTTTCACCATCATGCAAGCAACCGTAAAGTCGGAGCAGAGGAAGCCACAATGGGGCAGTCTCCTCAAAATGATACATTACTACAGGTCTAATACTGGTTTTACTTATACTGTGTCTGTGACGAGGGGAGGCACAGTCTATGGAAGAGACTTGCAAGTCTTTTAGGTGCCTTTTAGGCAAGTGTCAGCTGGCCACGAGGATGGACAGCAACAACCAAACCTCATTACCACACACATCCCATGGATACAAAGGACTTGAGAAAGTTAGAAAAGAATTTCCCAATTATTAGGGAGGAGCTGCAGCGGTTTGTCATAAAATGGACAGTTTTACAATGTTATAAAACACTCTTGGACTGACATTAATCAGTTAATGAGGATAATTATGCCCCCCTGAGATATGATGGCAGCGAGTAGAAGGAGCTGCGTAGCCAGCTCCTGATCTGGCAACATGGGGTTTGTTATTTCAGGCAAGAGAACAGATAGGGACCACTGTTCCTGGAATATGCCAGAGAAAGACTGACTGGGCTAGGATTCCCAAACATAAGCAAAATAAAGGCCAATCACCTTCAGACTTTAGATACATTGAAGGTGGTGTTCACTGAACACTGTGCATAACCCAGCCAGACAAGACTTCTCAATAAGTAATAGCAAACTCTCTCATTGTTGGTCTTCTACCAAAGTTTCAGGCACAGCTTAGGTACCTGTTTATAGTATGGCAGACCTAGCTATTAACAGAGCTGGTGGTGGTTGCATTTCACTGCGTAGCATAACAAGAACAGAAAACAGATACCTTTGGGAGCAAATTGACGTTACAGCTGAAAACCTTTCAGGGACAGGTGCAAGTACAGATGCAAAGTGCCAAGACAAATCAGCTAAGGGGAACAGGCTGAGGGGTAGAGGCAGGGTAGGATACCCAATGGTTTCTGGAATGCAGACTGGACAAGTAAATGGTTTCCATGGGCAGCAGCCGCAGCAGCAATCCTGGGAGTCACCAGACCAGCAAAGGACCTGGGGTCCACCCAAACAATAAAGTCTTGGGGTTAGTGTACCGTCACAATTCTCTCTTAGTTCTTCATTCTGTATATTCCGGTCCTACCCTTCGTGACCTCAACACATGGGTGAACCCTTTTATGGGATCTTGAGGCCCCTCATGTGCCTGCATTCTAGGCTAAACAAGGCATATGGAACCCCTGGAGGGGACACCAGGAGGCAGGATACCATCAGCTTTCTTACTACTTTTTGGGCTGTTTGCAAAAATAAAATAACTTCTGTAAGTCAGAAAGGAAATTAATATTTCCGGAATGGTGACCCTAGTAGAAATTAATATGGCAAGGGAACACCTACTGCACAAATTATTTGTCAGGGGTGAATGGACATAACAGGATCAGAATGTTTGTTTGCAGGAAATTAAAGAACAGGCCACTGCCACAGGATTAGACATATGTCAGGATCAGGGTCCATTACACATGGCACCGAGTGAACTGTACATGGCCCCTAAGGTAAAAGAAGAGCAAAGTAAAATTGCCAGAATAGCGGCACATCTGTACCTCCATATTGGAGCAATACAGGAAAAATACGCTGAAAACCTGGATGTGGCAAATTGGCGTGCATAGTCACTAGAAAAGGTCCAAACTGATCTGGACTCTGCAGAGAAAACCAGGCAGTATCTGATAAAAATAAAAAGAGATTTGGATATCCTGCAGCAGGAGAAGGCAGAGCAGGATACCAAAGCACTGGCACTGCAGAAAGAGTGCCAAGAAAGTTTGGACTCCCTACTACAGAGCCAACAAAAGCTGGAGCAGCAACTGAACTACAATAGAGTATGTGTAGAGCAGATAGTCACCCTGCAAAACCGCCTAAACCAAGAAAAAGAAGAAAATAATAAATTAATTCTCAAAGACCTTGACACCCAGACAGAATTTGATGAAGCGTGCCAGAAAGCTGGTGCAATCCAAAGACAAAGGGACGACCTGGCTGCACAGAGGGGTACTCTCATTCAGGAAAGGGACACCTTAGGCCAGGAGGTCAGTTATTTAAAAGCTAAAATGGAAAAAAATCACCTGGCCCTTCAGGGACTGCGTGAACTCCAAAAAGACCACAGAAAACTGTTAGAGCACGCCAGGAGGGTGGAAGATGCTCTAACCAAGAAGGACCAGGTCTGTCAGGAGAGGACTCAGGAGGTAACCCTCCTGCAGTAAAAATTGGCCCAATACTCTAAAATTACCCAGGAAGCACAGAGAGACAATGAAACTCTCTGTGAGAAAAATGACAGGCTCCACAGACAGGCGGCTATGCAGGAACAACTAATAGGGACTAGTAAGGCATTGATAGAAGAGCAAAAGGGCCAGATTCTTGTATGGCAACAAGGAGTAGGGCCTGAGAGAGATGAGGCCTGCTGGGAAAGGGAAACACCTGAGCATAACCTCAGGAACCCTAGTACCAGAGGCTTTCATCTCTTCAACTCCATGGACCCTGGCACCCCCATGTCCACTGGCGTACATGAGCCAAGGGCCACGGGGATGGCAGACTTCAACCCAATGAGAAATATGGGGCTCATAGATCAGCGCTTCCCAGGAATGGATGGGCGGGCATCTATGCATGGGTTCCCAAGTGCTAGGGCCATCTTCTCTGATCAGGGAGACTCCAATGAGGGGAGGATCAGAGAAATGGATCCTCAAAAATATAATTTACCCAGAGACCAGATGGTAAAATTTAGTGGGGAACTCCATGAGAGTAGGCCCACTAAGGCCATCCTGAAAACCTCTTCCCAGCTAGGACAGTGGGGGGGGACTCAGCCAATCCTGGGAGCAAGGAAGAATCAGAAGAATCTTCTGAGCGCCTCAGGACTCAAGAAACTAGGCCCCCACATTCTGCCAGCCATTCCCAAGCTCGCAGAATTCGGGAGAGCCTTGAACACCAGACAGGCATCTCTTGTAGCAGTGCCTCTGAGTCAGAGGATGAGTGGACCAGGGTCACCCGAACCAAAAAAGCCAACAAGGTCAAGAGGGCCTTGCTCAAGGATCCCCTAAAACAAATCAAAGCCATTAGGAGCGTCATCACGCCCTATCATAAGAATGCGAAATATTCGGTTTGGGAGCACCTTGAGCTATTTGAACAAATGATGGAAACTTTCCATTTGAAGGACAGCCAAATTTGTATTCAATATGTAAAGTGGACACAGACCACTAGAAGGGTGCGCACTGACAGCAAAGAGTTTGTAAACACTTTCTTCTATGCTCTCCCTAAGTATATCATGACCCAGCTAGTGAGGGACTTTCAGGAGAAAAGATCACTAGACTGGGACATTGAACAAGCCATGCACATTTATGAGGTGCAAAAGCCAGTGGAAAATAATCCCAAAAGCCCCAAAACAACCAACACCCCTGCTGAGGCTAAAGTAGCAGAGGTGAAGGTTGCCCCCATTTTAGATTGAGAGATGGGGGGACCTAAAAACCTGCCCGCACAGAATCAAAACAACCCCAAACCCAGAAGCCCCTCGGGCCAATCACAAACAGGGAGCCAGTGAGGTAATCCCGTAAATGGGACCCCTAACTCCCCTGACTACATCAGCCCACGCTACAAGGGGAATAGACCCATCCTGGGTTATATGTGGACTCCTCCAGCCCAAGGGGGGGTCCAACCAGACAGCAGCTAACCCAGGGAACTTCCCTCCTCACTTACCCCAGGATGGCAGTAATCCCCCAAATACTGGACAAAATTTCTTGCCAAGGTACCCGCCAAATTTTAACGCCCAAAACAAACCATCCTTCTTTCCCCACTTTCCTGAGCCCAGTCAACTGAATACGGGAGAGGGGAGGCCAAGGGTGGAGGGGTACCCAAGCTTTCCTAACCCGGGGTATTTTGGGAGAAGGGATAGCTACCCTTCCCGGGATAAACCCAGGGGAGACATGAGGACCGCGTAGCAGCCAGAGCGGGTTTCCCAACTAGAGCGCCAGGTCCAAAACATGGCACAGGATCTGGGTCGGATGCTGAGGGCTCAACATAACCCTCAGATGAGCATGGCGGCGCAGAATGTCTCAAATCTAGGACCTGGTGCTCCAGAGCAATGACGGGGG
Source organism: Ambystoma mexicanum (assembly GCF_040938575.1). Classification (NCBI taxonomy): domain Eukaryota; kingdom Metazoa; phylum Chordata; class Amphibia; order Caudata; family Ambystomatidae; genus Ambystoma; species Ambystoma mexicanum. Next base: position 935,780,702 of record NC_090932.1, on the reverse strand, counting down.
AAGAACCCAACAAACCACCGGTTCCCAGGGAGGAGGCACAAGGGAAAGGGGGTGTAAAGCCTTGGAGTAAGCTTCCTTCCACACTTGTAAAAAGCCTCTGGAAACCCAGGAACCGGAACTAAAATCTCCTGCCCCCGAAAGTCTGCCACCCAAAGAGCAGAGGGGGGCGTAGGAGAGATAAAGAGCCCGAAAAAACCCATTTTGAGGAAGAGGTACAAGTCTTCCAATTCGAAGGAGAGGGATATTCAGAGGATCCTGGGAAAAGGATCTTTTCCTTCAGAGATGGGGGAACTCCTCCCAAAGAAAAATGGGTCACAAAGGATACAAATCCAGACTGGGTAGATGTGGGGACCGAGTTAGCACCGCCCATCATCAAACCCCAGAATCATCAACATGAAAATCCCCTGGTTCAAACCCATCCTGGTGACTGCCTCCAAAAAGGGGGGGGGGGCAGCCCAGAACCAGAACCAGGGGAACCCAGAACTTCCCCATATCTAGCTGTCACCTTTTTCTTTCAGATTCCCAAGACACCAAACCGAATCCCTCCCAAATCCCCTTCCTGTCAGTGTCCAAAACCAAGAAACTAACCACCCGTTGTCCAAAAATGTACATTATCTTTGCCCCCTTGAGGAGAAGGAGGGAAGATTCTATGCCCTGGTACAAATACAGGGACAGTGTACAATTTTGGCACTGGTGGACACTGGATCTCAAGCTACCCATGTGTCAAAAAGGGCCTTTGATCAATCGAATTCGGGAAGGGGGTAGAAATACCAAATTACTCTCACCCCTCTTCCTGGACAACTTCAGAACTTCGACGGGAAGGAAATTCCCATCGAGGGGACTGCGGATTTGGACATTAAAATTGGGTGACACAAGGTTAAGAACCCGGTCATAGTTGTGACTCCAGAGGGCACACCTTGTTTACTAGGGCTTGACATCCTGCGAAGATTGTCACCTCTCATAGATTTGGTAAACAAGGTCCTCTGGACCCAGACTAAATGACCTATAAAATTGGAAAAAGAGTGTCAACCATGTTAGTTTAGCAAAACAAAAGAGTTGATGGCTGGAAGGTTTAGAATAAATCTTGACCTCTGGCTTTGCTCTGGGCAACCCTCCAGACCATCGTTCTTCGCCTGCCAAGCCATTACAAAAGGGGAAAAACCATATGCAAATCAGGCTTGGTCCCACCCCCAAAGGGGTAGTCCAGCCCGAACTGCTAGGTCACATCCCTTTTGCACGAGACCACAAGCATCCCCAGACATGTTTCAGCCTTGTTGGGCGTCATCAGTGAGGAGTAGCTTGGGTCTCTAGGCCCAGCAGGCAAGGGACCCACGTCTGGGCATACCCTTCCCACTCGGGGTGACAATAGCAAAACAAAAGAGTTGATGGCTGGAAGGTTTAGAATAAATCTTGACCTCTGGCATTGCTCTGGGCAACCCTCCAGACCATCGTTCTTCGCCTGCCAAGCCATTACAAAAGGGGAAAAACCATATGCAAATCAGGCTTGGTCCCACCCCCAAAGGGGTAGTCCAGCCCGAACTGCTAGGTCACATCCCTTTTGCACGAGACCAAGGCTGAAACATGTCTGGGGATGCTTGTGGTCTCGTGCAGAAGGGATGTGACCTAGCAGTTCGGGCTGGACTGCCCCTTTTGGGGTAGGACCAAGACTGATTTGCATATGGCTTTTCCCCTTCTGTAATGGCTTGGCAGGCTGAAAAACAATGGTCTGGAGGGTTGCCCAGAGCTTTGCCCGTGGTTATGATTAATTCAAAACCTTCCAGCCATCACCTTTCTGTTTTGTTAAAGTCCACCCAGCTGGAGGAGGCTGCTGAGATAGCAAAACATGAAGTCTTTCCAGGGTTCAGGCAGATGGTTGAAGAGGGAGTCAACCTAGCTGTTGCCTGTGAGACTCTGGAGCAAAAGCAACAATTGAACCCAAGAAACAAGTTTTCTTAGATTTTCAAGATTTCTTTGCGTTGGACTCATATGACTGTGGTCACACCGACATCCACACAACAACAATTCCCACAGACCCTGGCATGACTCCAGTGTTTGTGAAGCAATATCACTTGCCCCTCGCATCAATGGAGTCCCTTACTGAAATAATTAAGAACCTTGAGTCCCGTGGGATAATTCGTCCAGTCCACAGCACCTTCAATAATCCGTGCTGGGGATTTTGAAGCCAAACGGCCAGTGGAGACTCTGTGCCGACCTTAAGGAGCTCAACAAATGGGTCCATACTTCCCGATGGCCTCTTCCCTACATTGACCAAGAGCTGGCCCAGATCCAGGGGTCACAGGTATTCACTGCCATTGACCTGACCAATGGGTACTGGACTGTACCTGTCAGTAGTACACATGGACCGACTCCCTTCGGATACATCAACTCCAGCATTGAATTTAATATCTTTCTACACAAAGCCATGCCTAACCTGGGTGAAAGGGGTAACCTGTAGATGATGTTTTAGACCATAGCTCAACTGTGGAGGAACACATAGCTGAGATCTGTTATTGTTCTGACACAATTGAGGGCTGCCAGAGCAAAACTCTCCTTTCAAAAGGCACAGTAGTGCAGAACCCATGTTAATTTCTTGGGGCATGAGATTGCCTACTTGGACTTACTAATTACAGCAGAAAGTTCATTGAGGACTATGCAGAGATCACAAGACCCCTGATCCATCTTTTGAAGGGGGGGTCAAGTGGGAGTAGGGTCCAGAACAAGCCGAGGCAGTAAAACAACTCAAAAGAAGCCTCTCACAAGCGCCTTGCCTAGCTTACCCTGTCAAAAACAATGAGTTCTTCTTGGAGACAGGGTTCTCAAATACATGCTTGACTGCAGTATTATACTAAAAGCATTGCAAGGTCAATAAAGTTATCTCCTATGCGAGTAAACCTTTGTCCTCTGTGGAGGAAAAACTCAATGATTGTGAGAAAGCACTCCTGGCAACGGTGTGGGCATTGAAGAATTACTGGCCGTTTATCCAGGGGAACACATCATAGTGGAGACTCCACACCAGCCGTTGCAATATCTCCGAAGTGACAGAATCCGGGCCGGAAATGTGAGTAATTCCTGAATTACTTCCTGGATTCTGTCAATGCAAGGCTTTCCTGTGGAGGTCAGATATGGCCAAAACAAGAAGCGTCCCCTCGCCCAAGGTCTGGCTGACTTGCATGATTGTGCCAGAGGACGAAAGTCTTAAAATCCAAAACATTGAGGATCTGGTCACCTCAAATGGGATGACCATCTACTGGAAAAAGATAAAGGGTCATTCTAAGGTAGAGGGACCAGACAAAACTGGAAATGACCTAGCTGATCAGCTGGCCAAAACCGGAGCCATCCAAGGGGATCTACTTGAGATCTACTCCCTGTTGGGGGAAATCCAGGTAGCTGCTACCTCTACGTCCCAGACAAATGCTCACAATGAACTCTCAACTGCACAATGGAGTAAGGCAGGGGTGCACAACTGATTTTGACAGAGGGCCGAAAGTACCGTACATGATGGCTATAGTGGGCCAAAAAGTAAATGTGGGTGGGCCAGTAGGCGTGGTGGGCTGTGGCAGGAGGCTTTTTCAACCCCTAATTTTTATTAAACACTATGCTCCATGGCCCCCACTCCCCAACCAAACACTATGCCCCATGTCCCCCACCCCTCATGCAAACACTAGGCCCCAAGACACCCACCCCTCATGCAAACACTATGTCCCATGGCCCCCACTCCCCAACCAAACACTATGCCCCATGACACCCACCCTTCATGCAAACACTGTGTCCCAAGACACCCACCCCTCAAGCAAACACTATGCCCTATAGCCCCCACTCCCCAACCAAACACTATGCCCCATGACACCCACCGCTCATGCAAACACTATCCCCCAAGACACTCACCCCTCATGCAAACACTATGCCCCAAGACACCCACCCTTCATGCAAACACTATGCCTCAAGACACCCACCCCTCAAGCAAACACTATGCCCCAAGACACCCACCCCTCAAGCAAACACTATGCCCCAAGACACCCACCCCTCATGCAAACACCATGCCCCAAGACACCCACCCCTCATGCAAACACTATGCCCCATGACACCCACCCCTCATGCAACCACTATGCCCCAAGACACCCACCCCTCATGCAAACACTATGCCCCAAGACTCCCACCCCTCAAGCAAACACTATGCCCCATGCCATCAAGCATGCACCATGCATACATACTCATACAGACCCAACCCCCCACCCCTGCATACAAACTAACAAGCATACACCATGCACCCATACAGACCCGAACCCCCCCACCCCCAACTCAGCAAACAAACCCACAAGCATACACCATGCACCCATACAGACCCGAACCCCCCACCCCCAACTCAGCACACAAACCCACAAGCATACACCATGCACCCATACAGACCCGAACCCCCCACCCCCAACTCAACACACAAACCCACAAGCATATACCATGCACCCATACGGACCCGAACCCCCCACCCCCAACTCAGCACACAAACCCACAAGCATACACCATGCACCCATACAGACCCGAACCCCCACCCCCAACTCAGCACACAAACTCACAAGCATACACCATGCACCCACACAGACCCCACCCCAACTCACCATACAAACTCACATGCATACACCATGCATCCATACAGACCTGAACCCCCCACCCCCCATCTCACCAAACAAACTCACAAGCATGCACGCATACAGACCCGGACCCCCCGCCCCCACATCTGAACATACACTGAATGTGCACACAACAACAACAAACATTCAGGCAGACCCGACCCCTCCAACCCCCCCCCAGCATCTCAACATACACTTCACTTGCACACAAACACATTCAGGCAGACCCGACACACACCCCACCCAGCATCTCAACACACACTGCACTTGCACACCAACACATTCAAGCAGATCCGACACACACCCCACCCCCACATCTCAACATACACTGAACTTGCACACAAACACATTCAGGCAGACCCAACCCCTCGCCCCCCTCCGCATCTCAACACACAATCCACTTGCACACGAACACATTCAGGTAGACCCGACACACACCCCACCCCCGCATCTCAACATACACTGAACTTGCACACCAACACATTCAGGCAGACCCGACCCTCATACCTCCTCCGCATCTCAACACACACTGCACTTGCACACAAACACATTCTAGCAGACCCGACACACACCCCACCCCCGCATCTCAACATACACTGAACTTGCACTCAAACACATTCAGGCAGACCCAACACACACACCCACTCCGCATCTCAACACACACTGCACTTGCACACAAACACATTCAAGCAGACCCGACACACCCCCCACCGCCGCATCTCAACATACACTGCAGACAAACACATTAAGGCAGACCCAACACACCTGACACACCCCCCCCCCCACCTCCGCATCTCAACATACATACAAAAACAAAAAACACAGTCAGGACGGACCCGAGACAGACAGACAGACACACACACAAACATACAGCCCCCCCACCATTTACTTACCCAGACGTGCTGGAATGCTGGTGAGGCTTCTGGCACTACGGCTGGCGTGGCAAGCAAGGCTGAAATGCCTTCCGGCATCAAGCCTTACTGGCCACGCCAGCCGTAGTGCTGGCACTCCATTGGTGCAGTACACACGCACTACGTGACTCGTAGGAGCTGCGTGGTTCGTGTGCACTGAACCAATGAGGGCCAGTGTTTTGTCCGGCCTGGAAGACAACAAAGACTTTCCTAATGGAGGGCGGCCGATGCTGCTTGCGGGCCGCCCTCCATTAGGAAAGTCTTTGTTGCTGGCAGGCCGGACAAAACGGCATGGTGGGCTGCAACTGGCCCGCGGGCCGTATGTTGTGCACCCATGGAGTAAGGAGACCTCAGATGCTGATTTGATTACGGCTCAAAAAGGGGATCCAATAATTGGTAAGTTTTATCAACACATTGAGGACCCTGAGAACTTTCCCCTGACGGATAACGATTACATAGGGAAAAAGTACCTCAGAGTGTTGATGAAATGTCCAGAAATGTTCCGAATCTAAGACGGTTTGTTGGTGAGGAGATCCCTAGCTGGCCATGATCAGTGGGTGGCCCCTACCTCATTCCGAAGCCTGATGCTAAGTCACACCCATGATGCAGCCACAGCTGGTCATAGGGGGTTTCATACAACACTTGAATTCTGGCCACACATGGGGCAGGACCTCGACCAATACTTGAATGGGTGCCTTGTGTGTGCACAATTTCAGCTAACATCCCCACACACGGTGCACCTCTCCAAAAAAGGGGGATGACACTGCCTTGGTCAGATTTACAAGTTGATTTTATTGGGCCTGTGATTCGCTCCTCTAGGGGGAACAAGTACATGTTGATTGTGACATGCTTGTTCACTAAATGGGTGGAATGTCTCCCAGCCCCAAATTGCAAGGCAGAAACAACAGCTGCCCTGATGATCAACCACATCGTCTCGCGTTTTGGACTACCCCAAAGGGTTGAGTCAGACCGAGGTAGTCACTTCACTAGCGAAGTGATGACAAAGATGTGGGAGATACTTGGTGTCAAAAGGATACTACACATTGCCTACCAGCAAGCCTCTAGTGGTGGAGTTGAGAGATACAACAAGACAATTGTGAGCATATTAAAAAATGTTGTGGCAGATTCTGGGCCAAGTTTGGACATCCGACTACCTCTTGTCCTGATGGCCATCAGATCTACCCCTTCTTCTGCAACAAAAATGGCACTGTTTGAGCTGATGACTGGAAGAAGGATGGTCTTCCCCAGCATCTGCTCTACAGAACCCAAGAGCAGACTTTGATAAATGCCTACACAACTCATGAGTATGTTGAGAATCTGAGAAAACACCTTCAACATGCTGTTGCCTATGCTCTGCGAAATCTACAAAGATCTGCAGACAGTATGAAGACCCACTATGACCTTAAGACAACTAGAAAAGAATACCAAGTAGGAGACCGGGTCTACTTGTACAATTTCCAAAGGAACCAGGCCAAACAGCGCACATTTCTTCCTAGCTGGTGGGGACCTTTTGAAATTGTAGACAGAATCTCACCAGTCGCCTAGAAAATCCGTATACCAAAGGCAGTTTGGCAGAAGGGGAAGATAAGTGGGTCCACATCAACCATCCTCAGCACACTCTGCAGCAACTAGAGGATTCACCTGGAAACCCAGACGGGGACATTCCAGCTCCCTAGAAAATTCCGATTGTAAAAACTATTCCATCTGCTATAATTAGTAATAAGTATGAGCGGGAAAGATGGTCAGGTATCTATCAAATGTATGCGGCTGCCCCACTACATGAATAGTGGTGGGGAAAGTCTAAAAATATGCTCTGTTTTGTCATCCTAGGACTGAAACCATGGGCCCTAAGCCCAAGGAGGACCACTCGGAGACCAGGAGGAAAGACCCAAGGGGCCTGGGGTATCGCTCCATACACTTCCATCTGGAACCGGCGAGGAGAACCTGTCGATCCACCACTGATGGGAGAAGCAGACACATGTTTCCACTTGCACCGAAAAGAAAACTGAACATCCCAATCTCCCGACTTCCCCTTGACGGGCGGTTAAAAGTCAAGATGTGAGGGGGTATTTGTGGGATGTTTTAACCCACTCTGCTCTGCTCTGGGACATCACTGGGTGCTGGTGGCACCAGAATCATCAAAATGGCAGCGAAAGCTCCATGCGTGCCAAAACCTAAGGGAAATGCGCTCTACCAAGCACAAAAAGATGGCTGCCAAATCTACCATGCATTTTGTCAGTGGTGGAATGGAGACACCACTTCTGAAACATGTCATTGGGCTGCCCAACGTGTAAAAATGGAGCACAGATGAAAAGCAGTGCTTGCTGAAAGAAATCAGAAATCTTGCAGTTAAATCTTTTCTTGGTTGCTGAAAATACAAAATGCCGGTGCTAAACACCCACAAACATACAATCTTCTTGCGGGGTGTCACATTTTACTGAAGTCAAGAAAGCATTGTGGAATTGCAATATCCTGCAAAGCTGAATTGGTCACAAAAACATCCACAGCCAGTTTGCCTGCCTGTGAAAGCTGTCAAAATCTGGGCGCAGTACCAGTGGCCGCCTGTGACTATTTCAAAAGCCTGTTTTAAAACTGTAAACTTGTACCATTAAGATCTAATGTCAAAAATCTAAATGACCTGTCATCAAGAGTAACATAGGTTGTCACTATTTAAACTTCATGGTTTAGAGCCTGGAATCAGAGTTCTAGATGTTTGTTTTAAAAATGCAAGTTTATTTTCAACAAAGAAAAATGTAACAAATTGACTTTTAAAGTAAGCCTGATTCAAGCCAAAACTACAAAACAACTTCCCCCACTGGGCAAGGAACCTCCCTTCTGCTCTCTGGGCCAGGAACTCACGTTCATGTGTTGATTAAGAGGGGAGGGGCACTGGGGCTGCTCTGGGAAGAGCACAATGGGCTTCCTCCCAGGCATGGAGATGCTAATCAGGAAGGATTGTAAAGGGTCTCTGCCAGAAGGAAGTGGGCCGAGATTGCTGCTGAAGCTGCAAGAAGGAAAAGGAGATGGGGACAGACAATTTTGTTGCTTCACAATGGACAAAAAGCAGATTTCTAATAAGACTGATAATTCACTCTGGACAATTGTAAAAAATATATAAACCCTGGACTTCTGAACCTAAATTTTTGCTGCACATTTTAAAAGGAGCCAGAACTATGTGCTATGTTCTGGGACATAACTGTAGAAATTGTGGTTTTATACCAAATGTATTGATGTTAGAAGCATGAAACTTCACACACTTATGCCCATACACAATGCGCACATGTGTACCAATTTTGGACAAACTAGATAGTGTGTCCCGGGCAAAAAATGTGAAATTCTGTCAATTCCAGACCCAAGATCCTACAATGAAGGGGATTGGAAGAGCACTTGCTCCACAAAATATGTGATCTAGACATGTTATTGTTATCAAGTTTGCAAAATTTTAAATATGTATTATATGAAAAGTAGATTTCATGTTCAAAAGCCAAGGGGGGGATTCCCTGGATCATAAAACCACATCATCATGGTGACACACTGTTTTCTCCTCCAATCAAGGGAGAGGAAAGATTCTAGCCTACAGCCAACCTTGGGGGCGCACTTAGGATGATCCAGCATACACATCCCTTTATCAAATGCATAAATAGAGACAGCTGAGGACTTAGAAGGACACACACATTCACCCACCAACCTATTGCTGGTGGAGCACTTTCCAAGAGAACTATCCATATTCCGGACTCCAGAAACTTGGCAAGCAGAAAGGCCCATTTCCATAGCTGAATTACTCTCAGCTAGGCCTTGAAAATTCCAGAAACCAGAATTTACCCCAGACCTCTAAGGGGAACCAAAGAAAAGCCTGGCTGTGCTGTACTGCTTCCCTGCTGAGAATTATTGCCAGAATCCAAAGACCCAACCCAAATGAGCAGTGCTGTGACCAGATAGCTGTGAACCAGAGCCATTGCAGATCCAGTCCAGTCCTACCGTGCGGTGACCAGGGCGACTTGCTGATTGCAGACCAGAGCGCCCTGCTGTCCAGTCTGGTGTGCCCAGTAGCCTGTCCAGTCCGGTGTGCCCAGCAGAATTCCTGTCCAGATAGCTTGACCGACCTGAATCCCTGACGGTTCTGTCCAAACCTTTGTAGTGAGTATCCTTAGTATAAGACTGTCACCAGTCTATGTACTGTCCACAGTCATCCCTATCCAAACACATCCTCTATTATTTCCAGAACTGCATTGTTAGAATATTTTTGAACTTCCTGAACTCTCTATCTCATCCCTATTATCTCTTTCTGTACTAGTAGTGTTAAAGCGATCTTTGCGCTGATATATATTTTTCTGAAGAAGGCAAGCGTCTCGGCAGGCAAAAGCCTGACCCAGAGACATCCTGAGTTGGTGGCTGTGCTGTTGTGTAGTTTGCTTCTTCATAGTCTATCCCTAGTGTAAAGAAATCCTGTTTGTCTTTTTAAAAGCGCATCCTTGTTTTACAATTTGCCTCTATCTGAAAAAAAATGATCTCCACGAAAACATCCATAACTTCTTCGATTTTCATGCTAGAAACAAAATTTAAGTGACTTCTTGTAGCTAACATCCCAGAGGACCCAAAACATTGCTAGTGTTTGTCTACAACCATACAAAGCGGCTCCCATTAGTATTTAAACCATTTCAGTAATTTAGCCCATATTTAGTATTTTCCCTATTCCATTCAATGGCAACTTTAAAACCAATTTTGACAGTTTGCCAATTAGTTCTGTTTCTCTCTTGTGTTTGCTGGGGGGAAATTGGGATTGATATATTTGCTTGAATTCTGCATTCCTGAAACCTGTTTTCTCTCCTATATGTCATGAATCACAGAGTGCGCCCCTTTTGGACTTCTTGGTCCCTGTCACAGCGGGCTTACACTCAGTAATACTCCCAACATGGCCGTCCAGCGTAATCCCTTCTCGCTCCATGCGCTGGACGTAGTCTTTTCTACTAATAGACCACGGCTTCCACGGCTCCGCGCGTCTCAATGCTATTGCGAAGTAGCGACCAGACGTGTGCTCCGTAGCTTGCGGTTCTTCTCCTTTTTCTAATCCCGCTATCCCTTCCTAGTCCTACCCCTTCTACTTACCTCCGGGATTCCTGGCTAGCGTGCTTACACTGCCTCCTGGATTCCTGGATTTGGCGTCCCAGAAACTGAATGCATTCTGGATTCGGAAGAAAATCGGGCAGCCTTCTTCAAGACCCGGTCCATCCGCAAGAAGGCATCGACCAAGGACACCAGTAAAAGAACTGACTCGGGTGAGAAGGGGGGAACTCCTTGACAGTTTGAGACACCACCCGACCGAACTTGATATTGATTTGGAGACTGCCGTGCAGGACCTGATGCGTAGTTTGCAGGAATTATCAACCGAGGTACAGAATTTAAAGGCAGAGAACGCCGCTCTCAAACAGTTGGTCCTATCCCGGGATTCTGCTACAAAATAAAGTGTCTTACTGGGCGGCATCGTGGACAAATACGACGGCTCACCAAAGACCCTTTGTGCATTCCTAGATTCGTGCTTGGTCCACTTTACCTTCAAGCCCTATTACTTTTCAACCCCCAGGGCCAAGGTGGGTTTTATAATCTCTCATCTTTCCGGGAATGCCTTAACTTGCTACTCCACTCGTTAACTCAAGTGATGCCCTCTTGGGCGACTATGATGGGTTTATACAGGCCCTTAAAAACATGTTTGACCGCCCTGAGCAGGTTTACAGTGCCCAGGAACGCCTGTTAGACTTTCAACAAGGTGCCCAGGATATGATCACGTATGTGACCCAATGTAAACAGTTGGCTAAGGAAGCTGACTGGTCCGCTGAGGTGAGCTTTACCCTGTTCAGGAGAGGATTGAAAGAAGAGATTAAGGATGAGCTGGCCAGAGTGGCACGACCAAGCTCATTCCAGGCACTAATGGATCTTGCCATGCAAATTGACTTTCGTATCCAGGAAAGGAAGAAAGAAAAGAAAAAAAACAGGGGAATTTCTCCCAAGGCATCACTTGAGAGTACTGTCAGAACGGACACCAACCCAAGCCCAGTCACGGAACCAGAGCCCATGCAGATTGGGGCCTTTCGTGGACCCATATCCCCGCAAGAGAGAATGAGAAGAATTCATACGGGCTTGTGCATATATTGTGCCTCGGATAAGCATTTGGTTAGGGAATGCCCTCTAGCACCCCCTCGGCGTTCGGGAAACGCCAGCTCCCGATTTTAGATGGAGCAGAGCTTCGGGAGAGAGATGTTTGCTCCACATCAATTCCATCCTTGAACTCTGCTTGACAAAACAATTTGGTGATATTACAGGCCTTTCTATCACCCTCCAAGAATAAGACCTATTCTATTTTGGCCCTGGTAGACTGCGGAGCTATGGGGATATTCATCGATCAAGAATGGGTTACTAAACATTGAATTCCGTATGAGCCACGAAGCACCATGCAACCTGTGGAAGCTATTGACGGAAGACCCCTCGCATCAGGGCCCATAAGCCTGCAGACCAAAGAGATCCAGCTTTCAATAAATCACCATCAGGAGCTGATTAGGTTTGACATCATTAAGTCAGCTCATTACCTCATGGTTTTGGGTATGCCCTGGCTACAGAAACGCAATCCATATATCAACTGGACAGCGGGTTCTCTATTCCTAGGCTCAGAGTTGTGCATGTCTCACTGCCTATCCCTGGAACCTCCGTTAACAAACCCAAAGGAACCAACAAGGGAACAACAGACATCACTCATGGTGTCTAATGTCATACACGTTCCTGAGGCCTATCAAGGATATGCTGATGTGTTTTCAACTGCCATAGTCCAGGCCTTACCCCCACACAGACCTGAAGACTGCGCAATAGATACAGAACCCTCCGCAGTGATTCCCTTCCGCAGGATGTTCATGCTTTCCGAACCCGAGAAAAAGGCCCTAAGAGAATACCTGGATACCAACTTTGAAAGTGGCACCATAAGACCTTCAAAATCTCCTGCTGGTGCTTCCATATTCTTTGTTCCCAAGAAGGATACCAAGGAACTCAGACCCTGCCTCGATTACCGCGGCCTAAATCAATGCACCCTCAAGAACCGGTACCCGTTACCCTCGATTTCGGACATCCTGGAAGCCGTGAGAGGCGCAGTAATATTCACCAAGTTGGATCTCAGGGGCGCCTATCATTTGATTCGTGTCCGGGAAGGGGACAAATGGAAAACCGCTGTCAGAACACCCTTTGGCCATTATGAATATCTAGTAATGCCATTTGGACTAGCTAATGCCCCGGCAATTTTCCAACGCTTTATGGACAGGGTGTTTTCTGACATGTTGTTTCTCTTCGTCATTGTATATCTGGATGACATATTGATCTTCTTCAAGGACCCTATACAACATGAAGAGCACATGAAGGCAGTCTTGCAGAGACTTAGAGAACACAAACTCCTAGCCAAACCCGAAAAATGTTTGTTCCATGTAACCTCCGTTCATTACCTAGGATTTATCCTTAGCCCAGAAGGAATCGGTATGGATCCTTCAAAGGTAAAGGCCATACTGACCTGGCCTGCTCCTGCTTCCGTGAAACAAGTTCAATCATTCCTGGGCCTTGCCAATTTCTACCGCAAGTTCATATCTAACTTCTCTGAGATAGTACAACCGATTGTTGCTCTCCTGAAGAAAGACACTCCCTTCCTCTGGTTTACACCACAAGAAACGGCGTTCCAGCGTCTGAAGACAGAGTTTACACAAGCTCCTATCTTGGCCCAACCCGATACTAGTCGACCCTTCCTAGTAGAAACGGACGCCTCTAATTACGCCATAGGTGCGGTCCTGAAGCAAGAATTAGGAGATAAACTGGAACACCCTATTGCTTATCTTTCACGAACCCTGACGCCTAGTGAAACACACTATTCAGTCCTGGAAAAGGATTTGTTAGCCATCCGTCAAGCCTTCACTGAGTGGCGACATTTACTTCTGGGAGCTAAACATCCAGTTCAGGTCCGTACGGACCACCGGAACCTCCAGATTCTACAGTCTTTGGAGTGTAGGAATAGTCGTCAGGCGCGATGGGCCTACTTCTTTGCCCAGTACCAGTTCCACATCACTCATGTTCCAGGATCACAAAACCTAATTGCTGACGCCTTATCTCGACGACCAGACTACGAGCCCATTGAAGACAAGACATATCCCGAGATGTATTCCCCCAAGATCTTTGTAGCCCAAGCAGTCAACCTCCTTGAAGAAATCCAAGCTCAGACCCAATCCTCTGATCTGTGGAAGGATATATCTAAGAAAAATCAATGGAATCTAAGGGTCTGGGAAGGGTATCTGTACAAGGACAATGTATTGGTCATCCCTACAAAAAGGCTACAACAAAGAATAATAAATCTCTGTCATGATACCCTACGCTCCGGACATTGTGGCATCGCCAATACCCTCCGTCTTATACAAAGGCAATTCTGGTGGCCCAGGATGAGATTCGACGTACAGCAGTACATTCAATCCTGTATTGTCTGCAGTCAAAATAAACCTGATAACAAGAGACCAGCGGGCCTTCTACTGGAACCTACACTGCCAACCAGGCCATTGGAGATTATCGCTACAGACTTAATTATGGAACTACCACCTTCCCGTGGATACACTACCATTATGGTTACCATAGACTTGTTCACTCATATGGCTCATTTTACACCACTGCATAAACTGCCATCCTCCTCTGAACTAGCAGGAATCTTCCTGGAATACATATTCTGTTTGCATGGACTCCCTTCCAAGATCATATCGGATCGTGGACCTCAATACATCTCACAATTCTGGAAAAGTCTCTGTCAATGTTTAGGAGTCCAACGTGCCCTTTCTTCAGGATATCACCCTCAAACCAACAGAGCCACAGAACGTGTCAATAAAACCCTGGAACAGTATATTCGATGCTTTGCCACCAAGGTTCAGGATGACTGGTCCCTCCTGATACCCGTGGCTGAATTCGCCTACAACAATTCCGACCATTCGGCACTTAAAACCAGCCCCTTTTATTGCAGTCAAGGTTTCCATCCATCGGTCCTGCCTTCTGTTCTTCCTCAACCTACACCAGTACCTACATTTGACTCCTGGATCGAAACCCTTGTCAATATACATAAGGAGGCCAAGGAATTCTTGCAGAAGGCCAGAACACAGACCAAGAAATATGCAGATTCCAAAAGAAGACCAGGCCCTTCTTATGCAATCGGTGACCAGGTCTGGTTGTCCTCAAAATTACTACCCCGACATCTACGGCCGAGTAAATTGGCCACTCGATACTATGGACCATTTCCCATCAAAGAAGTTATAAATCCCGTTTCTTATTGGATCAAATTGCCAGAGTCCTGGAAGAAAATACACCCAGTCTTTCACACATCTTTGCTGAAACCCTACTATCCATCCTCCCGGAAACCCTGCAAACCTCTTCCTATACTGGTCGACAACCAATTGGAATACGAGGTGTCCCGGATTTGTGATTCCAGGTATAGAAGGGGCCAGCTTCAATATCTGGTTGAATGGAAAGGATATCCTCCTAGTGAAAGAACCTGGGAGCCTGTGTCAAACATCAAGGCCCCTCGACTGCTCAGAAGATTTCATCTCATTCACCCAGGCAAACCTGGAGGGAAAGGTCTTCGGAGGAGGCATGCTGTCATGAATCACAGAGTGTGCCCCTTTTGGGCTTCTTGGTCCTTGTCACAGCGGGCTTACACTCATTAATACTCCCAACATGGCCGTCCAGCGTAATCCCTTCTCGCTCCATGCGCTGGATGTAGCCTTTTCTACTAATAGACCATGCCTTCCGTGGCTTTGCGCGTCTCAATGCTATTGCGAAGTAGCGACCAGACCTGTGCTCCGTAGCTTGCGGTTCTTCTCCTTTTTCTAATCCCGCTATCCCTTCCTAGTCCTCCCCCTTCTACTTACCTCCGGGATTCCTGGCTAGCGTGCTTCCACTGCCTCCTGGATTCCTGGATTCGGAGTCCCGGAAACTGAACGCATTCTGGATTCGGAAGAGAATCGGGCAGCCTTCTTCACGACCCGGTCCATCCGCAAGAAGGCATCGACCAAGGACACCAGTAAAGAACGGACTCAGGTGAGAAGGGGGGAACTCCTTGACACTATATCTCTACATTGCATATTGGGGGATTGAGGGGTGTGCAGGGGGAAATAGTAACCACACTGCTATTTGATTTAAATATACACCCAAAAGTATTATTTCTGTGCTGCATTGTTTTTGCTCATTATTACTCCTTATGATTAAAGAGATTGTTTAGTGTGACATCACCCCATTGGTGATTATTGCATAACCATAAAAAATAGTGTGATTATCTTGTGAAAATACCTAAATAAATATTTTAACTTTGCAAACCAGCCTGATTCCTGGTTCAGTGTGACCGGGGGGAGGGGGAGTTCAAAGAGAGGGGCGCGATATAAGTGGTACATCGTTAAGAATAAAGAACTTTTAGACACAAATGAATAAATAAGGATTTCAGTTGTGCATTCCACGCTAGGCATTGACTTAGGTGAAGTGCCGGATTGAAATCACTTACAAGATCAACATAATCGATATGCAAGTCCCGAAAGGGGCCTTCTGGTCGTGGCAATGTTCCCTGTACAACTCTCAATGTGTGGCCTGGCAGAAACTTATGGCAGATGATGCACTTACCTATGTACTCAGAAACACATTCATACTGATTTGGTACAAACCAGTCTTCACTTATCCCTGCAGCCACATGCTCTTTCGATACGTGGGTAGGATAGTGAAGCTGTTTCAATGCCAATTGTATCAGTTTATTTGCCATGACAGCCTTCACTGTGCTATCATGTCGCCAACCCTAGTCAGTTGGAGACAGAGAACATCCTCTCTATTTCCACAGCTCTTTTTAAGCATCAGATGCTTCTCCCTGCCACTCAATTATCTGCATTATTGGTATTGCATTGAAACTTTCTGGTAACACATCTTTCTCTTTGCTCACGTTCAGTACTGCTATTGGGGGTATTTTTTCTTCCTCATCAGGGCACAGCACATGTGATCCCTCTAGCAGATATGCTGATTCTTTTGCTGCTCTGTCTGCTCTTTTGTTTCCTAGTGAGATAAAATCCTGCCCTCCTGTATGGGCTTTGCCTTTTATTAATAATTCTACTGGGAGTGGTAACATTTCCAATAGTTCTCTAAATAATGCTGCATGTTGATCAGCAGTATCGTCACTTCTTTTAAACCCTCTCCTCTCCAATTTGCTAGTCCTGAGTGTACTGTAGAGGTGACATAAGCTGTGTATGAGAAGATGTTCACTGCTTGACCCTCAGACATGTTTAGTGCTTCTATTAGAACCACTAATTCAGCTGCCTGTGCAGAGCAATGATTTGACAATTGGGTTTGTGAGTACACTCTTAACTCCTCCCCTTTCTGCACTCCCCTTCCATATTACTGCACATCCTGAGTGCCTTTGTCCCATGGTTTGATCAATACTGGAACTCCCATCAATGAAGATCATGCCCCACCTTTAATTCCTTCTTCTTTAGCTAGGGGGTTACCTTCACTCCTGTCGAAGCATGCTACACAGTAATGCACATAATCTCCTTCTTCTAGTTTTTCTACAGTGAATTGGGTTTATTGTTCTGCACCATACTACTTCTCTTGCTGGGTTTGTTAGTATTACCTCACTCCCTGAAACATCTGGGTAGTGAATGTTGACTTTGTTTCCTCCAGTATTGCAAATAATGCATGTTCCACATACAGAACTACTGGGCACGCCATGGTTATTATGGAAGCCTTTTCAATAGTGAATGTAGCAGCTGCAAGTGCCTGTTCACATGGGAAGTGTCCCTGTATCACTGCATCCAATGACCTACTGTAATAAGCGAGTGGCTTGTGTCCCTGAACATTTTGGGTGTCAGTACTGTTGTCATTACTTTTCCTTCTGAATGTGAAAACAAGTGACATTTTTCCTTGTAATTGGGGGTTGCTAACACTTGCTAGTTCACTTTTCAGCTCATCAAAATTCTTGCGCATTTCGGCCATCCATTTTATCTGTGTTTTGTTTTTCTGTGCCTCTTTTAGTGCTTGCAACAATGGCCTGGTGTAGGTGGAGTAATATAAAACCCATGCTCTGCAATAGTTGCACAAGCCCAAACATTCCTGCATTTCTTTCACCATTTTTGGTCGTGGAGTCATGTGTATGGCCTCTACTCTTTCTAGTGTTATTTTCCCCCATCTGCTAACACAATCTGATCCAAATACACCACTTCTTTTTGACAGTATTGCAATTTCTCCATGTCCACCTTGTATCCTTTGTCAGCTAGTAGTGTCAGTAGTGTCAGTAAAGTCACTGAGTCCTGTCTACACCCTTCTTTTTTTGTGCTCCACACTAACAAGTCATCAACAAGATGTATCATTCTGCTCACAACTTGTAAGTTTTTCAAGTCCATTTGTATCACTCTGTTGAAGATGCTAGGCCCTTCACAGTACCCCTGAGGCATTCTAGAATGTTCAAACTGTGTTCCGCAATGCAGGCGGTGAGATACCTGGAGTCTGGGTGTAGTGCAATTGAGAAAAAAGCATTTTTAAGTTAACCACTGTGAAAAAGTGTGCCTCTGCAGGAACGCTGCAAACAATTGTTGCTGGATTTGGAGCCAATGGATATTCTGCTTCAATAATGTCATTCATAGAGCATAAAACCTGTATAAAACACCACAACCCTCCCTTTGCTTGCTTTCTTACTAAGATAGATAGCAGTGTTGCAAGGTGACGAACTCACCTGTATTATGCTTTGCTGTCATAGAGCATGCAGTGTCCTGTATATACCCTCATCTGCCTCTCGTGATAGGGGGTATTGTTTTACTTGTGGCAATAGTGCTCCTTCTTTTAACTTGATGTGTACGGCCCCTGCACCTTTAAGTATTCCTACATCATGGGGTCCTGTTACCCACAAGCTCTTGGGCATTTTTTCCAAATCTTCCTGTAAATAGTGTGCTTTCTGTTTTGCTGTCTGGATCATTTGGGGCACTGCTCTTTCAGTTATACAAACTGGGCTGGGTAGGCTCAGCTCGAACACTAGCTCTCTTTCCTCGTTCTCCTTTGTTGCAAATAACTCTGTGTCACTTACTCCTGTCAATGTCAGTGGAGGATCAATACATAATATTGATCACTATTCCATGCTGTTCTCATCAGTAGCAACCAGAATAATCAAGTCTTTCCGTACTACTACTTCCCCCAAGTACAATTGAGTGTGTGTGCCTGCACTAACTGTGGAGGGACACTGGGGACTGAACAAAAACTAATTGGTCAGCTGGAACACCTTCCCCTTTATCCCTGGCAACCATCCCAGCAACAAGTGCACCCCATATGCAAATACTTGTATCTGTGTGGGTATCCCTCTCATTGCGCTGTGTGCATGTTATGCTTGAATCAGTACTGCCACCCGGGCTGGGTACATTCCCGGTGTGGAGCACACCATTCCTTTTTCTGAAAATGATATCGTGGCATTCTGTTTGCTAAGTAAGTCCCTCCCCAGAATATTGATGGGAGTGTCTTTTAAATACATCAAAGGTGCTTCAATATGCTGCGTTCTTATCATTAAGGGTAACTCTTTTGACAGAGAAACTTTCAAAACCGTCCCTGAAAAGCCTTGTGTGTTCAAACGTTTGTTAGAAAATGGAAATCCTTCTTCCTTGATATACAATCTGGTTGCCCCAGTATCTATAAGAAAGTAAACTCCCCTCTGTCCTATTTGAACTGCTACCTCCGGTTCCTTCTTGGGTTCTTAAGTTACTGCTAGAACACAAGTTACTTCGGATGACACAAATGGGTTACCACCCACCCTTGTCAGTCCAGTATATTGGGGTATGGTGTTTTGCCCCAATATATTCACCCCTTCGGCTATCTGTGTCTGTGCTGGTGCCGGGAGTACACTCACTGTACCTTGAGTTCTCACCATTTCCCCATAACGTTTGTGTGGGCTGTATCTGCACCTTCTGCTGTTGTGGTATTACCTGCACTTGCTGTGTCTGCTGCATGTCTGTCTGCTGTTGTTGCTGCCCTGCCTTTGCAATGAGCAGGCATGTTCGTGCAAAATGCCAAAAATTCCCACATGCAATGCACTGTACCCCAAAATGTGGAGTCATTCCCCTGTATCCCATTTGCCTTCCACATGTGTAATATTATTTCCCTGTCTGATACTGTCCCATGTATGCACCTCCCTCGCCTGTCTGCATAACCCCACGCTGCTGCACGTTTATGAATGCTAGTTGCTATTGCATTGGTACCGTTCCCCATTGCTGCTTGGGTGGAACCTCATGGTGACATTACTGCAGCCCCTTGCTGTGCCTGAGGAACCACCACTGGCCCACTGAGTACTGCTCCCTCCATGTGTATTTTCACCAGTTTGTTTCAGAACCAATATGTGTTCTGCCCTGGTAGCATTGTCCGCTGTCTCCTTATCCTTCTCCTGTTTCTTCTTGCAGAAGTGCACAATTCTCACCTGTATCTCAGGCCACCCCTTTGCCTCAATTCCCACTATCTTTTCTAAAGAGACCTGTACATCCACAGGCAGCCCCCTCGCTAGTGTATTTATGCTTATTTTCCTGCTTCCACATTTCCTGTATGGATTGTATGTATTCTCCAGGTTCCTCATCAGGTTACATTTTGTGAGCGAGTATAGAACCCATGTCTGACATGTCTGGATAGAGCTCCCTCAGAGCCTTCCAAACATGTGCTCGATAATTGTTAAAGGGCATTCTATCATGTATATTAGAGCCTAATGTCACCCCGGAGTATCTGGCCTGTTGCCATATTTTGTTGCTTTTCTCCCCGACCAATACTGCCAACACATTTTTTATATCTCCTATGGCCAATGGTATTCCTGCTGTCTCTTTCTCAAAAACATAAATCCACTTGCTCGCCCCCGCCATCAACAAAGGTTAACTGAAAACAAGATCATCTCTGTTCTTTTGTCTGCCACGGTATGAAATGGACCTCAGCCCTTGCTTTCTGTAAAAGTGGCATTTGTGTGCGCACTGTGTTTATTACCACGTTGTGGTCTTTTTGCTACTGCTATTCTGGTTTTCCTGATGCGTAGCTTGTTTCCCCAGTCGTTCAATGATTTGTCCCTTTCTACCTCTTCTCTTTCTTTCCTACTCCTTTCCCATCTCTAATCTGTCAAAGGGTGGGTGTCTGTTTCGTCCTCCTCTTTATCGCTGTTACTGCTGTCTTCCCACTCTGATATGATGTGCCCTTCATCTGTCGTGTCAGTTTCACTATGGTCTGAATCTCGTCCTCACTTGTATATTTTAAATTTGATCCATCCTGCTCTCCATCCCTGTTCATTTGTTCCCTTCTCGTGTTCCTTTCCTTTCGCATCTATGTCCCTTTCTACAGCTTTTTCTGCCTCCTTGAACACACTGTCAAGTTGTTGGTGAGCACTCTTTTTTATGTCATTTAAATATTTCCTCTTTCCATTTTCGTCCTTGCTGATAACCTCCATCTTGCTTTTTATGTGTTCCTTCCTTGTCTTGACACTCTCTATTGGGATTTGTATAACTCGCTGCTGGTTTTAAGAACCAATATATTGTATATGGTAGTGGCGGTGCACTTCCCTGCTCCTCTTTCCCTTTCTCTGTTTCTTCTCTCTCTCTTCATATAGTTTCCAAAGCCCTAGAATGTCCTGTTTCTTTTTAAGTTTTGCTCCTTTGCATTTGGCGACTAAGTATGAGTACATACTTTCTATGATGTCTTTATTAAACGTTCCATATATGGCCACTCTTTGTAACACTTGCCCACCGTGTGGCTCACTCACTCGAAATGATACTTTGCTATTTTATTGCGGTATTGGGGCAACTTCTTACACATATGGTTGAACGGAGCATCTAACCAACAGAATGACATGTTCTCTGCTCAACTCCTTTCTATTTAAGATATTCTACTCTTCTCTTCCCATCCTTTCCTTTATTATTTTAATCCTTTAAGCTCTCACTCTCTTGTCAAACAGTCCTGCTCACTCAATTTTTATGCTTAGTACTTCACTCAATTGTCCTATTTTCACTCTCTATGGCCTTCTGCGCAGGCCCGCCCTTTCACACCTATCACTCAATACTTGCCCACAATGGCCTTCTCCACAGGCATGCCTTGTTAAATCACATTAGTATAGAAGTGTACTTCTCCACAGGCCCACACCTTGATCATAAAGTCCTTTATTAGTGCGTTAGAAAATGTTGTTACTCCTCTCCTTTCTCAACTGTATTGGCAACTTGCACTATGCAGGTTTTCCGCTATTTACATGTTAATTTGGCTCTGGCTCTTCTGCCCCATCCACAGCCACATAAAGTAAACACTACGATCACTTTTCGCAACACTAAAATACGAACTGCTGCTACTAACAAACACGTGCACGCATACACTCAAATAAAATCTTCCCAGAGAAAAAAAAATTATGCAACTATACCAATTGAAAGGGTGGGTGTCTGTTTTGTCCTCCTCTTTATCGCTGTTACTGCTGTCTTCCCACTCTGATATGATGTGCCCTTCATTTGTCGTGTCAGTTTCACTATGGTCTTAATCCCATCCTCACTTGTTTATTGTAAATTTGATGCGTTCTATTCTCCACCCCTGTTCATTTGTTCCCTTCTCGTGTTCCTTTCCTTTCGCATCTATGTCCCTTTCTATAGCTTTTTCTGCCTCCTTGAACACACTGTTAAGCTGTTGGTGAGCACTCTTTTTTATGTCATTTAAATATCTCCTCTTTCCATTTTCGTCCTTGCTGATAACCTCCATGTTGCTTTTTATGTGTTCCTTCCTTGTCTTGACACTCTCTATTAGGATTTGTATAAACCGCAGCTGGTTTTAATAACCAATATATTGTATATGGTGGTGGCGGTGCACTTCCCTGCTCTTCTTTCCCTTTCTCTGTTTCTTCTCTCTCTCTTCATATAGTTTCCAAAGCCCTAGAATGTCCTGTTTCTTTTTAAGTTTTGCTCCTTTGCATGTGACGACTAAGTATGAGTACATACTTTCTATGATGTCTTTATTAAACGTTCCATATCTGGCCAGTCTTTGTAACACTTGCCCACCGTGTGGCTCACCCACTTGAAATGGTACTTTGCTATTTTATTGCGGTATTGGTGCAACTTCTTACACCTACGGTTGAATGGCGCACCTAGCCAAAAGGATGACATGGTCTCTGCACAACTCTTTTCTTTTTAAGATACTCTCCTCTTCTCTTTTTTTCCTTCCCTTTATTATTTTAATCCTTTAAGCTCTCACTCGCTTGTCAAAGAGTCCTGCTCACTCAATTTTTAGGCTTAGCACTTCACTTAATCGTCCTATTTTCACTCTCTCTGGCCTTCTGCACAGGCCCTGCCCTTTCACACCTCTCGCTCAATACTTGCACACAATGGCCTTCTCCACAGGCATGCCTTGTTAAATCGTATTAGTATAGAAGTGGACTCCTCTCCTTTCTCAACTGTATCGGCAACTTGTACTATGCTGGTTTTGCGCTATTTACATGTTAATTTGGCTCTAGGTCTTCTGTCCCACCCACAGCCACATAAAATAAACACTACAATCACTTTTCGCAACACTAAAATACGAACTGTTACTAACAAACACGTGCATGAATACTCTCAAATAAAATCTTCCCAGAGAAAAAGAAAATTACACAACTATACCAAGTGCCTGCACTACGTGCAACTCTTGTCCAACAAGCTCCACCACTTACTATGCAACCCTCTGCTCTAGTGCAGATGTGCCACTGTCTACCCGCTGCCTATCGGAACAGCCGACCTAATGTCTAATACTGGCACGGTCAATTGCCCTCTCACCAGTAACAAGGGTGTGTCCTATACACCATAAAAGAGTCCTTCCGGCTCCTGGTGCTTTCATGCACGGGTACACTCACATATCATTTTAGGAGATTCTCCACTTCTTTTGAGCTCGAAGTCTCCCTATAAAGGTCTGCACTTTCAGTCAAAGAGAAGGCAGATATCTCGCTGGGGCCTCCAAAGTTGTGTTGGGTGTCGCCTCGTAGCACTCCCCAAGAAATTACAAAAGTAGTCAAAAAGGAGTATTTGCTGCTGCAAGAAGTAACACAATTTTATTCAGGGCCCCAGACGCAGTTGGGATAGCAAGTTCAATCAGAAAGCGGAACAAACTGTATGAAAAGGCGCTGTCAAAAAACCACCATCAAGAGGAAAATCTTTATAGAAAGCAAAATAATTAACATTTGCGTTCGTGCTACATAGAAAAAATCTACTCACACAGAAATGAAAGGACCTTGTACTTTGGACCCATATAAAATTCCATATGTTACACTTGATCCTTGGGTCTATGAACCTTCCCACACTGCCCTCAATTACAATAATGTGATGTTACAATCCACCCCCAATTCCCACAGCACAAAATTATATGATTGAAACATTTGTGATGACCAGCGAAACTTTATTATTCTTCCCTGGTCGTCTCTTCCTGACTCTCATGGGAACTGCTACCCACCACGGCACCATCAGAGCCTTGACCCACGGATATACTATTGAATAATTGTTGCATGTTAGAAACATTCTATTCCTCTTCCCTGGGAAAATGGTCTGCCGGCTATTTGAAACTGCTGTGGGACTTGTCTGCTTCACTAAAAAAATCTAATTTCTTTGAATGCTTAGCCTGGGATCACATGCAATGTACTAGTGAACCAGCTGCAGGGACCTTTGCCGTGAACGAAATGCTTGCACACGTTTAAAGCAGAAGCAGGATTTTGGGGCCTATTTAACACGCTTCATTCTACCACTAAGTTTGATTATACTTACCTGTGCCCCAGGAGTAATGGATTAATTTTATTAGGCTTTCAATTTTGCAGATATCAGAAAGAGCCCTCCTCCCCTTTTCTAGTGCTACTCTCTCAGCTGATAGAGGCCTTCCTTTATACCACGCTGAACTTGCATTTTTAATACAGTGTCACTCAAATATATAAATCCTTATAGAACTATGTTAGCCAAAAAGTGTACAATTGTGGCAATATTCCCCCCATCTTCACTGGGAAACTACAAATACCAGAATGCAATTCAGCAAAAGCCATAAAAATTGTCTCTAAGTGCAATACTTTCAAGGACTGACATCAGTATGTTTTAAAGGAAAATTATGCAGATGCCGTGTGTTTTCATAGTGAGTTATGGGATATTTAAAACTAAGAAAACACATGGCATCCAGGACTGTGGCGAGGAAGGAGCCTGCATGCTCAGGCCATGTTGTTCTAAGTGGCCTTTTAACTTGTGCTTATTTATTAGGCAGCATGTCCTGAGGGTGCCAGCCGCTACCTTGCTTTAAAACTAAGCAAGGTCAGACCCTGTTACTGCATGGATGGCAGTCCCGATGCATATTCTGTCACTGGTCATGACACTGTAGCTGTAAAAAATATATTTAAAAAAAAAGTTTTTTCTATAGCCGTGAGTACAGAACTACAGATAACCTGGGCTATCTGTAGTCATTTTATGTATGGACTACAGATACCCACGGTTATCTGTAGTTTTTATAGCCGCGAATATCAGAAAATGGAAAATGGCTGACATAAAATGCTTTCTTGCCCCCCAGGCCCTTTCTTGCACCCATCAGCTGTGCCAGCTCCCCCCACTCTCCAGATGACCTCCTCACCTCCCCTGCTCTCTCCCTTCCCCTCAATAGACACACTGTTTCTATGACGCAGTTAGTGTAGTAATGTGCTTTTTGCGTGTGGAGGTTCTGTGATGATGTCAGAGCCTCTGGGGGATGTGTGGAATGTGGGTGCTCCTGGGTTCCAAGGTGACCGTTGACAGTTGACCGAAGGGAGCTGTCCGAGTGCGTGTGGGGGATCCAGTGTCTGTGACTGTTCCTTTTGATTTCGTGTACCTGCCTTTCCTACCTCATTCATGGACCCTACGTTATTTCACTTTGCTTTGAGATGTCGGCTTTTCGAGAATATAGCTGAGGTTACAGAAAAGCCTTGTGTTGCAAACTCAGTGTCTAGAGAACCTCCAACTCACAAATTTCACTTGGTGCCCTCTAGCCACCCCCCCTCTAGACTGATGACACCTCATTCTCTGTCAAATATTTAATGACTGCACGGAATAACCCCAAACCAAAAAGAAAGGCCTCTTTTAAGCATTTCATACCCATGCTGTTTCAGACCTGGTCCAAATGCGTTTAGCGGTTGGGCTGTGTGGTCTGACAAAAATTGACCTTGTTTGTCAATGGGAAAATGAATGGGTATTAGGCTGAAACTTTGTTTTAAGGAATCTTTACGATACTTTGCAGTCTGGAGGGACCTGCGCATCTCTAACCAACTTCATAATTAAATCCAACTGCGTCACACAATTCCAGCCTTGCCATGCTTGCACCTTCTCACGTTCATATTTCTTCCCCTAAAGGTACAAAGTGTAACCTTCACCCCAAGCATGTCAACAGTCCAAAGAAGGGCGGTGGAGATTCCACTTTCAGGGGAGGCAAAAGAGAGACTCAGACAGATTCTGATATTTGTTTATGCATCTTTAAAGATATTTCACTCACTCTGGTTGATGTTTAATACTCAGTTTTTCTTCTTTAGTCATAAATGTACATAGTTATTGGCGGAAAAGAAAGGAATCCGGACACATGTAAGTTGTGCCAGATTTATTTAATTACCTGGTTACACAAACAATACTGTAGCCCTCTCTTTCCGGACATGCTACTAAACTTATCATAACTTCTACTATTTGTTCCCATCTTGATTACTGTTCTGCCCTTCTTATGGGCCTTCTCTCCTCTCATCTCACCCCTCTCTGTGCAGTCTATAAGCCTGATATCCGCCTTCATTTCTCCTCCATGCTCTTACATCACCCCATTTCTGTTCAGTATTTCTTCCAGATTATTTTTCTGTTTTCTTTCTATCATGGCCTAGCCCCTCCCTATATTTCTGCTCTCATCTCACTCTCCTCCGCTCCTCACTGTCATCGACCACAGCACCTCCACCTTTACCTCTGCCTCTTACCTGCTTCTATGCCTCCCTGCGCTCCCTCTCATGGCCGCTCCTTTTCCCTGCCTGCCTCTAAACTATGGAACTCTTTGCCACCTGAGATACGATCTTGTCTCCACATCTTTCGTTCCCATTTAAAAGCTCATCTTCTCTCCTTTTCTTGCTCATCATTTGTTAATCCCAGTTAATATTTCTTTAACCTTTGCATTGATTTTATACCATATTATGTAAATTGACTGTGCTGCGCTTTGTGAAAGTACTATAAAATTCCAAATAAAATACAAAAAAAAATCCCAAATAGTGTGATGCTTGCAATTTATTGTCAATTTTTATCTAGTGGTATGCTGCGTAAAGGACGGAAGTTTTGAATGCGTCTGTAATGTTTGGCAATGGATAGCGGTCCACCAAAATGTTCATGTTGAAATCCTTAAAGTATATACACATCCTTATCTTTCTTATCTTTTTAAGAACAACTACTATGGGACACAACCCACTCTGTCGATTCTAAAGGCTTAATGATCCTTCCATCTACCAAACTCTCTTTCTTTATCTACTTCATTTTTCAATGCTAGTGGAATATTCTGACACTTCTGTGCCACCAGTTATGCTCCTTGCTTCAATATGATCCACTGTACGTACCCCTTCAGGCAACCAATTAATGATGTGAGCACCTTGGGATATTGGACCCTCAAAGTGACATCCCCCGTTTGTAGGCTGAATACCGGTTCTTCTTTTGATGGGTCTAGTTTGATGTCAGGTCCTATAGTCTAAAACTCCCACTCCCTTTTTCACTATATAGACCTTCATGGTAGTCAATCAATTTTGTCAAAACATTGAAATACCCAATTATCAGTATTTTTTGTCACCAGGGTTCTTTATGTCTGATTTATGCAACTGTTCTTCCATTCCTGCTGCGTTCAGATCCTTCCATTTCCTTGTTGTGATGATCAAATATGGTGAACAACTGTCCACCATCACAGTCACTCCACCATGCAACTGGGTCACTTGAACTCTGCAAGCTCTTCTGTCAGCCTTCTGATCACCATTACTCTCTCTATGCCTGATGTATCTTCCTCCTACACAGAAGCAATCCTCATCCTCTGCACACTGCCACAAAATTTCCTCTGATCCCGCAATTCAAAAGCCTTTTGGTCAATACTCGGCATGACTGTGAACTAGTATAATGACCACTCCTGCCACATCTGAAGCACTTGCCCCTTTCTAACTCTACTTCCATTGTTTCTTTTCCCTTTTCTATGTTTCTTGGCCATTGGAGCGTATAACCCTTCTGTTTTCTTTGTTCCTCATCTCATCCTTGTTTTGTGGTTTTCTTGTGATGAGGCTTACTTGGATTTATGCTAGTTTGCCACTGGATTCTTGTACTTCTTCCCTTTTCTCTCGAATGGCTTCTGCACAGAGTTCATTCAGTATGTTCTACCTTTTTAAGCTATCGCTAGTGTCTATTCTAGTAACGGATCCTCAGACATCCACAACCACTCCTGAATTGCTGTGTTACACGTGGGAATTATTTGATCCCTGATTAGCTCATCAGTAATATTACCAGACCCAAATGTGAATGGCACTGACAAATTGCACAGGGCCATGACATATTTGTCTGTTTTCTTTTGGTTTTTGCTTCCTTTAAAAGAAATTGGAATGACTTATTACTACATTGTTCTTCAGGGAATAGCATGAGTCTAATTGTTTTGAGACCAGCGTATGTACTACAGTGCTCACTGCTTCTGTAGCAGTTCGCAGGGGAATCTCCCTGAACTTCCTTTGTCCTTCAGGGCCCAATGCATGCAATGTAATGAAATGTATCATTTGTAAAGTGCCTTTCCCATTGGCATGGTCTCAAAGTACTGTAGGTGAATGCCTTTGGGGGACTGATGTCCAAGGTATGGGAAAGTCATCAGAGAAGTTTAGAATGTGTGTGTGCATTTTGGCCCATACAAAATTGGGTGTGGTGGCCACACTCCAGTTAGCTACCCATGTCAAGCAGACTTGTGGATGGGGGCTGTGAAGTAGTTGGGCTTGTGTGTGTGAGTCCAGGAGACTAATTCTTTGTCCAGCTAGACAGAATTTTTGTTATGGCACCTAGCTGCATTCTGATGGCAGAGGTGTTGTGCATTTTGTCTTAGGGTGATGCATGGAGGCATGTGCGTGCAGGTGTGTGACCGAGCCTGTGGCTATAATCCATCAACATGGAGTGCAATACATACCCTTGAGTCTCAGCTGGCTCCCTCTTCTTGTTGACGTGGTGTAGTTTTCTGTCCTAGGGTCTGCTGGAGTTTATTCTCTATCTTGCAATGGAAAGATTTTGAGGGGAATCAATGCTGCCACGGGCTACTTGACTTTTGGGTAAACCCAAGGGTTCATCCGATTGCAGGTGGGAGCCATGTCTTAAGGGCCTTCCGGAAGGTAAGGTGGACCCGTTTTGGACCTGTTGGAGCTTACTGAGTTGATAGGCAGAGGCGCCCGGCTAAAGGGAATTGGCGTACTGTGAGGGTAGGAAAGGTAAGGGAAGATGCGTTTCAGAATGCAGAGGTGTAGATGGCATGATCTAGATACAGTGTTGATGTGTGTGAAAGTGTAAGATCTGCGTCCATGGTGCATTACAGTTTCTTTACTGAGTTGGATGCTGCAGGAGGGGAGCTGAGGAAAGAACAACCATGGGGTGGGTTGATGGAAGAGTGCTGTCTTGTTGCAGATCATGATTCCTGTTTTACCAGAGTTAAGGAGGTGGTTAGCCGTCATCCAGGGGTTGATTTCTGAGAGGCACAAGGAGAGGTCAGGATGAGGGAGAGCTGAGGTCTTGGGGATCTTGAAGATGGTCTGGGTGTCATCAAAGTATTTGAAGTACGTTAGGTCATGCGAGTGAATAAGAGCAGGGAGGGGTTAAAAAAGAGGTTGTAGATTAATGGATATATGGAGGCACCCTGTGGCACCCTGAAGATGAAAGCACGCCAGGTAGAGGTGTAGGGAGGGAGGTGATTTTATATTGGTTAGTTAGAAAGAAGAGATCCATCTCAGTGCTGTACCCCTGATGCTGAGTGAGTGGAGTATGTCTGTGAGGATGCTGTTGTCGATAGTGTCAAATGCTGCTGTGAGGTCATGAAGGATAAGTGAGGCACAGCCCTCTGGGTCTGATGTTCATTACAGGTCCCCCAAAATACAGATGTGTGATGATTCAGTTCCTCTGAGGGGTCTGAAACCAGACTGGGCAGGATCAAGCAGGGGGTTTGATTAGGTAAAGAGGCAGAGCTAGGAGTATGCAGTATGGTCATTGTGTTAGGAAACAAAAAGATTTATTACAGACTTCACTCGAGATGGTGGCTGTTACATGCCATTTTATATGGCCGGTAAGCATTATAGTGTTTTCCAAGATGGCGCCCAATGCTCTTCCTGACAGCTACTTTAATCCGGTTTCAGGTATGTGTGGTGCGTTGCTACGCTATCGCTTCCTGCCTTAACATTCGCATTGTGACGGATAGGGCCATTATTATTCCTAATCCTTTTGGCTCTCACTTTGCTCCAGCAAATACCTGACGTAATTCTGTTTCTGTTTTGAGATAGTTGTTCCTTCTTACTCTGCTCTGCTTGCCATTCTCGTTCAAGCTCAGCGCGGCTTCTAACAAACTCTGCTCTGCTGATATCAATCTCTGCACTGCCTCTTCAGGCTCCATGTGCTGCTTTTTCCAAATCCTCCTCGGCTTCTTCCTGCTTCCCTTTATTTCTTGCCTTCTTCCACTTCCTTTCTGTTTCTACCTTTTGCATTCAAGACCTCTGCTCTTACTTGGATAATATTCCAGTATTCCACAAAGAACATTTATTATAGAAGATAGTACTTCCTGTACTTTGCCTTGCACTTCTTACTCAAGTGAAACTCAACCTTGAACTAAAAACTCCAGTATACCACAATTTGACAACATATCCTACTTGCCTCACATTCTACATCAGGTTTTATTCCCGTGAGGGTTTCCCGAGGGCGTAGCTCACCATGTGTACAGAGTCCTGTCCTACACAGGGATGCTGAACACCTGGTGGGATTCACCCATAAGCATCAATATCCTGCTGCAACAAACTGTAAACTGTTTGGTTACATTTGGCTATGAAGCGGTTGTTGGTGATTGGTTGGTAGTTGGCCGGAAGCAGGGGGTGGTCAAGAGAGGGTTTTTTCAGTAGAGGTTTGACGTGTGATGTCTTTAACACTGCTGGGAATATGCCTGAGGACCAGGGAATGATTAATAATAGATCTTGTGATGCTGCCTGCACAGGGTGAGGAGAGAATATTCTTAAAGAGACAGGGGGCATGGATCTCCTGGATATCTAGTTTGGCGACTACTGGTGAGTAGCTAAAGGAATTAGGGTGGGAGATGGCAGAGAAGGAAGAGAGGATGGTGTGGGTTCAGGGAGGGAGTGTTGTGTCAGGAGAGGGAGCAGTAATAGTGAGGGGGAGTGCTGCTATCATAGTTATGATGGTGCAGTTTCTTTCTATAGCGATGTTGTAAAAGTGGTCTGAGTGAGCATCACAGAGTGCTTGGGAGATGGGACGGGGTGGAATGCAGAGCGGGGCCTTAAATTCTGAGATGATTTTGTGGAGTTCCCTGATGGAGTTGCAGGTATTAGAGATTTGGTTCTGGTAGATGGATTTGGGGGTTTTCTGGGTTTCTGCCCTGATCTGCCTAGCATAAGTGGCTCTATTGTGAGAGGAAG
This sequence comes from Ambystoma mexicanum, assembly GCF_040938575.1. Lineage (NCBI taxonomy): Eukaryota > Metazoa > Chordata > Amphibia > Caudata > Ambystomatidae > Ambystoma > Ambystoma mexicanum. Next base: position 935,749,482 of record NC_090932.1, on the reverse strand, counting down.
GATTAGCCCGCCATTTGCACCTCAGGGATTGGTTAAGTGTATTGAGGAATTTGAGGGAAGGGGTGAACCACCGGGGTGTAGGGCCCGGTCTGTGGGAGGATGATCTGGTGGAGGTGAGTGGTTTGAGTGCTTTGGAGAGCCATAGGCCGAAGTGGTCTATTGAGGGCAGACCTCACGGCAGAAGAACATTGAGAAGGGATATAAGCAGGGAGTCAGCTAGGTCTGAGTTACTGTGACCTTGTTTTAATGCAGGACACCGGAGCATGGGGGCGGGGTCGAGAGTAAGAAGAGGATGGCTGTGTGGTCAGTCCAGTTTAGTGGTCAGAGGGAGTGCAGAGACCAGATTGGAGGAGCAGAAAATTATGTCTAGAGTGTGTCTTGAGGTGTGTGTGGCAACTGACATCAGTTGAGTCATGTTGAGGGCTTCCATGTTGTGGAGGAGGGGGCTAGTCATGGGATTTAGAGAGGCATTGAACCAAATGTTGTGCTCTCCTAGTAGGGTGAGGAAGGGGTGTGTGACCAGGATGGTTACTAGGGAGTCACTAAAAGCATCTGCACAATTTCTGTTATAGGTCTATAAAAGAATAAGAAACTGTGGGTTAGAGAGGAAGTGAAGAGGAATTTAACTAGGAGCGATTCACAATCTGTGTTGCATGCTTGTTCCTCGGAATGTGTCAGGTTGAGGTGTAGTTGAGGTGTAACAAAAGGTTATTTTTCTTAGCTGTTCTTTATGGTCTACTGACCCTAAGTAATTATTCCACCATTCCTTACATTCTCCCCAAAGAATGGCTGGGTAAGGCCAGATACATGCTGGGGGGTGTACAGTGAGGGCTTAAATGGTGTTTATGCTCACCCGTGTTTACTTTTTTTCCTCTGCTTGTTTCTAACTTGTTAGTGGTATAATGCAGCCTATTGTACTTTTGCCTACATGTTCTGCTTCCCACTTTATTATGTTACTTTCGTCATTTGTGTACTTTGTTTTATTTATCCAGTCTGGCTTCCATCATAAGCGTGCCTTGTTTCTGTGTCTGTTGCCTGTTGCTTGGCCACTGATCCAATAGTAATGGTGAAAGGTGATGGTAGGTCCCTTCTTCTAATCTGGCTATTTGCTCGCTCTTGGCCACGAGCGACTGATTTCGGTGAGGCTTCGATCGCACCAGGCCACATGCCACTAGTTTTGGTGGGGGGTTCTCTCTCACCGAAATATTCGTCCTCTGTTCCTCGGTCGCAAGCCTTTTGGCCCCAGCACCATTCCCTTTTCCTGCAGTGGTCTGCCAAGTCGCAGTCTCTGCTCGATGTCTGGAGCATCTTGTCCATTCCAGGGCTGTACCACCTCATTGCCATGTGTGACAAAAAAAGGAATTCAGAAACTGGTAAGTCTTGTGCCCGATTTATAAAGTTGCTTGGGTACACAAAAATCTCTGCAGTTCTCTCCTTGCCTACAGCTTCCCCCAAATGTTCCCAACACATTCTAGCTTTTCCACATTATCTCCCCAGCATTCTCAAGAAAGAAAACACAGCCCTATTCACAATACAAGATTATTAGTTATGTCAGTGGTTTTTTATGTTATCATTCGATAAATATTGCTCACATATGGGTTCTAAGGACTTTTGCCTTAAGGAGTCTTGCCCAAGGTCCTGTTTTATCTAGCCACGCCAAAAATCTTGAACAGTGTCTACAGAACAGGTGTGGCACACTTACCCACAACATTGAGGGGGTTTGAGTAGTTTCCAACCTTGCCTCCCTCTTGGATATTTACACATTTTCCTCTGAATCCAGGTGCCACAAAGTGGTGTACACTGCACCAAAGAGCCACAACATGTGCCTGCTCTGTTTACATCGAACAGCTTCCAAGGCTTAGTGTTTGTCTGCGAAATGAAGGCTCCAAAACCGGCAATAAGTGTAGATTCTGGCTCAGCAAGTCAGCAGTTTCCAGTACACAGCCCTCGCTACGCTTTTTTCCCCACCCTCCACCATTTGCTGCAGAGCACACTGCCTGCTGCCTGGCAACAACACAGTCAGTGATGTCACAAGGGCTCGGATGATTGCTAAAGGGGAATAAACAATAGTTCCTGGATTTGTCTAGAACTGCAGCTGTGCGAAGCTCATCAGACTGGAAGCATCTGGCAGAGATATTTTCAGAAACTGAGATAACCCACCGCCCTCTCACTGCAGCATCAAACACAATCTCTCTCTACATATGGTGTTTTTGATTTTTACACACGACAGACTCTGCAATTAAAGTGTTAATCATTAAAAAGCCTGTGCAACTTTAAGTGACGGTGAACAGCAAATATTATATTTCAAGGAAATGTCACTGGAGCTTACAATACATGCAGCAGAAGTGCGCTACTTCAGAACGGTACATTTTATTTTTCACTGCCTAATTAAATAATATGCATGGACGCTTTTCCACCAAGAATACCGAGGATACGTTTCTGGATGATTCGTTTACTAGAGGGAGCGATTAGATTCACTAGAATTAAAATAAGAATGATAATGAAGCAATAATGGCGGCCGCCAAAGGCCATATGATGAGAAGAACGCAATTTCCATGAAAGGAGAAACAAAGCGTGTCTGTGGTGCAAGTACATTTTAGGCTTTTGAAAGTCAAACTTAGATTCACCAGCTTTTCAGTGAGTGGGGGTTGCGGTGGAGGGGCAAGGGAAGGATAAGAGGGCAATAGTGTAACACAAAATGCGGGGGCCCCCTCCGAACCTTGCTGAAATGCCCCCCAAACTTGCCAACATAGCACAGGCCACTCCAGACCACCATGCATGAGCAATACGCTTGATGCTTGATGATCATGCTGCTGCAGGGGCATGAGGCACACTGCACTAAGTGAAAGATGTAAGTATGAGTCTTACTCAAAGGTTTCATTTTTGTTCACCTAGCGTATAAACAAGGGGGCTGTGGCTGGCTCCTGAGTCCTGACACCTAAATCTACTAAACAACACTGTGTGTGGCCAGTAATATTACACACAGTATTGTATCCCGACTGAAGTCGGGTGCACCAAACAAAGTAATGAAGCAGAATAAATGAGGCGGAACAATTATACACGGGAGCCGTGTCTGTGGCTTCTAATCTCTTTAATCATCGGCGCGAAACTGGCGCTTGAGGCGGTAACCCCGCCTCTTCCCTTCTACGTGGGGCGCAGCCCACCACAAAATAAACAACAAGAGAAATGGGACTTAGCTCCCAATTAACAGTGCTAATGAAATGGAAAGGGTAAACAACATCTCCCCGCGACTTAAAGCAAGAGTGGACTTCAGTTAATTTCTTCTATCCATCTGGTGGGTCTGCGTATAGTTCGTCTCGATGGGCTTCGTCTTGGGGTCACCATCCGGTTTGCTGCAGTATCGCTGTCAATGTCGTCGGCATCCTCCTCTTCTCCTCTGTATTCAGTTTCTATGTCTGACGACTCTTATGTGGCTGTGGCGGTTGCTCTATCAGGTTCTGAATTTCCTTCAAAGTTTTTGAAGAATGATGAATTTCTCATGATGGTTCCGCGCGGGCTAGCCGCTCTTATCATGGACCCGTTGGTATGGGTCACTGTCATGGGTTCTGGTCTGAACGTGGGGGTATCCCTGGTGTTTTGATCCTGTCGTACCAGCACCACATCACCCACTTGAATCTGGCATTGTTTGGCTTGTCTCCTCTGATCTGAGTTTTTTTTTATTTTTTCCTTGTTTGCCTTGTCATTTGCTCTTGCATCTTCGATGATGGTCGCGGGTGGACCTACACGAGTGTTATGAGGAAGTCTTGTCCGTATGATTCGGCCAAAAATTAAGGTGGAGGGACATTCACCTGTGGTGCTGTGTGGAGTGTTCCGATATTCTCTTAGTAGTATGCAGATGGCTTGCATAAATGACCCATTGGTAATGTCCTTTAGAGATTGCCCATACATTTTTCAGCCATTCCATTGGCTTGTGGCCACAGTGGTGTTATTGTTCTGTGTTGGAAACCCAGATGTTCTGCAAACATAGCAAAGTCATGAACACTGAAAGGCGGCCCATAGTCTGACTTTACTGTTGAGGGAATTCCGTAATCGGCAAATGTCTTGTCCAGGGCAAGTATTACGGCCTGTGCACTGGTTGAGTGTTTGAGGTGTACTACAGGGAAGCGTGACATTTCATCCACAATTACTAGTGCATACTTTCCGTTTGCTAAAGGTCCAAACATGTCAACTGCCACCTCGTCCCAAACTTGCAGGGGCATTTCAGATGGCTTTAGTGGTGCTGGGACTGTTCTCGGGGCCACCGCTTGGCATGTGATGCACTTGCTCAGGAGACTTTCTACCTTCTCATCCATTTTTGGAAACCGGACTTTTGCCCTGAGCTGTCTTTTTGTGGATACTACTCCACGATGGCCTGCGTGAGCTATGTCCAGTACTTGTTTTTGTAAGCTGGATGGAATCACAAGCCTGTTTTCTTTGAGGAGCAGTCCCTCCGGGGACATGGACAGAGTGTGTTGCACGAGTTTGAACGTGCGTAGTTGTGCCTCCTCCTGGGCAGATAAACTCGATTTGTCCTAATCCTTCATGTGCCACCGGCCCGATTGTATGCACTCCTGTACGATTTGCAAGAGTTTATCTTTGCCCGTAGCTTCCACCAGTTGAGTTGTGGAAATGTGTTTTGGGAGTGTGTTGTTGACAAGGTAGTTGACGTATTGGTTTGCTTTTGCAGATTGACGTTCCTCTTGTGCCGGCAAAGGGTATCTAGATAGGAAATCTGCTGGGTTACTGTCCTTTCCTGGTCGATGAATGATGGTAAATGAATATTCTTGTAGCCTCAAGCCCCATCGAGCAATGCAGGGTGGCACTTTGGCAGTGGGTTTTCCATAGATCGTAGTGAGAGCTTGGTGGTCTGTGACAACGGTGAACGGGCGACCATACAGAAAGAGATGGTAATGGTTGCACGCCCACACAACTGCAAGGCTTTCTTTTTCGGGTTGAGAGTAGGCACACTCTGCGGGTGACAGACTTCGGCTTGCGCAGGCCACTATGCGTTTAGGTGAATCCGGTGATGCTCCTGGTCTGGATTGGGCTAGGATGGCTCTAAGGCCGACTGGGCTGGCGTCCACAGTAAATTCAGTGTCATATGCAGGATCATAATGTGCCATACACGAAGCTGATGCGATGCAGCGTTTGATCTCTTGAAATGCTTCCTCACACTCTGCTGTCCAATGGTAATCTCGATCCTTCCCTGTGAGGAGCCTTAATGGTGTGCTTACTGATGCAAAATCTTGGATGTATCTGGTGCAATAACTAGCCATCCCTAGGAACGAACGTATGGCTGATGGAGAGGTGGGAGTGGGAGAATCCACCAGTGCGTGCACCTTCTCAGGATCTGGGCGCATGCCTTAATTGGAAAATATGTGTCCAAAGAATTTCAATGTGGTTTTTCTGATCCCACACTTTTCAGGATTGAGGGTGAGATGAGCGTTTTCTAGCGCCATGCAGACTCTCCTCAGATAGGATAGTCATCATGACTTTCTTGTGAGATGCAGAAGATGAGAATGTCATCGCTATAATTTAGGCAGTGTGGGATGTGTTTAATTATTTGATGGATTTCGTTCTGGAACATTTCTATAGCATACGATACTCCTAAGCTTAGTCTCTTATATCTGAACAGGCCTAAATGCATTGAAAAAGTGGTGATGTATCTTGATGAGGGATGAAGTTCAAGCTGATGGTAACCTTTGTTCAGGTCAAGTTTTGAGAATATGGTGGCTCCGTGTAACAGGTGCATCATATCTGTCATGCGTGGGGCTAGGTGCCGTTCCCTTTCAATGGCCACATTTGGGGCACGCATGTCGACACAGATGCATATGCTTGATGTGCTATCTTTCTTAGGTACCGGTACTATTGGCGAGACCCAGGGTGTTGGGCCGGACGCTGGCTCAATAATGTCCTGTTGTAACAGCGATTGTATTTCATCCTCAACCTGTCGCTGTATGTTGAGCGGAATGCCCCGATAATGTTGAGCTATCGGTGTTATGTGCGGGTTGATGTGTAATTTGATTTGTCTGTCTTTTAGACGGCCCAGGCCTTTGAAGAGAGATGGGAACATCTTTTGGATCATGTCTTTTGCGCTGGAGGTGTAAGCAGACATGATTTGGTACATAATGCTGATTAATCCCATTTGTATGGCTCTTCGGAAGCTTAATATGCTTCCCCCCGGTACTTCTCCTTTGATTACGTAGATTTGTACCTTTCGACTTTGCTCTTTGTACTGGCATTTTGCGGTGAACATGCCTTTGCAGTCCAGCGGTTTGTTGGAACCGTATGGATATATGAATGTGTCAGCTTCCTGTAATTCTTTCTTTACCTCGAGGGCTTTATATCCTATGACAGTAATAACATTGACAGTGGCTCCTGTATCAATTAGAAATTCCAAATTTTGTCCATTTAGTTGAAGCAACGGTGTTGGGCTGTATTCAACTGCTGTGTCGTTACCAATGGCATGTACATATGCTCGTTTTTTCTCCCCACTGGATGATGATGATGATCTGGCGGTTCTTCTTTCTTGTGGTGATTCGTCCAGGTAACTGATTCTTTGTCTTGGTTTTCGGTGTGGGGAGTGATGTCTGCTTTTGCGATGACTGGAGGTGTCTCTCCTTTCTTCCCGCCACCGGGTGGATGGAGCGTGCTCCCTTGACGAGCTGGGTGAGCGCCGCCTGCTGGGCGCAGTGGAATGGCTTGTGTATTTGCGCTGACATTCCAGCCTTGAGTTTCAGCCATCTTGTTTCCAGGACTCTCTGTTAGCCTCAGCGCTTTGGAAAAACTTTATATTTTTGCAAACGGACTGGAAGTGGTTCTCCCCCCCGCATTTGTCACAGTGATGCCCTATTGCAGGACACGGTCCTACGTGGGGAAATCGGAACCCGCATCTGTAGCATTTTCTTTGGTCTGATGAATCAGCGGGAGTGCAAATGGGGCATACTGCTGCTGCATTGTCAGTCTGCGTGATAGTGATGTTTCCAAGCGACTCAGTTTGTAATGTTAATGCTGCATCAGCCCTTGCTATCTGAAGGATTTCTTCTAGCGTCCTACTTTTCTGCAGTAGTTTTTGGCGAAATTCAGTGGATCCACACCCTGCGATGGCTTGTGATTTAAGGGCCTCGTCAGTGTAATATTTGTCAAAGTCACAATATTTGGCTCTTTTTCTTAGTCTCATGACAAAATTGTCCATGCTTTCATTTTTGTCCTGGGTAGTTGTGTGAAACTCATGTCTCGCGTAATCGACATTCCTTAAGGGTGCAAAATATGTGTTCAATGAGTCAGTTATACCTTGGAATGAGTCAGTGCTGGAATCAGGCATTCCAAAAACGATGTCACGTACCGTGGGACCCAGTGAATGTAGCAGGATTCCTCTCAAGCAGCGTTCCTCTCTCACTTCCGGAGGCGTCAATGTAGATATGAAGTTCTTTTAACCATCTGGCCCACCTGGGCGCCAGACTATTTGTGTCTGACATGTCAAAATGTGGCACTGCTTGCAGTTGTAGTGACTCTGAGTTTCCTTCCTCCCTGTTGCTGGCAGGTCTGGGGGTGGAGCTGGCCTGGGGACTTTGAAGGCCACTATCAGAGTTACCTTCTGACATGGTTGCAGGCACGTGTGATTTGCTGTACTTTGGCGTGCTCTTGGGCAGGTCTCTCCCTGCAGTTCAGCGCGGCCCGTGATATTAATTGGAAGTTGAAGCGTCGTGGGGCCCACATGGTTTTATCTGAAGCGTTCGTGTCCTGGGCTGCACTTTCCTCTGTGGCAGTGAAAATGTGTAAATCCACTGAATGGTGTGAGCGCAGGTGTGCGGGCGGGCCGTTCGTGCTTGTGCCGTGTCACCGCTGCTGCTTGAGCGCGAAATGTCACAAGCTGTGAGACTACGGGTGTGGTCCTCGCACCTCACTGTAGCACGGTCGGGTGGGTTCAGCTGGGCTTGACGACCCAGTTAGAAGATCCTTGTCACCATTGTTGTATCCCGACTGAAGTTGGGTGCACCAAACAAAGTAATGAAGCAGAATAAATGAGGTGGAACAATGATACGCAGGAGCCGTGTCTGTGGCTTCTAATCTCTTTAATCATCGGCGCAAAACTGGCGCTTGAGGTGGTAACCCCGCCTCTTCCGTGGGCGTGGGACATGGGGGGGCAGGGGGTACAAATCCCCACCACAATTGTAAGGTGGGGGGGATGTAATGTCATTTATCCCCCCCAGAATATGTTTGGTGTGTCATACAGGGATCTGTTTTTGAAGTGGGGGGAGGAGCAGCTTACTATGTAAGCAGCCATCTCCCCCCGATGCCCAAAGCATGGGGGCAATACCCTGGGGGCAGATGGGTGATCTTCTGCCCCCAGGGAAGGGGGCAAACAAAAGAAAAATGTTTTTTAAACGTAGTTTTGGGTGTGGGTGGGGATGGGTGCAGGTGGGGACACTAGCCACCAGGGACTTTTACAAGGGGGTGGCCCCCACCCCCCACCCTAAGTGGATGGGGGCACTTTATGTAGCCTTCCCTGGGGGCAGATTTCTGCCCTTAGGAAGGGGTACATGAGATGCCCCCCATCCATTTGGGGTGGGGGGGAGTGGCCACTGTAAATATTGGCAGAACCACCCCCTCCCAAGATTGGGGCAGTACATTTTGACCCCCCGTGGGGGCAGATGTCCACAGACATGTGCCCATCTGCCCCTAGCAAAGGGGTTTAAAACAAAACCAAAAAAACATTATAACTTGTTTGGGTTGGGGGGCCCGGTGGGGCCCGCTAGACCACCAGGAATATTTTGTGTTTGAAAGGGGCCCTCTCCCCCCAACCTAAGTGGATGGATGGGGGCACCTTATGTTCACTCCCTGGGGGCAGATTTCTGCCCCTATGAAGTGGTACATGAGATGCCGCCCCATCCATTTGGGGTGGGGGGAGAGGACACTGCAAATATTGGCAGAGCTAACCCCCAAGCCTGGGGCAGTACGTTTTGCCCCCTCTGGGGGCAGATGGCCACACACATGTGCCCATCTGCCCCTAGGGAAGGGGCAAAACAAAAAATATATTATATGTTGTTTTGGGTGGGGGTGGTGGTCTGGGGGGACCCACTAGACCACCAGGTTGTTTTGTGTTTGAAAGGGGGGTGGCCCTCTCCCCCCACCCTGAGTGGATGGGGGCACCTTATGTAGCCCTCCCTGGAGGCAGATTTCTGTCCCAAGGAAGGGGTACATGAGATGCCCCCCATCCATTTGGGGTGGGGGGTGAGACCACTGCAAATATTGGTAGATCCGGCCCCAAGCCTGGGGCAGTATGTTTTGCCCCCCCGGGGGCAGATGGCCACACACATGTGCCCATCTGCCCCTAGGAAAGGGGCAAAACAAAAATAAAACAAATTATAACTTGTTTTGGGTGGGTGTGGGGGGCCACTGAACCACCATGGATGTTATTAGTGGAAAGGGGGTGGCCCTCTCCCCCCACCCCAAATGGATGGGGGGCATCTCATGTAGCCCTCCCTGGGGCCAGATTGCTAGATTGGGGTTATCAGTGGGTTAGCCTTTTCCCTTTGCGCCCAGGTAGGTGCAACCACACATATGAGGTAGCGTTTTCGTCGGGACACCTGTGGGAACGCGGCATGGTAGGACATCTGTTGGCAGCGTGTTTTGGTATGTGGGCAGAGGGAAATGTCTCTGAAATTTGGTGGAAAAAACTCAATTTTCAGACATTTTACTCTGGACACCCACCGAAACACGCCGCCAACAACACATGTCCTACCATCCTGCGTTCCCACAGGTGTCCCAACGAAAACGGTACCTCACATGTGTGGGTGCACCTACCTGGGCGCAAAGGGAAAAGGCTAACCCACTGGTAACCCCAAGCCTTTCTACAGAGCAGATTTTGCTCATGTGGACAACATACAGATTTGGGCCTATGGTGTCGAAGCCACCAAGGAAAACAGGGAACCTCATGCATTTCCAAAAAAAGAGGACACCTGTGGGAATCCACAGAGGTCTGACTTGCGCAAATCGCCTCAGAATTTATTACCCCCAATCCCCGGCAAAGTCCGAAACGTTACGACCGCCTACATTTGGGGAAAAAAGGGGCCACATTTGGCTGAGATATCTAATGTAACAAAAAAGTTACAAGGGATTGAAAGGCGACATACCGAAATCACCAAAAAAGGCCTTGGCAGAAATACCCATGGCAGTTAAGGGGTTAAGACGGTAAAGCCCCAGAAGAGATATAATTTGTAAGGTAGCTCAATGAGTTCATGCTCCAAATGCAGATTGTGCACAGGAATATGTAACACCTGTGTTCAGCACCTGCCTTAATCTTCCGGTGGGATAATATGCGGAGTGAATGCATTCAGCTTCCGATGCAACACAGCATTTTCCAGGTCAATTGGTTCAGAAGAAGTGGTGGAAAACACTATTACTGTCGCTTTTTCTAATTTACTGGATTTTCGTGCATTTTCTGGGTGGAGTTCGGGAGCCGAGTGGACACACCACGACCCCCTGTATTTCCCGCTCCACCAGATAAATTCAGCCTTACTGCCAGCATGGGTTCTCATGCTGGAAATAAGGAAAGGGATTCCTCTGGGATCTCCTTGGAAATTATACCTGGTAAAAACGGGCGGAGTGCAGAGGAAGCCATTTGTCAATTCCACCAGCAATCGCTAATTGTGCGAGGTATTTACACTCTTCCAGAGTGGAAAAGCAATGTGATTTCACCTGCCTTTTACGCTAAAATCTTCAATTTTGTGGTGGAAAAATAAACACTTACGCCAATGGAAAGTGGTCCACTCCATGGTAGTTTAATTTGCACCTTGATGCTTGTGGGTTTTGCGTGATGCTACACATGTAATAAATAAATAAATACATTTAATATGACCCCAGATAAATGGCAATTCGTGATCAGAATGAGTGAGTATGGCAGGTCGCTGGTAAGAGGGTGTCCTGTGCTTCTTGAGTGAGTTGGCAAATGCCCTTAATTGCCATTTCACATTTAAACAGGTGCTTAAACCCATCAGTGTGAATTGCACAATAATAATTCGACAGAGGTATTTCAAGTGGCCAACTTAGCTCTTTGGGTGACATTGTCAAAGTGGGAGAATGTTGCCAGAATGTGCCACTTTCTCTGCTGTGTGAATTGTGCCCACCCCCAGGCAGAAGTGTGAAAAACCCACAAGGGCACCATGCCCTGCTCTTTCTGTGTGTGTCTTCCCCACAGGGCGACAGGACCCGACTCAGACATGGGTAAGTCTCAGGTGGCTAGCCTTTTACCCTAGTTGATGTGGCAAAGGATTCCAGACTTCTGAGGCTGATAACATTAGTAGCATTGAGTTACATGTCACCTGACAGGTATGTGTGATAAAGTTGCAAAGCAGTATTGTTAGTGGGCTAAAGCAGGAGGCAATGTCTGCCCACCCTCAAAGGGTACGTACGACCAAAAGTAATAGGCCCTCCCCCATCATGGCTGTAAAGGCCAGGTTCCAAACCAGGGCAAGAATGCCCTCCAATCATCCATGCCCATGAGTATGGTACCCCTCATGCTCCAGGAATCCTGTTGAGCAATCTCTGTGCTTTCCAGGAGATACTAACATTATTTAAAGCCAGAAGTCTAAAAGGTAAATCGCTTTATTGCAGCTGGAAATTAGCTCCTGGCGTGATCAAAATGTCTTAACCAAGTGTGACATCATCCCCTTCATTTATAAGCAATATGCGTGTTCTCGCGTTTCTTCATCCACTGAATTACTGTTAGAAACAAAGGCAAGAGTTGTGTCTCTTGTGTGGGCATTAGGAAGGCAGTTGCCAGCCTCTGGCATAATATGCCCATGTTCTTCCAATATTGGCTAGCTGTTGCCCTCTTATGGCCAGGTAGAACCATTATGGCAGTGACTGGCAAGTGCCTTTCCCCGGAAGACAGTAAAGTGGAAATAAGAGGCCAATTCAAGACACGGAACAAATAGCAGTTAAGACAGACTGCAGCTGCCATTGCTGTGTTAGGGAGAATATGTTGAGTGTTCAAGCAAGGAGGTATGTATTAAGCAAGCAAGCAGTGAGACAAGAGAGTGGCAAAGAAAGGCCAGAAGGGCTCTTTGAATAGTCCTAGTAACATATTAGAGAATCAAATAGATCAAGCTTTGCAGCATATGTTAAACGAGAAAGGAACAGAGTCCACCTCTGCATTCAGAATAACAAAGGCAAAGAAAGGCTAGGCTCTAAAGCCAGCATGAGATGGAATAAGAGGGACCAGACTCATCGTGAGAGGCTGGCCCTGCCCTCACAGGAGCGCTAGAGGGGCAGTCCAGATAGCGGGCTGCCCCTCTGGCCACCCCCCTGGGTCCACATACATCCCACTTGCTAGGCATCCCCCGGGTCCTATGCATCTGGCCGCGGACCTGGGGAGAGCTTATAAGGGGGTGGGCTTGCAATCGCTCATCCTCCTTGTTTGCTGTACCACCCACCCCCCGGAGGACAGTCAAAGAAGCAACATCACACACCTGGTCCCTCTAATGCAATAACAGGGCTTACTCAGAGGTACAAGCAAGATTTCCTCTTTATTTGAAACTGCCATCCTTCCATTCCAAGAGACACACGTCTCCTTGCCCCACACAAAAAAAGTAGAAACTTGCAGTTGGTAGAAAAGGCTGCAACTCCTGTATTTGGCAGGAATCTACTTACAGGTGATCTGCCTCTTAACAAGCTGGCGTCCTAGCTGTGGCCCACTGGAAGTAATTGTTATTTCCTCTCTCTTACCAAGAGCTCATAGTCAGATGACAAATCCAGAAATGCAACATATAAAGACATGTTCTTTGCTGCTGCATCATTTAATTTTATTCTGTTTTCTTTTCTTCTTTTCTCTTGTTTTATACAGTGATGATATTTGTCATTTAATACGTACTGCTATTTTAATTTTAATGTTGTGAAAAGTCGAGTTCTTTGACTAAAACACAATAAATAAATAAAGAAAGCAAAGTCCCCAAGGTGTGCCGTGTCCCCCAGATTTTATGTGTCTCCTATGCCCCCAGCCCACCACAAAATAAACAACAACAGAAATGGGACTTAGCTCCCAATTAACAGTGCTAATGAAATGGAAAGGGGACACAACACACAGCAATGATGCCATAAGAAAACATGTTCATACTGGCTCTGCCAGTATATGTTAGTATCCCCATTTACGTTACGTTACGTTATCGTAAGGAGTTTTAGGCTGCGCATGCAGCTATTTTCAAGGTCTCTAGGCGCTGAGGGGGATCTTGTCAGCGTCACGTCTTACCTTAGTGCTGATAGAAGTAGCTGGAGCGTCTCTCGCCCTGGCCAGCCATCACAACCTTATGACTTGACAACAAGGTCGTGGTCCTGTCACGCGGGCGAAGACCCGGAAGTCAAGAAAAAAACCTGCAAAACGGGAAGATAAACCTGCTTGTTGGTCTGTAGCCCACAGACAGCTGAGAGAGTTTCTTGATAAATGGAACTCCAGAAAACTCGAGCAGATGGAGAGAACAGTAGCATCTGGGTCAGGTGAGGCGATGCTACGAGATGAGGATGAAGGAGGAGACCAGGAAGGAAACGAGATAGTAAGGTAAGACAGTGCTGAGCACGCACTGAAGTAGATCAAGAGCGAGGGGAAGCCAGGAGCGAAGAATGGCAGTAAGGTAAGAAATTAAGCACTGTCGTGCCAAAGTTTGCGACACTCTGATTTAGCATGCTCTCTGGATTATATGCAGTGTCTTCCGATTGTGCAGGTAGTCCATGGCTTCCTGAATGGCGATGGAAGTGGACACTTATATTATGGGATGGAGAGGGATAGCGCAGGAAACCTTTTTGCTGTGTTGTTGGCAGCTTCCGAAAAAATAGTTGCTGTGTGTTGGGTTTGCTTCTAGATGTTATGGGTTATGTGTTTTTTTAGTGTGTGAGTCTATATGCGATTGTTTTGTGTGTATGTGCCGCAGTGCTGGAGATTTTGTGTGTTGGGTGAGTGAGATTAGAGTTGGTAAAAAAGTTGAAGGTTTTTAGTAGGGTTGGTGGTGAGGGAGGTCCATGTATGAACATTCTCTTATTGGTTTTGCCCTTCATGTCAGTACAAATCTTCCTCTTACAGGAAGAAAACATTGTATTACTGGATGCACAAATGCTTGCCCAACCCCTTCAGCACCATGTAAGAATACTCTTTATGTTGGCTTTGCCCTCAATGCCACAGTAAGGAACCATTTCCTTGTTAGGCTGAACAAATGCCCCCACCCACCATGTAAGAACACTGATCATGTTTGCTTTTCCCTTAACAACAGTAAAAGATGCAATGCCACATTAAGAAAACATTTAATTGATGTTCATACCCATTCACCCACCAGCGACTCACCCAGTAGATGCTGGATACTTTTTTAATTGGAGAGGTGTAAACATTTCTCCCAAATATGCCAGAGTGTCAGAGCGCAGCGAGGGACCCGAAACCCACAAAAGGGTGTTTGGGCTGTTTGGTTCCCCCATCTCTAGAAAAATGTTTGAATAATGGGTTAAAATGGTACATTATACAGCACGCTTTCTATGACAAATTGGGTTACAAAATCAGACAGTTTGCAACAGGAGGAGTGCAAGGCTCTGTTGAATCAGTTTGCCGCCCTATTCTCACTGGAACCAGGCTTGACCCCTTCGGGCCAGCATGATATTCTCACTGGTCACAGTCTCCCCGTCAAAAGCAGGGGTTACAGAATGTCTGATTATGTAAGATTCCACATAAAGTAAGAGGTCAAGAAGATGCTTAATGTTGGGGTTATTGAGCCATCTACAAGTCCAATGGGCTAGCCCAGTTGTACTAGTGCCAAAAGCAGAAACCAAAGAGTTGAGATTCTGTGTGGACTATAGAGCTCTTAATGCAGTCACCACAACTGGTGTCCATCCTTTACCCAGGACAGATGAGCTGTCAGACAAACTTGGTTCAGCCAGGTTCCTCAGTACATTTGACCTGACCTAAGGCTATTGGCAAATAGCTCTGACAGACCATGCCAAGGAGAAAACTGCATTCTCTACCCCAGGAGGCCTCTGCCAGTTTAAGGGTATGCCTTTTGGACTAAATAATGCACCTGCTACATTTCAAAGGATGGCGAATCAAGTTCTGAATGTGTTACAGGACTTCTGCATGGCATACTTGGATGACATTGCAGTGTTCAGCCCGACTTGGGAAGAGCATCTTCACCACCTAGGATATGTTTGGCAGGCCCTGGAACAGGCCCATCTGACCATAAAGGCTACTAAATGTCACATTGGTCAGATTAAAGTGGTCTACCTTGGACATGGGGTAGGAGGAGGTGAGATAAGGCCATTGCCTAGCAAAGTACAAGCTGTACAAGACCGGGCCACCCCTACTACTCAGACCCAAGTGAGAGCCTTCCTAGATCTCATTGGGTATTACAGGAACTTCATAGAGAGCTATGGGGCCATAGCTTTTCCCTTGAATGTGATCTCTTCACCCAAATTCCCCAGGAAGGTCAAGTGGAATGAGGAGTGTACTAAGGCTTTTGATGGACTGAAGAAAGCCCTTTGTCAAGCTCCAGTCTTGAGAGCTCCTGGCTACAACCAATCCTTCATTGTACAGACAGATGCTTCTAACACAGGGATAGGTGCAGTTTTGAATCAACTCGATGTGAAAGGCAGGGAACACCCTATCTGCTTCATCAGTTGGAAACTGAAGGACCGTGAAACAAGGTGGGCCACTATTGAACGTCAGTGTTTTGCTTTTGTGTGGTCTCTGAAGAAGTTTAGGCTATACTTGTATGGTTCTACTTTTGTTATTCAGACAGACCACCAACCCTTGAGATGGTTAATGCAGATGAAGGGGAGAATCCAAAATTGTTAAGTTGGTCAATCAGCTTCCAAGGGTTTGATTTCACCATAGAAAACAGATCAGGGTGTAATCACCAACATGTTGATGGTCTCTCCAGGAGGTATGACCGACTGGATTAGGAGATTCATCCAGAAATGGATTAAATCCTCCTGTCCCTTAGTCTGGAGTGGGGGGCAAGTGTTAGGGAGAATTCTCATTTCTGTGCTAATTCCCTTCAACCTTAGAGATGCCCAGCTCTTTTGCTGGGCTTTAGGACATTTTAATTTTTACCCTGGAGTGAGTGAGCCCCTTTTCTCACTCGCTCATGTGTTTTGACCTGATTTCGATTATGTGTTTCCTTTGTTTTTAGAGTCTGACAAACTCCATATGCATCTCCTTTTTGTATGGTTACACAAAGAACCTTCAGTGCATTGTCACAGATTTCTCCTAAGGTTTACATACCTTTTCTTGTGTGAACTACTGTGCCCAAGAATAGTAAAGTGAAATTGGCTTTACTTAACTTTTCTATTTGTAGGTCCAGCACACACCATCTTATGTGGAGTGCTGGGGGGTTACATAGTAGCCCCTTTTCCTACCTACTCATGTAACATTTTTTATGTTACCCTCTCTACTTTGAATGGCTGGTGGCAGTGGTTTAATTTTTCTACCATTGTGCTTTTCTACCACAGGCTGAATCCTCATCTGCAGTATAGCAGCCATTGGTGACCATTTTGTCAAAATGGACCGGTCTTCTTTTTTGTCAATTTTTCTGTTTGTTCATTTTGCCTTTGGGGTTCAGTACTGAAACTCGCTTCTGGCTCCAGTGTGTCTGGAAGGGCAGGAAGTGTGGGAGGTTCCCAAAACTCCCCTGTCCTTTGTCTTTAGGAATGCCTGAATCCATCCAGTCCTTATTGGCTGGCTGGCTGTCCTTGCCACCCTGCTGTTTGAGTGGCAGCTCATGAATGGGAGAAACCTGATTAAAAGGTGATGGTTTTGGGACTGAAGACAGAGTCGACCACTGGGAAGAACAACCCAATGAAGAAACCGCAAACGAAGCTTGCTGCATCCTCCTGGACTGTTGAACTGCCCAGTGAAGCCCTGCTGCTGTGCTGAAACAAGAAAAGCTTGAGAAGGGACGAGTTCTTCCCTTGGGCTAGTGGGACCATCTAACCCCAAGACGAACTCCACTGGTCAACATTCTCTGACTGGCTGTACTTCTTTGCTGCTCCAGAAACTGAGTGCCAGGGGTCGAGAAATCTGTAGTCGAGTGCAACGTCTGTGATCAGGCCAGAAGCTCCAGGAGCCTCCCAATGACCCTCCAGAAGCCTGATGACCAGAGCTTGAGTCCCCTCATCAGAGTGCAGGACTCAAGGAGTGAAGGAAGCCCAACCGGTATTCAAGATCCGCAGGGGTGCTGTTTACCGAGCTCTGAAACTGTGAAGTGGCTCTGATCTGAAAAGAGCCCGTAGCTGTTGCTGACCTTCGAATTGCTGCCACAAGAGTTTCCAGATGTCCCCTCTCTTGTCCCCACAATTGAGACCCAGGAACCCAGGATCTGCATCGCTGCAACCAGATAGAAGCCAGCTGGACCACTCTTCATCTAACCAAAGGTACTGTTCTGACTTGGGGTACTTACCTCAGTGTCTGTAGCTTGATCCTCTCAGTTGAGACTTGCAGTAGCTGCTTTTATAGAGTTGATTTCAGCTCTAACCTTCACAAGTGTAACAGCTTGTGACCCTACAGTGATTTTTCTTCAACAAACTCTCTAACTTTGTGCAAGTCTTTTACTATCGAAGAAGTGCCTCAGCTCCATGGACTTTGCTCTGATTGACTTTGGCTGGCCTGACTCCCAGCAGACTCTTCTATTCCATTTGACTTTGATACTTACTGTCCCTCATAGGTGATGCATTGGTTTCAAACTAATATTGATGGGAAGGGTTTTTATGTAGACTTCATTTGGAAGATTTAAAGGGCTCACATGCTCTGAGAACCTGTTTAACCTTTTTCCTTCCTCTAACTTTTCCTTTCTGCGAATCTCAGAATCTAAAAGTGTACTAGTGATATATAAATGCCATTACTGTCCTAGTTAGTGAAGTCACCTCAGGGTGTAGTAAGTTTGTAAGAAGCATATCTAAAGAGTATCTAATAGCTTTGTGTTGACCCATGAAAAATATTTCAAAGTGTATTTGATCGCTACATATGTTGCCCTTTTTAAAGAATGCTTATTTAAAAATGGCTGTTTAATAAATAAATAATTATTTTAACTAAAACCCTTGAGTGCAAGTGTTATTTGGCTACTTGTATTTGTGGTTTTAATTGCTATAGCTCTACAGATCATATTTACCCCTCTTGAGATAAGACTTGCTGCACAGTCACACTACCAACTTGTGCAGTACAGGCCTATACCAATAGGTGGGCTACCTAATACCAAGAGGATAAAAGTTGTGTATTCTACCACAGGGTTACTACATCAATTCTTGAATAACACTCTAATTTTAGGTTAAGAATATATTAGCTCGCTGAAGAGATGGTTAACTCCGGGACCTCATACAATTCTGATAGATCTTTATAAGGATAAACCACTGGTATGGGCACCAGTTTGGTGGCATCTCTACAATGGATTGATTAATCTGGAATTGGTACCAGGCTCTTGGTAAGGGGCTGAGATAGTTCCAATTTACAAAAATGGAGGAAGGGGGTGCCCTCGGAACTACCACCCGATTTTGCTGTTAGACGCAGCAGGTAACAATCTTTGCTAAAGTAATGCTAAAGTAATGCTCAAGCATCTGCAAGGGTGGGTTGATTTGTGTGAGATTATCAATCACCTTCAGGCAAGGTTTCAGACGGGAAAAAGATGAACCAGAGTTTTCACCTCTATTTAATTTTAGTCGAAGATGTCTGCAGTCTTTGTGAATTTAAAGACCACTTTTGACAGTCTACTCAGCAACCTATTGTGGCACTTGCTGTCAGTTCTTCAGCATTTGCACGCTGGTTACAAGGCAGTTATGTGTTGGGGCCTGGCGGGGGCGGGAACAAGCCCATTTGATGTAGCAAAAGGTATGAGGCAGGGGTGTGTTCTTGCCTCACTTTTATTCTGCATCTATGTAAACGAGGTAATTGAAGACCTTGCAGAGAAATGCCTTGATCCTCCCAGATTAGGCACTGATAGGATTCCAGCCCTGATTTTTGCAGATGATGCAGTTTTAGTTGCCAGGTCACCGATGGGCATAAGGTGTACTTTAGGCAGTTTCATCCGCAAATGTAAACAGTTGAGATTGGAGATCAACAAAGGCAAAACCAAGGTAATGATATTCAGATCCGAATTCTCGAAACACCGCACCTTGAAGAACGAGGTGGATGGTTGTACGTTAGAACAAGTTAACTTTTTCCGACTACCCAGGCATCCGATTGGCTGACAACGGTCTAGGGTCAGTTCAACTTGACAAAACGTGGGCACATTTCGACATGAATAGCGGGGGTGTATGAACATGTTCAGCCTAGCACAGAAGGGGGGGGCTGTAACCCCGGTCATTGAGCTTTATAACCTGCAAACTAAATATGTTGCACTTTACGTAGCTGAAAAATGGGGCCACATTAATACACAGTCACTAACAGTTATTGAGAACAAGTTTTTAAAAAGCTTCTGAGGCCTCCCATGTGCGCCCCAAATTCACGGATTCTCATTGGAACGTAATTTATGGCCAACTAGGACTAGCAAGTGTAAAGCCGGTGTTATTCTTGGTTAGGACTTGGGGAACACCAGAATTAAGGAAGTATAGAGATGTGCTAATGCATATCCTGTCATTGAAAGGAGGGCGGTCTCTTCCTTGGTTTACTCATGTTAATGAATGACTAACTGCTCTGAATAGAAGTAGTCTCTGGCTTAACCCGGACGAGATTAATAACGAAGTAAATATAAAGTAAAACATGCAGCCATATTGCAATTATGGAAAAGAATGCAGGAGTCATGCTTTTTATTGGGCACGGCTACAATGTATTTGTCTAACAAGCACACGTCTGCTCGCGAGGAGTACTTCATTTTACCATCTTATGTCGTGCACTTTTTTCTTATTGAATTCGGGATGAACACCCTGAGGGTGGCCAAATTTACAATAAAACTGGAGGGGGTATAACTCTGCCACCTGAGTTTGGTGAACTAACAATGAGACTGTAAAGCACTTTATGCTTTTTTTGTGATGGTCTAAAAAAGTTGAGGGTAAAGTATTTGTTACTATTATTTAAAGCGGCACACATTCATTGTACGGAGGAAGCCATTGTTTATTGCAGATCTACTAACAATTTGAATGCTGTTTATTTTGTAACCAAGTATATACACCACGCTTGGATCAGGAGCACCTGGTTTATCAACCATTTACCTACTAATCTGGGGGCAGTCAATATGCTATAGTCAAAGAAGTGTGGTCAAAATGAACTACATGTCTTGATGTGACAAATTAGACACTTGATAGCACGATGGCACTTTCGACATCTAAGAATGGTCTAAAGAGGGAAATTATTTTATGGTGTTCAATGTAAATTATTAGCACTTTTATTTTTTAACGGTTCAATGAGGTTGTCAACTGGTTGGATGATCATGTACAGGGTGTTTTAGTGAGTTTAGGTATTTTCATTTTATAATAATGTGTAGAGATTGATTCATTAATATTTCATGATGTTAAGTTTTAATATTATGGATGGCTAATGTCTGTTTTGGATTTACTTATGGACTTGTATGTAGTCATTTGATGTAACTATTTGTGCTGAACATCTAAGATGAATAAAGGCAAAAGCAAATAAATGAAACAAAGACCAAAGAGAGTGGGAGAGAGGGAGAGAGAGATGTATAGAGAGAGAGAGCAAGAGAAAGAGAGAGAGAGAGACAGAGAGAGAGAGAGAGAGAGAGAGCGGATAAAGTGATGTTCCCCTTGCAGGCATTTCACTTGATCAAATTCGTTGTTGCCTGAAGTACCATGCATTCATTTTTGAAAAATTAAGTAGGGTGGGTATGTCTGTTGACCTATTTGCATATAAGGTGTCATCATCTGCCCATGTGGTCAGGTAAGGTGGTAGCATACGGTCAATACCACATACGTACTAATTTTACCAGTGACAAGGCTTTAACCAAGGTAACTCAGATAGGAGCCTGATGGAATGTTGGCGTTGTCCCAACAATGAGACTAGACAAGAGGGAGGATCTGTGGGGCTGCTGCTTTGGCAGTCCCTCAGAGGAGGGCTGATTGATGACCTCCTGATAGGACCTAGCTATCCCCAGCTTTAAGAAGACAAACAGTGTGCAAGTCCTGAGTTGGAAAGGAATTACAACACCCCTGCTCTCATCAACGTGCAGTGAAATGAAGGACAAGTCCAGGGTCTTGGGTCAGACGGAATGCACTGATATCACAAAATGAGTACTTGAAAACATAGAAGTGAGAATATCATGGATGTCTACTCCTGAATGTCTCTCTTGGGGAAAGGAAGAATGTGCTCTCTTTCCCCCCTCAACTCAGGACATTCTGGAACACTGGTGTAAGCATCAGACAACACAGAGGCACACTCATACCCAGGAAGGCCTCATACAATAATACACGATTTGTCAGGAGCAGCAAGGGAGCTTGCCACCCAAGCAGAACATACCTTTCTGTGACATCTGGGTAGCAGATAGTGAAGAATCTGAGATATGATATGGAGTAGAGGTGCACTCAATTTTCCTTTATCATTACTGAATTCAAATTAAATCAAAGATTTCACTATAATAACTCTCAGGTGCTCCTTGTTGGATCCGTCCTGCCAGATCGGATATAAGAGAGAAGACTTGGTCCCTCGAGATGAACCTGGGGCAAACAAGGGCACACTTTTAAACAATATAATTGTATATAATTTCAAGTATTCATCATACGCGTAACTTAATCCAAAAATGTTTTACATAAAAAATATTAATTTTGTAGGAAAATACAAACTACATAAGTAGATGTATCTTTTTCATACAAGGCAATTCTGTGTACAATTTCGAAATATTCTCCAATAATTTAACATAGTTGCATTAACAATAATGTTTTGGTAGAAGAGAAAAGAATTTAACATATTTCATATATAGGTTCACAACAATACAAGTGATTCAAATAAGGGTAATCCAGATATCCTGATAGGAGTTACTCTATTACCCTATTACCCTTATCTGGATTACCCTTATTTGAATGACTTGTCTTGTAACACATCAGAAATTGGATTGTTCTCATTATACACATCAGACTCATTATCATCATTATAGATTACTGAGTATTCAACCAATGGTACCTTAATGGTTATGTTGTTATGCAGAGTAGTGAGGTTTGTGGAAACATTGTGAGACCAGATCAGTTTAAAACTATCCCATATCAAGTATGTTCCCTATTGTATCATTTTACCCCTCCCCCTTCTTTTATGTCCCCTAAAATAACAGATATTGCCCAGTAGAGTCCTAAACACAGAAACGTAATGGAAAACACAATTGCAGTAAAGTACAAGCCACACTCATAGGAGTAGGCTCTAGTTGCACTAATATTTCCCATACTGCTGACTTTAGGTGTAGTGGTGTCATTCAGGGCCCACCTTTCGGCCATGTTTGTACCTACAGAGTGAGCTGTAATGGGTTAAGTGCACATTCATGTTTATCGCTATACTTTTGACTTCTTTGAGAAAAAGGTTTTGAGACATTGTAAATGGAAGTAGTGGAAGATATGTGATGGTGAAGAAACCAAAAGTAAAAAACAGGTTGAAAATCACCAGCCGAGTGGGAGAGAGCGAGAGAGAGAGAGAGAGAGAGAACAAGAGAGAGAGAGAGAGAGATAGAGAGAGAGAGAGATCACAAAGTCATATATGTACAATCATCATTTATGTAAACATTTTTATGCCATCCTCTCTCAGCATGTTTCTGTTTCATATGTATATTTGTATATTTACACATGATGCATATTTTCAAGGACACTTTTTCCTTTTACCACTTTCTGTTGTACGTTTTGTTACCGTACGCCCCTGCTCTCGCCCTTCTGGCATTGTACTGTTGTGTGCTTTTCTAACGTCAGAGAGGTGTATCCAATATTCAAGGCCCTTCACTTTCCCTGCTGATGGTGTGCAATACACTACTTCGTAAGGGCCATGAAATCTTGGAGAGTTCCATCTCCTCACAAAACTTCTAATGTACACCCATTCTCCGGCCATTAGTTGTGTGTCGGGACTATCTGCGGCTGCAAAGTTCCTGTCAGTTTCAATTTCTCGTGTGAAGGAGGTGCAATCTGTTTTGCTATGCTTCTTACTGCACTTGTGAGTTGGGTTAAATAATCCTTCAACTCTTCACCTAGTATGGTGGCTGTTCTATGTGCGTCAGATGTTCTCCTATTTGGGGAGATCGGGGTTTGCATATGTCTCCCTGTTACTATCTCGTGTGGGGATAAGTGGTGGTCTTTACTTGGCTGCATGCACAATTGGAACAGTGCCAGTGACAAGCAAAACACCCAATATTTCTTAAGGGTGTGACACAATTTTGACAGCCTACTTTTGAGGAGACCGTTTATTTTTTCGACTATCTCGTTCGCTTGCAGGTTATAAATGGAACACAGCTTGTGTTTTATTCCTAGCAGGGATGTCACTTCTCTAAATAGATTGTTTACAGAGTGGGTCCCGTTGTCGGAGCATATGACATCACAAATGCCCTATCGTGGTAAAACTTCTCTTACTAGAAACATCCCCGCACATTTTGTATCCGGGTGGAGGCAGGGTCCTGCCTCCACTCAGCGTGAAAAGGGGCAGACCACCACTATGAAATATCTTGCTCCATTGCACCTTTCCCCCCATGTTTGCATAATCGATATGCAATTCACGGAAGGGTCCGATGTGGTGGGGTAACGTTGCTTGCAGTGTTCTCAAAGTCATACCACAGTTGTATGTTTGACATGTTGTGCATTCGATAGTCAATTTTGCTATGTGTTCCTGCAACTGTGGAACAAACCAGTCTTCCTGTATGTCTGCTGCTATGTGTTGTTTTGCCATATGTGCTGGGAAGTGCAACTGTTGAAACATGAGTTGTAAAAGCCCTACGGGCATTACTACCTTTCCGGTGCTATCTTGGCACCATAGGAGATCTGTTGCTGATTGTGTGTACCCTCTTTTTGACCACCGCTCTTGTTCCTCAATCAGTGCTTTTTTCTGTAAATCTATTATTTGTGCAATTGGGATCGAGTTGTATCCTAATTCTTTCTCTTCCTGCACACTTCTTTTCATTATATATTCTGCAATTTGGGGTTTTTGAAAGTATTCTGCTTCTTTTGCTGCCGCATTTCCTAATGATATGACGTTACTGTTATTGGTATGGACCTGGCACTTTACCAAGGCCACTACTGATGGTTCTGCTAATGCTTGTATGAGTTCTTTCAAGAGTTCTGCGTGCTGCACTGGTGACTCATCTGCCCTTCTGAAACCCTTTCTTCCCCATCTTGACAGCCCACCATGCACGGTTGTGGCCAATTATGCTGAATCTGTGTATATCGTCAATGCACATCCTTTTGCTGTGTGTAAAGCTTCTATTAACACTACAAGTTCTGTTGCCTGTGCAGAAAAATGCATTGTCAACCACCTCTGTACCAGTGTCTCATACTCCCTGTCTTCCAACCTCACCACTACTGCTCTAACGTGTTTTTATCCTGTGTCTGAACAAATTGAAGCTGACCCATCCACGAAGTACACCCCACCATCCTCCAAGGCATTTTTGTTTGCTTTGGGAATGTCATCACCCTCCCCCTTGTATGTGGCACAATCATGATTTTGCATGTCCTCTACTGTGCATGGCTCTGTAATGAATGTAGCTGGGTTTACTGTTTTGCAGTGCACTATGTGAATGTTGGAGCTAGAATGTATAATCTCGTAAGCTGTTGCTCTTTGTGTTGTGAGTGTAGACTTAGATTTTTCCAGAATTGCGAATATGGAGTGTTCAACGGACAATGTTACAGAGCAACCCATCACAATTGTGGTGCTTTTTTCAATTGCAAAGGCAGCTACGAGAGCCTGTTCGCATGCAAAGTTACCTTGCATCCCAGTGTCAAGTGTGGCGCTGTATAAGCTAGAGGTTTGTGCCCTAACAATGTATTTTGGGTGAGGACTGCTGTCATAAGTGTCCCATCACTGTGTGAGAACAGGTAAAATTCTCTTTCATAGTCTGGCGTGGCTAGGACTTGGGCGGTGGAAATGAGCTCTTTCAATGTGTCAAAGGCAGTGTTCATTTCTTGTGTCCATGTGATTGGTATGTTTCCTCGTGGCGCTTCTTTTAGCACCTGTACCAGGGTCCTTGTATATGCTGCATAGTGTAGTATCCATGCTCGGCAGTAGTTACATATGCCGAGAAACATCTGCATGTCTTTAACTGTTTTGGGTCAAATTGTTGCGCATAAAGCTGCTGCTCTATCAGGAAGTATTTGCTTGCCATCTTTTGATATTAGCTGCATAAGGTATACCACTTCTGCTAGGCAGTACTGCAATTTCCCTCTGTCCACCTTGTACCCCTTTTGTGCCAATACATTTAATAATGTAATGGAGTCTGCTGTTCACTGTTCTTCATCTTCACCACAAACCAACAGGTCATCTACATATTGACAATAGCCATGAGGGTATTTGTCACTTGCCTTTGCTGAATCATTATGTCGCAGGGCATGCAAAGTTCCATTATTATCTCCCCATCATTATCATTGTCAGTGAACAACTTTTCATCTGTTAAATCGCATAGTGCTATGTTGGGGGTCTATGCATAGAACTGTTCACCACTCACATCCATGTGTGTCCAAGCCTATCACCGCAATACGTTTTGCCGATACTTGCACAACCTGTAAATCTAGGGACAATATGGTCCCCGGTAGCACCTCGGGGGCAGCTATGGGTGGAAAACAAAGTCAGAAGGTAATCTCCATTCTTGTCGCGTTATCTTAGGCATTACTCTTGTCAAGACCTGTATTCCATACACGAACATGTCTGCATCAACTGGCACTTCCCGGACTGCTATCTCGTTGGCAATCATGTTAATTAATAACATCGATCTGAGGGGGCATGTCACCCGGGTCGAGCACACTATCCCTCTTTCAGTAAAGCAGATCATCATATTGAGCTTGCTAAGGAGGTCACTCCCCAGCAAATTGATTGGCGAGTCTTCATTGTACAATAGGGGTGCTCACACTGTCTTCCCGCCTACCATTATGTCTAGATATTTAGTGTATCGAACCATGACCACAGCCCCAGAAAAACCCTGCATTTCCACCGTCCTTCCATTATGCACGATTTTCACACCCTCAAGTCCACCCTAAAGATGAACTGCCTATTACCTATCTCTACTCCCACCAGTGGTTCCTCGTCTGGATTTAGGGTAGTCGATAAGATTGGACATGCAAGGGCTCTCTGTAGGCTGTCCTAGCCTGGGTGGGTGTTTGTCCCCATGAAAGAAAAAAACATTTCCTCCCACCATGGCTGTCCCTCAAAAAGGTGCGGGTGCGCCATTAGCAGTAGTGACGAAAGGATTGCTGTGTGAATTTACCATCTGATTCTGACGTGTCAATCGCTGCTGTGTCCCTTGCGGCAGTGCTCTCTGCTCCTGTACCTGGCGGGTATTGACCTGGTCTTCTTCCGTCTGTATCCACCCATAGGCAATCCATAGGAAGGCCAAATTGTGTACAACTGACCATTTGTGGAAGCTCTTTTCTTTTTCTTCTCTTTCTTCTTTTTGTATTTACCCTTGCTTCTCTTTTTTTTTGCCCTTTTCTTTGCTCTCTTCTTTGTTTTTAATAGATGAAGGTTGAAAAATATGGCCTATTAGTATTGGATTTATTTTAAGGAAAAATTTTCTATGTTTTTGGTTTTTATTTATTGTATGAAAAAAATGTTGTCTTGTTTGTTTGTGTAAGGTTAATTTTGTAACCATATACAATAAAACATTTTTTTTAAAAAAAAATCCATATGGGCTGTCTGGGTGGGGGTGACCATAATGCTGTTCGTTATTGAACCCTTGTGCATTTTGGTAGTGTGCCATGGGACAGGTGCGACATTCCCTCGCAAAGTGGCCCCACCTCCCACGCGACCAACATACTCCTTGCCCTCCCTCCTGGGTCCGTTTCCCCATAACCTCCTCTCTGAACTCAGAACCCACCTCTTCCAGGTCTCCGTTGACATTGGGGCCCTCTGTACTGTTCCTCTCCTGCCCATTGCTCTTGTCCATTTGTGGCCTACGTTGCTGCCATTCTTGCTTGTAATGCTACCTGCCCCTCCTCTCCATCTCCTTGTCTGTCAGCGTGGAGGGCGGTTGCTACTGCCGCAACCTTCACCATTTATTTTTTACAAGCTTTGCTTCATCTGCTAATCATTTTTGTGCAATTTCCTTCTCCCTTTCCTTGATCCTTCCACAGTGGTGTACTATGATGCTTTGAATTTTGGGCCAACCCTTGTCTTCTATCCTGGCGATTTTGTCCAAGTCATTCTGTACCTCCTTCGGGAGGCCTCGTTTGATATTGAAATAAAAGAGGCAGGTAGACTGGTCCCAAGCGGTGGCCATCTCCGCCTTCCACATATCCTGCACCCGGAGGATGTAAGCTGCTGCATCTTCATCCTCCCGCATTGTACACTGAATTACTGAATGCAAATCCGGAGTATCGGGGAAGGTTCTCCGTAATGCATCCCATACCTGTGCCCTCACAGTATTAAATGAAGCCCCATCGTGGCGGTCACAATCTATTGTCACTCCCGGGAACCCTGCCTTCACCCACACTCCATTTGCCTGGTCGCCCACAGCAGACACTAGCTAGCTTTTAATATCTCATATTGCTAGTGGGACCCCTGCAGTGTTTTTCCAAAGGCATATATCCACTAACTTGCACCCCCAGAAAGCAGGGGAGCATTTTCAGCAAATTCACTTTATCCATTAGTACCGAAGACACGTAGTGAGGTCTCCGCGCCCCCTTGTGAATGAGAGGCATCTATCTGCATGTTTGATTTCCCTCTCCCCTTACCTACCTTTGTTCTCTTCCTTTTTGCCAACGCCATTCAACCCCCATCCTGCTTCTCAACCTCCCCTGCCACCCTTCATCTTCCTATTCTTGTCTTGGGGGCATCCCCCATAGCAGTGGTACACCTGCTGGCCATGCCCCTTCCTCATATTCATCGAGATCGCTCCAACATTCCTCTTCTCTATCTGAAGCTATACTACCTTATCCTGTACTTACCTGCTCGTCTTCCTTCTCTATTTGTATTACCTTGAAGGGGGCACTATCAACTCGGAAGAAGAAGTCTCCTGACTTCCACTCATCCTTAGCTATGGCAGAGGAAGTTTTTGACGGTGGGGGCGGTGGAGTTTGCCCACCCCCTGGCAGAAGCTGCGATCTCTCATACAGTGCTCTAAGTCATGTTAACACTGCTTGGGTAGTGTTCATTTGATTTTCTAGATCCTGAGTGAGGCGTCCTAAATGTACTGGGGGTGCGCTCATTGGACCGTACAGACCTTTAGGGTCGTAAGGGGGAGGAGGGACTGTTGTAGGTGTGGTTGGTGCAGTAGGCCGGGGAAAATACATGGGTCACTATATCCTTCAGCAAGTTTGGTCAAGAATGGGTACAGCCATTTTGGTTCTTCCCCCTTACCTTTTTCTTCCCCACTCTCTTCCTGTGTTGCCACCCCCTGGGGGGGTATTTGATCGATCATCGGTAGGTATGTTGCCAAAACATCCAGTATTGTCTTATCAAACGACCCTCCCTCTGGCAATATTTGGCCATATTTGGCATGTCCCATCCCCCATGATTTCCGTTACCCATTGCTCATGATACTTTTTGATCTTCTCACTGTATACTGGGAGGTGTTGACATATGTTCAAGTGGGGCATATCTGCTCCCATTATGTATATTCACTGATTAAGTGCGTGTATATATATAGATGTCCCACTCGTTACTATCAATTCTTGTTTCCTTGAAATTCTGTTGCACAAAAACCTTCTATTGTATATATTGAACCATTGTGATCACACTTTTTAGTCACATTTCGTAGGCATTACAAAAAACCAAACAACATCAAACACTTGACATGTAGATGTGATACACTGACAAACCTTACTTATGATGAAGAACGTAAAATATGTACCTATACCTCCCTTATTGCCCGTTACCCCTTGCTGCAGAGCCAGAGACGTTTCCCCTTCAATCACTCTCCACAGTCACCCCTCCCTGGCCCCTTTTGGGCCAACCTCTAATGAACTTTTACCAAGAGTAAAGAAAGTCAATAACGAATATTTTCCAAGTCTTCTCCATATACAAGACTCCCACTTATTTATTTTTCAACCTCTATAATACTGTGCTGGTCAAGACAGTACAACACGGCACCGCCTTCCATCCCCTTTCAGAGCTAGGTTCCCGTATCTCCTCTTATTCTGTCACCTTATATAAAAACCTAATGCCCATATAAAGGAAGAAAGAAAGATTGCTCACTCATACATGCTCTAACCCACAAAATGTTCCCCAGTTACTTAATCTGACTGTGTTCCCATTACCCTTACCCCTCCTTTAGTTTTCCTCGCAATCAATGCTCACGTGTCCGTGTTGATCCAAGAACCTCCGTGCGCGGTCTATCCACAATCGGGGTGCCGCCCCCAATCAAGAGCCAACCCCGGCTCTGGCGAGCAGTAGGTTGGGTATTTGCAAAGCCGGGACCCGTGGAACCTTCTCTGTGGCATACGTGTTTTAAGAATACTGGTCAGCCGTAGGTGGGCAGCCTTGTTGGGGGTGCCCCGGATCTCGTCACACTGCTCGGGGGATTTCCTGTATCATCACTTAGTTGGGGTCACCAAATGAAAGTGGCCATTCCCCAAAAATACAAACCCAAAACTCAGAATAAATGGACACACCCCAGTAGTGAATGAGACCAGGAGAAAGATTGCTAGTAAAGTAAGGTATGTTCATATAATAGTAAAATGAGACATGTAGAGGACTCTGCTGCTCCAAGAGTGCTCTGCCAACAATACAGAAACATTACATTATAAGCACAATAAGCGTCATCTATGACATTTTCTATTAGTGTTACATAGCGCCACTCCATTGGCTTGTTTGGCTAGTTCAGTATACAATGTAAGGTGACGGTGCTGCTTGATTGGCTGTTGCTGAATTTGTTGCTTCTCGTGGCATGTGGGTCAGCTGGGCTCCTCTGGGATGGGTGCAGTTTAGGCCGAGTCCACTCCGTCGATCATCTAACTAATCTAAACTACACAGTAATCACTGACATGCAATTGATTAATATAAGGCATAAAATATGTACAAAAATGCAGGGTCATCTATAAATTGTAGTAAAACTGTGTACATTCTTGACTTGGACCCCGGTGGGGACAGGGGCGCGGTGGTCCACGTGCCTTATCTGAGACTGTCATTCTAAATTCATGTGCATGGCGCTTCATGGTTCAAACAAGGGGATTGATAGGTGTTAGTACAGGGAGAATATATGATCACTCTGGATTTGTTATATGGTGGGCAATCTAGGGTGTCCCATGGGGGACGGGTCTCACTGTCTGTTACATGAAAGGAACCGAGGGGAGTAAGGGTTACACAAGCAATAAGTCCTAAAGGTGGGGGTGATGGAGAACTGAGGTGTGCTTGGGGAGACTAATGGTCTTCGCAAGTCAGGCTTCGGCCGGTCAGTTTGGCACAATTTGCGGCCAAGCTTCCGTGAGAACAGCACAGCCGCGGCGCAGGCAGGGGAGGAGGAGGTGGGGGTGAGCTGTACACGGCGCAGGGAGAAGGGAGAGAGGAATTTGTTAGAAATCACAGCGCGGCCTAGTAAAAGATGGAGTTGGGAATGATACAAAATGGAGTTTGGGGACGTATGAAATTAATTAGATATGTGTCCTGCAATGGCTACCATGCTCCATTCCCCAGGAGCTCGGACAAGGGACGTCTCCAATGATTGCATGAGCATAACATTCATGTCATATAGAATGTTGGGGGTCAAACAGACCCTTTCTCCCATACACCTCCAAGCCCCGAGTATGATATGCCACTGGCTGAATAAACATGACTTGGGTGGGGTCCATGCCAGTCACTGAAACAGAGTAGTTGTCATGATAGTTAGTTGCTCATCAGGGCACGGGGATAGTTTCCCTTCTGACATTGCATCCATATGAGGTTATGGGGAAGTGCAATAGACTTTCTGAGTGCAGTGTTCTTATTTATGGGTATTACAGTGGGGTTTGTTAATTTCTGTTTCAATTTTCCTAACATGCTATTCCTTTGCAGCTGGCCTGGGTAAGAGGGTGGTGTGTAGTGTTTCCACCTCCTAGCCGGTGGCAATGATTGGCCTCCCGAAAGGAGGAAACACACTTCATCAACACAAGCTACTCACACAGTTGGCAAAGTATGTCTTTGGTTTTTGTCATGCATGCAGTGTAACTCACTTTCAGTCCCAGTATCAACTCCTCCAATTCCCTCAAGGATGCTGGCATCCAAGATGGTTAGTGCTGCTCCTCCAATGGCTGCATCACCATCAGTGACAATGGTGGGCCACCTCCTCCACCCAGGGACTCCCTTCAGTGTCTTATGAGCAGTTTCCAGACATACTTCATAGGTCGTGTCAGTGCTTCTGGATCTGGGCCACTCTACAGTTGTTGCCATTGCTTTTATGTTCTGCATAATGGCCCTCCAGATGTGTATGCACGAGTGGAGCAGGATCTTGTCTCAATCTGGACCTAAGGTGTGTTTCTCCTTTACAAGGACCTTCAGCGCATCTTTAGCGATATTTGTGCTGCATGAGTGCGGCGTGGTACAGTAGGGGAGACATGCTGGTAATGCATGGAATCTGGCACTAGATGTTGGTGAAGGAGCAGGAATTTGTGCGACATAGTGAATTTTCAGGTGGGGCAACTGAGGATGGGGATGAGGTGACTTGGGGGAAGATGATGGGCCATGAGCGGGAAATGGGGAGCAGTTATGGGGATGTGTGTGGGAGAGTGGGAGGAGCTACAGCAGTCATGGATGTGGCCGAGGAAACAGAGAGCAACTAGCATCAGTCAGGGATGGGTAGGCACAGTCAATATGGGAGCAGCAGTCAAGGAGAGTCAGGAACTGTCAAAGCGGGTTTAGGAGCAGTCATAGCAGGGCAAGACCAGCCAAAGAAACGGGGCTATAAGCAATCATGGAGGTGCAGGAGGATTCAGAGAGGTGATAGCAGAAATAAGGGATGGGCAGAAACAGTAAAAAAGGTTGCAGTCACAGTCATTAAAGGGAAAGTCATTCAAAGAGAGAGTTGCAGCAGCCAGATGGTGGGTGGGGAGGAGCATTAACAGCAAAGAGGGAAGTGGCAGCTGTTAGCATGGGTCACGACCAGTCACAACCAGTCAAAGATTGGTCAGCAGTAGTCAGGGAAGGAATAGTGAAGATGGACAATGCAGTATTCAGGTAGGTGCAAGTGGAAAGAAGAGGGGCCACATTAGTTGGCCCATTTGAATGAACGACATTTTTCAGAAATGGGATTAAATTGAAATATATTTAATTAATCAGTTTGATAAATATGTTCTTTCTTCGGAAATGAGAGTGTTGCTTTGCAAAGAATAAGCAATTGTGTCTTGACTTCTACCAAGAATGACAGAAATGGATAAATCCATGCCAGGAGCCCATATGTTATTATTGTGTTGTCCTTTTGTCCCTAGACAGTGACAGGCAGCAGCAGCAGTTATCAGTGGCATAGGAGTTAGGGAGGGTGCAACAGTATTTGGGATGTGCAGGAGACAGAGTGGGGAAAAACATAATCAGAGGGGCACAGTGGGCAGGTATTAGGGGTAGCCATTAGATTTCAGCAGCGGATCAACCAAGGACATTAACTGACAATGCAGAATGTGGTGCTTGTGGTTGGAAGGGAGCTTTTTGGTAGCTGTGTTGTTTGCTGCACATTTCAAAGGGGAAGACAAGGCCAATACTGCTTTCCAGTCTAGTTTCCACTTTGGAATAGAACAGGGCCCAGAGGTTCACACTTTCTAAAAAATATATATTTGGAGAGTGTCACACTACACTGGCGAGGTGAAGAGATTAGCCCTAAAATATGTATATGCGACCTATGTTGCTCATCCCACTTGCGAGGTCCTTTTAGAAAAACATACAAAGCATTATCTTTCTTCCTATTTTAAGATAAATGCCAGAATAAGTCTTACCACACTGCAGATAAATATATGCAGAGGAGCGGTCAAATTCCCTGTTTTTGTACTTTACCACACTGCATTTTGAATGAGACATTCTTGAAGGTTGACTATGCCCAGATGTGAACCTCCCTTGTTACCTCACAGCTACATTTGTTGACACAAATAGCTAGCCCTCTTCTCCACCCACTTTCCTAAGTGCACATGCCAAAGCTTGACCTCATCTAGTACCCATCATAGTCAATTAGTCCCTTTAATGTGGCATACATCAAGATCAAAGTGACCAAAGCATGGAAGCCACGGACAGATTCCTTTGGTCGAAAGAACAGGTTCAATCTGGCTCCCAAGCCATAGTGTGAAGAGATGGATTACCTCGAGGGTGCTCACGTTTGACCATCCATGTCACCATAGGACTTGGATTTCCTTTAATACTGCTAAAATGCTGTAGAATTTACCAGTTTCTGCCTATTTTGTGCTTCTCCAAATAACTGATGCCAACAAATATGCATTTCAGAAAGGATGGTAAGGGCCAGGCAAAATCAGGCCACTCAAATTTGGATCTGTTGGTCTGCCGTGTGCTACATCGCCCACATCATCCTATTGGTACAAAATCCAAGTCTTCAAAACAATCCCTAAGAAATCAAATGTTGAACTAGCGTTGGAGGTGGAATGGAACCAAAACATTGATAGATCAGACTGGTATGACATCTGGGGAAGATGAGGGAGACGTTCCAGTGCTGCTATGGTAAGACAAACGAAATACTGGGTAAAAACTACATTATGTGGACCCCTGAGAAGCTTCATATGGACAAGTGCCATCCAACTGAAAGGTAATGTGTTTTCTTTGTCCACTGCCCTCATATTCATCCCTTTGGGTCCACTATTTGGAATGTGATTGTGTCTATTGTTAAAGCTAATGTCAAGCTATCTGGGTGTACAGTCATAGCCGGTAGTGTTGCAGACATGGGCATTGCCAGTTTCATCCAGTTTCATCCACAGGAAGCTTCTTGACACTCTACTGTCACTGAATCTCAAAGGTGATTGCCACTTATTGGCAAAATATCAATTTGTTTATATGGTGGAACCTGTTTTGTTATGTTATGTTAAATCTGTGGAATTGCTCCCACCAGAAACTGCTGGAAAAACACCTTGGTCTCTGAGAACTTAGCTCCAAAAATTCAGGTCAAGAAGCAGACAATAGAAAAAAGATCCTCCAAATTCCACTGCCATTCTGCCCCATTCACATCATCCACTGACTTCTGGTGGTACTCTCTCTCTTCTGGTGGTCTATAGATCCAGGCAGAGGAATGTGTCACAAATGCCATATTGGTGGCACATTAGTAGTTGTCATAGCTAAATGCTTAACAATGAAAATAAACGACTTCAAGTTACTGCAAAAACACAGAAGAAAATGATCATTAAATAATACTCAAACCTAACTAAATGAAACAAAAAATAATTTTTGGGATCATATGAGACAAACAACCAATAATAATGTTGTGCACACCCACATATGTATATATCATCGCAATTACTGTGTTGATATTGGCCCTAGGAAAGTGCTTACTCAAAGGGTACTCGCCCAACAGTAATTTCTTTAGCATCTAATAACAGTGAATACTTTCAATCAGTATTCAGAGTGAACATTGCAGTGAGTGAGATAGTACCAATGACATCAGGACGTACAGGACAGAAACGGAAGAGGCAGGATGGGTGTCAAGTGGAGCTGGCATGTAAGAGAGTCCGCTAAGAAACTCATGCCATAATTGCTATTTGTTGAATGTCAGATCAGGTTAGAGAATCAACTTACATGTGACGGACAGGCTGCTGATCCAACATTAGATTGTGTGTTCTGAGGATGGATGTCTTGTCTCAATAGGTCAATGGAATGCAGAGTAACTTTTTCAGCAATAAGCCCAGAGCTGGGTGCGTCATTACTGCTTCATGTAATCAAGGAGGACAAAGCCATGCCCCTGCTGGGTACTAATAAGCAATAATTACCAGTTCCACAGGCTGGAACATGTGGTAGCTACCTGGAGCCTGAATTAAAGGCCAGAACGTAGTGAGCTTGGTTCAGGGGACTGCAGGATTCAGCCCATGATCCAGGCAACCTGATTGGTTGTCACCTCCCACCCACGGTGCTAATATGCCATAAAATATTGACCCTACCTTGAACTTTTCAGGCTCTCGAGATGACAATGTCACTTCTTCCTTCGTTTTTCCCGTCTTGTGAACCGTCTCTCTACTCATTAAAAAAGTGTGGGGTGGTCTGGTGTAACACGGTTTTGTATGATGGGACCAAAAAAAAGGTCTGACCGTACAAAACAACCGAAAAATGCTACCACCAAAGGTTCCAACACCAAAGGTTTGAACCTTTGGTGGTAGCATTGCAGGTAAGTAAAAAAAAAACAAAAAGGCTGTGGGGGATGCGGGGGTGACCCCCGCAACACCCTGCTCACTATACTGTGTGGCACAGTGAGCGGGGTATTGCGGGGGACACCCCCGTAGCACACCCACAAAAAATAGAAAAACGGGGGAAGCAGGGGTTTCCCCCGCAACACCCCGCTCACTATACTTTACAGTATAGTGAGCGATGGTTGCGGAGAAACCCCTGCTGCCCCCGTAGTATGTAAGTGGGATCGCATGAGAAGGTG